>NC_073227.2:206807500-208007500 GCF_029281585.2 Gorilla gorilla gorilla
GCAGACACTGTACATCAATTCCATATCAAATATCCCTCCTCCCCACATCAATTGCCCCTCTACTGCCATTCCTTTTATTGAATGATAGATTCCCAGGGTGGAAAAGGGCTTTGCAGGTCAGGCGATTCAAGTCACTATCCAGCCACACTCCAAGATGGGCCATCCCCTGTGGTGGAGGCAACTACAGTTTGAAGCAGCCTGTTCTTTTCCAGAGACTTCTCCAAGTGTGGCTGGAATCTGCCTTCTCACAGCTTTTACCATTATTGGTCCCATTGCTATGCTATGGGACAACACAGATCAGATTTAATCCATCCTCCATATGTGACACATACATATTTTGGAACTGCGCTTTTTTTGAAATGTGCTCAGTTTCCAAAACTTGTTCCTTTTCAAAGCCAAAACCTGGCCTCAATCCTTGGAATATCTTCTTTTCCTCTTCAATTGTGAAGATTGCTCCAAGTTTTTTCTAATCCATATAAAACAGGATGGGGCAATCATCATACTCTTGCTGTTGGGCCCCTCTATACATGTGGTCTAATATTAAAATACTGGACTCTCAGCTCCATGGGTAAACAGTGTGATGTGGTTGGCAAATCAAGCTGTTTTTAAGCCATATCTTCCCTATCCTTGTACTAATGTAGCTGGCTTTTTTGAACAGTAGCATAGTATCTATGAGATCTGTGTGAAATGCAGATTCCAGCTATTGAGATCTTGGTGTATACTAATCTTTTTTCAGGTTTTTTTTCAGTACCATTAATGTGATTACATACACACAAAGTGAATAGAAATATTGGACAGAACAATAGAAATGTAGAAAAGAGAGAAAGAATGAGAAAGAGAGAGAAAAGCTCTGTTATTCCCATCCCCATCCCTGTTCCCACTAGACACACAGACACACAAACCAAGGGATGGCTTTAAAGGAATAAATGAGGCAGAGTGAGCATCTCTCCAGAAGGTAGAAGAATGAGTTTTCTTTTAAGTTTTGCTCTTAATTTCTGGCACATAGTCATTATTTATTAAATGTGAACACCTACTCAGTACTTACACATCAAGCTAAAACATCCATGAAAAATTATTTCATAAGGTCACAATATATTTTTTCATAAATTCTTAATTCCAGCCATCTGCTCTATACAACCCATGGTTGCTAATTTCTCTACCTAACTTCTTTAGTGCTACCAAAAATGCATGGCTCAAAATAAATAATTGGATTTTTCAGATTTAAATCTTCAGCTCAAATGACTTTACTGAACTAGGAAAAAGAAGAGTATGGGAAGGATACCTAACACTCCTGCATTCCCTATATATTAATCAAATTAAAAATTTAAATTTCCACTATAATTTTCCCAAGAGTTCCAGGCCCCAGGTATGATATAATGTTAAGAGGCACAGTTATAATCGCATGCCATTTGATTATACATTTGTACTGGTGATTTTTCCAAGTCAAACGGTGACTTCTTCACATTTTTTTCTTTGATTTCCCTGATTACTATTATTAACCTAGATGTAGCACATTGAATGGTGCTTAGGAAAATAGAAAATGCACATTCTGGTTGGCCCTCTAGATGCTCTCAAATCATAGTTTGGAGAATGAGCCACTAAGCTATTGGAATTTTCCCAATGAATGGATTTGCAAGATGACCACATAGAGGTCTGAAACCCAGCACACATAGGTGCTGTGAGGTGGGTCAGCACATTTTTGCTACCTAGCTCTTTGAATCACCCACTATCTGATTTTGAGTCTGCAAATATAAAATGGTTATGGAAGGAAGCAGCTGAACAAATATCATCATAAACGCTGAAGAAGTAGGAGCATATCTTTTGTGTGTTGGAAGAGGCCCCCTTTTGATCTCTGAAGTGCAACCAGGTCCGAATTAAGAAAGGGAGTGGCTTCTTCGGGGAAAGTAAAACTCATGGCCAAAGGATCAAGAACATTTTCTCAGGATAGAGACTTGCTAGTTCCAGTGCTTCTTTTTTCAAGGTGTATCCCAAATGTCTTGGGTTGGTGCTGTTTGTTGAAGTAACATGGTTAATTATTTACCTTTCTCACCAATTGGCTAAGATTCTTTTCTTATCAAATTGCCCTGTCTGAACCCAAAACAAACACCCTCCTGAGGGCGGTTAGCCATCACCTTAAGCTGGGTTTGTGTGAGGGTAGCTGGACATTTTTCTACTATTTTTCTCACGGCCTCTGTTGTTTCCGTAGCCATTCTGCTAGAAAGGGCCAGAGCTAATTTGTGCTACTATATGGGTACTTAGGGTTTGCTGTGACTTGGTTCTTTTTTATTTTTTTAGACCTGCTCTTTATAACTCTTCCTTATTTGGGGGCTATTCTAATTCCTCCATTCAACACGGTGTTTCAGATTTCACTAGAGAAAGTAGCCTTTTATCTTCTCAAGGTTTTTCTGCCATTTGGACTTTTGATCGTACACTTGATCGTACACTCTAAAATGGACCCAACGTGGTCATCTAGAACTGGGATGATTTAGTCATTAAAAATAATTAGACAGCAAAAGGGATATTTTGAGCTCTTCTCTTCTTTCCTCCAAGACTCCTACAGGAGCAGATTGCTCTGGCCAAATGTGGCAGAAGAAGAGCGGGTAGGTGGAGTGGCTTCAATCCACAGAGGCTCTGTTGCTGCAGCAACTTTCAGTCTAAATTCCATGCCCAGACGAGGCAGCTATTCTTAGCCTTGACTTTGGAAATAGTTTTCTCCCTTCTTCAAGTACATCACTCCTGACCTTTCACTTTACTTTAAAGGTCTTGTGCAGCTGAATCCTTTATTTGTTTCCTCAAATCATTTTTAGAAACAAAGAAGATGTTAGAATAGGAAAGGAATAACAAATGGATAGGGCCCTGAGGGGTTAAATCACCTGGCCAGATCACACACTGAGTAAGCAGCACCTGCTCTCCTTCAGTGAGTCCGGCATTCCATGAAGGGTTACTAAGTTTTTATTATGCCGCAGGTATGTGGACGGGTGGTGGCCATGGAGTGGTAACCAAGACAGAGTCCCTCCCCTCAGGGAGCTTACAGTGGAGACTGAACGACAGTTCTCTTGACTCCTAAAGTTCTATTCTTTCCACTACACTCTGAGATGTTACCAGTGCTTTAAAAAATACATTTCCTATTTTTCCAAATAGGACTGAACTGAGGCAAAACTGTGAAGTCAACAAGACCTCAATGCTGTCATCTCTAAAGTGGAACTAATACTAGCACCTTATTAAAATGGTGAAAGATTAAATGAAGTAACTCCTTCAAAGGGCTTAGTATAGTGTCTGGCACATACTAACTGTTCAATAAATGTTAAATAGTATTACCAGTATTGTGTTCTCTGGTTTTAATATGATCAATCCTTTTATTGAAGAGAAGCAATTTCAATATATTTGAAACTTATGAGTATTAGTTCTTTGAATATTAACACTTGGTAAGGCAGCAGCTTTCAGTCTTTGCACTTATGCCATGATAGATGGTTTCCCTAAATTAAGCTGAGTCATGTTATAGGTAGACATTCCCTTGTCTGGAATCTTTTCTAGGCACTAGTTAAGATTTAAAATCATCTAACTTTATGTAAAAACCCCATCTGATGCTGTTGCATATCTATAAAAAAGATTGTATTATTTTCTTAGATTTTAAGATTCTACCTTTGCTTAAAAGCCTTAGAGTATTAAATAGCCTTAAATCAAAAATTTACCCTGACCAACTATAATAGGATTATATTTACTTACTTTACTTCTATCTATCTTGGCTGGTTAAAAATAAACTCCACATTTTGACTTAGAAGTCAATGATTTTGATTTGTGTCAAATGAGAGTATGGGAGAATTTGGTCACCATGGACGTGGTTTGGTCACAATTTGTTTTTGTTATTGTAGATTAAAGCAGAATCCAATGATAGCTGATGAAACAGAATTATTCCTTTTCTTAATTTCAGTTTCTTATATCTTAAAGTTACTCACATCCCAAGCTTAAAATTGGTCTAGGATTTGCACAGTTGTAACTTTTTTCTGAAGATTTATTTAAAAGCACATTTGGTTACCAGCAGTCTATGAAACCTTTCTTGTAATAATTCAATTTGCTCAAAGTTCTCCTTTGGAAAAAAATGTATATGTATCTTCCCCATAAAGGACTTTGAGAGAACAGTAACCTACTTTCACAACATAGGTTGGAAACCGTTTCTGAACAAGATAAAACTATCATTCATGATTAGTCTGAATTCAGGGGTAATGCTGAGGTCTAATATTTTTTGAAACTTATCTTTACATCCTTGATAAAATTCTTTTCTTCTAGTGATGGCAGAAACCTAAAGCAGGTTTGATATTCTAAGATCTTTCCTATCTAGCTGTTACAGAGTATTAAAAGCACTACTGTACATAGCTGGAACATTTTTGTTATCACATTTTCTTCATATGTGGTCTTAAAATGGCTGATTCCAAAGAACAAAAGATAAGTTATCCATGGAAAATGAAGTCATGATTTTATCTGTACCACCCCATCTGACTATAACTACCATGCACATCGTGTCCAAGTAATGTGAACAAGTCTGGTTGGCACAGCTACAATAGCAGGGCTGATAAGTAACTGATCAGCTTATCCACAGCATTCCTTTCATGGGAGGTCACTGTCCCCTTTGTTTCTAAAAGTCCAGCAAAGCTTAAGCATTCCAGAACCTGGTAATTCAAATTAATTACATGGCATCATGTACATGGCTCCTGGGATTATCACCTTGTAATACTGTGGCTTCTATGCTTTTAAGTTTGCCTAATTAAATCCTTTCAAATGAAACCAGTTAAGCAATTAGTGCTACTACACTATGTAATTAATATATGCCTTAAACACACTTTTTAAATGGAATGGTTTGAAAAAGAAATACTTTGGATAATAGATTACTACAATACACAAAATACAAAAGGATTATCAATTTTTTAAATTACATAACTATGGGATTCATCATATTTCTCCATATGAAAAATGGGAATTATAGTATCAAATTCATATGGTTTTATAAGGATTTACACAGGACATTTAATTCAATTAAATTTAATGTTTAGTTTTCAATTAATATTTCATATTCATTCTCAACTAATCTTTATTTCAGTTAATATAAAAATGAAAATGTACTAAAATGCAACACTACAATCATAGTGGAAATAATTCGTTTCATATATTGCATTCAAAAGCACTTGATGTTTTTGCGTCATATAAATAGTGTCTATCTTCCTCATTGGACTGACAGCTCCAGGAGTCTGATTCCTGGAACGTAACATATGCTCCACAAAGAGTTCTAGAATTAACCAATGGGCAGTATGAACATAAATTATGACATTGGAAATGCCAATTAATAGATATCCAGATGATAAAATAATGGTTAAACAGCCTTCAAATGTATGCTTCATAAGTAAGCACAAAGTATAAAATATATACACTTGTATTAGTCAGTTCTCGTGCTGCTGTAGAGAGGTTTAATTGGCTTGTGGTTCCACAGGCTGTACAGGAAGCATGATGCTGGCATCTGCTTCTGGGGAGGCTTCAGACAACCTACACTCATGGTGGAAGGCAAAGGATGGTGTTAAACCATAGAATCCGCCCCCGTGAGCCAATTACCTCCCACCAGGCTCCACCTCCAACATTGAGGATTACAATTCAAGATGAGATTTGGGCTGGGACAGATCCAAACCATATGAACACTTAGGACACATTAATTAGATAAGACACATACTTTATGGTGTATTGTTAGCATGTACACGTTTCTATCATGTGCTTAAGAGCAAAAAAAATATACCCTACCTACTCTTGAAAAGTTTACATTCATGTAGAGAAGAAAACAATAGTTAAATTGTTCTCAAATGAGGCAGAATGTAATCAGTGCTCCACGTATACCCTCCTACCAGCCGTATAGAGGAGCAACTAGATCATGAAATGAGAACTACTCTTCTTGTTTCCAAAATAGTGAATGTAAATATTTCTATTTAAAATAATTAATTCCTAGGTTGGGCCTTATACATTTGAAAACTCAAAAGTGATTTTTTAATTAATATTATAGAATATCAGTATACATTTGATTTGATTTGTACATAATAAAAAATAATCACGTTTTGCTAGCCCCTACACTATTGTTTTTCAAAGCATATTCCCAAAGATGTTTATAAGTCATAAAATGCACCTAACATGCAAAGTTATAAAATAACCAAAAAGCGTTTCTGATATGGCTTGGATCTCTGTGTTGCCACCCAAATCTCATGTTGAATTGTAATCCCCCGTGTTAGAGGTGGGACTGCTGGGAGGTGAGTGGATCACCAGAGGTAGACTTCCCCTTGCTGTTCTCGTGAAAGTGAGTGAGTTCCCTGGAGATCTGGTTATTTAAAAGTGTGAGGCAGCTCCCCCCAATCTCTCCCTAAGTCTTGCTCCTGCCTGTAAGATACCTGCTCTCCCTTTGCCTTCCGCCATGAGTAAAAGCTTCCTGAGGCCTCCACAGAAGCAGAGTCTTCCACACTTCCTGTACAGCCTGTGGAACTGTGAGCCAATTAAACCTCTTTTCTTGATAAATTACCCATCCTTAGGTATTTCTTTATAGCAATGCAAGAATGAACTAATACAGTCTCCAAAAACAATTTTTAATCATTTTATGAGAAAGGAAATAAACCATAGAATTGAAAATTTTAGATGTTGCTTAATCACAGAAACTAAATTAAAGAACATTTCAGTTCTAATGGTGTTCAAAATTTTATTGTCTTGTTTAGTGGAAGATGGAATGAAACCATATTATCTCACATTCAGGTGAACTTATGACATTTTTTCCCCTGAGGAATCTAGATTACAATGGAAAAATAATTTGTCAACAGAACATTAGAATGTGCTTATGTAAGTAAAAATACAGTGACAATTCATTTGCGCACTGTTCAAAAAAGGTGATCACGATGGAAAGATTTTAAATTTTGTTGTTTGTATTTTTGCCAATTTTGAAAGGATTTTTTTTTTTTTTTTTTTTTTGCACCAGCAGTGTTCAGCTATTGGGGACTAAGTATTAGCAAACCCTTTAGCCAGTTTATCTCCTCTCAGCAACCAACATGATGGGACTGGAGCCAACACTCATAGTTTTGAAAACCTCCCTTGAAGGTGGGAGACTTACTTTCCCAAGATGAGGAGTGTCTGAGGAGGCTCAACCCGGCCTGTTTCCCTGAAGAAGTCCCATAAACTGTCTATTACAGATGTGAAGGAGAATATCAAGCATGTTGACATGATAATCCAGCTTATTGCTGCTCTTCTTGTTCCCAAAATAGTGAATGTAAATATTCACTTATTATTAAATATCACTTATTATTAAATAAGTGAATATTCACTTAGTAAATATTATTATTTATGATAATATTGCTGGGGAACCCAAATACAAATGTAATAAACAATGACCCAGAGCTCCAGTGTGGTGCTGATTAAAAGGTTGAGGTGAAGAGCTACAGATGTTTACTTGGGACTCAGATCAAGAACCGATATCTCATTTGCTTAAAAAAGAAGAATCATGGAGCATTTTACAGAAGCAGTTGGGAAGTGAATGTGTGAGCATCATACTGACCTGCTGAGGCTAACTGAAAGCTTTCCCTGTCACACTGTCTCACTGTACCCTTCCACACGGCTTTACTTTCTGCTCAAAGCAGCAGCTACTCTGCCATTGCTCTCATCAGAGTAGATAGATAAAAGGTCAGTTTATAGGAGAGGTCAGGTGGGACACAGACAAAGACAATAGTGATTAGAAGGACAAACAGCAGAAAAGTCTTTCATAATAGTTTAGTAAAAGCAATTTAAATAACAACAAACAATATTTACTAAGTGATTATAATGTACACACCACCAAGTGCTTTAGGGAAATCGCTTATTTCTTTTTCACAATGAACCTATGAATTGGGCATGAATTTTATCCCCATGTCACACCGAGCCTCAGAAAGTTTCATAATTTGCCAAGGTCACACAAATAGAAAGTGGCGGGGTCTCTATTCAAACCCAGCTCATGAGGCACCAGAGCTTGACACTACACTGTGTAACTATAATATCAGTCACACCCAAGGATCAAATACCTCTTGTCCACGTTATTTATAGAAAAATGTTCTTTTGAAATTTAATACTTAAAAGTGTAGAGACAAAGAAATTATGCGAGAACTTGGAGTGTAACAAAAGGTGCATTTTTGCTAAAAACTGGCTCTGTGATCTAAGGAGAGTCACCCATGACCTCTTGACTCCAGAGTCCTCAGTTCACAAAGATAGCTAAGCTGCCTCGAATTCTAAAGTTGTATGGTGTTTCTGTTCACACAGCACTTGAACGTCTACTTACTGCCCTTCACTTATGGATATTTAATTATGAGTCAAGGGTTTTAAAGAGAGACTTTATATTATTCACATTATACCTCTTGCCTCCGCATAGGACCTCACGTTCAGTTCTAATCTTTATACTCACCAGAAACAAAATTACATAAATCTAAGTAAACTTGCTCCTCTCAAATGTGCTCCGGAAAATTGCCAAGTTTATATGGATTTTTAAATTTTACATTAAACAGATCCTATCAACTATTTGTCCCTAGAAAAAAAGATGATGAAAGGCCAGAACTGCCTACAAGTTGCAATGTCATTGACTTCCCAGCAAGCATTGCAGCTGTCCTGGGAAAACTGAACCTGAAATATGTTTTTGAAACTGCTGAATTTCAGCTTCTAGTGTTTTTCACATTTTAGAAACAGGGAAACTATTAGCTTTAAAATGCTTGTATTTAATAGTTTTTTTCTTAAGCATTTCAAAAACCCCAGGTGAAAAGCTAAGTATGAGAAAGGTTCTCATGCAATCATTAATCAAATGCAACTAGGTTGGAAGAAGATACATGCTTATTGCTTTGCGGAAGTGGCTTTTGTTCTAACTGAATAGGTTGAGGTAGATTATTCCTATTTAAACTTAGAAACAGAACCTCTAATACAATTGTTAACATTCCTGCAGTGAGGTCGTTTCATACAAATGTAACTGTGACAGGCTGAGATATTCCTTTTGCAAAGCCTATAATCTCTATGTAGTTAATCAGCATAAAGTATTAAAATCATAAATATGAAAAGAATCTCAAAAGAAAAATGATTTAAATTACTCTAAGACTATACAGACTATCCCCAAAGGCATAATTTCTTTAATAGAAAAAGAAAAACCCACATTGCTTTGAGAACAAAAAAAATTCTGGATTCTTTTGTAGGGCTGCTTGGGCCAGTCCCACCTCTTCCACTTGAAGTTTTTTGTTTGTTTGCTTTTCTTTGAATGTGGAGAAAGTCTCTAGCAGCCTTCCATTTACTCTAGTCTGAAAGTCTGTGTCCCTACTGAAGTTCTACAGCTTCTTTTATAACATTTCCCATTTGACACTAATTCCAACAGATGATGCTTTTCTAAGTTTGTGTTGTTTATAATTTACAGAACCTGGTTGTAGCCAGAGTCCCTTGCATCTCCCCAGCAGGGTGTGCGGGACCCATGCTACCTGCACCCAGGCCTGGCTGGCCCCGCCCACAGGCCTTAGTTTCCTGCCCAGCTTCCCGGCTGCAGTGGGCCTAGCTATAACTTGCTCTGTTTCCATGGCTGTGAAGCCATGGCCGCAGCCTCTGCCATCTCATCTCCTCACGCTGTGGGTTGCCTCTAGCTCCCCTGGGGGCTTGGGCAGGCCACCATCATGCCAGGGGCGTCAGAACCCTGGAAATTCTCCACCCTCCTCAACTCATGGATGCGCTGGTTGCCCCAAGGGCTGTCTGGGGGGCTCACAGAGGAGAGCCTGGAGGAGAGGAGGAATTGACACTGGCCCTCAGAGAGGACACAGAGGGCAGAGCCAGCAGATTCGAGATGCAGTAGTTCCATTAGGGCCTCACTCCCATGTGACACAACAGCCACCCAAAAGCTCTTGAGAAACTAAGGGAAGCTCAGTGATGTGTCACCTCACATTTGCTTTGCCTTTTTTCCTGCCTTGTCTTCAGTCTCCTTTCACTCTTGCATCCTGGGATGGCATGTCCGCTACCTTCTCGCATACAGTATTAGCATGTAAGCTTTGCCTCTGCCTCGGGCTCTCTGTCCTAGGGAAACCGGTTAAGTCCTAGTTAAGTAACAGTAACAATCCAGATTTCACTCTCACCACTTTGACATGGAACCTCCTATCTCTGATAGCTGCCAAGGGGGTCAGAATCACCAGAAGGTATCACATATGCTCACAAAGACGTGTGCTCAGCCACCACAGGGTTCTCACGGTGTTTATTTCTATGATGTTTCTTTGTCCTTCCAGCAGGCACCACTGCCTTCTATGGGGCATAAACTGGACATCTCTTTCTCACCCTGCCTTTGAGGCACTGACTCTTCAAGGCCCCAACACTGCACGATGTTATTTTGCAAGGAAGGGGAGAACACTGCTCTTTCTCATAACATGCAGTCTGTCCTCAGAAAGATCCAGTAATGGTGGGATTTATGCTCCCCATTGTGAAAAAGAATTTTAAACTTGCAGAGGGGAGCTAAGTCAGAAGACAAATGCAAATGGTAAACACTCGGGGTAACTTGGATACAAGCCTCTGACTTAACCTCAGCCACTGGCTTGGAGCAGAGAAAGAGGGCATTGAGAAGATGAGTAAGATTCTAAGAATTTCCAAATGAGTCATTAGACCAGGACTGAAACAGTTTGAGAACACTGCGCTCGGATTCCTCAGGCTATTTTACCCAGGACTCATTTCCTTACTGCAGTTCTGAAGACAATGACCCTGGCCCCAGGGGTCGGTCCAGTAGGAGGGCTGCAAGGGATCTTTTCTGCTGCATTTACAACATCCACGTATTCTGCAGTCAGAGTTCCCAAGAACAAGCCGGAGAACACTGAGCGCTCCCTAGGGAGGAGGCCTGGGGAGAGCTTAAGAGAGGAATGTACTCCAAGCTTTATGTGCTTGTAATTTGTTTATAGTGCTGTAAAGAGTTGTTTTTCGATGGGATTGTCTTCTGAGTCCTGTACAATAAAGGACATACGTATAAAACTCTAAAATGTAAATTAAAAGCTGAACCACCATAAAATAAAGGCAGTTTGTACAAACTGAAATATTCAGTGCTTTGGGTCTGGGTGAGGTGGAACAAGAAACCCTAAGTAAATTGTAGCAGCGTTAGATGTTTGGCCTGTTTAAAGAAGGATCCTTAGAGGGATGGAGTCATAAACACAGGGCACACTGGCCTCAGAACAGAACTGAGAGGGCTCCAGTAAGCAGAGTGGAGACATAAAGCATCCTGCCACGTGCTTACGATGTAGGATATCGTCAGCCTCTCAGCATGAGTCTTACCCTGTGGAAGAAGTGGAAAGAGAAGAGAGGAGCATCTCTAAGCAGCACAGCTCCACGCAGAGTTTCACCCCAGTGCTTGTCTGTGAGGTGTAAATACAGCTCTACGCCTGGGAGGACTGGTGGAGGTCACCAGTAGCAAAGAGTGATAGCGAGATTCCACGGTCATTTGTGGATGAACAGGGGCTGTTCATTTTAAGAATATTGTTTGGGTAAACAAATAAAAGTCAATTTTCCTGTGTTATGGAAATGCTCTGAGAAAGGCAACCTCACACAAATGGGTCAAAGAGAATGCCAAGGTATGAAATGCCTGCTTGTTTGCAGATCAAAAATATCTCTCATTCATACAAGATAGAATCTAGCTGGATTTTGGTGTGGTTCTTTCATAAGCATCTCTCTTGTGTGGCCGACTGCTCCTCTTCAGATGAATAACAATGCTAGTATCTTGCATAGCTGATCCATGACCCTGCTATTAATTTCCTCTAAGCATGTCTGTAGAATATCTGAGTGGTTCAAAACCCTTTTAGTTCCATTCCAATCTTCTTTTTCTATCAAATCCAACTAGGCAGGAGGAAACAAGATGTGTGACTCTTGGAAAAAAAAATTCCAGTGATGATCTCTGAGACCTGTGAAGTTCTGGCCCTCTTTCAAATACAATTTGATTTCTTTCTCACACTCAGCCTTTAAAAAATAATTAGGGGGATCTAATGCACATTGTACTTCCGTGTGCATGTATTTATTCATTCATTCAACCATTGCTCTGTGCTTTGTATTGCAGGCACTTGATACCGAGATGAAGGCAACAGAATCCAGCTCTGGAAGATGTTCACTCACTAGGAGGGAGGCAGACCCATAGACTGACTCATATCATCAGAACAGAATCACCAAGGAGAGATGCTCCAAACTCAGTTTGGGTGTGGGTGTTAGCAGAGGGGCAAGAGGGAGGGGAGGGAGAGGGCGTAAAGCAAAGTGTCCTGGGGCAGGTAACACCTGAGCCATGTCTTAAAAAATAAGCAAGTCAGGTGGAAGAGGGCAGGAAGCTTAGAAGGCAACATGGGTGAGATGAAGCAAAGCAAAGAGGTCAACAAATGTGTGGCGTGCAGCGTTGCAGAAGAACAAAGATGTCAAAAGGCCAGGCCTTTCTCCCTCAGCTATGGAACCTGAACTCCCCTTGTGGGTGATGAAAAGCATTGATGACTCTAAGCTGGGTAATAACACAGTCGGAGGAGTATTTCTGGTAGATTATTTTAAGAAAACAAGGCTGAAGAAAAGCACAACAGTTAGTTGTTGCCAAAGACAATGAGGGCCTAAGTGGAGGCAAAGGTTGGGGGGGGATTAGTGGAGGTGAGACATTCAGATATTTGAGGGAAATGTTGGGTAAAATCAATTGCACTTGCTCGTGTATTAGAGGTGGGTGAGTTCCTGGGCTGGATTGTCAGCGTTTCAATACCTTTCTTCCCTTCTCTACTCTCCTCTGTATTGAAGGTGCCAGAGCCCCAGATTATTCACTCACTAGCCAGCAGGATCTCATGTTAGGTTCCTCCCAGGGAGGTCCCCAAGAAAGATGCGGAAGACAGAAGAAAAGGAAACTTATTATTTTGCAGCAACGGTGAGTAGGTGCATGGGTTTTGGCAGATGGCAAATGAGGTTTTACCAGGAGCTTCTGCACAATCTCCTGAGAATCTCTGGTGCTGTAGACAGCTGAGACCTTTGGTAAAGGTCCTTCAGAATTCCTGCAATTTGTTTCCCGAAAGACTAGCAGTGGCTTCTCTGACTTTTGCTTCTTTAAGGCTCTTGATTGATTCTATAATTTCCCAGTTCTCTGTACTAAATTCTTTCTTGCTTAAAATATCTACAGCGCTTTCTGTTTTACTGACCAAACACCGTTGGAATCAACTGATATCAAGGTTCCTGGCTTAGGTGACCAGGTGGACGGTGAATTAGAAAATTCATTCATTCAGCATTCATGATTTACTGAACATCTACTCCATGCTCAGGGAGTGCTATATGCACCAGACACAGGGACTGCTATCAAAATGACCAATGCTCCTGCCCTCAAGGAGCTTATCTCCTAGAAGGAGAAATAAGTGATGTAAGAAACTAATAATTAAATAACGTCATCTCGTGTCCAAAATTGGTGGGTTCTTGGTCTCACTGACTTCAAGAATGAAGCCGTGGACCCTCGCTGTGAGTGTTACAGCTCTTAAGGTGGCACGTCTGGAGTCTGTCCCTTCTGATATTCAGATGTGTTCGGAGTTTCTTCCTTCTGGTGAGTTCGTGGTCTCGCTCGCTCAGGAGTGAAGCTGCAGACCTTCACGGTGAGTGTTACAGCTCTTAAGGCGGCGTGTCTGAAGTTGTTCGTTCCTTCTGGTGTGTTCGTGGTCTCGCTGGACTTAGGAGTGAAGCTGCAGATCTTCGCGGTGAGTGTTACAGCTCATAAAAGCAGTGTGGACCCAAAGAGTGAGCAGTAGTAAGATTTATTGCAAAGAGCGAAAGAACAAAGCTTCCACACTGTGGAAGGGGACCCGAGCGGGTTGCCAATGCTGGCTCGCGCAGCCTGCTTTTATTCTCTTATCTGGCCCCACCCACATCCTGCTGATTGGTAGAGCCCAGTGGTCTGTTTTGTCAGGGCGCTGATTGGTGCGTTTACAATCCCTGAGCTAGATACAAAGGTTCTCCACTTCCCCATCAGATTAGTTAGATACAGAGTTTCCACACACAGGTTCTCCAAGGCCCCACCAGAGCAGCTAGATACAGAGTGTCGATTGGTGCATTCACAAACCCTGAGCTAGACACAGGGTGCTGATTGGTGTGTTTACAAACCTTGAGCTAGATACAGAGTGCTGATTGGTGTATTTACAATCCCTGAGCTAGACATAAAGGTTCTCCAAGGCCCCACCAGACTCAGGAGCCCAGCTGGCTTCACCTAGTGGATCCTGCACTGGGGCTGCAGGTGGAGCTGCCTGCCAGTCCCACGCCGTGCGCTCGCACTCCTCAGCCCTTGGGTGGTCGATGGGACTGGGCGCCGTGGGGCAGGGGGTGGTGCTCGTTGGGGAGGCTCGGGCTGCACAGGAACCCGCGGAGGGGGTGGGAGGCTCAGGCATGGCGGGCTGTGGGTCCCGAGCCCTGCCCCGCGGGAAGGCAGCTAAGGCTTGGTGAGAAATCGAGCGCAGCGCTGGTGGGCTGGCACTTCTGGGGGACCCAGTACACCCTCCGCAGCCACTGGCCCGGGTGCTAAGTCCCTTATTGCCTGGGGCCAGCAGGGCTGGCCGGCTGTTCCGAGTGCGGGGCCCGCCAAGCCCACGCCCACCCGGAACTCCAGCTGGCCCGCAAGCGCCGCACGCAGCCCCGGTTCCCGCTCGCGCCTCTCCCTCCACACCTCCCTGCAAGCTAAGGGAGTGGGCTCCGGCCTTAGCCAGCCCAGAAAGGGGCTCCCACGGTGCAGTGGTGGGCTGAAGGGCTCCTCAAGTGCCACCAAAGTGGGAGCCCAGGCAGAGGAGGCGCCGAGAGCGAGCGAGGGCTGTGAGGACTGCAAGCATGCTGTTACCTCTCAATCTCAGATGATAATGTTAGGAATAAAATAACAGAAGACCATATGAAAGACAATGTGTAGGCGGTAGAGTGGTCCTCTTAGACTGAATAGAGAAAATCTTACTAAGGAGGCCACATGTGAGCCTAAATGACCTAAATGTCCAAAAACCTCTAGTCATGTAAAGATCTACTTTTGGTTTAAAGTGAGAACAAACTTGGTTGGCTCAAGAAAGAGACTGGAGGTCCATGTGACTAGAGCATAGTGAACAAGAAGGAAAGTGTCAGAAGATGAGACCTGAGAGTTAACTAAAAGTCAGAGCATGCAGGCGTTCTTAGCCATGGGAAGGAGTTACCCACCTGATCTCATGACCTTCCTGTAAACCTACAGTGTTGAAGACTGGACGCTCCATGAAAGTTATATCGTACATTAAAAGGTACACTGGGGCTAAGGGGCAACTTGATCAGATTTGTGTTGAAAAATAGTCACTAGAGAAACCAGCCCATGGAAGCAAACAGAGAAGGTAGGAGTGATGGAGTAAATATTAAAAATATTAAATTTGGCCGGGTGCAGTGGCCCATGCCTATAATCCCAGCACTCTGGGAGGCCAAGGTAGGCGGATCATGAGTTCAGGAGATCGAGACCATTTTGGCTAACATGGTGAAACCCTGTCTCTACTAAAATACAAAAAATTAGCCAGGCGTGGTGTGCGCCTGTAGTGCCAGCTACTCAGGAGGCAGAGGCAAGGGAATCGCTTGGGCCTGGGAGGCGGAGGTTGCAGTGAGCCAAGATCACACCACTGTACTCCAGCCTGGGCGACAGAGCGAGACTCCGTCTAAAAAAAAAAAAAAAAAAAAATTTAAATTTAACATGCTTCTAGGACAGGCAGCTGGCAGGCAATTAGATAAATAAGACTGCTGGAAAAGGTCTGGGACTGAATATGGAATTAGGAGTCTGTACATGGGTGACACTGGGTACACCATGAGTATATGCAATAACACAGGGAGTGTAGGTAGAAAGAACAGAGCACTGAGTTATGGAAGACTTTGTAGAACAACTACCCTGAAAGGCAGCTGCAGGAAAAGGCCCCCACAAAAGGAGGATGATTCAATGGGAATCTGGAGAGTGCTGGGTCACGAAAGTCTAGGTAGTTTCACTAAGAGAAAGCAAAACAGCAGTTAACACAGGACTGAGATTGGGAACAAGGAAAAGATAACCACTTTCACCATTCTTATTCATTATTGTATTAGAGGTTCTAGCTGGAGCAATTAGATTAAAAAAAACCAGGATATATATAGAATAAAAGAGAAATAAAACGGTTTTTATTCATAGATGACAAAATTGTCTACATAGAAAATCTCAAAGATATGCAAACAAGCTACTAGAATTAATAAAGGAGCTTAACAAGATTGCAGGATATAAGTAAATATAGAAAAGTCAATAATTCCATATGGTAGCAATAAACAATTGAAAATGAAAATTAATAAGCAATACCATTTGCAATAGCACTGAAAAAATACTTAGAAATAAATCTAACAAGATACATGTAAGCTTTGTATGCTGAAAACTATAAATTATTAGTTATAACTATAAATTATTAATGAAACTAAGACCTGAAAGATGGAGAGATATATCATGTTCATGGATGAGAAAACTCAGTTGTGTTAAGATATCAATTCTGTCCAAATAGATCTTAGATTCAGTGCAATAAATCCCAATTAAAATTCAATTTCCATCAAAATCCCAGCAAGCTATTTTTTGAAATGGGAAATTTTATTCTAAATTTGTATGAAAAATCAAAGAAAGTAGAATAGCCTAAGCAATGCTGAGAAAGAAGAACAAAGTTGGAGGCCTTACCTACCTGATTTCATGACCTCACTGTAAACCTACAGTGTTGAAGACTGTACACTCTATGAGTATATGAGATAACACATCCCTTCCTTGGAGGAAGGCAGTTCACATAGATCAGTGGGAGAGAACAGAACCCACACCTTCAACACAAGTGCTAAGGCAATTCAATGGAGAAAGGACAGTCTTGCTAAACAAAGACTGGAACCATATGTGTAAAAATGAACACTGATAAATACACTGGACCCTATACAAAAAGATTAACTTGGAATGGGTCATAGAGCTAATTGTAAAACTCAAAACTATAAAACTAACAACAGAAAGACAAAGAACCCAATTCAAAAATGGGCAAAGGGCCCAAAGAGACATTTCTCTAAAGAGGATATGCGAATGATCGGCAGACACACGAAAAGATGCCCAACAGCATTGGTCACCAGTGAAATGCAAAACACCCATGATAAGAGAGCACTTCACACCCATGAGAATGACAACAACAACAGCAACAACAAAACCAGAAAATAACAGATGTTGCTAAGGATGTGAAGAAACTTGAATACTCATATACGGCTGGAGGGATGTGAAACAGTACAGCTACTGTGGAAAACAGTTTCATGATTCCACAATAAATTAAACACAGAATTGTCATATGACCCAGAAATTCTACTCCTGTGTAAAAAGTGAACACAGATCTTCAAACAAAACTTGTACACCAATGCTCACAGCGGCATTATTTACAAGAGCCGAAAGGTAGAAACAAACCAAATGCCCACCAATTAATGAATGAATAAAGAAAAGATAGTATATTCATACATCGAAATATTATTAAGCCATAAAAGGGAATGAAGTACTGATACATGCTCCAAGATGTAGAAACCTTGAGAACTTATGCTAAATGAAAGAGTGAGACACGAAAGACTATATATAATATGATTCCATTCCATTTATACGAAACACTCAGAAGAGGCAAATCCATACAGGCAGGAAGTAAATTAGTGCCTGCCTGGGGCTGGCGAAAGAGAAGAATGGAGATTGGCTGCTTAGTGGGTATGGGGTTTTTAGGGATGATGAAAATGCTTTTTTTTTTTGGACAGGGTCTTGCTCTGCCACCCAGGCTGGAGTGCAGCGGGGCGATCATGACTCACTGCAGCCTCGTCCTCCTGGGCTCAAATGATTCTCCCACCTCAGCTTCCCTAGTAGCTGGGACTATTAGTGGACACCACCACCCCCAGCTCATTTTTTATTTTTAATTTTTTGTAGAGACAGAGTCCCACGAGGTTGCCCAGGTTGGTCTCCAACTTCCAGGCTCAAGCGATCCTCCCACCTTGGCCTCCCACAGTGCTGGTGTTACAGGTGTGAGCCACTGTGCCTGGCTATGAAAATGTTTTTGAAGTAGATAGTGATGTTGATTGTGCAATATTGTGAAGGTAGTGAATATCACTGAATTACATACTTTAAAGTGGTTAAAATGGTAATTTTAATATTATGTGCATTTTGCAACAATAAAAAAATCTGTAAACCTTATAGAAGAAAACAAAGGAGAAAGTCTTTGTAAATTTGGGTTAGAAAAAATGCTTTATATTGCACACAAATTGCACAAGCCATGAAAGGAAAAATTAACACACTGGACTTAATCATAATTAAAATATTCTGCTAAATAAAAGGGAAACCACAGAAAGGGAGAAAATATTTACAAAATATGTATCTGATAATAGGCTGGTATACAGAATATATAAAGAATGTACACAACTCAACAATAATAAAACAAACAACCCAATTTTAAAAAATAAGCAAAAAAATAGGCAAAAGTTTTGAATAGACACTTTAACCAAAGAGGAGATGCAGATCTAAATATGGACATGATAAATGCTCAGTACCATTAATCATTAGGAAAATGCAAATGAAAACTATTACATACCTTTAAACTGGCCAAAATATAAACAAAACAAAATCTGACAATATCAAATGCTGACAAGGATGTGGAGCAACAGGAGCTCTCATTCACTGCTAGTGGTGATGCAAAATAGTACAGACTCCTTGGAAGATCGTTTCTGATACCGTTAAACATAAACTTCATGCCACCTGGCAGTCCCAACTCCTTGGCATTTATCCAAGAGAAATGAAAACATATGTTCATACAAAAACCTGAAAGTGAATGTTTATAGAGGCTATATTCATGGTCACTAAAACCTGGAAACAACACAAATGTCCATCAGCTGGAGAGTGGATAAAGAAACGATGGTACATCCATACAACAGAATGCTACTCAGCAACAAAAAGGAAAAGCCCACTGATAGTTGCAACAAATGCACGCCTCTCAAATGCATCATGCCAGTGAAAGAAGCCAGACCCAAAAGACTAAGTATTGCATGTTTCCACTAATAATACATTCTGGAAAAATAAAACTATAGGGACAGAAAGCAGATCAGGGTTTGCCAGGGGCTGGGGTCAGAAAGAAAATCAACTGAATGGGGCCAAGGACCCTTTTGGAAGAGATGAAAATTTTCTACACATTGATGTGTTGGAAGTTCTGTAATTTGATACATTTTTCAAAATTCATTTATCTGTACTCCTAAAATAGGTGAATACTGTATATAAATTATACTTTCATAAACCTGACTTTAAAACATGACTGAGACTATCACTTGGTTAAGGCTAACCAAAAGGGCTTTGGCAATCCTATTGGGAACAATTTCACTGGTAAAGCCTGAAGCGAGACTGAGATAATACCGTATATTTATTCAATGAGGTAGAAAGCAAGGCAGAGAATAGGAAGCGGGTGCTTCTGCTGAGTGCTCCATTAATCAAGTTAAACTGCTATTTCTTTCCCCCTAGGCTTGTAATTCAAACCAGGGAAAGTTTGGGAGAGAGGGGGAAGGGGGAGAATAGGGTTATGATTCAGAATCTCCAAGGGCATTTGTGTTTGAAAATTTTATTTATGATATTTAAATTTAGAGAAAAATCCTTATTTGTCAAATAAAAACTAGGGAAAGGAAAGAATGATAACACCTTTGGTGGATGAGGATATACAGAATAAAAACATGACTCACTGGGGCCATGCTCCCTGGGGATTCTTTGGTGTGGCGGGAGTGGCGATAGAGACAAGATTTTTTATAATAAAACATGGCAAAGGATAAAACAATTAGATAACTTCTGTCCCCAAAACTTACACTTATCTTGTGTTTAATAACAGATTCAGCGTTGATAGATTCTGAGAGTATTCCCATCATAACGTAAGTCTGCTCCAGTGGACTTTTTACCACTTTGTGTTTGAGCCTCAATTAATAGGAAACAATCTGTTCTAAGATAAGAAATCAAAATCTAATTTTGTTATTTCTCCTTAGTGAGTGGACACTTTCTTTGGGATTGGAGAAAAGGGACTGAATTGGTTTCCTTTTAAAATGCCTTCAGTATCTTTTGGATTGGTGCACCAAATTCTCACTCTGCCCAGTGTGGAGGTGACTGCTGAGTGCCGAAATGCCAGGACCAGAAAATCAAGCTGAACACATGCGTCAATGGTGAACAATTATAGCTCAGAATCCATCCTCGCAGGATCTGGGGTCCCTGTGATTGTATCATCCAGACATACATCCTCCTCTCCTCCCAACTGCAGCAAGTCCAAGCCAGATCTCGCAGGATGAGTAAGCGACATATGGCATGTGTGAAATTCCACTCCACCCTGTTGCCCTTCCCAGAGCTGCTGTAGATGGCAGCAACAATTATAGCAACCTTGACTCCATAAGGAATGTGACAATTTAAACCCTGCAGACTGTTTAGCAATGAGTTATTCCAAGCAGTAAGTTGTACCCTAGAGCCCTAGAATGAACTGAAGAAGCACTGGGCTCACATCTTAGGAGATCTGTTCATCAGGTAGAAACTGGCTTCATCGGCAAGGATTGAGATTTTTCTGCTATCGTTTTTGATGGCTAGTCTCATCAAAGAGCAAACAGCACGTCTCAGATTAGAGCTATCAGTCCTTTGGCATTCCGCAGGCTTCTCACATTCATGCCGAGTCGCAGGGCTGACCTGGCCTGAATTGTGGGATCTGAACTCTCCCAGAAATTTAAGAACCCCCAAATTTGTCCCCAGGTCATGGTTTGGGATTGGGGCCACCCAGAAAATTCGACAGACTCAGAGACTCCTTGAGAATGATGCTTTAAGCTCCAGTCTCAGATACCCCGAAATTATATGAGTACAGTGGAATGGAGGCAGGGAAGGGGATGCGTGGTGATGACTTTTTCATAAAGGCCCTAGGATCCAGGTCAAGTCTGTAATGGTCCCCATGATGATTCTGGGCTTCAAGGGTATTCTGGGGAAAGCCAACCTGTAGGGATTCCTGAGTGCCTTTAACCACAGAACCCCTAATATCATGGAATAAAAGAGAAGTAAAAGTTATTGGACAAGGAATGGTAACTTTTAGCTCATGAAATCCTTTGTGACACGCCATCTCAACTTTTGCTTTGGCAAATTTTTTTTCCATGTCAACAACTGCTGTGACTGATTTTGAAACCAGGAAATCAACTTGAATGCAAATAAAAATTCAAATGGATGCAAATTTATGAAAGGTAAACTTTTAAAAAAGTATTAGAAAAACTGTCACACAAATGAAGATTCTAGTGGTTCAGAATTAAGTCCAGGTTTTAAATGTTCTTTATAAGGATATCTCTCTCTCTCTCTCTTTTTTTTTTTTTTTTAAGAGACAGGGTCTCCATACATTGCTCAGGCTAGACTCAAACTCTTGGGCTCAATGGATCCCCCTACCTCAGCCTCCCAAGTAGCTGGGACTACAGGCAGCCACCACCATACCTGTCTAGGACATTTCTTGACATAGTTTGAGCCTTTTATCTGACGGTTAAGTCTGCTGGGTTCAGTACTGTTTCATTTCTATAGATAATATATCCTAAACATTTTCAAGTTACTTGAGATCATTAGATGCACTGAGATGAACCAAACTAAAATATCTCTTGCAGCCCTTTCACTAGCTGTGGCTTATTTATATTAAAGAAGCACACAGTAGTGACACATCTGTGTCACAGGGACTTGACCGCTGCTAGGTGGTACAAAAAGGTTGGTTGGTTTATTTTGTACAATGCCCATCAATCACGAGAATGATGTTAGAACCACCTCTTATATAGCTGGCCCTTACTGAAACAAGCACTGTTGTTCCAGGACCCTGTCAGATTAGGGCTCCATCAGACTGAAAGAGTAGCTTTTTCCTGCTCAGGGTCTAGTAAAGCTCCTGGCATCTTGGCACACCCTTGTTGACCCTGTTGCCATTCTAGAGAGCGGACACTACACAGTGGAGCCACCAGAGCTTCACCAAACCCACTGTGAATTCCGACTTGAGACACTGCAAGGCTCAGCCCACTGTATTTTGAAGTAGGATTTTCCTTAATGAAAAAAGTCTTTTTCATTATTTCTGTCCAATCGACAGATAAAGAATTTATGAATTCCAAGTCACAAACTGGGTTAGATTGTCGCCTGCCACTCTTCCTCTCCCTGCCATTTTTTTTTGAGATTCTGAGAGTTTTCCCATTATAAAATAAGTCCACTCCAGTGCAGATAATTCCTCACTCACATGCTCTGAAATTCTTGCTTCTGCCTAAACCCTGTCCTGTCTCTGTGATTACTCTTTTAGACATAATCTTTGTGGCTTCACCCCTTGTTGCAGAATAAGACAGTAGCCCAGCAGGCCACACTCTCACAGGGGCAGGCCTGGGACTTTGCCTATAAAATAGAAAATCAGCTGCCCATTTTTTCAGTTCCAATGAATGTGTAACTATCAAAGAGCTTATTCCATCTGGTCCTGTTCACAGAAGACTGAGAGACGACAGACAGGAATGTTGATGACCAAACCACTTAATTTCTATTGAGTCTAAAAAAGAAATGAAGAACAGTTCTAGGCTGCCAGAAAACAGAAGATAAGCATATGGTTGTTAAAATTACAAGAACAACTGGGGCAGAGGAGACAAGCTGCTTGCAATGGCGTAAGGATTTCTACGTTGCGTTTTGATCCACACCCACCCTGGCAATGACTGCTATTGCATAAGCCTTCAATTCTTCAGGCCTGTGCAGATACTGATTTAGAATTGGTCTCTGGCTTGTTATGAAATGAAGCTCTTTCATGGCACAAATGTGGAGCAGAGGCGAACCTGGTTTGAAGATGCCTATGAGACCTATATTCTCATCCTGCCCCTCGGGCATGAGTCACCACTTCCCCCTAAAATATGGAAAAATGCTACAGTGACTTTCATATGGGATGTACAATTGGTAATGACTGAGTTGGGAAAAACACACAACTCCCTGAACCATCCACATGCCATGAGTTCTCAAGGCAGTCTTGCTGAGATATTATAGGAAGTCTAACATTCTGCTGACTTGTCCCATATGTCGAGAGTCTAACAACTTTACAAACAAGTTGTTAGAGGGAAAGAGGACAGTGTCTTCATGGTTGTCAGAGAGACCCAAGCAAATGACAGCATGTAGCTCCTTGGTATCCTGGCATCACTGGCCTTGGAAAACTTTTGCTGCAATGATAGCTCTGTTCTCCTACATCAAAAAAGGGACTTCATGAATTTGATTTGTGAGTGCTATTAAAAACCCATCTTCTCTTCTTTGAACAAGTAAGCCTGGTCAACTGCCTGTGCTGAAAACCACTGAAGTGTGTATATCATATGTTTTACAAGACTCCAGTTTTATTGAGTGGGGTTGAAATATGCTTAAGAGCATGTGATGGTTAATTTTAATGCATCAACTTGACTGGGCTATGGGATGCCCAGATAGCTGGTAAAACGTGATTTCTGAGTGTGTCTGTGAGGGTGTTTCTGGAAGAGATGAGCATTTGAAATGATAGACTTGAATAAAAAAGATCCACCTTCCCCAGGGTGTGTGGGCATCATCTCATCTGTTGAGGGTCTGAATAGAACGAAAAGGCACACGAGGGTAAATTCACTCCCTCTCAGGTTGAATTGTGACACCTATCTATCTCCCGCCCTCAGATGTTGGTGCTTCTGGTTCTTGGGCTCTCAGACTCAGACTGAGACACCAACAGCTTTCCTGGTTCTCCAGCTTGCAGACAGCAGATCGTGGGATTTCCTGGCTGCCATAATCACATGAAGCAATTTCTATAATAAATCTCCATATTTATGTATAAAACATATATTCTCTGGGGACCCTTGGCTGATACCAGGGGCACTTGTTAAAAATCATTTAGAGTGGAGAAGATGAGTAGCTTATCTTTCATATTTTGCCTCTGACATGGCTATTGTTAAACTCGGAAAACCTGTATCTTCCCAACATGAAGAAATTCACCTTCAACTACCACAAAGACCATGATTTGGTGTTTACAACTTTATTTAGAAACAGGTATTTTTTAAAGTGGTTCCATATTCTTTTACGTTCCTTTAAGGAAATATAATAATATGATTATAAAGGAAAGGTGGATTGACTCACGGTCATCTCTATGAGACAGGAATAAGCAAGGAGTTACACTTACAAGCTGTCTTTTTGGGATTTTTTAAAAATCATATTCACATATATATATATTACATCCTGTAAAAGACTTGTGATGGTTAATACTGAGTGCCAACTTGATCGGCTTGAAGAATGCGAAGTGTTAATCCTGGGTGTGTCTGTGAGGGTGTTGCCAAAGGAGATTAACATTTGAGTCAGTGGGCTGGGAAGGCAGACCCACCCTTAATCTGGGTGGGCACCATCTAATCAGCTGCCAGCACGGCCAGAATAAAAAGCAGGCAGAGGAATGTGAAAAGACTAGACTGGCTTAGCCTCCCAGCCTACATCTTTCTCCTGTGCTAGATGCTTCCTGCCCTCAAACATCAGACTCCAAGTCCTTCAGTTTTGAGACTCAGACTGGCTCTCCTTACCCCTCAAGCTTGCAGACAGCCTATTGTGGGGCCTTGTGACTGTGTAAGTTAATACTTAATAAACTCCCATATATGTATCCTATTAATTCTGTCCCTCTAGAGAACCCTGACTAATATAAGACTGTAGAGAAAAACTTCATGTATGTAACAGGGACCCTTGCATAACATAGAGCTTAGCTTATACCAGAAGATAATTGTTTGATGAATGAACAAATCTTTTCAGGGTACGATAATTCAAAGCTTTTAATACATTTAGCATAGCAACAAAAATCCATGGAGTCAATGCAGCTACAGGCAGCCGATCCTTGTAAACATCCCCAGGGCACTCTCTAAAACTGTAAATTTGGCTCCTATTTTTTACATTCTAACACACCCTCTGTTAAGGCCACTAAGTCACTCATCTCTCAGGCAGGATGAAACAGAAAATAGCTTAAGGACTAGTGCTTTCGGCCCATTGCTGTAGGTTCACCAACCTCAGTGCTACCTCTTATTCTAGACTGGTATCTGCAGAGTGAGATACTACTCTCTCTAGTCCCAGATCATATGCTTCTTCCATAGGTATAGGTAAGGTCACCAACCAAAAAATGGAGTCTATACTCTGACAAATACAATCATATTCATGGGAACATTTTAATTTTAGTCTATCCTAGAAAACTCAGGTCATTTGGTTGTTTTGTAGTGTTATGTTCCACGGTTTTGATATGGCTGTAGCTTTCTAGAGATTTCCTTGAATGATAGGAAAAATTTTAAAGAGAAAAACTGATTTCCACATTTGAGTTGCACTTCAGATGGAATTTGTGGGCTGCCAAATTCTAGCCTGTGCAGTAGGTTATTCTGCTCACAGCTCTTTCTAATATTCAGTAGAGCGGGCTTCTCAAGTCCACCCACGACCCCGAGAGTAGAGGCATGTGGACTGAAACCATGGTGTCTGGGAAGAGTTGGCACACAATGTTTTTGTGGTTTCTCTTTTTGTTTACTTGAATTAACATAAAAACAGTGCTTTAAATCATTTACCACCACGCAAATCACCACTTGAGGATGCTGGGTCTCTGTTTGACCCCTTGGTCCTGGTGTTCACTCTCCCTTTGTGCCTGCCACCCTGCAGGGGTCCTGACGAAATCATGAAGGTCACTACACTTTAAATATAAGTGATGGGAGTGGGTTAGTGGAAATAAACTCCCACAAATATACAGGAGATGAGTATGCGTATGTACAGCATGTAAAATACCTTCTCCCAATACATGTCTAGTGGTGACCCTGAGCTGGCTTCTCAGTGCCATCCTTAACTTGAAGAAAAAGGGGAAGGAAATGATAATATATGCTTGGAGTTTCAGATAAATAATAGCAACCATCACAACCATCTGGGGAGTGAGGTATGATGAGGCTAATTTTATGGATGAAACATCAAAGCTAAAAGAAATAAAACCACTTCTACAATGTTTTATAGGACAAAGTATGTATCCTTTTCCAAATACATATATATATAAGCAGGAAGTATGCTATCTTTGAGGTATTCTTTAAGGCATGATCTCAGCTTCTTCTAGTTCGTTCATATACAGAATTTCTACGACACCCCAAATGCACCCCAAGAAATGTACTTGGGATAGCTATTCACACGGGGGCCAATTAGGGCAGCTGGATAATGCTTTCTTTCTTGTGAGTATAAAAACGAGAACATGAGAGGGATACATCAATGAGGTACACCTTCTGCCCAGTTTTGGGGAGAAATATGCAAACTTATTTTTAATGTGAGCTAGAAGTGCAAACTTGGTTTCTCTATATTGTATTTGTAGAAGTTCTCAAACATTCTCCCAGATATGTGTATATGGTATTATAAAAGAAATGCATAAAATATTATGCCTCAGACTTGGAGTAGAAACACGGCGAGTGTTCCAAAATAATTTTTTTAAATGGAGGTGATTGTCTAAGAACCTGGAATGAGTTTTGAGGAAGAAACAGAGGGAAAATCATTTTTGTATTTACTAAAATGAAGGCAAAACTATGAAGTCTTTGTGTCTGGGACTTTTGGTAAAGCTTTCAGTGAACACCAAATGGATGAAGGAAATAAAGATGTGTTATTCACATGTTACTCTGGTTACTTATAGGAGTCAGAGTTTAAGAATAGTCTCTGAAATGAAATACTCCATACGTGAATCATCCATTACAGTCTTCAAACAGGTTCTATACTAAAGAGTGTGACAAGCGTTTCTTTAAAGAATGAACAATCAGGTGTCACGGAAGTACAGAGGGGAGTGGTTGAGGAAGTCAGCCCAGAGGAAGCAGTACCTGAGCTGAGCTCTGGAGGTGAGGGATGGGTCAGCAAGGGGGTGGCGGAGTGGACATTCTAGGCAGGGACAAATTCACAGGAAATGTGAAAAAGACTAACAGTAATAATTGTTCATTTCTAAGCTTGGCTACGAAATGCAGTGGTCCCATTTGAACTAAAATCTAACTCTAAGAGGTCACTGAAGTAGAAAAATGGAACTTCTTCACCGCATCTTCTTCTTGAGGGGAAGTAAGCCTGTCCTCGTATCATTAGACTGGCCCAGTGACATGCTCCTGGCTACAGCTCACTGTCTCAGGGAACGGCAGATGTCTGAAGCCAGGCAAGGAACACAGTTGGTGTAATTCACATATGGGATATTCTTAGCATTGAATACTGTTTTCTTTCAGTCGCTTAGGGTATAGTATGGTTCTTTGTCAAAAGATGACAAAGCGCTGCCTTGGTTATTCAGTTTGTGAAATGAATCACAATGCTTTAATAGAATGAAATCTGTCTACTGTGAATCTGCATTTGAAGTTAAGAGATTCTACTCTCAAAGTGTTTCTCTTAACGGGAAAGATGCCCAACTAGCAATTCCTGTGGAGGCTACAGAAATCCCCACAAGAAAGAGGAATGAAGAAGCTGCACAAAGAGAAATAGAGAAGAGAGAGAGAGAGAGAGAGAGAGCCTTAGTTAGTTTACTGAGAGAGAACGTGCTAGTCCCTGATTCCAAATGCATCCTTGCCCTTGAGAGCTGTGAAACTCTCCTGTAACATTAAAATGCTTTCCACTAGAATTAGTGGGTTTCTAAGACTTAAAATAAGAGCATTTTATATACATACATTTATATGAAGACATCATAAAGACAATAATCTCGTTATATATTTATATACACATTTAAATGACATAATAATAAAGACCAGTCTAATGGTTTATTTGCCTCTGTAGAAACCATCAGAGACTATTAGTTTCTCCAAGAATTAATTGCTTTGTCTGATCCAGGGCATAGTTTTTCCTTGAAATACAGTCTTACATTCTCCTCAGGATTTTAGGAGCTATCGCTGTTTTCAGGTTAGTAAGTGAGGCCTTCCCCTCTGAAGGCGTCAGGTTTATGAAGAGTTCATTTGAAGCTGTGCATATGGTAAATTTACCTTCAACTACACAACTCAGGTGTGAGACGTAGATAAAGCTTTTGCTCCTGTACATACGTGGACACACACATTCATCTATTTTGGGGCTCCACTTAATGTTGTATCAATGTTTATGAGTGTACCTCAGAACAGCACATAGCAGACATAGCAAACATAAGCACTTTACACCGAGAACACTAGATTTTATTAACCACTTGAAATCCCTGGAGGGAAATGTCATTTCATTAGGAGGCTCCTTGGCTGCTAATCAAGGGCTTTTCATTTCCTTAAGTACATTGATCTGGTAACAAATTTTCTTCTCTGAAAAACCATTCGGGAAAGCATTTTCTAAAAGCACAGTAAGAAAGGTCTATTTTTCTTTGGTAAATACAAACACTGAAGAATCACCAGGAATTAAGACAGAATAGAAACCATGTGTCTGTACCCTCGTCAGATACTGGGACTCCCACCAAATCCATCATATAACTTATTACGCACCAAAGACTTCCTTCACCACCACACATCCTATCTAAGATGTTTGCTGTTGTCATTTACATCTGGGACCCTAGTTAGCATGAAGACACCATGTTCTTTTAGTTACTTGAAGTAAACTATGGTAAGTTGTCAAAAGATGACAAGGCACTGCCTTGGCTGTTAGGTTTATGGAATGAATCACTGTGTTTAATAAAATTAAATGTGCCTTTGGGATTCTCAGCACATAGCACAATAAATGTTAAGTCAGGTATAAACTGACATTTTGGATTACAACACTGTTGTATTTTCCACTCAAATTTAGCTGTTTCTTAAAATGTATATGATTCAAACAAACACTGGAGTTCAAATCAGTGCATTTCTCACATTCCATTCTGTTATTCATTTAGTCCAATGTTCAATTTAAAGCATGCATCTTAACTAGGATGCTCCTAGTTTGCAGTAAGCAGTGTCATGCAGTAGAAAGATCATGGGTTTCATGATCAGGCCAGATTCTAATTTCATTCCTCCCACACAGCTCTGTGTGACCAGGGCGAGTTTCTTAACTCATTGAGTTTTTGCTTCCTTTTAGGTAAAATCCCAAGAATACCATCTGACTGCCATCCAAAATTATAGCAAATAATAAATAAGATTAAGAATTAATATGCCTACACCTCTGCCTGGCATGTAGGAGACACACAATAGAAGTCACTTCTTCCCTGAAACTCCCACATTTATGACCCCACTATCTTGCCTACAGCTAAATCCTTTGTGAGCTTTATAAATCTCTAGATTTTTGATAGCATTAAAGCATCTCCAGTAACTTTTTTTAAAAAAGGATCATAAGTTAAAATATTCTATTTTCCTTTACTACGGCTATGGTTTGAAATATGCCCCAAATTTAATGTGGTGGAAGTTTAACCCCCAAATTCATATGTTGATGGCATTTGGAGATGGGGCCTTTGGGAAGTATATTAGTTCATTCTCAGGCTGCTATAAGGAAATACTTAAGACTAGGTTATTTATAAAGGAAAGAGGTTTAAATTGACTCACAGTTCTGCCTGGCTGGGGAGGCCTCAGGAAACTTAGAATCATCATAGAAGATGAAGGAGAAGCAAGGCACATCTTACAAGGTGGCAGGAGAGAGCGTGTAAGAGAAAGCGAGGGAGTACCGCACTGAAATCATCAGCTCTCATGAGAACTCCCTCCCTATCATGAGAACAGCTTGGGGGAAACTGCCCCCATGATCCAATCGCCTCCCATCAAGTCCCTTCCTCAACACATAGGGATTATAATTCGAGATGAGATTTGGGTTTTGGACACAGAGCCAGACCATATCAGGAAGTAACTAGGATCAAAAAAGGTCATTAGTATGGGGCTCCAATGATGATGGACTGGTGGCTGTTGCAGGAAGTCAGGGACCCTGAATGGAGAGACCTGCTGAACCCGTGGCAGAAGAACATAAATTGTGAAGATTTAATGGACATTTATCAGTTCCCAAAATGAATACTTTTATAATTTCTTATGCCTGTCTTTACTGCAGTATCTGAACATAAATTGTGAAGATTTCGTGGACACTTATCACTTCCCCAATCAATATTCTTATAATTTCTTATGCCTGTCTTTACTTTAATCTCTTAATCCCATCGTCTTCGTAAGCTGAGGATGTATGTCACCTCAGGACCCTGTGATGATTGTGTTAACTGTACAAATTGTTTGTAAAACGTGTGTTTGAACAATATGAAATCTGATTGTAAAACATGGGTGTTTGAACAATATGAAATCAGTGCACCCTGAAAAAGAAGAGAATAACAGTGATTTTCAGGGAACAAGGAAAGATAACCATAAGGTCTGACTGCCTGTGGGGTCAGAGAGAATAGAGCCCTATTTTTCTTCTTGCAGAAAGCAAGTAGGAGAAATATCACTGAATTCTTTTCCCAGCAAGGAATAACCCTGGGGAAGGAATGCGTTCCTGGGGGGAGGTCTATGAATGGCTGCTCTGGGAGTGTCTGTCTTATACGGTTGAGATAAGGAATGAAATACGCCCTGGTCTCCTGCAGTGCCCTCAGGCCTACTAGGATTGGGAAATTCCAGCCTGGTGATTTCTAGTCAGACCAGTTGTCTGCTCTCAAACCCTGTTTTCTGTTAAGATGTTTATCAAGACAATGCATGCCCAGCAGGACATGGACCCTCATCAGTAATTCTAATTTTGCCCTTGCCTTGTGATCTTGCTCTGCCTTTGCCTTGTGATCTTTTATTGCCCTTTGAAGTATGTGATCTCTGTGACCTACTCCCTGTTCATACATCCCCTCCCTTTTCAAAATCCCTAATAAAAACTCGCTGGTTTTGCAGCTCGAGTTCACCATCACAGTCCTATCAATATGCGATGGCACCCCTGGAGGCCCAGCTGTAAAATTTCTCTCTTTGTACTCTTTCTCTCTATTTCTCAGACCGGCTGACACTTAGGGAAAATAGAAAAGAACCTACGTTGAAATATTGGGGGCTGGTTCCACCAATAGTTGGCTTTATAGGAAGAGGAAGAGAGACTTGAGCTCCAAAGCTCTTGCTTTCTCACCATGTAAAGAAGAAAGCCCTCACCAGTCTTGGACTTCCCAGCCCCCAGAACTTTGAGCTAAATAAATCTCAATTCTTTATAAATCATTCTGTCTTGGTATTCTATTAGAACAACAGAAAACAAACTAAGATAACTACTTAATTTTGTATTTTTAAATCTCACTTTTTCTCCCCTTTCTCCCTTATGCAGCAGAAAAAAATCATGGTAAAATAAGATGCTTAGCACATGTTGGGTATTTCAGGTTGCCATTTGCCACATTTCCTTTCCACCAGGTGCCTTTTAGCTGAGGTTGCCATAAGCACTGACGTCTCTTAAGCAAGTTCATAGTGGGCCACTAAGGGAGAGACGCAGAGAAGGCTTAAAGAAACCCACATCACCTACCATGATGACTAAGATCAAAGTCTACTTTTAAACATAAAACTGAACACGTTTTAACTAAAGAATTAATTGGCTTCATGAACATTATCTTTGTAATAATTTGAGAAAATCTAAAAGGTATGAAAAAAATGTGACAACTTTTCATTTTCTTTCCTTGTGACAACTTCATTTATTTCTTGCAGTAAAAGCAAAATCAGGCTAAGAACATCAACAGGAGTCTGGAGATTTGCAACACTCTCTATTGATGCCTTGAAATTACTGATTATTTATTAGTTCCTGTAAAACCTTTGAATTTTTCTCATTTTTGAGATTGTAGTCCACTTACACAATATAATGAGTATATACAAGGTTTTGGTGAACCCAAAAGGCTAGTTGAAAACAAGCATGAGAAAAATGTTGCAGGAAATTGCCAAGAAAACAACAACATACTTGGCTTGTTGGAGGTTAAGGAGTCTATTGTTTGTAAGGAGGTTTCTGCTGGGTCTTTAAAAACATATACTAATGGCCATAATTGGACTTATTTCAGTCGGAAAACTTGAAGAGAAAGAATTCATTCTGTGAATGGACTGTGACTTTCTTGGGATTCCTTAGGGTAGAAAGTAAACACTTTCAGTGGTTATTTTTCCCATGAGACAAAACTCAAATATTTCAGCAGAGCATACCTTATCCTCCTAGCTGCTCCTCCACACTGTGCCTGCCTCTCTCTTATCTCTTAATCCACTTCCCTCACACCCTGCGTTTCCCACACTCTGTGCAGTTCCTCAAAGTGCTGGGCGATTTTACAACTCCAGCCTTTGCCAGTCTCGCTTCCTTGCTAGGAACGTCTGTTCTCCTCTGCAAGATCACTCTTCCCTAAAGCATTCCTGACTCCCTCATTCTCATGGAAAATTGACCACTCCCTCTTGTTTGGGCCCCCACGATTCCCCATAAATATGTGTATTCTAGACCCTATGATACATATTGTTTTTGCTGGTTTATATACCCATCTCCTTTAGTAGTTTGTAAGCCTCCTGAGGTCAGGGATCATTTTTAAGTCACCTTTGTTTCTCACTGCCCAGGGCACAATGCATGACCTATAAAAGATGGTGAATAAATGGGAGCATATGGCAGAGGCAATAGAAACTTGGAGCTACAGGGAATGCATAATCAACAAAAAACTAAGGTGCTGATGGCAATTAGTTCCAAAAGCATGTGCTTAGAGACAATGAACAGGTAAAGAAACAAACACTGTGAGTCATGCAGAGAGATGAATGGTAAGTAAACATGACACTAAGTCTTTAAATTTTTAACAATATGCTCAAGATCCTTCCATAATTTATTATTAACATATTTTTCCTTTTTAACATTGGAGGTTGCTTAAAGGTGGTCCATACATAGAAGGTCACTTGTAATTGTATAAGCAGGTGCAGGTTCCAGAAAACTTTCCACTACATACGAAATAGGATCACACAAAATATAATGAGCAAATGGAGACGGAGAAGAGCAAGAGAAAGAAAACTGGCTCATTTATTTGGGAAGCAACTGTTGGACCCTATAAGTCTCGAAGACTGCACCAGCTACTGGATGAATAAGGTTGATATGGTTTTTCTTCCTAACAAGCTTGCATTCCAGAGCAGAGGATGATGGTAAATAAACAAACAAGTAAACAAATTAATAGTTGACAATTTCGATAATGAGTGCCATGCAGACAATAAAGAGAGCACGTGACAAAGCAGTCCCTGAGGGCTGGCTTTAGCTTGGCTGGTTAGAAAGGGCCTCACATGGAACTGGCACTCACGCTGAAGCCCCATTCAACAGAAGAGTTGTGGGAGCATCTGCGAGAAGAATGTTCTTGGTGTTGGTGAAAAGGGTCAAACTCTGTAAAATATTTGGAGAGGCTTGTTCTGAGCCAAATGTGAGGACCATAATCCATAACACAGCCTCAGGGGGTCCTGAGGACATGTACCCAAGGTGGCTGGGCTACAGCTTGGTTTTATACATTTTAGGGAGACATGAGACATCAATCAAGACATATAAGGTGTACTTTGGTTCAGTCTGGAAAGGTGGGACAACTCGAAGGTGGGAGGCTTCCAGGTGGATTCAAAGACTTTCTGATTGGCAGTTGGTTGAAAAAGTTAGGTTATTATCTAAACACCTGGACTCAATAGAAAGGAGGGTCTGGGTGAAGATAAGAGGTCGTGGAAACCAAGGTGAAGCCTCCAGTAGCAAGCTTCAGAGACAGTAGATGGTAAATGTTCCTTATCAGACTTAAAAATATGCCAGACTCTTAGCTTATTCTCTCTTGGATCATGGAAAGTGAAAGGGGTTCTCTGTAGAATGCAGACTTTCCCCCATGAGACAGCTTTGCTGGGCCATTTCAAAAGATGTCAAAGAAATACATTTTGGGTTAAAATACTTCAACTTCTTTCAGGGCCTGCTGTCTATCTTGTTGGCATCTTTCTATAAACAGTCTGTTTTGTCGGCAGATTTCTGTTTTAATGTTCATGCTGGTCAGTGCCTGAACTCCAAAGGTAGGAGGGTACAAGGAGGGAGGTTCAACTTCCACTTCCCACTGTGGCCTGAACGAATGTTTTCAGGTTTCTTTGGAATGCCCGTGGCTGAAGGTGAAGGTTTCTTTGGAATGTCCTTCGCTGAAAATGGGGGGTGGGGTCCATCAGTCGGGTGGGGGGCTTAGAATTTTATTTTTGGTTTACATGAGCATACGGAATGTGTGAGTCTGTGCAGTCAGAGTGTGTTTTGAGTGCTTGAGAGACCAAAAGGAAGCTAGTGTGGGTGGGAGGACAGGAAGGGTTCAAATGATGAGGCTGGAGGAGGAGAAAGAAGGCAGGCAGCTAACAGAGTGCTTTAGAGGTCCCAGAGAGGAATCTGGATCTTATTCCAGATGCATTTTAATTAAAGGGGTGGAAAAAGATCTGACTTCTGTTTTTTTTTTCTTTCTTTTTTTGAGATGGAATCTCACTCTGTTGCCCAGGCTGGAGTGCAGTGGTGTGATCTTGGCTTACTGCAACCTCTGCCACCCAGGTTCAAGCGATCCTCCTGCCTCAGCCTCCCAAGTAGCTGGGATTACAGGCACCTGCCACTGTGCCTGGCTAATTTTTGTAGTTTTAACAGAAATGGGGTTTTTGGCCAGGCTGGTTTTGAACTCCTGACCTCATGATCCACTTGCCTCAGTCTCCCAAAGTGCTGGGATTACAGGCGTGAGCCACTGCGCCCAGCCCTGACTTCTATTTTATAGACAACACTTTGCCTACTTTGTGGATACTTGATACTAGGGGGCAACTGGAAGCTGGGCAAGGCTGGCAATAGTCCGGATGAGAGATGACGGTGGCATGAACAAGGTGCTGGGAGCAGGGAGGAGAGCATTACAACCACAGCAACTACCGGAGTAGAGAGTATGCAGAGGAAGAAAATTTCCAGAAACACTATACAAATTGAATAAAAAACAGTGTGTGTATATGTGTGTGTGTGTGTGTGTGTGTGCTTGCAAGTGCAAAAGAGAGAGAGAAGCATTACTAAGAGCAACAGCAACAGGGGGACCCAGTAGGTGTTGGGCCGTGACTACAGATCCGGTGTGAAGGTGCCAGGCTTTGCAGCTTCAAACTGCACACAGGCAGATTCTGCAGGGCCTTGAGCCTTGTAGGACATGGTATGGGGTTTCAGTGATCTGAAAAGCGATGAAGAATGGCTACTGACAGGTTGTAGAGGCATGAGAGCGACAGGATATATTTGACTTTGAGCAAATTGCATTTATTTTACATGTGAACTGGTGGGTCCCAAGATGGGAGTCCAGGCTCGCCATGATGGCATGGCTGCCAAGGGAATTTCTCCTCCTAAACACAAGGTCCGCTTAGATCCCTCTGGTGGCTGAGATCACTGCTTACCTTGCGGTGCACTTATCTAAGCCCTTGACTTCTTTACAAAACTCTTAGCTCACTGAAGGCAGCCACTGCCTGTGATGTATTTTTCAAACAGTTAATAGTATTTCACACACAATATGCAAGAAATACATATTTCCTGGATGAATGTTCCACGTTACAGGATCATTTTTGCCCTGGTGTGAGGAAGCTTGCCTCTTCTTCTTCTGTCCTTCAACCTCAGGTCCCCCTCTTGTTTCCCCTCCACTGAGGGTGGTGGTGGGGCTGTCTTCCCTTCTCAAATACACCTGACACCTCTGGATTGGGGGTTAAGCTTGAACATAATTACAGTTGGGCAGCTGGTACAATTTGTTAGTACCCATCCGCCTTCTCTTGTAGAGCCCCTGGGACTCTTGTAGCCAAACCTGCTCACGGGTCTAGTGCCTACTTCTACGCTCCCTCATCCCTGCCTGTTCCAATGCCCTGCACGCCAGGCCAGTGGAGAGGTGGGACACGGAAGGAATCGTGACAAGCTCTCAAGAACCTTAAATTATTATGTTAATGTATACCATACTGATTAGACTAAAGGCACATCCCTCCACCTGGATTTGCATTTTTACATTAGGGGGAACACGGCATTAAACATTTTTAAAGAGCAGTGGCCTAGAATAGGAATGATGGGATCTGCCTTCTTTCAACAATGTGTATAATATAGACCTTTATTGAGTGCCTGTGTGTGTCAGGCAATGTCGGGTACTGAGGTTGAAAAAAAGAGATAAAAATGATATGCAGTCCTATACGGATATTTTAATTCAGTTAGGGAGACAGGTACATGGATGGATCATTACAGTACTGTGCAACGTCCTATGCTTATTTCCTTCTGGAATTTTTCACTATCTCCAATTCAATATACTCACAGCTTTAATTCATAAACAAAAGACCACATGTTTAATATACTGCCTTCTTATTTGTTTAGAATTGAGTTATTTCACAGATTAGTTTAGAAATACCAGTGCTATTGCATAGGATTATTTTCATTACTCAGTTTTCAAGTTTTTTATCTCGCCAGGGTCTTTAAATTCATTTATCATCCTTCTTCTTGTTTAGAATTAAACCTCCAGTTTTAATGGCATTTTTATGATTTCTAAGCAGACATACTCAGAAACTGTAATTGCAGTGTGGACCTAGGTGGAAGATGTGTGTCACCTCCAAAGTGTGAAAGATCAGCTTGTCCATTTTTACATTTTTATTAATCTATCAAATGCTATGATTGTGAATTAAATATAACCTCTTCATTATAAGCCTTTAATTTTCTCCCCATTTTAGTGTTGTTTGTACAATTTAGAAAGGGCTATATTTAACAATATGGGGTTCTTTAATTTTTTAGCTATGAAATAAAGCATAAAAAGAAGATAAAGGTCTCTACAGGAACACAGATTATTATTTACAAAGATTAACCACAAGCTTTCCATGTTTTCCATCCTATTTATTGTGGTCTGCAAGATAAGGTGAAGTATGCAATGGCTAAGTCTTGTGTTATAGTTAATTTTAACTCTCTTATCAATAAGCAGTTGCCTTTTCAAGTTATAAAAAGTGTGCCATTATTATTATCAACTGGAGAGAATGAGGTCATTGTTCTCATTATACTATAAAAAGCCGGAGTGTAACAGAAGGGCAAAAACATACCTCAAGAAAAACACTCATGCCACCAACAAAATACCTTTGAAGCAAAGAATATGACATTGAATTTTCCCCACAACTAAACATTAGATTCAAAGAAAGAGATTAAAAGCCCTGAAAAGAAGTGGTCTCTTAGAATTAAAGGACCACGTTTATTTTTGTGATGCTCCGTTTATTACTTGTACAGTAAGACTTTTACATGCTGATTTGTAAACTCTTCTATAAAGCAAAAAACTAGGATAGAAACATCCAGCTGAAACTTACTATTACATTTGAAGATTTGAAATCATCACCACTATCACTATATTTGCTTCATCAAATTTAATTTTAAAGATTTGGGAAGTGGAGGCAGGCAAAGAATTATTTAACAGTTTACTAAGAGAAAACGCCTTGTTAAGAGCAAATAGATCACTGAACGGCCGGGTGCGGTGGCTCACGCCTATAATCCCAGCACTTTGGGAGGCCAAGGCAGGCAGATTGCTTGAGGTCAGGAGTTTGAGACCAGCCTGGCCAACATGGTGAAACCCTGTCTCTACTAAAAACACAAAAAATTACCCGGGCATGGTGTCAGGCGCCCGTAATAACAACTACTTGGGAGGCCGAGGTAAGAGAATTGCTTGAACCCAGGAGGCAGAATTTGCAGTGAGCTGAGAGCAAGCCACTGCACTCCAGCCTGGGCGATAGAGTGAGACTCTGTCTCAAAAAAAAAAAAAAAAAAGAAAAAGAAAAGCATATCCTGGACGGTGGGTTGTGTGTACTGAGAATGGGGGAAGGATGAACGGGAGGGGCGGACAGCAGAAGAGGAGGAACCGATGCTTTGGGCTCAATCTTTACCTGCCCCGCCTGGTCCATATTCTTGCTACCTTCCCAGCTCCCAAAATGAAAGCTCAGTTTCGACATTACCATGGGCATCTTTCTGTTGCGTTTTCCTGTCTTTGATATGGCTGCCAAGTTGGAGTAATTTAGAGTTCCCTTTATTATTCAAAGAGAATAATTCACATAAGTTTAGTTATCAACCTCCAACTCAAGTGACGGAAACGTTAAGAGGTGCGGTGACGACAGCGCACCGCGGCCCCCCGCACAGGAACAAGGGTCGGGAATTTCAGGGACTCCACTGTGGCTGCGGCTTCTACCTGCTGGCTTCCACCCCTTGCCCCACTCCCCCATCCTCATCAACACCCACTAATTAACTCTATTGGGAATCATCCTCCTGGTTGAAGTGTCATATGCAAACCTCAAACCTAGAATCAGCAGATGTATAATTACCGGTCTCCCTTGAGAACTGGTTAAAAAACAACAACAACAAGAAGGACAAAACCTGAAAGACTTAGGAGATCTATAGGCTTTAACGGGTATTAAGTTCTGGAATGGGAACACGGAAACGTACAGAACACCATTTCAAGAACATCCTTCCCGAAGGAATGAGTTCATCCACTCAGGACATTTTCAAGGCACTCTTAGCCTAACTTTTAGACGTTTCCTTCCACTTTAAGCACGTTATATTTTTCTTTGGTTCTCGATAACGTGACCTCCGGTTCTGGTCTCAGAGAACGCTGGTCAAGCTGTGGCACCATCGGGTTTTAAAGTCTGCTCCCAATTTTTTATCAGATACTCTACTATGAAAATTCTAGCTCTTTCTTGATAAACATGCCTTTTAATTTATCTTACACAAGGTGCTGAGGTTTTTCTTTTAATGATAAAACAGGTTTGGCTCTGAAATACAAACTGTCCACAAACTGGTTTCAAATGGCATGATGTAACTAGGCTTTTTGCCATGTGTCTCTGTGAACTCTCGCCCAGGAAATGCAGGTTATGATATGTACAAATTGCCAAGGGAAATTCCAGAAGGCCTAGAAAGCCTAAAAAATGCAGCCATATTTGAGAGTGTTTTCTGTTTTCTAATTCTTGCATTGGTTTCTGTGGTTAAAAGATTCCTGTCACCAGCCAGTTGTCATTGTAAGATACTGATTACCAAGGAGTGGCCGGGGTTGCTAGCGTTCCCTGAGTACCAGTGCTGAGATTAAATGTGCCAGTGTTCCCAGCCTCTCAGCAAACAAACCAAGCGCAGTGTTTACCAGGAAGCTGAAATGGAGAACCTGTCCCAAATCAGACTTAATTTCATTTAATTCACTTACCCTAATTGTTAGTAAGAAGACTGACTTTAAATTAAACACCTTGCCTTGGGACTGGGTTTTACTTAAATAGAACTGTCCCTCCTATGGAAAACAAGTATATGCTCACACGCATATTGCACTTAATGCACATTCAGTTTTGTGAGGGACATGAGCCCCATTCAAGAGCGTCATGTTTCTTCCTCCTGTTTCTTGTTCCATCCTATACAGTGAAGGTAATAACGGATTCGCTTGCTTTAGTTCAAATCATTAGAAAGAATTACTTCTAGGCAAAACAGAGACAGTTTCACCTCATTTCTCTTTTTTCTCCATCTCAAAATTGACAGTTCTAATCTACATAACAAATTATACTTTATGACAAGCTACTTGTTTCCCATCTTGAATATTGTCTAGAAACCTCAGTAAAACTCATAGATTACTGCCACCTCGCAATTTATTTTATCACTATTGCTACCATATCCTGAATTGCCAGCACCAATAAATGTGCATTTCTTAATACAAATTGCTTGTTTCAGTGCGCATTCTATGCCCAAGCATTGGCATTACAGAACAAGGGAATAAAGGCAGGACTCTGAGTTATGAGAAAATAATACTCACGGTGCTCTAATGAGGAGAGATCTCCTTCAGGAGTAACGCAATGTATACTAAAATATTGAAGGTTTATTTTATTTTATTATTTATTTATTTATTTTGAGATGGAGTCTCACTCTTTCACCCAGGCTGGAGTGTGGTGGCGCCATCTTGGCTCACTGCAACCTCCGCCTCCCAGGTTCAAGCGATTCTCCTGCCTCAGCCTCCTGAGTAGCTGGGATTATAGGCATGCACCACCACGCTCAGCTAATTTTTGTATTTTTAGTAGAGACAGGGTTTCACCATGTTGATCAGGCTGGTCCCGAACTCCTGGCCTCGTGATCCGCCCGCCTCAGCCTCCCAAAGTGCTGGGATTAGAGGCATGAGCCACCGCGCCTGGCCAGAAGGTTTATTTTAAAGATAAAAATAGAACTTCCTATTAGCAAAGGGCTAAATAACTTTTAGCTAATTTAGGCTTTGAGTTATGACAAGATGATCCCTCTTCACCTGATATGAAAACAGGCACGAGTAGAGAGAAAATGCACCAGGGTGGATGGACTTCCTGTCATGTCTGCAAGATCTATGTTTGCATATCTTTTATTTCATTTTCATCTATAATACAGTAGGTGGACAATCTTAGTCCAAGAAGTCAGAGGGAGGAATGATCACATTTCTTGTTTAAGTCAGCTCAAATTTGAGTTCAACCATTGGACTGACAGGAAATGAAACCCAAATCATCACTGCTTGCTTGCTTCCTTGAGCTCTATTCCTGTCATGCAAAGGTCCTGACATCAGTCTAGGCTAGGATTGAAGGGAGGTCCCAGGCATTAGGACAGATGTAGTCCATTATCGACCCTCTCTAAATTACCTTCAGGTCTGGGGACTCTACTGCTTGTTGCCATACTTGGCTCTGGGAGTCCCCAGTGAGGCTGGGGCACCTACACCTCGAGGGGGCACCCTCTCTAGGGGCATTACACAGCTAACCCTCAGGGGTCCCACCAACTACTCACAGCACAAATAGTGTCCCAGCTCTATCTCATCTGTTAGAAAATCTCTCCCTCTTGAGGCCTTTAAAGGCCAAGTCCTTTCTTCCCTTCCTTCGGGTCATTCCCTAATCTCAGTTCATTTCAGCCTCTATAAAAGACAAGAAGTGCCTCTAACTTCTAACAGGAATTTAGTTAGAGGGGTAGAGTAACAAGTAGAAATTAAAAGCTTCGACTTTCCTTTTTCTTTTCTTTTTTTTTTCTTTGAGGCAGAGTCTCACTCTGTCACCCAGGCTGGAGTGCAGTGGCGCGATCTTGGCTCACTGCAACTTCCGCCTCCCGGGTTCAAGCGATTCTCCTGCCTCAGCTTCCCAAGTAGCTGGGATTACAGGTGCCTGCCACCATGCCCAGCTAATTTTTTGTATTTTTAGTAGAGACAGGGTTTCACCATGTTAGCCAGGATGGTCTCAATCTCCTGATCTCGTGATCCACCCACCTCGGCCTCCCAAAGTGCTGGGATTACAGGCATGAGCCACCGTGCCCAGCCGAAAGCTTCTACTTTCTAAAGGACACCCCAGCTCCTAAAATTTCAAGAAGGAGGGATTAGTGCTAGGTTGAGGGGCGTGGAGGGAAAAAACAAAGACGACACAGACAAATTAATATTTTAGTAAATTGCCTCACCACTATTTAATATCATGAGTGTTGGCTAAGCACCACGTTTTTTGTGCCACCACCGGTTGTAATTTTTTTCATGTTGTGCCCTCTCTGTAAAGCCTGTTTAGGGGAATAGAGAAAAGCTAAAGGTGTTTGGCAAAACAGTGACAGGGACGTTGTCTCCATCACCAGGGGCAAGTCATGCTGTGTCAATACTCTACCAAAGAGTATTATTTCTGCATCAGTAGAGAAAAATCCCTTGTCTCAGGCAGTGGTTGGACACTTTGTCAGCTACAAATCACGTGTTCATTAAGTTAGCGCAGAATATTCCACTTTAAATACAGAGTAATGAAGACAAACAGAATCCCAGGGGTTCAACCTGGAGGAGAAACAATGCTGATTTTATGGAGCATATGAGAAATACACAATCGCAGCAAACTTCTGAACGCTTGGACTGTTGGCCAAGAACTTGCCTTTGGTGGTGAGCAAGTGAAAACTGACCAGAACTCTGCCTAGTGTGGAAGAGGAGAGTACCACATCAACAAACCAGGCACTGGAATGGGCAGGCGGTTTTCTATTCCAAACAGCAAACTCTAAGAATAGCGATCTTATAAATAATTGATAGAAAATATTTTCTTAATCTTTCTGACTCACTGAAGAACTGCATTGTGACACTTTTTCAGGTAGGAAATTTATTCAGTTGGTAGGAGGAACTGGAATAACTGCAGGTTAAACAAATACAAGGTTTATTTTTTTCCACTGAAAACAGTAGATATAGGCAGATCAAGACTTTTCTGAAGGGCCCACTATATTACCCCTGTCTCAGTCTCCTTCTGTCTTTATGCTGCCACCCTGGGCATATGCCCTCATACTTGGCTCCTACCAGATGGCTGCTGCACCTTCAGCTCCCACACCCACATTCTAGCAAGAAGAAGCAGCCAACAGGTCAAGAGCAATAAGGCAGATGCGAACATTTCTTGAAGCCTCACTCATTCACCAAGCTGGCTGAAACAGATGCTGGAAAATGTAGTTGTCACCTGTGCATGTTGTCATTTCTGATGCAACTGGGGTTCTCTTAGTAAGAAAGGAAATTTGAGTTTGGGTAGGCAAGTGGAGTGTCTGCCAGAGTCACCAGGCAGGGAGCAAAGTCTCATGGACAGATCCATGGAATTGGGAATCACTGAGCCTCATTTCTGCTTTGACTGTGCAGATTTAGCAAATTCCCCAGCTGCAAAAGGAAAATTCTTTTTCTAATTCCAGGAGAATGGATTTCTCGAGGAATAATTTAAAGGTGTCAGTTAATTTATTAACATTTTCTTCAAATAAAATATTCCCATAAGATGCAACCATTCTTTTATGTATATAAGTTTCAAGAGAATAAAAAGTTGAAAAATCTTTCTTAATTGTTTACTGAGGGTGTAAGACTTTCAACCAACTGTACTGTAAATTAGAAGTAAAATAATTATAACAACTAACCACTACAGTAATTTACACTGTTAACACTGCATTTTCAAACTTATTGGGCCATTGTATGCTCTAAACTTCTGCTTTTATCTGCCTTTTAAGTGAGGAAAATGTTATTGTCGTTATCTAGAGCTCACAGATTGAGATCTACTGCAAATAAACATGAATGAAAAGTTCGGTTCCCTGCGTAGGGGAATTGCAGAATTCGTGAAATCTTCAGGAGACGAGACACTGCAGTCTGACATAACACAGCCTGACCCAAGGGGTCGCACAGAAGACTGTGAGCTTTGAGCCCTGCGTCTCTTCTTTTCATGACCCAATACAGGCATCCCAACTATCCGGACAAAGGAGGCTTATTTGAAATAATTGGCAGCCACAGCCACGTTTTTAGTGTTATGTTTCAAACTGTTTGTCTCTGATCCTGTTTGAACTTTGATGACAATATCTGTGTCTCTAATGAGACCGCACTGCTGTCAGCATCTGAAAACACTGCCCAGTTCGTGTCTGAGATTGGCACGTTGGATGGATGCTGCGCTCGTTCCTCAGGGGGAACCATGCGGCTCCGGCTTTGCTCTCTCAAGCAGCTTCTACAGTGAGTGCGCAGGTCATGAGGGCTGCCCGGTGAATCCTGGGACCGGGCCTTGGGAGAATTTTCAGAATCCACCTTTGGTGAGGTGATGTGATGGGAAGGAGCCCACTGCTGTGCTTTTACAGACCTAGTGTCAATCAAGGATTCCTTTTTTTTCTAAATAATTCCATGAACATTAAGGAAAGAAGCCACATTCATTCATTTCAACTTTCTGAACACCTGCTATGCCTCCATCACTGTGTGAGGATTTGAGGAGACAAGGTTAGATGGCATTGGTCACTCTCTTTAGCTTCTCTCCATATGCACAATAGTGATTACTGGACCCTCAGGCAAGTTTCAGGGAGTCAGATGAAATAACTTCCCAAATAGAAAGTTAATGCAACTATCAAAAAGCAATTAGTATGCACCTTTGAATCAATAAAACCACAGAGTCTATTCCCCTGTAATCAAAACAATGTTTATGTCTCGTCTTTAAATAGTGTACATGTCAGGCACTTGACCAATATATTTTAAAAGTTAATTTTGTTTTTTTTGTACCTTAACAAAAAGTTAGCCAGGTGTCCTTTTTCGTTCTTAACAGTGTATTTCAAAATATTCACGTTTCCGAGAATACCGAGCACATGAAGCTCAGAAAAACACTAAGCCCATGAAACAAAGAATCCTTAGAGTGAAAAGACAAGCCAGCAAAAGATGGATTTTACAAATGGAGACACTAAGAGAGCTTAGGTAACTACAAGTGCTATGAGGAATGCCTGGGCCCTCCAGAAAGCCCAGCACAGCTTCCCTTTACTTATGTATAATGCCTAGCGAAGGAATCAAATTCAGGGATGCTATAATTAGTGGACACTAAAACCCATACTCACAAGAAAAATACAAGAGTGGAAATGCTAAAATTCTCAAGACACGCAGGCAGTGGTTTCCTGCTGAAAGAGGTTCTGCAGTCCTTCCTTTCCTTGCCTTCACTAATGAGGAAATGTCCTCTACGACAGCAAATCTTTCTCTCTCCACCCAAAGGCTGTTCTGTAGTTGACCGGCATATTGCAGGTCCTGTGAAAGGCGGAGATCATTTCATCTGAGTCACTCTTGCACAGAGAACAGAGAATACACCTGTTCTCTGATGCGCAGCCCCTCGGTATTGTGCTGGCTTTCTAGATCTGAGTTTACATTTCCCTGTGCGGAATACGTTGACAAATGGCAGCTTTCTGTGACTGATGACAGTGCCTGGTTTGTATGCAGATATGACCTCCTTCTCTCAGGACTGTCATCCATCTCTAATGTCATACTGCTCATCAAAGCAAACCATGCAGACTTTCTTTGGAAAACACTGAAATTAGCATGCATTTACTTTTAAACATTTATTTTCTCTTTTAAAAACTTTACGTGTATAAATTTAGGAGGTAAAAGTGTTATATTAAAAAATACAATGGATTTGAAAAATACATCAATTTGTCATCATGCTCTAGCCTCATTTTCATGTTCTGAAGGCACCCTTAATAGAAACTCTGATTTTGTTTGTATTTGGTAAGAAATCCAGGGGAAAGAAAAGAAATTCCATGAATCCTCCTACAGGCAACTTTTATCAGAGGCGTGTAACATACAGTGAATGCAGTTAATTTGGGCAACTGGTGCATGATTTATAGCTTTGAGGATCTGATCTAATCTGGGTCCTTCCTCTTATTAGAGGTGTGACCCTGGGCAAACCACACGCATAGCCTTAGCTTCCATTTTCCTCCATCTGTACAAGGGGGATACTAACACCTCCTTGGCAGAGCTGTGGGAATTTCACAAGATGCACGTGCCAACATCTGTGTGCGTGGAATGCACTAAATATCAGTAAATGACCAATGATGATGACAACGAAGAATGATGATATTTATCAATAACAATCACTTTCAAGGAAAATATTTTCATTGTGTTTTAAATTATTTAGACTCTCCATACCAGAAAAGGCCACAAGAAATTGCTTATCTTTTATCTAAGTTTTTCGAAGCCACCAGAGCCTAAAATCAAAATGATTTATAGATTAATTTCAGGAAGAGAAAAAGAGAAATGTGGTTGGGGTGAGGGAGAAAGAGAGAGGGAGGATCTTTTCTTCCTTTCTCCTGAGCTTCCATCTTGTCCCACAGAGGTGGGTACCTCAGGCCTTTCTCCCATGCAATGCTGGGAAGGGAGGAACCCTCTACACCTCCCGTTATTTTCAGGAGGACAGCGGCTGCTGTGACTGATCTCACCTTCACATTCATTGGTGGCCACTAGAGGTGGGAGTTGCTGGGATATTTTTAGCATAGGCTGGATGACACCTCCATGGCAGGTACGTCAGCCACCTCTGCTTTAGTCACCAGCATAGGGCTGTGCTTAGCAGAGAGACTGGCATAGAGAGGATGCTTATTAAATATTGGGTAAAAGAATAAAATGATAAATAAGGGCCACTATAAAATGAATGTTACACAAAAACGTGTTTTCCCCAACAATTCACGCAGACGAAGACTTACAGAGCAGCCCAGCTACTCCTCCCCATATAGAATTCCTCATCTGGTATGTTGCAATGACTTTATTTTTAAACTGTTCTTGAATCTTTTCTGATACGCCGTTTGCATCCCAGAAGTGTATATAGGTCTTTTACCTTATGTGGACTTACAGAGATGGAGCAAGAGAAACCTGTTCTTAATGACGCCTGCTTCTATTTTTCCTTCCCCTGAGTGCTAGCTGTCAATAGATCCTGCCTTACTACTTGAATTCCCACTGATTCCAATACAAATCCAGCAGGATAAGAAACGTCTTAATATTATAGCACAAGCTATCTATATTTTTGACAGCTTTAGTTGTGTTTCCAACTTTGAAAATTGATAAGCTTGAACCAGGAAAGACAGTTTGAAATTCCAATTCAAAATCTAGGGAAATGCATATCTATTTTTCTTTGCTGCTAAGAGCTGATCAAAAGGGTAGATCAATCATGTAACAGTGATTACAATCTCTGCTTCTACATAAAAAATGAATACTTTAGAGAAAGACTGGAGTTTGATGCAACTCTACGCTCATAATTTACCCTGCATACTGTCCAAAACTATAATTTTTAAATTATATATTTCCTAGAATAATGTGTAAGAAATGGCTTTATAAGCCAAAATATGTTAACTATTCTATTAAAGAGGACTATTGTATGCAGACATAAAAATATAACATGAACATTTATATTATTCTAATTATGCCAATATAAACTAAATAATGTGATTTCCCCCTTATTTTAATTAAATAAAATATAAACGTCTAACTTTTTGCTTTGCTAGCTTATATCAAACATTAATTTTAATATTAAAATAGTACGTTAACTTTCATCAGTAACTGAAGAGCATCCTGTAACCCTTTTATCCTGCAATTTCACTTATTCTTTATTCTGAAGTAGTCTTAGACATGTGCACAGATTTATCTACAAGGATGTCCATCATATTGTTGTTAATAATAATGAAAAAATAAAATTATCTGAACAAATAAGAGATTGAACTATGATTTGCTGAGGTGCTGGAACATAGCATTGTGCCAAAAATAATGCTGTTGAAAAATATTTATTAATATGGAAAATGTGGCTACATTATTTCAAGTATAAAATACTGTCATTCCAATATTTCTGTGAAAAACAGGCATGCATAACTCGAGGAGAAAAGATCAAAAAAGATATAACCCAGTGGTTTTACGAAGGCAGTGAAATTACAGAGAATCTCTTCATTGGAATGCAAGCTTTCTGAGGGTAAGAATTCGGGTCAGTTTTGTTCAGCACCTGGAACAGGCCTGGTGCAAAAATAAGGGCTCCAAAGATGCATGCTGAATGACTTAATTTTCTTATTTTTCATATTTATGATTTCCAAATTTCTGTTGTAATTGACAAAATGCATTTTTAAGGTCCTAATCAAGCTAAGGAGCAGCTTTAGGGCCAAGGCGTTTTCTAACGCCATTTCCCACACACATCCCATTCTCTACTGATATTTTTAGATAGTTTCATAAGGAAGCTAACTGTAAATAAACTCTGCTGTATCTTTATGTATTTCATCATTGTGTTCAGTTACTTGCTGACACTAACCTTCCATTAGTTGTCCTTGGCTAGAATTGTGTGAGTGACCTTGCTCCTAACATAGGAACGAGGCCATTTATTTTATCCCAAAGTTAAAGCACTATTATTGCGTTTTACCTTACCCTGATTTTTTTTTTTTTTTTTTTGCATGCTACAGTATATTGTGCTTGGCACAATGCTTCACATATGTGAATATTTATATTTTAAAAATCCGGACTCTCTTTATTTTTATTGTGGAATATCTGGCTGAATGGGATCAGATTTCCTCATGAAAGTATAGGGGTGACTCAGAGAAACTGTGAGGCAGTCATTTGGAAATTCCCTGGAAGTTCTAATACCAGGAAGTATGTCCTCAACTACTTGTTTTATAGAACATCCAAATCTGAGGGTAAAACTTTCCTGGTTAAAAATAAGGCAAGAACAAATAAATAAAATAGCAAGGAATAAATTCAAGATATCTATTGGATGACATAGTAAATATAGTTAATAACAATTTGCAAATTGCTAACAGAGTACATTTTAAGTGTTCTCACCACAAAAAAATAAGCACATGAGGTAATACATATGTTCATTAGCTTGAGTTGGCCATCCCACAATGTTTATATATTTCAAAACATCATGTTAGTATACCATAAATATATTTAGTTTTCATTTATCAACTAAAAAAATTAACTAAAAACAACAACAAATAAAACTAAAAACGTCTCCCGGAGGCAGGGATTTAGTCCCTGTGGTCAATTCCCATGGCTCTGTAACTGAGTGAATCTGCATAGGAAGTATGTTTGTTGAAGCATACAGTTGTAGAGAGTGACTTTTCATTTTACAGTGCTTAGTTTTAAAAAATTATACACATAATCTATGACTAAATTTTCTCTGTTAAAGTTTCAGGCAACGCAGATGTGAAGAGAATAAATATGAAAGTCTCCCTCCTGGCCCTGGCTTGCAGCCCTCTGCTCCCTTCAGAGGTAAACCCTGGAAAGTGCTTTGCATATGTCTTTCCAGGACTGATCAGGTCCATGCTTATGTGCATACGTAACTACACATGACACACATATACAGTGTTGCTTGGCTTATCATAAAAGGCATTCTAGAGTCTGTATTGTCTTTTGACTTGGTGTTTTTTCAGGTAATAACATGACTTCCAAGACTTTTTCCCCCTCATTACACTCAAAGTACCATAATATGGAATTGTTGTATTTTAATTAATCACCTTCCCCCTGACTCATAGTCATTGTATTCCTTTCAGTTTCTCTCAATAACAAACTCTTCTCTGTGTTTTGTACCCTTCTCCATACAACTTTTGATGTGAGTGTAAGGTACTTCTCTATTGCAGAATACTAGAAGAATTGCAAGCTTTAGGGTTTAAATTTTTTTTTTTTTTTGAGATGGAGTCTCACTTTCACCCAGGCTGGAGTGCAGTGGCACGATCTCAGCCCTTTGCAACCTCCACTGCCCAAGTTCAAGCGATTCTCCTGCCTCAGCCTCCTGAGTAGCTGGGATTACAGGCGTGTGCCACCTCACCTGGCTAATTTTTGTATTTTTAGTAGAGATGGAGTTTAACTATATTGGCCAGGCTGATCTCGAGCTCCTGACCTTAGGTGATCCACCTGCCTCAGTCTCCCAAAGTGCTGGGATTACAGGCGTGAGCCACCATACCTGGCCTAGTTTTAAATATTTTGAACTTTGATCTTTACTGATAAAATGCCTCACCCCCAAAATGGGATTTACTAATGTATACTTCCGCCAAGACTGGAAGGAATTAGCTGTCCCTAGCTGAATAAGTCCCTGGTGCACTTCGTTTTATCACTAAGCACTTTTAATCCTATGCTTGAAAGAAAAGCATTGGTTTAAGATGTCCACTAAGTATCTTTAAGAGAAAAGTTCCCACTGGTGAGCTTTTGGATTTACCTCCATGTCTGAATGAGCCCTCTTTTTCTGCCCACGTGTCTTATGTACCAATAATTCAAATTATGGTGGAACTTGGAAGTAGAAAGTAGAGGTCTATCTAACTACTATTGGCTTATTTAAAGGCACATAATAATTCAGTTAAAATAAAAATCCCAGGTTAAGTGCTAAGCCACGTAGGATGCTGGAATGAAAGGTATAGATTAGCATGATTGTGAAGTATACGATAAAACTATTCATGGCCCCACAAACCAAACTTTAAGAATCAGAAAATGTGTTGATAAGGTTAAAATAACAAGATATTCTCTTAGTTAGTTAATTGCTTTTAGTCATGGTTGTAGCTTAAGCCTTTTTCTGATTTTGAAATGCAGTTTCTCTTGGATGATGAGGCCATAAGTCAGAGATCTGCTTCAATAAAAGAATAAAATTATCCATAATAACCTCTGGATCATGAAGGATATAAACATAATTACATTTCCTTTAAAAATAGCTTGCTGGAGGCACAAATAAACAGCAGCCAAAATAATGTCATATATTAATATAACCATCCAGAAAAGAACCAGAAAGACAAAACCTATTATTATAATTTACAATCTATTAAACATATTAGCTATAAAATTAAAGGCTGATCTTAAAAAAATTAAAGGTTGTATTTTTTAAAAGAGCCAAAGTAAGCAAAAAAAAGAGATTTGTTTAATAAGGTTGCTTTTCTCAAGAAATTAACGCAGTTATGTAACAATTCAAATGCATTTGCAAACTATACCAGACTTCAATGTTCTCTAACTATTCAGAGTACACAAGCAATCAGCATCACATATATTTGATTTAATCATTGAAAATACAGCTATTTATTTTAAATCATAAAATGAAAAAAGTTGGATAATCATATACTGAAAAGACAGAATTCTGTGATAATTGCTCATTAAAAATAGAAATTAGGCCAGGCGTGGTGGCTCACGCCTATAATCCCATCACTTGGGGAGGCCAAGTCAGGTGGGTCACCTGAGGTCAGGAGTTTGAGACCAGCCTGGCCAACATGGTGACACCCCGTCTGCACTAAAAAAAATACAAAAAATTAGCCAGCGTGGTGGTGGACATCTGTAATCCCAGCTACTTTGGGGGCTGAGGCAGGATAATTGCTTGAACCCAGGAGGTGGAAATTGCAGAGAGCCGAGATAGCACCACTGTACTCCAGCCTGGGTGACAGAGTGAGACTCTGTCAAAAAAAAGAAAAAGAAAAAAAGAAAGAAAGAAAGAAAAATAAAGCAACTCTTTACCCAAAAAACAAAAATAAACGGTATCCTAAAAGGCATAACATTACAATATTTCCAGTTAAAATCAGGAACTAGGCAGAAACATGTTCCACGGCTGTTAAAAGCCTTGAGGATTTTAGTACATATGATTAAGGTAAAATCTAATTGCATAAGCATTGAAAAAGAAAAGAGCCAATTATCTCCTATTGCTGTGATGCTATTTTGTACCTGGCAAAACAAGTGATTCTAGCTAAAGAGAAACTGAGAGAATTAAGAAAAGAATTTGCAGGTATACCAGATAAGTGTTTTTGAATAAGTTTTCTCTATTTTGGCAATTAAGTAAGAGTGGAAACGTGAAAAAGTAAGTATTAACATGATCTGAAAAGCAATACATTTTGTACAATATCCATATATGAGGAACACTATAAAATCTTATTTAAAGACCTAAAAGCAAAGCAAGTGTGTGATTCAAGCCCACCTCTCCGCACTTCACCTTGTCCCTCTGCCTTATTTCCCCATCTTGGTAAATGACACCTCCATCTACCAATTTATTGAGTCAGAAGCCCAGGAGCCGTACCTGGCGCCTCGCTTTCCCCATCCCCATATCCAAGCCCTCAGCATTTCCTGTGGACTTTGTCGCTAAGGACCTGCTGAATAGAACGATCGCCCATCACCTCCAATGCCAAGCCTCCACTCAAGCGGATCTGGTCTCTGTCCTGGACCCCGGGATTCATTCCTGACTGGGACCCGCTGACACTCTTGCTCTTCTGCATTGCGCTTTCCATCCAGCACCCAGGAACTCCACACCTCACATCTGATTCTATCACTCCCCAGTGGAGAGCCCGATTGCTGCTGCCTGCAGTTACAGCACAATTCCCGTGCCTCACCTCAGCCTACACGACCTGGCCTCTGCTCCCTCCCAGCAGCGTCCCCGTCCACCCTCCCCACTTTCCGCGTGTGGCAGCAGGGCCATCTTCCTGCCCCTTGGTTAGACCAAGCTCACGTGGCTGCCAGAGCTTCCCATCAACGCAGCAGCTAGTTCAGCGCCAACTCTCCAGTCGCTTTCTATCCGTTACTCGGCTTTGTTTTTGTTTGTTTGTTTGTTTTTTAATTATTATACTTTAAGTTCTAGGGTACATGTGCACAATGTGCAGGTTAATTACACATGTATACATGTGCCATGTTGGTGTGCTGCACCCATTAACTCGCCATTTACATTAGGTACATCTCCTAATGCTATCCCTCCCCCTTCCCCCCGGCCCCACGACAAGCCCCGGTGTGTGATGTTCCCCTTCCTGTGTCCATGTGTTCTCATTGTTCAATTCCCACCTATGAGTGAGAATATGCGGTGTTTGGTTTTCTGTCCTTGCGATAGTTTGCTGAGAATGATGGTTTCCAGCTTCATCCATGTCCCTACAAAGGACATGAACTCATCACTTTTTATGGCTGCATAGTATTCCATGGTGTGTATATGCCACATTTTCTTAATCCAGTCTATCATTGTTGGACATTTGGGTTGGTTCCAAGTCTTTGCTATTGTGAATAGTGCCACAATAAACATACGTGTGCATGTGTCTTTATAGCAGCATGATTTATAGTCCTTTGGGTATATACCCAGTAATGGGATGGCTGGGTCAAATGGTATTTCTAGCTCTAGATCCCTGAGGAATCACCACACTGACTTCCACAATGGTTGAACTAGTTTACAGTCCCACCAACAGTGTAACAGTGTTCCTATTTCTCCACATCCTCTCCAGCATCTGTTGTTTCCTGACTTTTTAATGATCGCCATTCTAACTGGTGTGAGATGGTATCTCATTGCAGTTTTGATTTGCATTTCTCTGATGGCTTTGTTTTTCTCATGAGGATGCACAACTCTCTGAGCTTCTATCTGTTCACAGGTGAAACGCCCTCATGCACACCGGAGCATCAGCACGGCGAGGGCAGGGCGTCCAGGTGTCTGTCTTTGTGCCCTGCTTGACCCCGTGCCGGGACCTTCTACGAGAGCCATGGTGGCACGTACAGCAGGTTTCCTGGACAGGGCAGTTGTGAAAATAAAAGAACGAAAGAATGAACAAAAGAAAAGTGAACACTTCCCCATTTTATAAATTGGAGAGTTGAGGTTTGGCGAGTGATGTGAATTATCCATGATTACGTAGCTGAGGTTTGGCCAAGTGCAGACTCCAGATGGTTCTGTCTAGTTCTGGCTCCCAGGGCTTTCCCCTGTGCAGGCTGCCTCGACCCTGCCTGACTGCCGCCTGTGTCTGAATCTCTCAGAGCCGTCTGTCTTAAACAGGAAGAGACGGCCTTTATATACTGTTTTCAAGGCAACCCACTCCCATTTAATGTTAGTCTAGATGGTTGCAGGTGTATTTTGTTATGCTGGCTTCTGGTTTACTCTGCATAGTTGGGGAGCATGAGAGGGGTGATATGGTTAGCAAATGCCTTTGAATTGTTACATAACTACATTGATTCCTTGAAAAAAGCCATCTTATTAAAACAAAACAAGGAATATTATGCCCTGGTGAAGCTGACCTATCAAAATGTAAAAGAAATAAAGTAATGAATGGTGTCTTGGAAAAAACAGTGTTTTGTTATTGTGTCAGTTATACCTAAAGACAAAGAATGTCTTGAAAGCATATTTTTAAATCAAGAAATGTTAAACACTGAAAACTATTACAAAATCTTCCACAAAAGTAGCAATATAGTATTCATCAATAACTAGGATACTTTTAAGTTTCTCCTTGATATTTTCTCACCCCTTTCCATCAACAAACATTGTGCTTAGGACCAGTGGCCTTTCCTCTCCTGCCAGGCTTTCAAAGTACGGAAAAGCAAACAGAACAGAACACTCAACTTTCAGCTCATAGGCTGGAAGCAAATAGACTGTGGTCAGACAAGGGTTGACAGGTTTGGAGTGATTTTCCTCATTTGTGATAGCAACTAAGAGATCTGGGAAGAATTGTCTGTGGTAGGCATAAGCAGGATGAAAATGGCATGGTAGCTGTGTAGACACAGCACTGAGGTGGAGGAGAAGGATGAAGAACAGAAGAGGGGATGGGGAGAAAAAAGTGAAGAAAAAGAGAAAGGAAGGAAGGATGATACAGGAAGGGAAAGGAAGAAAAGAGGAAGGAAGCTGCTGAGCAAAAGCTTGGATTTAAAAACTAGTAAAATTTTATTAGCATCATGCAAGGACTTAGTAATGTAATATCATTGAAACAAGGTCAAATATGATTAAATAATAAAACTAGGGGAGATTGTAGAGTTAAGGAAATTGAGAAATTAAATAATAGCCCTTTACAGAACAATACATTAGAGACAGCAATCAACATATGAGAGTGAAAGCATGGGAAAGGAGATTAAAGAAATGGAAGCTAGACAACAATGATCCAAATAAATAATATTTCTCAAAGAAGAAACTATCATAGCACCAAACCTTCTTTTTATAAGAATTTTGTACCAAGGATAATTCTCTGAAATAACAGAAACTGCTCCAGGAAAAGTGGGTACAGAATAATTGACACCAAAATACTTTCTTTCAAAATTACTTGACATCAAGCATGAAGAAAGAATTTTCAGACATCCAGACAAGAAAAAAGAAAGGCTTTTCACCATCTACAAGTGGTGAAAAATTTAGGCTAACCATAAATCTCTAGAGAATTCAGGGACTATAGCATGAATTATTTTTGAGAAAAAATGCCAACAACTTCTGACGATGAAATCCGGTGAAATATGTTATTCATCCAAGCAAAAATGCCAGGAATGGAGAAGCAGTGGTGAGAGAATGGGTGTGAGGATTGATTCTTTCTTTAATTTGAAATGAAAACTAAATTATTGTGGGAATTTCTGTTACAGAATTTAAGGTGTTATAATCTTGGCAAAATAAACATAACAATGTAACCAAAACATTAGGAGGTAGGGGAAGAAAAAAGAAGAAGTATAAAATTGTTAATGTTGTTTATCTTTCATATGATTGAGTTTATCAATAATATCTAAATTTGAAACAGAGGTACAAAAACTTAATGAGTATAATTCCTTAATTATTTTCAAAATCTTTGTTTCATTATTTTAATGTGATCTCTTAGACACTAATATTTCATTTGATAAAGTAACATTTATCTGTTTTTCTTTATTTGGTTTCTTTAATAGCACTTTTCCCTTGCATTAATGCAAAATTATATTTGGTATCTTTTGAAAATTAAACTGATGAAAAAGAAACAACAGTCATATTGATTGGGAAAGAAGGAAAAGGTGTTCTATTCAAAGATAATATGATTGTCTGCATAGAAAATCTCAAAGAATCTACCAAAAAACTACTGGAACTAATGAGTGGGTCTAGAAGGTTGCAATACACAAGATCAATATACAAAAGTCCATTGTATTTCTATACACTAGCAATGAATAGTAGGAAATTTATTTGAAAAAGTATTATGTAAAACAACATTGAAAACAAAATTCTTAGTAAAATCTAACAAAATATGTAAAGATTTTTATGCAGAGTACTATAAAACACTGATAAAAGAAATTAAATAAGATCTGTATGAGTAGAAGATATACTATGTTCATGGATCAGAAGACTCAATATTGTTAACATGCCAATTCTTCCTAAACTGATCTGTAGACTCAATGTAATCCCAGTGAAAACTCCAGCAGAATTCTTTTTGTAAATATCAGCAAGTTGATTCTAAAATTTATATGAAAAAGTAGAAGACTAGAATTGTCTAAACGAATTTTTAAAAGACTAACAACATGGAGAACCCACACTACATAATTTTGAGACTTACCAGAGGACTGTGATAATAAAATACTGTGGTATAGCTGAAAGGATATGAACACAGACCAAAAGAACAGGATAGAGAGTCCAAAAAAGGCCCACACATCTATGCCAACTGATTATTGACATAGACAAGAAAGGATAGTTTTTTCAGCACATAATTCTGGAGCTTGTGGTTATCTATAAATCAAAACACAAACATCTCAGCTTATACACAAATGAACTCTAGTGGATCACAGAAATACATGTACATCTTAAAAATATAAAACTTAAGAAGAAAATACAGAAAAAAATTTCACGACCTTAGATTAGAAAAATATTTATTAGAAGCAGTATCAAAAGCACAATCCATAAAAGAAAAAAATTGATAAACTGAACTTTTCCAAAATTAAAAACTTCTCTACTGTGGAAGATACTGCTAAGAGAATAGAAAGGCAAGCCACAGACCGGGAAAAATTTTTGCAAAATACTTATCAGGAGAAGAACTTATATGTAAACCATAAAAAGAACTTTTAAATGCATTAATAAAAACTCAATTCAATTTTTAAAATGGTATAGAGATTTAAATAGATTTTTTCACAAAAGAATATATATTATTGACAAACAAAGCACAGAAAAAAGATGCTTAAGCCATTAGGAAAATGTGAATTAAAACCACAATGAGGTACCACTACATTATTTTAAAACCTGACAGTATCAATGCTGGTGGGGATGAGGTGAAACTAGAATTCTCATAACACTGCTTGTGGGAATGCAAAATGGTGCAGCCACTTTGGGAAACAATTTGCCTGTTCCTTATGGTGTTAAACACAATCCCACTGCTCGATTTTTTATCCATGAGAAATGAAAACCTACATCCACACAAAGTCCTGTGTACAAATGTTCAAAGCAGCTTTATTTATAATAGCTGAAACTAGAAACAACTCAAATGTCCTTTGACTGGTGAATACATAAACAAAATGTGGTACATTTGTATAATGAAATAGTATTCATCAACAACAAAAAAATTTAACGAATTAAATTATCCGGGTGTGGTGGCATGTGCCTGTAGTCCCAGCTACTCAGGCTGAAGTGGGAGGTCACTTGAGCCCGGAAGTTCAAGGCTGCAGTGAGCTATGATCGTGCCACTGTATGCCAGCCTGGATGACAGAGCAAGACCGTATATCTAAAAATAATTTTTTTAACTAACAAATGATCATTACACACAATATTGTGGAGGAGTCTCAAAAGCATTTTGCTAAGCAAAAGATACCAGTCATGTAAGTCCACATACTGTATGATGTTATCCATAAGACTTTCTGGAAAAAGCAAAACCCCAGAGACAGAAGTCAGATCAGTTTTCATCAGAAGCTGGGGGAGGAAGAAGGTTCAAGGTACCTTCCAAAGGGAACTTCACGGGGTGGGGGTAATATTCTGTATCTGGATGGTGGTGAAGTTTACATGACTGTATTTGTCAAAACTCATAGAGCTATATATCTAAAATGGTTGAATTTTATTGTACATAAATTATACCTCAATAAACCTGACTATAAAATTAAATTGGCATGTTTATAGATCCTATATATGGGAACTGTTCCCATTTATCATTTCTATCTGGATGTTCTTATAGACATAAATATTAATCTTTAAATCCTTGTTAATACAAATGTTAACATGTATCAGTTAACATTCCTGATGTTTATAGTAGGGTGATTGGGACTTTGAGTGACATTTTGCATTCTTCTTTGTGCATTTCTGTATTTCTTGATTTTTAAAATAAGCATGTGCTGTTTTTTAAAATAAAAAAGTTTTATTTTTGCTAAGGGCTCAAAATAAAGGCTGCAAAAAATAAAGGATTAGTAATATCTGAACAAAAGAAATCCGGAATGGCAATGAGGGCCCAGTAGAGCTGAGTAGAGGTGAGAATATGATTTCCATCAAATTGGCCTTTCTGGGTTTCAGGACTGGATCTGAGCAGGCAGTTGACCAGTGACCTATCATCTAGACTATGGTTTCCTCAGTAAAGGACCACTTTCCTACAATGATCTCTCAACTGCCTTTAGTTCTTGACTCCTAAGAGGTTTCCAACACACAGACTTATATGGAGTCGGTGTATTCCCGGAATGCTCAGACAGTAGGGAGTTTCTTTAGATAGTTCTCGTATTGTATTGGCATACTCCTCTTTCAGTTCTTGGGAGAATTTACTACATACTTTATGCAATGATTTTAGTAATCAAGTTACAGTCATACTGCTGATTTCCCTACAGAAAGTCGGGCAGCCGAAGTGGTGGCACGGCATAAATTGATACATGAAATCCACCATCTGTTCTCAATGTACGCAGCGGCTCCTCCACACCTGCCTGGACTTATCTTGGGAAGGAGAGCAACAAGAAGAAAAAAAAATCAAAATGTTTAATTAAATGTTGCTGGGAAAGAAGGTGCAATCCAGCAAAACTGAACTTACAGATACTCATAAGCTCACAGGCCTCTTCTTCAAAGCTGTTAAGGCGTAAGCTAGAAGTAAGTGGTCTTTGTAGCGCTCTGATGGCTCGTTGGTGATGGGAAAGTTAGCAAATCCTCTTATGTGAACTGCAGAGCCCAAGGGCAAGGAAAAGCCCACACTTGTGCTTTCACATTTCTGCCCTTGAAATACGACATAGCACCCCCCGGGCACCTGCTGTCTTTTCATTTTCTCGCACTGCTGAATAAACAAGCATTTTAGGGAAAGCCAAGAACATAATGAAGGCTTAACTTAGAGTGCAGAAGTGTTTAGGGAGGCCCAGTACAGCTCAGAGGCCAAATGTCACCAAGATCACTTCCATTCACATAGATTCCATTCACTTTCTGAGGTCACCTGCATTGCCAATGACAGTTCAAAAGCGTAACATTTCACAGTTTCTTTCTCATGATCTCCTTAGGCCTACTATCCACACATATAAACTCAAATGATGAAAGGATGAACTAGCTATTTTTATAATCTCTCATTTTACTCTTCAAAGTGTTTAGGCAAGAATAAAATATATAACAATGCATAAATGAACTTGAACACTTGGCTCTTTAAGATTCCTCTAGAATATCCTTGGCATCTCTGTAGAGAAAAAAGGTAGCATGAAAAGAAGGCAAATCGTGCTTCACACACGCCCACTCCACTTCCCATGACACTTTGGGCACATCGTTTTAGAAAATACGAATTCGGTCTTATTCATTTAAGCTTCCATAAAGTAAGTAATGCATGATTTTTAAACTTTCTGTTTTGATGCGTAGGTGCCAACAGGCAACTTTCTCAGGTTGTCACCCTATTTAAAAGTTCCGAGAAAATCCACAGCATTAGACATTTCTCTTGTAAGTTACTGTGCCCCTTAGTAAACCACATGACAAGCTGGTAAACACAAGTATTCACAAGCAAATACGATGTGTTACAGGTGAACATAGCAAGCCCCTGGGCGATTGGGGAAAACGATGGACTGACTGAGAAAGCATTTAGGCATAGTGACTTGTTCCCGGACTGTCCAGAGAGGTTTAAATTCCTTGCTAGAAACTCTTAGGAAAGGAAATGTGAGGTGGGCGGCAGAAAGGCTAGGGTATTCTAGGCTGCAATAAGAAAAGTATACAATCCACTCAGTGCGGTGGCTCACGCCTGTAATCCCAGCACTTCAGGAGGCCGAGGTGGGCAGATTACAAGGTCAGGAGATTGAGGCCAGCCTGACTAACACGGTGAAACCCCGTCTCTACTAAAAATACAAAAAATTAGCTGGGCGTGATGGCGGTTGCCTTTAGTCCCAGCTACTCAGGAGGCTGAGGCAGGAGAATTGCTTGAACCTGGGAGGCGGAGGTTGCAGTGAGCCAAGATCATACCACTGCACTCCAGCCTGGGCAACAGAGCAAGACTCTGTCTCAAAAAAAAAAAAAAAAAAAAAAAAAAAAAAGGAAAGAAAAGAAAAAAAGAAAAAAGAAAAGAAAACAACGTGGCCTGTGGCCTGGTCTGGTTCTGCTCTGCTATCCACGGCTCAGGTCAATCTGGAACATGGGATTCCCTGTGGGGAAGTACATGCTAAAAGGGAATTAGAAGATCTGTACCAAGAAAAGAATAGCAGCACCATGAGAGAACTGGGACTTGGGAGACGTAAAGGATGACGGAAGAGGTCTGATCATTTAGCCTGGAACAGACTCAGTGCAAGAAAGGACAATATCACCCTTTTCAAATATTTGAAAAGCTGGGCTTTGAAGTGATTTGTTTGGTTTGCCCCAAAGGGTATAATTTAGACCAAATGGTCAGAAACTACAGAGAAACAGATTTCAGCTCAGTAAAGGGAAGGATCTTCCAGCGGGCAGCAATAGAATGGCCGAAGAGGAAGGACCTTCCAGCCGGTTTGAAGACAGAATAGGCTGCCTTGAGAGGTGAGGCTGGCTTTGCAGCACACTTGAGTTGCACAAACAGAGCCTGGGCAGCTGTCTGCGGGGAAGCCGGAAAAGGCATTTAGTAGGTAGAAGTAAAAGAGGGTCCACGAGCCCATATAATAAACTTGGCTGTTGAGTGAGAATCTGGCACCCACGTACATAGGCGCTCACAGTTCAATTGATGACGGAAATAATATCACATTTCTTTCTGTTAGAACCCTACATGGGCCAGGTAGAAGAGAAGGTGCTCTGTGTGTGGAGGAAGTCTTTGAGCAAGCGAAATTACAGTGTTTGAAGAAACACACTTCCCTCTTTTATACAGTTCTGAAACTGTTATAAAGATTTGGTTGTTTGAAGGGTTGAAAAACTACTGCTTCGTTAAGAACCACACTGTGGCTTCAGGAAAAGGAAAAATCAAAACTTGCGGGCATCGCAGACTGTGGCCTTTATTATTCAATGGTTTGACACTGGAAATGCATATACCATGCAGCCTGCAGATTTATGGACTGGAGATTTTGTGGTATTTTTTTTTGCAAGTGATTTGAAGTATGCTATTTATGATATTTCAGCAAAATGAGCTACTGTAACCTAAGTTAAACAAGTTATTCAATAGTTTCAAGCAGCAAACTATAACCTAGCAAGACTTTGGAAGCTGAGGGGTGGTAGCACCCTCCTACTATAGGAAACTATTCTTCAATTATTTGTAATTATTATTATTAGAATCATTTCATATCTTCTGGAGAGTTATTAAGAAGATGGGGTTGCTGATCTTCTTAATAACAAATTATCCAATTTATTATCTGTAATTTTGTTCCTCAAAACTTTCCCCCTTAAGTTGTTGTTGGATAGAAAAGGTTGCTTTTTTGTTTGACTTTTTACTAAATTATCATGGATTCTCACATAGTATATATATGTATGTGTGTGTATACATTGAACTCATATCTTTTCATTATAATTATTGGAAGCATAAACTGTATGAAACCTGACATTCTATATTATTATTATTATTATTTTGCTTTCTGGCATTCAATATATTGCCTGCCCCAATTTATTTATTCTGAGTTTTCATTGCATTTATCATACTCTGTAAAGTGCTTGTGCTAGTAATGGCTCCCAAAGATACATCTATATACAAATCCCCAGAATCTGTGAATGTTACCTTATTTGAAAACATGGTCTTTGGAGAATGTGATTATCCTGGATTATCTGGATGGGCTCTAAATGCAATCACATGTGTCCCTAGAAAAGAGGGGCAGAGGGGGGTTGGAGAGAGACACACAGAGGAGAAGGCAATGTGGAGATGGAGGCAGAGACTGTCGTGATGGGGCCACAAGCCAAGGCATGCTGGTAGCCACCAAAAGTTGGAAGAAGCAAAGATTAAATTTCCCCTAGGGCCTCCAGAGGGAGTGTAACCCCACCTCCATCTTGGTTTTGAATTTCCGGACTCCAGAAATGTGTGAGAATGATTTCTTTTACTTTTTCATCCAGTTTATGGTAACTTGTTACAGCAACCATATGAAACAAATAGTGTTCTTTCTTCTAGAGTTTGTTTTCCTACCTTCTCCCAACTCTAAATTGCTCATACGATGTTTGGGAATTTCCTTCCCCATCTCTAGGTACTAAAATCCTGCCAGTGCTTCCAGGCTTAGCTTCACATGGTGTGGCCCCAGCAGCCTGCTGTGTCCACCCCAACCCGCGTGACTGGGAGTCACTCAACTCCTCCCCTGAACACTCAACACAGGGAAAGCCCCGGAGTCCTCATTGTCTCATCTGAAAACCCTCTCATGATTGTTTGCAAACTGCATGAGATAAACTGAAAATATTTAGCATTGTATTCAGGGCAGAGTAAGTGTTCGGCCCACCTGTCGCCTTCCAAATTGCCAGTGCATAGCTGTATCTTTTTCCCAGCACACACTCCAGCAGGCGACTGCTGTCATTATGCCTTGTGAGGCGATTGGGGCTGAGTGAGCTTCCTAAGCTTCCCTCTTTTTCACCTAACACCTTTGCTTTCTATCATCCCTTTTCTGTTTTACTTTTATCTTAGAGGAAGAGGGTTTTCTTCCATTCCAAGGTTAAACTTTCCAACTAGGTTTTAATGTTCATCACTGGCGCCTCCTCTGGAGCCTCTAGCCATTTTCTCCTTCTGGAAAACATCTCAATCAATCCCTCTCTGTTTGCACTTTCTTCTAAACTGAAAAACAGAATGAGGTGCAACAATGTTAAAATAGAGAAAGAAAATGCAATTGCTCCCTTTCTCTCCCACCCTACTTGATTTTTTCCAGTCATTTTTTTTTTTTTTAAGACTGCTTCCGATGCCTCACCATTCACGCATTCTAAATCATTTCTAATCTGGTCTTCGTGTTCACCTCTGCTATTTTTTTTCAAATTCATTAGTGATTTCATATTTATGAAGTCCAATTACTGCTTCTGGGACGTGATGCTGTTGCACCTAACTCCGCTGCGGCCTGCATATTGGATATCTCTGCTTCGATTCAAAATGTTTAAAATCGGTATCATTCCCCAACCTCCAATTTATCTTTCCATGTTCCTCTCAGTCTCTCACTTGGGTGCCAAGTGTTCATCTTTGCTTTTTCCCCTTCTTTCCACCCAATCTGTGCTTCTGTCCTCCTCCTCCGCCTGACAGTTTTACGCCCTGAACATCTATATAATTTATTGTTACTGTTACTCCATTGGATGTAATGAGGCTCTCATCACTCACTTGCCACCTGAGCTATTGCAGTTTCCTCCTGACACTCATTCCACCTCCTGCCTTCCTTCATTCCACTCACTCCCCCACAATTCTGCCAGAATAATTTTTTTTCTTTTTTTTTTTTTGAGACACAGTTTCACTCTGTCCCCCAGGCTGGAGTGCAATGGTGCGATCTCAGCTCACTGCAACCTCTGCCTCTCAAGTTCAAGCAATTTTCCTGCCTCAGCCTCCCAAGTAGCTGGGATTACAGGCATGTGCCACCATGCCCAGCTAATTTTTGTATTTTTAGTAGAGATAGGGTTTTGCCATGTTGGCCAGGCTGGTCTCGAACTCCTGACCTCAAGTGATCCACCCACCTCAGCCTCCCAAAGTTCTGGGATTACAGGTGTGAGCCACCGCACCTGGCCCAGATTAATTTTTAAGTGTATTTATTAATATATCTCTTTTTTGTATAAAATCCACAACTTCTATTGAATCAAGTATATTCCATTCAATTTACTTCAGTTGTCATTGCAAAGCTCTTTACAGTACAGAAGTCACCGTGGCTAACATCTATGGAATTCTGGTATGTTCCAGGGACTCTGAAGCACTTACAGACGTTATCTCCTCTTATCCTCACAAGAAGCCTGTGTGGCAGGCTCAGTACTGTTTGGGTGTCACAGTGAGAATCCAGAGGTTTAGCCAGGATTAGAACTCTGTGTCTCTATCTCTACAGCCTAATGAGAGAGCCCACAAGAGAATCTTTAAGGCCACCTCCACTCACACCCGCTTCCGGACTCCCCCACAGTCTCACCCTGACAGCTTCATGACATGATCACGCTCCACTCAGTGGTCTCACCCCTGCCTGCTGAGGCCAGATGCTTTCTGGTGCCCTGCTCAGGCCCCTTCTAACAGCACAGTGTGTGTTTCTCTTGCTCCTTCATAGCTGTGTGCACTCAGGAGCATGGGGACGCCCTCCTTCCATCTTGGTGTCCTCTTCAACATCCTAGCACATGGGCCTGAACGTAGGAGTGGCTCCATATGTGTGGAATTCCAATGCCTAGGTTTTCTGCCTTGCTAGAAAACAGGCTTTTTAAGGGTAGGACAAAACTATAAGAAACATTTGTATGTTTTATAGTATTGAACATGTTGCATTATACAGAGCTGAGAGTAAATATTGAATGAATGAATGAATGAATAGAATAAAAGAAAGGGAATCACTTAAGCTGTGTGGGTTTCTTCAACTATAAAATAAAGGGGTCAGGACAGACTGCCTCTAAGATTCCTTTCAGATCTAAAATGTTATGAGTTTCAGATTCTGCTTATTCTTTGTTTTTTATTTCTGCTTATTCTTTGTTTTTTAATTCTGCTTATTCTAATACTTTTTTATTTTGTGTCAGTAAACAAAAAAGTAAGTGGACTTTTGTATCTGTGAAATTAAACCCAAGAAGCCATCATAATGAAATCACCTTTGCAAAAATAGTAACAGTGAGAAAATTATTGCAGTGAAAGAGAACGTATCTAATCAATCCCCACTTTGCCTTTAACCTCCAAACCGCCTTTAGTCATTCCTGGGCATGACAGCCCTTCCCAAACCTACACGGCCTTTGCAAAACTAATACAAGAACACAAGTTAGGAGAATGAGGGACCTGAATTCTGTTAAGGAACAGACGTACACAATTATCAGCCATTATCCTGAGGAAACAAGATTTCAACATGCTCAATTATTTCTGCAGATAGCAACACTATTGTGTACTAGAACCTAAGACTGGCCTTTTGAAATGTCTTTTCAGGTTTTTGCACTTCTGACCACCAATGGCTCCACTCAGACCCACCAACCAGCTACGAGGCCTCACTCACAAGGAGACCCCCTGGCCTGTCAAACTATCCTTGAAAAACCCTAGTCTCCAAATTTTGGCAGAGATTGATTTGAGCAATAACTCTATCTCCTACGTGCTGTGGCCAGTCTTGTGTCAATTAAACTATTGCAATGCCATAGTCTCAGTGAATTGGTTTTGTCTGTATAGTGGGCAAGAAGAGCCCATCAGTTGGTTACAATAACTTTTTTGTTTTTTTGAGACAGAGTCTTGCTCTGTCTCCAGGCCAGGAGCGCGGTGGCGCGATCTTGGCTCACTGCAACATCCACCTCCCGGGTTCAAGGGATTCCCCTGCCTCGGCCTCGTGAACAGCTAGTGTTATAGGCACACACCACCACACCCAGCTAATTTTTTTGTATTTTAGTAGAGAAGGGGTTTCACCATCTTGGCCAGGATGGTCTCAATCTCCTGACCTCGCGATCCGCCCGCCTCGGTCTCCCAAAGTATTTTTGCATTTTATATGAAATGTTAGATTAGGTGCTAAGTTAATTTCTTCTCCTCCTGCTTATACTAGAAATCTTTGAGCATCAAAGTAAACTCGAGCATTTCAATTGCTTTAAGAAACTAACCTGAGTGTACAGAAGAAGAAAGAGGTTAAAGAAAATATCCAGCTATGAAGGAACTTGGGAGTTGTTAATGTTCTAGAATTGCATCATGTATCTTTAAGGGGCAAAGGAGAGACATAATTTAAAACATCCACTAGAGAGCTCTGCAACATTTCCTTTTTGCAAACATTAATCCATGGTAATTATTCCCCAGAGCAATGTCAGAATTCCCATAGATTCGATTTTACTGATAAGGACTTTGATTATACACCCATGTTCACAGCAACCTTATTCACAATAGCCAAAAGGTGGAAACAACTCAAGGGTCCATGGACAAGTGAATGGGTAAACAAAATGTGGTGCATACATATCACAGAGTATTATTTAACCTTAAGAAGGAAGGAAATCCTGGCACATGTTGCAACATGGATGAACTTTGTGGACAGTGTGCATGGTGAAGTAAGCCAGACACAGAAGGACAAATCCTGTATGATTCCAATCATAATGAAGTACCTGGAGAAGTCAAACTCGCAGAGACAGAAAGTAGAATGGTGGTTGCCAGAGGCTAGGGTGAGGTGACCAGTTATTGTTTAATGGGTACACAGTATTAGTTTTGGAAGATGAAAAAATGTTGGAGATGGATGGCAGAGACGGTAGCCCAAGAATGTGAATACACTTAAGGCCTTATGGCTGTACACTTAAAAATGGCTAAAATGGTCAATTTTATGTTATTTAGAAAATGAGAATGGGGAGAAACCTTGAGCAAGTGAACAAGAAAATTATAGCCTCGAAAAAAACAAGAATAGGGAACTACATAATATATTCTTCTGTGATTTCAACACTCCGATTACTATTGAGAGCTAGTGAAATTACTGGTCTTGAATTTTCTAAGGATGCTAGCTGTGGAAGAGAAGGAAGAAAGAGATAATCAGGCACAGAGTAGGGGAAGGCACTGTGGTTGCTATGCTGTGGAATGAGGAGGAAGAAAGAAGAGAGAGAAAGGCCTTATCATACTAGGAAATGGATTGTCTTCTGCTGCCATGTATTCCAGAGTGATGTGTGGTGAGAGGGCTTGACATGGGATCATAACATCTGCGAGTGTGAGCCTGGGGTAGGCGGGATGCATGGGCTGCAATACACCAGACAGCACCACTGCCGCGTTGGAGCAAAGGCTCTGGGAGCTGCTTCCTGGGCTGGAGCCCACCCACTAGCAGGGCTGGAGCTTGTCAAACTTCATTATTCTCCAAGATACTGGGAGACCTGGGCCCTTCAGCACCTCACTCATGGATGTTAAATCTGGAATAGATAGCGCAGAGGTGAAGGGAATTTTCTTCCCTCCAGCTTCTGAAGGTTTGATAATTTGAGTCCATAAAACAAACTGACAATAGACAGGTTAACAGCCAGAAGGGCATGTGAATTTATTAACATGCACATGGACATGGGAGTCCCACAAACATGAGACTCAAAGAAGGGTCAGATGACGGAAGTTTTTAGACTATCTTCCATTCCAGGCTATGGAAGGAACAGGGGCTAGGGGTTCCCCGGGGGAGGAGGCAACAAGGTTATGGGAGAGTGAAGGCAGGTAAGCCTGGTGAGCAAACGGTGTCTTGTTATGTGGATAAAACTCTCCTATAACCCTGGAGCTGCCCTCAGGAAGAGCAGATGGGAATGGGGTAAAAATCTCTATCAGACCTTCAGCAGTGTCAGACTTTAGCCTTTTTTTCCCATGAGTTAACCTTTCCTAGATCCGGATGAGGAAGACAAGGGTGCCTCGGAGCCTGTCTACATGGTCTGTCTACCTCCCGAATGCAGATTTTCCCTACAGATGCAAATCTGCCTCACAAAGGACAGCTTTTCAGAGCTATTCCTGTGTTCTCCAGCCCCTCTGAATACCGATCTCGAAATATGCCAAAGAAGCATATTTTAGGGTAAAATATTCCGGTTTCTTTCAATAGAACCATAGAAATATGCATATTTTAAAAGAGCAAAGACATTATGGGAACATATTGAAGGAAAAATATGAAAAAGACAAGAGCAAAAGGATCAAACGCAGAAGAAAATGTTGGCAGGAGGTGTTGGGGAAAAGTGGGCATGAGACTCACCAGGTGCTTCATGGCCCCCAGTGAACTTGCATAACATCAAAATTAGATTTTGACTGATTTTCCAACAAATTGGTTGGCTTCAGAAGTAAAAAAAAAATAAACAGAGATAGTCATTTTTATTAGTAGTAATCATCAAAAATAAAAATCGATTTGAAAATTTCTGTGTAGGTTTTCAGTTTTACAGACGTAATCTCCAGTTCCTTTTAAGAATGGTCTGAACCCAGAGCCCCTCTGTCCATACCAATTACATCACATGTTACACTGAAGACTTGACCAGCGGTGTCACAAGCACCCAGATGTCTTACCTCGCAAGGCACCAGTGCCTCCCTGTAATTGCTGCACTGTCAGAATCAATATCTCTCTGGGGTCTGCTTTTGAGGTTCAGCCAATTAGCTCCATTGCGCTGACACAGCTCAGCTTATGCCAAAGAGAGCTGCCACCTCAGTCCCCACAAAAGAACAAAACACACCATCATCCCAGATGATGCAACCCACTCCCTCAGCAAACATCACTGTGACTTGAAAATCACAGACTCTCAGAGAGTGAAGGAGGCCTGGAGACCAGCTCCTCGGAGCCTAGCACTTTCCTGAAGCAGAGACAGGAGGGGCATGATCACACGGGGAGCCAGTGACTGAGCCGGGGATGCCTCCTGACACCCCGGCTGGGCCCATGTCCATGCTGCCGTGTATGGCCAAGCATCAGTGTTTTAATGACCCCTTCATCTGATCACATGGCTTTGCACACTTACTTTAACTTTAGACTTGAAAACACATGATTTACTAGTTGTGTGCTTCTAAGAATCCATGACACAGACAAGAAAGAAGAATGAATTAGAACGATAGGCCCACCGGGGGCCAAAATTCTCATTCTCAGCCTACATCTCTTATGAGTGACAGGGCAAGCCCTGACGCCACTGAAGCAACAGCAGTGAACTAAGTCAGGGCCAAGGTACAGAGGACTTCTTTTGGTGTCACAGCACCTCCTGAACTCCTTGTCTGTATGTTTGCGTAATTCCCTACCATCCAAACCTCTACTCTATTGATCCATCCCAACACAGAATCCAAGAAGACCAGGTAAGACTTCCCTTGTCCTCGTAACCGAAGCTCGACTTAGGTTCAGATTTCCAGTGGGAATGAATAAGCCAAGGAGGTGAGGGCAGTGGAGGAAAGTGGCAGCGGCGTGAGCATCCGTTCTGCCGCAGCGGATGCAGCGGTCATGGCGCCCGGGCGACACCTGGTGCTGCATGTCAGTGGCATCACCCCCGCCAGGATCCCGGGTGCACCGGGCCCAGTGCCCGGCTGCCTTCTTGCTCAGGGTCAGGTCTCAGTGTCTGTGGTCCTAGACAGTACTTTCTGCTGATTGGCCCAGACAGGTCAGCTGAGAATGAAGGACTAGGGTTCTTCTCTGAGAACTTTGCCTCAACAATAAGAAACTTGAAGAACAGTGACTTTGTCACACTGTAACATTAACAATTTCTTTTTCAGAGAAGTAAAATGTAGGCAAATTATAGTTTTCCTGAAAGAATTTAATTTTCTAATAATTCTGGCCAATCCCTTCATTGTTTTCTTTTGAAAATATTATTATCGGAAAAGTTTGGTCCCAAATTCTCAGCACGGAGTTTCATTTGGATTAAAATTAGCCGGACAGAATGATCAGTAAGGACCAGGAAAAGGGAGTATATGAGAGTGATGGAGTTTGAAATCTCATTGAGTAGAAATCCCATTGACCACAATTATCCAGCTCTGAACAAGGATCAAATGCTCATAGGCCAAAAAAAGCTCCAGATTAGGCCAAATAATCTCACTTAACCAACTTGTATACAACAAATACTCCAGTGGATTCCACAGCAATTTCATTTTGGAATTTGTCATGGGAAATAGGTAGGAAAGACAGACTGCAATGGATTCATGCATAAAGAAATGCACTTAAAGAAAAGGGGTGGAGGAGGAGCCAAGATGGCCGAATAGGAACAGCTCCGGTCTACAGCTCCCAGCGTGAGCGACGCAGAAGACGGGTGATTTCTGCATTTCCATCTGAGGTACCGGGTTCATCTCACTAGGGAGTGCCAGACAGTGGGCGCAGGTCAGTGGGTGCGCGCACCGTGCACCAGCCGAAGCAGGGCGAGGCATTGCCTCACCTGGGAAGCGCAAGGGGTCAGGGAGTTCCCTTTCCAAGTCAAAGAAAGGGGTGACTGACGCACCTGGAAAATCGGGTCACTCCCACCCGAATATTGCGCTTTTCAGACGGGCTTAAAAAACGGCGCACCACGAGACTATATCCCACACCTGGCTCGGAGGGTCCTACGCCCACGGAATCTCGCTGATTGCTAGCACAGCAGTCTCAGATCAAACTGCAAGGCGGCAGCGAGGCTGGGGGAGGGGCGCCTGCCATTGCCCAGGCTTGCTTAGGTAAACAAAGCAGCCAGGAAGCTCAAACTGGGTGGAGCCCACCACAGCTCAAGGAGGCCTGCCTGCCTCTGTAGGCTCCACCTCTGGGGGCAGGACACAGACAAACAAAAAGACAGCAGTAACCTCTGCAGACTTAAATGTCCCTGTCTGACAGCTTTGAAGAGAGCAGTGGTTCTCCCAGCACACAGCTGGAGATCTGAGAACCGGCAGACTGCCTCCTCAAGTGGGTCCCTGACCCCTGACCCCCGAGCAGCCTAACTGGGAGGCACCGCCCAGCAGGGGCACACTGACACCTCACACGGCAGGGTACTCCAACAGACCTGCAGCTGAGGGTCCTGTCTGTTAGAAGGAAAACTAACAAACAGAAAGGACATCCACACCGAAAACCCATCTGTACATCACCATCATCAAAGACCAAAAGTAGATAAAACCACAAAGATGGGGAAAAAACAGAACAGAAAAACTGGAAACTCTAAAACGCAGAGCACCTCTTCTCCTCCAAAGGAACACAGTTCCTCACCAGCAATGGAACAAAGCTGGATGGAGAATGATTTTGACGAGCTGAGAGAAGAAGGCTTCAGACGATCAAATTACTCTGAGCTACGGGAGGACATTCAAACCAAAGGCAAAGAAGTTGAAAACTTTGAAAAAAATTTAGAAGAATGTATAACTAGAATAACCAATACAGAGAAGTGCTTAAAGGAGCTGATGGAGCTGAAAACCAAGGCTCGAGAACTACGTGAAGAATGCAGAAACCTCAGGAGCCGATGTGATCAACTGGAAGAAAGGGTATCAGCAATGGAAGATGAAATGAATGAAATGAAGCGAGAAGGGAAGTCTAGAGAAAAAAGAATAAAAAGAAATGAGCAAAGCCTCCAAGAAATATGGGACTATGTGAAAAGACCAAATATACGTCTGATTGGTGTACCTGAAACTGATGCGGAGAATGGAACCAAGTTGGAAAACACTCTGCAGGATATTATCCAGGAGAACTTCCCCAATCTAGCAAGGCAGGCCAACATTCAGATTCAGGAAATACAGAGAACGCCACAAAGATACTCCTCGAGAAGAGCAACTCCAAGACACATAATTGTCAGATTCACCAAAGTTGAAATGAAGGAAAAAATGTTAAGGGCAGCCAGAGAGAAAGGTCGGGTTACCCTCAAAGGGAAGCCCATCAGACTAACAGCGGATTTCTCGGCAGAAACCCTACAAGCCAGAAGAGAGTGGGGGCCAATATTCAACATTCTTAAAGAAAAGAATTTTCAACCCAGAATTTCATATCCAGCCAAACTAAGCTTCATAAGTGAAGGAGGAATAAAATACTTTACAGACAAGCAAATGCTGAGAGATTTTGTCACCACCAGGCCTGCCCTAAAAGAGCTCCTGAAGGAAGCGCTAAACATGGAAAGGAACAACCGGTACCAGCCGCTGCAAAATCATGCCAAAATGTAAAGACCATCGAGACTAGGAAGAAACTGCATCAACTAATGAGCAAAATCACCAGCTAACATCATAATGACAGGATCAAATTCACACATAACAATATTAACTTTAAATGTAAATGGACTAAATTCTCCAATTAAAAGACACAGACTGGCAAATTGGATAAAGAGTCAAGACCCATCAGTGTGCTATATTCAGGAAACCCATCTCATGTGCAGAGACACACATAGGCTTAAAATAAAAGGATGGAGGAAGATCTACCAAGCAAATGGAAAACAAAAAAAGGCAGGGGTTGCAATCCTAGTCTCTGATAAAACAGACTTTAAACCAACAAAGATCAAAAGAGACAAAGAAGGCCATTACATAATGGTAAAGGGATCAATTCAACAAGACGAGCTAACTATCCTAAATATATATGCACCCAATACAGGAGCACCCAGATTCATAAAGCAAGTCCTGAGTGACCTACAAAGAGACTTAGACTCCCACACATTAATAATGGGAGACTTTAACACCCCACTGTCAACACTAGACAGATCAACGAGACAGAAAGTCAACAAGGATACCCAGGAATTGAACTCAGCTCTGCACCAAGCGGACCTAATAGACATCTACAGAACTCTCCACCCCAAATCAACAGAATATACATTTTTTTCAGCACCACACCACACCTATTCCAAAATTGACCACATACTTGGAAGTAAAGCTCTCCTCAGCAAATGTAAAAGAACAGAAATTATAACAAACTATCTCTCAGACCACAGTGCAATCAAACTAGAACTCAGGATTAAAAATCTCACTCAAAGCTGCTCAACTACATGGAAACTGAGCAACCTGCTCCTGAATGACTACTGGATACATAATGAAACGAAGGCAGAAATAAAGATGTTCTTTGAAACCAACGAGAACAAAGACACAACATACCAGAATCTCTGGGATGCGTTCAAAGCAGTGTGTAGAGGGAAATTTATAGCACTAAATGCCCACAAGAGAAAGCAGGAAAGATCCAAAATTGACACCCTAACATCACAATTAAAAGAACTAGAAAAGCAAGAGCAAACACATTCAAAAGCTAGCAGAAGGCAAGAAATAACTAAAATCAGAGCAGAACTGAAGGAAATAGAGACACAAAAAACCCTTCAAAAAATCAATGAATCCAGGAGCTGGTTTTTTGAAAGGATCAACAAAATTGATAGACCACTAGCAAGACTAATAAAGAAAAAAAGAGAGAAGAATCAAATAGACGCAATAAAAAATGATAAAGGGGATATCACCACCGATCCCACAGAAATACAAACTACCATCAGAGAATACTACAAACACCTCTACACAAATAAACTAGAAAATCTAGAAGAAATGGATACATTCCTCGACACATACACTCTCCCAAGACTAAACCAGGAAGAAGTTGAATCTCTGAATAGACCAATAACAGGAGCTGAAATTGTGGCAATAATCAGTAGTTTACCAACCAAAAAGAGTCCAGGACCAGATGGATTCACAGCCGAATTCCACCAGAGGTACAAGGAGGAACTGGTACCATTCCTTCTGAAACTATTCCAATCAATAGAAAAAGAGGGAATCCTCCCTAACTCATTTTATGAGGCCAGCATCATTCTGATACCAAAGCCGGGCAGAGACACAACCAAAAAAGAGAATTTTAGACCAATATCCTTGATGAACATTGATGCAAAAATCCTCAATAAAATACTGGCAAACCGAATCCAGCAGCACATCAAAAAGCTTATCCACCATGATCAAGTGGGCTTCATCCCTGTAATGCAAGGCTGGTTCAATATACGCAAATCAATAAATGTAATCCAGCATATAAACAGAGCCAAAGACAAAAACCACATGATTATCTCAATAGATGCAGAAAAAGCCTTTGGCAAAATTCAACAACCCTTCATGCTAAAAACTCTCAATAAATTAGGTATTGATGGGACGTATTTCAAAATAATAAGAGCTATCTATGACAAACCCACAGCCAATATCATACTGAATGGGCAAAAACTGGAAGCATTCCCTTTGAAAACTGGCACAAGACAGGGATGCCCTCTCTCACCGCTCCTATTCAACATAGTGTTGGAAGTTCTGGCCAGGGCAATCAGGCAGGAGAAGGAAATAAAGGGTATTCAATTAGGAAAAGAGGAAGTCAAATTGTCCCTGTTTGCAGACGACATGTTTGTTTATCTAGAAAACCCCATTGTCTCAGCCCAAAATCTCCTTAAGCTGATAAGCAACTTCAGCAAAGTCTCAGGATACAAAATCAATGTACACAAATCACAAGCATTCTTATACACCAACAACAGACAAACAGAGAGCCAAATCATGAGTGAACTCCCATTCACAATTGCTTCAAAGAGAATAAAATACCTAGGAATCCAACTTACAAGGGACGTGAAGGACCTCTTCAAGGAGGACTACAAACCACTGCTCAAGGAAATAAAAGAGGATACAAACAAATGGAAGAACATTCCATGCTCATGGGTAGGAAGAATCAATATCGTGAAAATGGCCATACTGCCCAAGGTAATTTACAGATTCAATGCCATCCCCATCAAGCTACCAATGACTTTCTTCACAGAATTGGAAAAAACTACTTTAAAGTTCATATGGAACCAAAAAAGAGCCCGCATCGCCAAGTCAATCCTAAGCCAAAAGAACAAAGCTGGAGGCATCACACTACCTGACTTCAAACTATACTACAAGGCTACAGTAACCAAAACAGCATGGTACTGGTACCAAAACAGAGATATAGATCAATGGAACAGAACAGAGCCCTCAGAAATAACGCCGCATACCTACAACTATCTGATCTTTGACAAACCTGAGAAAAACAAGCAACGGGGAAAGGATTCCCTATTTAATAAATGGTGCTGGGAAAACTGGCTAGCCATATGTAGAAAGCTGAAACTGGATCCCTTCCTTACACCTTATACAAAAATCAATTCAAGATGGATTAAAGATTTAAACATTAGACCTAAAACCATAAAAACCCTAGAAGAAAACCTAGGCATTACCATTCAGGACATAGGCGTGGGCAAGGACTTCATGTCCAAAACACCAAAAGCAATGGCAACAAAAGCCAAAATTGACAAATGGGATCTAATTAAACTAAAGAGCTTCTGCACAGCAAAAGAAACTACCATCACAGTGAACAGGCAACCTACAACATGGGAGAAAATTTTCGCAACCTACTCATCTGACAAAGGGCTAATATCCAGAATCTACAATGAACTCAAGCAGATTTACAAGAAAAAAACAAACAACCCCATCAAAAAGTGGGCGAAGGACATGAACAGACACTTCTCAAAAGAAGACATTTATGCAGCCAAAAAACACATGAAAAAATGCTCATCATCACTGGCCATCAGAGAAATGCAAATCAAAACCACTATGAGATATCATCTCACACCAGTTAGAATGGCAATCATTAAAAAGTCAGGAAACAACAGGTGCTGGAGAGGATGTGGAGAAATAGGAACACTTTTTACACTGTTGGTGGGACTGTAAACTAGTTCAACCATTGTGGAAGTCAGTGTGGCGATTCCTCAGGGATCTAGAACTAGAAATACCATCTGACCCAGCCATCCCATTACTGGGTATATACCCAAAGGACTATAAATCATGCTGCTATAAAGACACATGCACACGTATGTTTATTGCGGCATTATTCACAATAGCAAAGACTTGGAACCAACCCAAATGTCCAACAATGATAGACTGGATTAAGAAAATGTGGCACATATACACCATGGAATACTATGCAGCCATAAAAAATGATGAGTTCATGTCCTTTGTAGGGACATGGATGAAATTGGAAACCATCATTCTCAGTAAACTATCGCAAGAGCAAAAAACCAAACACTGCATATTCTCACTCATAGGTGGGAATTGAACAATGAGATCACATGGACACAGGAAGGGGAATATCACACTCTGGGGACTGTTGTGGGGTGGGGGGAGGGGGGAGGGATAGCATTGGGCGATACACCTAATGCTAGATGACGAGTTAGTGGGTGCAGCGCACCAGCATGGCACATGAATACATATGTAACTAACCTGCACAATGTGCACATGTACCCTAAAACTTAAAGTATAATAAAAAAACAAAAAACAAAAAAACCCAAAAAAACAGAATATACTGTTTGAGAAGTAGAAATAAAAACAGTAACAAAAAAAAAAAAAAAAAGAAAGAAAAGGGGTAATTTTTGGCATTGATGGGTTCTGAATTAGATAAAAATCCTCAGAGAAAGGATTTAGACATGTTGGCCAGGCGAGGTGGCTGACGCCTGTAATCCCAGCACTTTGGGAGGCCAAGGCAGGTGGATTACCTGAGATCAGGAGTTCAAGACCAGCCTGACCAACATGGTGAAACCCCGTCTCTACTAAAAATGCAAAAATTAGCTGGGTTTGTTGGCACACGCCTGTAATCCCAGCTACATGGGAGGCTGAGGCAGGAGAATCCCCTGAATCCGGGAGGCAGAGGTTGCAGTGAGCCAAGATCGCGCCATTGCACTCCAACCTGGGTGACAAGAGCAAAGCTCTGTCTCAAAATAAATAAATAAATAAATAAACAAACAGCTAGTAACTGGGTTTTGACATATGGAAATTCCTTACTTCTTATTTCAATCCACTGCTCTTTTCTAAACACAGAACTACTGTGTAGTGTAACAGGATGATTGGCAGGGGGTGCTCTGTGGCCCCTGGTGTGTGCCCCTAACAAAGAGCCATGTCCTCTGCAGAGAGTTCTTGGTGGAGGAGGCTCCACTGGGAAAAGCCAAGTCACTGGGTGATGCGTTGCCCTCAAGTTTCCCAGTGATTCCAGTGATACCTGCCCTACATTACAAATGCTGCTTACACATGGCCAAAAAAAAAAAAAAAAAGCACATGTCAGTGATTGGTTGTATTATAAAGCACGTCAGTGATTGGTTGTATTACTGAGCTACTGGAAAAGCTGCAGCATCTGCAGCAACTGCGGAGGCTCAGGAAACAGTACCCCAGATGACGGCCTCAGAAGCAAGAGCTTCTCTCTGCTCACTTCTGCCTTCCGGTTCCTCAGCCCAGTTCTCCCCTGAGGCCAGATACAGAAACCAGAATCCCTCTTCCTCCAGGAGCGTCACAGTAACCACAACCCCTTTGCCCCAAAGCCAGCCTTAAAACCTAAAAGTATTACTCTAACTTTCGCTCCGCCTTTCTGGGTAAGAGCTGGCGATAAAGACACTCTCTGACCCACCTTGTTTGAGTGTAGGTATGAGATCCTGAGATCCGATTCCAGAGAGGGCCCCACCCCACACCAGAAGGAAGGAAAGCTGACCAGAGACGCCAGCAAGAATCTGGACAGACAGGCCTTGCTGGGTGTCCCCACTCAGTCTATTCGTATTAGACCACACTCTTTCGTCCAGTCCTATGCCTACACAGCTGCCCATACTTTGTTAAACCTAAGCATAAAAATGGACAGTTTCCCCTGTATCTTTGGGTCTTCAATCTGAAGGCTCCTATGTACACATTAAGAAAATTTGTACATCTTTTCTCAAATGAATCTGCCTTTTGTGAGTTGATTTTTCAGCGAACCTTCAGAGGGTGAAGGGAAAATTTCTCCTAGGCCCTGACACAACCATAACTGCTGCAGTCTGAAACAGGTATGCTCCACAGCCTACAACAGATATAGAAAGTCACAGAACACAGATGGCTAAGGTTCAGACCAGCACGAGAGGGCGTTCAAAAAGCTAAGGAGTTAGGCTGGGTGCGGTGGCTCACGCCTGTAATCCCAGCACTTTGGGAGGCCGAGGCGGGCAGATTACCTGAGGTCAGGAGTTCAAGACCAGCCTGGCCAACATGGTGAAACCCTGTCTCCACTCAAAATAAATTAGCAGGATGTGGTGGCAGGTGCCTGTAATCCCGGCTACTAGGGAGGCTGAGACACGAGAATCGTTTGAACCCAGGAAGCAAAGGTTGCAGTGAGCCAAGATCATGCCACTGCACTCCAGCCTGGGCAACAGAGCAAGACCCCATCTCAAACAAACAAAAAAGCTCAGGAGTTGGATAGCTCCACAGCAGGGGCTAACATTCCATCTAAGCAAAGTGACTATAATCCAACCACTTTTTGACGTCTAAATAAACTTGTGCCTTTAATGACTATTTTCTGATTGACATCCCATTACTGCCTGAAGGCAAAACAAGCTGAAAGGGCAAGATTGTGTGATAGCCAAAGAAACTCATTCACATATTAAGCCATTGACAATTTTAAGACATATTCTAAATGGATCATTCTAGCAATTAAGCGGAGGGGAAATGCACGGTAGGGGATATAAGAAGGGAAACTAGAAAGAAAGTTTGACAGTTGATGTCAAAAATAAGAAAGGCTCAAACTAGTATCATGTCTGTAAGGAAGAAAAGAAAGCGAAAATTTCCCAAACATATATTTAGAAGTTAAATCAATCACACTCGATTATTCACTGGACGATGAAAGACTGGGTGAGGAAAATAAAAACATCAAGAATCATTGCTGGGTGTTTTTGGAGGCAGTGTTGCTCGGGGTTAGTCAGTAACGGGTGGCAAAATAAGAACAAAATAATGACTACAAAAACACAAATGAAACTAACTAGCGGCTACGTTGATTTGCATCTCAGCCTTATTGCTTGTCTTTACCTCTGGGAGAAAAGTTGAAGATGTAATAGGAATAAAATGCAGAGTGGTATGGAGAGGGTGTCAGTTTAGCATGAGGTAATACCCAAATCTTTAGAAAAAGCAGAGAATGTTATTTGGATACCGTGAGCTTCACTGTAGAGGCCAAGGCATGGTGAGATTTAATAAAGGTGCACAGAGCATAAATCTAAAAGGCGATTATGCTAGTATAACCCACACGATATTGTGGATGACGTGTTTAATGGCAACATCCTGATCCACTCTTGCCTAGGGGATGTTAATGGAGCTACACAAAACCTATCATGCTTTGGTTCAATGAGAGATTTTTTTTTTTAAGCTCCCACTTCAAGCAAGGAACCTAAAATCTCTTCCATGTGCAGAGGCAATACTAATTTTCAGAGCAGCCTGATCTGGAACAAAGGAGATAGGAATCAGGGCAGCCTCTGACAGAGTGCTCACAGGAGAAAGAGATGGTGCTGCCCGGTACAGCCCCTCCCAGCATTCACAGGCAATGGCTGGAGGTAAGAAGCACCAGGTCCAGTCTAGATAACAGCATTTGGGACACACAGCGGATAATCCAAGCTGGGACAGGCAGAAGCTACTCCTTAGTCAGATGGTTAAGGTTTCTCGAAGAATTGGTGACTGTCATCAGGACCCGTTCTCTGTTAAGTGTGCACAGGGATTTGGACATATTTTTTATTTTTGAGTGTAGATTCTATTGTTCTTGAAAATCTTTTTCATTTTGTGAAGTAGCGAGTTTATTTTTATTTTTTTTAAGAGACAGGGTCTCACTCTTTCACTCAGGGTGGAATGCGGTGGCGTGATCATGGATCCCTGCAGCCTCCTGGGTTTAAGCGATCCTCCCCCCTCAGCCTCCCCAGAGGCTGGGACCCTGACAGGCATACTCAGCACTGAGTTTAAACCCACCTAACAACCAACTACGCAACATGCCTAGGCATTCCCAGAGCCAAGATTGTCTAGTTGAGTCAAGGGCTTGATATTCAGAGTTGGAAAAATAAAGAGCTCTCCTTAACAAATTGTATCTGAATAAGTAGACTTGTGTTTGGGGGAGCCAAGTGTTACAGTAGAGCCCAACGAGTATTATACCTTCAGGCTTAGCACATTCTTTACAGTCATAAGCACTCAGCAAATGGTTACCATACTGGACGCCATGGAAGACTTATTAGAAGGGGGTAAAGTTGGAAATATGAAAATGAGTAAGGCTGTGGCCACAGCCTGGAGGAAAACAGGTAAGTGTTGATCTAAGATAGAGGCAACGGCACTAGAAAGGAGGAGACAGCTGCACATGGTGGCACACATCTGTAGTCTCAACTACTAAGGAGGCTGAGGAAGGAAGATCTCTGAGCCCAGGAGTTTGAGGTTATCGTGTGCTATGATCACACCTGTGAATAGCCGCTGCACTCCAGCTCAGGCAATATAGTAAGAACCCATCTCTAAAAATAAAAAGAAGAAGGGGAAGAAAGGAGAAGATAGCTAAAAGAAATTTAGAGGCAGACAATCATTCATAAGTAAAAAGGCAGTGAAGTACATAGGACAAATAAGTTACTATACTTGAGAGTAAAATATTAAATTGGCTAGATCCTAACTTGTGAGAAACAATAGAGCTACCTGTTCCATAGTGACACCCAGCAGTGAACCACACAGCCGTTAGGTTAACAACGGGACTTTCTCCAGTCAAGTACAAGTCCCAGTTCTCTTATCAAAGAGAACTCAACTTGGATTTATATGAAGATCAAAGGAGCCAGCTCTGTAAGTCACACCTAAAAACATTCCATGCATAAAATAATGAAGACTACTAGGCTATAGAGATGGTTATTTGCAAAGTGATAGAATCCCATTTCTCATTAATTTTGAAATAATTTAGGACAAAACCAAGAACAGATGAAAACAGGTTATATATAGAGAGAAAAAAATTCAAAAAATATAGCAAAGGCAGTGATACCAAGACAAATGTGAATTACATACCCAATATTTTTCTATTTGCAAAATGTGTGATTAGATGAGTTGGAAGAAACTGCCTACAATTTACTGCAATACTTTGTGTGTATGTATGTATGAGTGGGAGAGAGAGAGGGAGGGAGAGGGAGACAGGGAAACAGAGAGAGAGAGAGACAGAGAGAATTATATTTCAGACCAAGAATCTGATTCAGTCACTAAAACTACAGACTGCTTTTAATCTACAGCCCAAGGATAGTCCAAAAAGCAGTGCAATTATCAAGTTGTCTAAAACATTGTTTATGGACAGCTATCTCTTTCTGGGTAAAGACTGACCTCATTTTGCACAAATCTAACATTTGCAATCTCAATTGCGTGAAACAAGGTAGATAAACTAGGTTGCATTTATTTCTTTTCTTAAAGAATTAGCGCCAGTATTTTGTTAGTCAGTTTTAAATTATGATGCCATTTACAAAATTCAATTTATATCTATCTTTTCGGAATACATATACTGTGTAGACTATGTTTCCAAATTTGATTTTTCTCCTTGCCTTACCCAAAATGTTGAAGAAGAATTTTTTTTTTTTTAATTGAGATGGAGTTTCACTCTTGTTGCCCAGGCTGGAGTGCAATGGCACAATCTCGGCTCACCGAAACCTCCACCTCCTGGGTTCAAGCGATCTCCTGCCTCAGCCTCCTGAGTAGCTGGGATTACAGGCATGTGCCACCACGGTCAGCTAATTTTTTGTATTTTTAGTAGAAACAGGGTTTCTCCATGCTGGTCAGGCTAATCTCAAACTCCCAACCTCAGGTGATGCGCCCACCTCAGCCTCCTAAAGTGCTGAGATTACAGGTGTGAGCTACCACGCCTGGCCGAAGAGGAAAATTTATAATAAAATAAACTTATGGCAGAAATATTTTTAAAATATCAAGGGGCTGTTTGGGAGTTATTCTATATTTATACTAATCACCCAAATACTCATGTCTGTAGAGCTTTTAACAATTGGAATTTCTTACAATGAATTATAATATCTTTGATTAGCATACAAAGATAAATTTATATTTGCTAAATTATTCTCATTAAGGCAAATGTTGAAATAATTATCAGGGTTTCAAACAATGAATTACAAGCTCCTTAGCAGAGCAAAATATATGTGAATTTACTGGACAAGTCTTATGAAGACAAGTACTGAAACTAACAAGCTATTAAAGCTAAAGTTAAGTTGGTCAGAAAATTCATGTAACCAAATCATTTGAAACCTGAGTTTTGTGGTTAAAAAGCAGGCTTTCTGTTAATTTAATTTAATTTAATTTCTGTTAAGTCTTCTGTTTTATAAAATATGAAATAGCAGCCCCTTAGTAAAAATAAAGTATAGAAATCATAAGAAAGATCTACTATAAAAAAGGCTATTAAGTAGATTATTGATAAATCAGAACCATTACATGATTAGTTTGTTCTCCTCTTTGTGAATTACAGCAGGAAATAGTATTTTAAAAGCATATTAGTATACTTCTCTCCATTCTTCAAAATCTGGGTTAAAAGTGTTTCTTGTGATATCACTGCTGAAGAAAATATCACTTTGAAATATTACTTTTTTAAAGTTCAGTTTCTGAGTCCTACTTTTAATACTTGAAGACACAATGACAATTTTAAATTTTTTATTTATATATTTTCTAGTATATTAGGATGAGTCAGAATTAATTAAAATATTAGAGGCCATAGGGTCTAAAATAGTTATTAAGGACAATATGGAAAGACCATCTTTCAGAAGGCTGAGATTGAAAAGGAAGCAATTCCAGCTGTGCAGTTGGAGAGTAAATGGCCTGTGAAGTAACTGAACCAAGTTACTCAACATCTTAAGGTGAGGGCATTTTCAAATTGTGAAAAATCCTTATTATGAAATTAGAGTTTTATTACATGAATCTTTTGATCAGTTATCTTCTTGGGAAGACTAACTTCAATAATTGGTCTGGAGAGAGGATGCGGCAAAAACTTACATGGGGAATTCTATAGCCTCTGTGTGAGGAAGACGTTAGAGATAAAAATGGTGTTTTTACTTAAAAAAAAAAGAAAAAGAAAAAGAAAGGAGCAACATGCATGTTCAGTCCTGATTGGTTTCTGGATCTTGCTAAAGCTGCTAGAACATTTCCTGTGTTATCGATTTTGTGTATTACCTCAGTTCACCTTTGCTGACAGCAATTGGTTTAGCTGCACTGGGATTCATCCAATATTCCCAACTGTGATGTTAATTCTATGGCAAAGTAAATAAAAGCTCTGTTCTGACGTCATAATCCCTGAGTTGGAACCTGGCTTTGCCACAGGCATGCCTTCACAGAAGTCACTTAACTCTCTAAGTCTAGGTTCCTCATCTGTGAACTGAGAAAAATAAAAGCACTGATTCCATGGGGTGCTATGAGTATTAAGTCCATGGAAGGTTCTCAGGGGGTGCCTTCCCGGAGCAAAATATGCATGTAACAAATATCAGCCATCCTTATTTCTACTAAAGCACTGAAAGAAACACAACTAAAAGACCTAAAACACAGCTTTATATTTTATAGTGATTTTGGGGGGGCATGCCATAGGAAATGATTTGATATCTGTAGATTTTAAAGTCAAAATGTTTCATGGCTAATTGAGAAAAATCTTGGGCTCTTTAAGATTAGTGTGAGGTTTAGAGACAATAAATGTAAAGCCTGTGACATAGTGCCCGACAGATACTCAGTAAGTTGTAGGAGGTGCTGTTTATTACCAATATCATCATGATTCATACATTTCTTTTCTCTCCACTTTGGCTTGACATGTAGATACATGAGGCCAGTAGGAAGAAGTCATCCATGACTATCTGGAACAACATTGTGGGGAAGGCCAAGTTTCTGGTCAGTACAGAGCCTTCAAAATTCCTTTCCCCTCAAAAAGAGGGGTCCCTCTGATACCTGCTTGTCTAGCTCTCCCCACTGCCACCACCAGATATGTTTTTTTGGAATGCATTCGTTAAATAATGAAATAATTGAGTTCCATGTATTCTCTTCAGGCTATGTCTTTGCATTTGGACTGATAATTCATTAAGCCAGGATAATGATGGAATGGCCTATGTGGGTAGCTGTAAGGACCCTTTGATGATCTTTCCGAGTTTCAGATTGCACGATAACCTTGAAACTTACAAACCTGGCTTTGGTTGTAAAGGATTCATGCTCAAGGGAACTACTGAATGGAAGTTATTAAAAGTATTAAAATCAACAGAGCATGCAGAGAACTACAGGATAATTACTGTGGCATTCTGTTAAGATCATACTTGATTTAGAAAACTAGTGGCCCGTAGATTCGGTCTTATTTGCCCTCCAAGAATACTTCTACAGCAAAAATACCCATTCCTCTGGAAATTTACTCTCTTGGCAATTGCATAATTATTATAATTTTTTAATCTAGAAACCACCGTACATTCATTTAAAACTACTTTGAGATAGGAATTTTACTTACCTGAGAACTGTGGTCTCTTATCATGACTTCAGTTTTCTAAATTTAACTTACGGATGTATAATCTTATTAATTAACTGTGAACATGGTTTCTGAGAGAAAAAGACCTGCCTAATGTCTACCACCATTACAGTATAAGGGCAGCAGGATCTTCGTCTGTGTGCGGGAAGGAACGTCACAGGATTGGGACTATGTATTTGTGCACTTTAGAAATGGGGACAGAGGCTGGGAGGAAGATCTAAGTTCATTGAAGTTGTGTCCCACCTCACTCCAGGGGTAGTGGATGGACTTGAAAGCTGGACAGAAGAATCATCTTACTGGGTGGCAGTGGCATCTTCAGGCTTGGGACTGTGGGGAGACACCTGCCTCTGTGAGAACGGTAAAAAGCCTCCCTGCATGTGGTACTTGGCCTGTATGTAATATCTCAAAGGCGGTTAGGAACAGGAAGAAAGTTCCTCTGACTTGGTGTTTCCCTGAAATGCTGATTAGATAAATAACAGTGCATGCCGCACAATGACAAAAGCAACTTATAAACATCAAGGGTTATGTGAGGCAACCGCAAATCTGATTTTGGTATTGTAGTATTTGATATTTCATGAGACTAAAAAAAAAGAGAAAGTATAAAAATAAGCAGTTTCCCAGGGAGTTATGGCAAAACTCAGGACATCAAACGAGACTGAACCAAGTGAGAAGTGCAACTACCTCCAAGGGTAAAAGAAATAGGCCGGGCGCTGTGGCTCATGCCTGTAATCCCAGCGCTTTGGGAGGCTGAGGCAGGTGGATCACCTGAGGTCGGGGGTTCGAGACCAGCCTGACCAACATGGAGAAACCTTGTCTCTACTAAAAATATAAAATTAGCCAGGCGTGGTGGCGCATGCCTATAGTCCCAGCTACTCGGGAAGCTGAGGCAGGACAATCGCTTGAACCCAGGAGGCGGAGGTTGCGGTGAGCCAAGATTGCACCATTGCACTCCAGCCTGGGCAACAAGAGTGAAACTCTGTCAAAATAAAAAAAAAAAAAGAAAGAAAGAAAGAAAGAAACAGTGCCAGCCTACCAGACCATCTGAAGTAGTCTGTCTTACTCCAGTGGAGCAGCCTTCCCCAAGCTGGAGGCCAAGAAAACCCCAGGGAAACACAGGGTTCATCAAATAATGGCTAAAGTGAGCTCATTTTTATATCTGTACAAATATAAACATATACAATACGTGTAAATGTACAGATTTGTGTATGTAACAATCATTTAAGGGTGTATGGAAAACTACTTAAATATACTATTTATAGTAGTGTTTTATCTTCTCAAGAGATACTAAAAGCTGTATTATTTTCATACAGAGGTCTACTAAAATGTTTTGGCTCTGAAAAATGACACTCACTTGCAAATGCTGGAATTTAGAGCAAAACAGTATTCCCTTCCTAAAACAAACATAACAGTCATAACGGTATTCCATTTCTGAAGCATAATGATACACCTATCAAAATGGTTAACATTTGAGTTTGAATTAGGTTTTCATTGTTTCTTCTGTCTTTTTAATACATTTTAAAATATTTTTTTCTACAGGCGCGGTCTTACTAAGTTGCCCAGGCTGGTCTTGTACTCTCGGCCTCAAGCAATCCTCCCACCTCAGCCTCCCAAAGCACTGGGATTACACACATGAGCTACTAGGCCTGGCCTCTTCTGTCTTTCTGTAGGTGTATTTATGAACTAAGTAGTGACCCAATATGAATTTCCAAGTCAAAGGGAACAACTGCAAGACAAATAAGGTAGTCAGGGCCCTTCGAACAAAAATAAGTGCCCTGCTGTCATGAGAATCAACACAATCTCCTCTGGGCCCAGCAAAGAGAGGACCCTCTGCCTCCTTCTCATACTCTGTGTGAGCACCAAGTGACCATCCAAACTATTTTAGGGCAGTGCTCAACTGGAGCAGGTCACACCATGTGGTCCACTCCCACTTTTTTTTTGAGACAGAGTCTCGCTCTGTGGCCCAGGCTGGAGTGCAGTGGCACAATCTCAGCTCACTGCAACCTCTGCCTCCTGGGTTCAAGTGATTCTCCTGCCTCAGCCTCCTGAGTAGCTGGGACTACAGGCATGTGCCACCATGCCCGGGTAATTTTGTATTTTTAGTAAAGACAGGGTTTCTCCTTGTTGCTCAGGCTGGTCTCAAACTCCTGACCTCAGGTGATCTGCCCACCTCATCCTCCCAAAGTGCTGGGATTATAGGCCTGAGCCACCACGCCTGGCCTGTTTATTTTTATAAGTAATGATTTGCTTTATACATCTCCAGATTTAATATGCCACTCTATCCAAAACTGGGAAAATTTTATTTATTTCTCAAAATTTTTAAAATAAACCCTCTCTACAGACATTAGGAAGTTAATTAGAGATACTTAAGATATTTGGGTCAAAACCAAAACATTTAAAATCATTTTTAGCAGGACCAACTTTTGGTATGAAATAAACACATACTGAAATCATCTGTAAATTTACTATTCATAAACATAGCTTAAGAAAATACCTAATGCAGCACTCTACAATGCAGTGCCCGTGAATGAATAAATGAATGACACCTGCCCACTGTTTATATGATTCCATACGTATCTCGGACTATATGCATGACTCTAATACATGTGAATATGGTATTCTATCTATACGAAAAGACAAAGATCTTTCTTCTAATAAATGAATCTTTTGCTCATTATAACCCAAGTCCCCATTTGGGAGAAGTTATATTTAGGGGGGAATTATTGGGAAGAGGCCGGGCGCAGTGGCTCATGCCTGTAATCCCAGCACTTTGGGAGGCCAAGGCAGGCGGATCACCTGAGGTCAGGAGTTCGAGACCAGCTTGGCCAACATGGCGAAACCCCGTGTCTACTAAAAATAAAATTAAAAAAAAAATTAGTGGGGTGTGGTGGTGCGAGCCTGTAATCCCAGCTACTCGGGAGGCTGAGGCAGGAGACCAGCTTGAACCTGGGAGGCAGAGGTTGCAGTGAGCTGAGATGGTGCCACTGCACTCCAGCCTGGGTGACGGAGCAAAACTCCATCATAACAAAAAAAAAAAAAAAAGAGGAATGATTGGGAAGATTTGTTGTCCATCTATTCCATCATATGCTCACCTGTCCTGTTGGTTGAAGTCGAACCACGGGATAGAGGATGCTCGGCCAAATTTCCTTGCTACCCTGCTAGTCTGTCTGCCCACCTTAAATGTTTTCGCTGGGTTACCTTCTGGTATTATAATGTTAGCTTTTATAGTAAGAAACTCATTTAGAGCACTTTAATGTAAAATTCCATATAAGAAATTTATTTTAGAGCTATGAGGTAGAAAAAGCTCGGTTCTCCTGAGGAGGTGTTATTTACCGTCTTTGTAACATAATTGTCATGTTTCCATTTTAACTTTGGCCATGAAGAAACACATTTTGTGGCCTGGATGTTTATGTTTAGCTGTTTTTCTGGAGAGCTTTGCTTCTTGCCTCTTTTTGTTTCTTGATGATGGATATTTTCTTTAGAATCACATATTATCCTTATGTATAATGTGATTTAATTTCCGAGGTTTTATTGGTAAGTTAAGCTACCTCAGTTCTTTAGTGGAAAATGCAAGGATATAGATGTTATTATAGGTATAGATACGGAACTCTTAGCTAAGCACATGCACTCTCTCTCCCTCCTTCCCTCTCTCCTTCCTGTGCGTGTATTTAAACTGCACAATTCAGTTTAAGTCATTTCCAATCTTCTCCTTATACAAATGTGCCTTTGGTTTTTAAAGATTCATTAGACCTATGCTTTGTCTTGGTAAACATAACCATATACACAATTGTCTGCCTTTAAGAGAACTGAAACAATCCCAGAATTGTGTTCCCAACATAGCTTAGTATAAGGTGTAATTAAACATTTAAGGACATTTGAGAGGCAACTGTGGAAAATCGACCTGGAGAGGTCATCAGGCAGAGCCATGCTGAGCTCCTCACCACTACCACGTGCATTCTCCCAAAACAAGCGCATTCTCAGGATATTGCTTTTGCTTTCTTCTTCTTGATGAGCTGCTTCACACACATTCTATTCTCAAGAACCAACTTCCTACCTGACCTGGCTCCCATCTAACTTAATAAAAAGAAAACCTGTTTTTTATTTCATCTATAGATAAATTATGGTCCGAAATGAACTACTAGTGAACCCATGCAAAGGCAATATATATACACATATATATATATATACACACACATACACATATATATACATATATATATATATGTTAGTAAATGGCCACTCGAGGTATAGAAAGTCACCCAAAGACATCACAAAAACTATTTAAATATTTGAAATATAATTGAAACAGGCCTATTCTCAATGAAAAAAAAAAAAGTGCCACATTCCCTCTGACTTCTGATTGCTAAATCAAAACGCTTAGAAAGGGTTTGTTGGAAAATGAGTCTGTCTGTCGAGTAAACTCAGAGAAGCGCTCAAAGGGATCGCCGACTAATGATTCTGAAGCTGTACTGTGTTTCCTCAGGAGACAATCTTCTAGACCTCTGAAATGAATGAGTCCTTAACCAAATGAATTTTTGTAAATATTTCTATAAACTAGTAAAAACTTTTAGAGCAAAGGAGTTCATCTCAGGAGAGTAAGATATAGGAGACCAACAATGATGGAGGCTCTGTTCTATCCAGACACAAAACAGATAGGTTGAGCCATAAAACATGAAACCATAAGGCTCTAAAATATAACCCTTGCATAACATATAAAAATATATATGAATATATGCATTATACATGTACTTTATATACATGTATTTTTATACAATACATATATAAAAATAAATTTTGTATATTTATATAAATTCAACAATCCCACTACTGGGTTTCTACCCAAAGGAAAAGAAAAAATAAATTTGGTATATTTATATAAATCCAACAATCCCACTACTGGGTTTCTACCCATAGGAAAAGAAGTCGTTATATCAAAAAGACATCTGCACTCATGTGTTTACTGTAGCACTACTCACAATGGCAAAGATATGGAATCAACCTAAGTGTCCATCAACAGACGACTGAATAAAGAAAATGTGGTATATATACAATGGAATCCTATTCAGCCATAAAAAGTGAAATTATGTTTTTTGCAGCATAATGAATGGAACTGGAGGTCATTACCTTAAGTGAAACAACTCAGAAAGTCAAATACTTTATGTTCTCACTTGTAAGTGGGAGCTAAATAATGTGTAAGCATAGACGTAGAATGACAAGCATTGGAGACTCAGAAGGGCTAAGGGTATGTGGGGAGGGGGTTGATGATGAAAGATGACTTAATGGGGACAATGTACATTATCTGGGTGATGGATCTACCAAAAGCCCAGACTTCACCGCTACACAATATATCCACATGACAAAATTACACTCGTACTTCTTAAATTTATATAAATTAAGATAAATAAATAAAAGGGTAAACAAAAAGAAAAAATAAAGTCATTGCATTAAAAATCTTTCAAGCATTGCTTTATCATCGCATAAATATAGCCAAAGATTCTGAAGAATTATGAGGGCTTCTGTGAAGACATTGTTTCACTGCCACTCGGTTCAATATAACTTGTGAAAACTTTGGTCAAGAACTCTAAACTAGGAAAACATGCAAAGAAATGTTCACTCATAGCAATATTTGACACCGTTGATTTTTCTGCTGCATTTCTCTTTCTACAAAGAGAAATATTATTCAAAGAGAAAAAATTTGCCAGGCATGGTGGCAGGTGCCTGTAATCCCAGCTACGCAGGAGGATGAGGCAGGAGAATTGCTTGAACCCGGGAGGCGGAGGTTGAAGTGAGCTGAGATCGCTCCACTGCACTCCAGCTTGGGTGACAGAGCTAGACTCCATCTCAGAAAAAAAAAAAAAAAAGAAAAGAAATATATTCCCTTCAATGTCATGCCTGGCTGTGTGTCTGACACTGTTCGAGATCTAATGAAAGGAAATGTTAAGACACACCTAGTATGTGATTCAGCCCAAATTCCAGCCAGGCCAAGGTGGCTCTGCAACTGTGCTCTTTGCCACAAATGACCCTGTGTCCTGCAGAATAAAGGACACTACAAGTAATAGCACTGGAGTACAATGTGTGCCCTATGCATATATTTATAAAATGCTATGGTTCCCACTGACGAGAAGGGCCTGGCCACACCCTACTCCATTTTCAATGCATTTCCTGTGTTTCTATCTCTTACTGAAAAGAAATGCTGATTTTGTAACAAAGAAGCCTTGCAATCCTTCAAAACCCCTTTACGAAGTTGACTTCATTTTATCCTCTCCATTTCCATCAATACTCCCAACTCTGGAGACTTTCTCCTCATTCCTCTCCTGTACTCCCTTCTCTCTTGCCTCATATTCAGAACACAGATAGAGCTTGAAGATCATGGCCTCTGGTATGAAACTTTTATTATTCATTTATGTGTTTGTTTTTTGAGTCTGGGTCTCACTCTCTCTCCCAGGCTGGAGTTCAGTGGCTCAGTCATGGCTCATTGCAGGCTCAGCCTCCTTAGCTCGACCTCCTCCCACCTCAGCCTCCTGAGTCGCTGAGATGGCAGGCATGAGCCACACATCTGACTGCAACTTTTATTCTATAACCTAAATCCTGTGGGTATACAAAGATGCAGATATAAACAGGTATCGCAGACTGTATTATATCATATATGAGAAATAAAATATTTATAATTTCTCTACATCAGTAAATCAGAATTTAACATTATCCAAATTCCCTTCCAGACTTTTCTCAGGTGCGTGGTTTCAGAGTAGGACTCGTTTCTTATATACAATGCAGTGTTTGATTTTTTAAAAAAAAAAAACTTCCCTTGGAAAACACTAAAACTATTATGCATTGAGTCATTTAATATTCAGAATAACCTCACAAAGCAGGTGTTAACACCTTCCATTTTACCCTTTATAAAATAAAGACTCTAGAGAGATTAGATAAGTAGCTTGTCCAAGTTTACAAACAAGTTTATGCCCTTTCTACTGAGCTACATTTCCTTTATTGTCTTATAACATAAACTTATCTCATATGTCTGATAAAAACTGTCCAAGAGGCTTCAAAATTATGATGATTTTCTTTTCTTTTCTTTTCGAGACAGAGTCTCGCTCTGTCACCCAGGCTGGAGTGCAGTGGCATGATCATGGCTCACTGCAGCCTCGACCTCCTGGGTTCAAGTGATCTTCTTGCCTCAGCCTCCTGAGTAGCTGGAGCTACAGGTGTGTACCACCATGCCTGGCTAATTTTTCTTATGTTTTGTATAGGTGGAGTCTCACTATATTGCCCAGGCTGGTCTTGAACTCCTGGGCTCAGTCCTCCCACCCCAGCCTCTCAAAGTCCTGGGATTATAAGCATGAGCCACCACGCCCAGCCTGATTTTCTCCTTGAGTGCACGAGTTTCCCTCTTGGTGGATACACTTAACCACACTTTAATGGTTCTAAGATACACGTTTTAACATCTAAGTCGGGATGTACCTCACGATCAAGGACAACTGACATTTGCTGTCACATTGGCCAGGTGGCAGCGGTGACAGACTGGTCACTGCCTGCAGGGGCTTAATATGGTTATAGTTTCAGTGGCACAACTGGGCAACTGTAACTCATTTATGTCAGGTCCACAGATGACAAGGATCTCTTGCAGAAAAAATAGAAGACCTGGCTGGGTTCTGAAAACCTCTTATTGACACATGATTAGATCAAGAAGCAATTAGCATCAAAATTCACAGAACAGTTTGTGAGCAACTTGTAGGAAGATCCCAGAGACGGCTGCAGGGCACAGATAAGAAATGCCACATCACTAGTGCTCTCCATGGCACAGAGAAATACTTACGGAAAAACATGGACTTTGATGATTCGCAATTGAAAAGTGACTCAGAAGAGTTGGACTTTGTATGAGAAAAACATTGAAAATAATCTAACCAATTATTTCACTTATTTTTCATTTTCATGTATGCACAAAATGCATGTTTAAATAACCCTAAAAAACTCTTTCAGTAAGTGTAGTTTTTAATTAGCAGTGCTTCTTTCTTTTCTCAGTGGCATGTAGCTAGCCTCGTACAGGTGACAAAATATAGGTAATTTATTTGAAGCATCTCTTATTGTTTGGCACTCATTATTTTCAAATGTTTGCTATTAAAGATAGATAATGCTAGGCCGGGCATGGTGGCTCATGCCTGTAATCCCAGCACTTTGGAAGGCCGAGGCGGGTGGATCATCTGAGGTCAGGAGTTCGAGACCAGCCTGGCTAGCACGGTGAAACCCCGTCTCTACTAAAAATACAAAAATTAGCTGGCTGTGGTGGTGGGCACCTGTAATCCCAGCTACTCGGGTGGCTGAGGCAGGAGAATCGCTTGAACCCAGGAGGTGGAGGTTGCAGTGAGCCGAGATCATGCCACTGCACTCCAGCCTGGGCAACAAGAATGAAACTCCATCTCAAAAAAAAAAAAAAAAAAAAAAGAGTTTCTATTTTGTCATAGTAGGAGAAAAGGGAAAGGGTATTCAAAACAAGAAGCTGTCGCTAGACAAAAAATCATAATTACCTTGAGATCCTGGCAGCTTCTTTTTTAGCCCTCCATTTCACCATGCTAATTATAAAGAAAAGTAAACTTACATTTTTTGCTCTGGAGAATATCAAGCAAAATATTTGATCTGCTGTCTAAGCACCTGATGGTATGAACAATTGGAACTGTTAGACAACAAATAATAGCATTAAACACTCACCTTCCCGTTTCGAATGTTACATAATAAACAGCCCGATACTGCTGACATTAACACCCATTATTGTGCTGCATTAGTTTTATGGGTACAATAAACACTCCTGGATGATGAACATTTTGTAATTCAAGGAATGACTCATGGAAAATATAGTTTTCATTTGCTAAAGTGCTGCAGGATTGCATTAAAAAATGTCTTGCTGTGCTGAAATCGATTCCATCTGAATGGCAATTCAAAAGCTACCAGCAACTTTAAAAATGCACAAGGATGTTTTGCTTCTTTCATCTATTTGGGAAAACAGAAGCAACCAAATATAATAATGTTCCTGGGACCCACTGCATGGTTATGTCCTGTTACATAAACAAGCATTATATAAAACAGAGTCATGATTAGCCTATCTTTTTATGGAACAAATAAACATTAACCAAATAAAACCAGTTTTTACCAGATGGCATCCAATAAAATATTACCATTGAGGCTCATTCTGTCCAAAACTTTAAAAAATGTTACCATACCTTGATTTAGGTTGACCTGACAGACCAACATCTGAACTTTTAAAAAAGATTTTACCAAAGGATTCACTGAGTGATTCTTTCGAGACGAGTCTAAACCAATACAATCAAATAGAATTCCGTTCAAACTTACTGTTTTCTGTGATCACAACGATTGATTGTGTTAAAAGGTAAGACTGAAGAAGTCACTTCCTATTAAATATTTTCTCATTTCGTTTCTTCTTGGGGATTTAATTAAACCGGATTCTGAAGAGGATGGTGACTAGTTGGTTATTGTTAGCAAGACAGGAGTTAGAGCAAATGACATTGTAACACCAGGAATGTCTCTCTTTGAGATTTTAAAACTAGAAGAGATTCTCATTATTCTGGATTTTAGGATGTATGAATGACTCTTCAAAGACTCATTGATTGCAATGGTTTAGTCTGAATGTAATCCCAGGAAAATAAATTTGTTTTTGAGCTCTGAAGATCCAATATCTAAAATGTTCATGTGGAAAACATAATTTAATCTTTATAACATCCCCATGTGGGACATGGTTAGCTCTAGATCACTCTGAATTTTAATCCAGTAGTGCTTCATAAGACCATACACCTTCCTTAAGGGTTTCAGAGCACAAACCTTCAAATATGTTCAGTTATTGACACACAAAGCTTAAAAATAAGAAATTTTGAGTACCAAAACAAGTATGTTTTAAAGTACTCACTCTTCAGTCTGAAATTCCATGACTCTATACCTGGGTTATTTTCACTGTGGACAATAACTAGCTTGCTCTAGCTTTGCCAAAGTTGCCACAACCATCTATAAACAAACACAAAAACTGAAAAATAGAAAACAACAGTATATTTTTCATTTTTTCTCTAGGAAAGTTAGAAATAAGTATATTTTCTCTCCTTTCAAGTTCTGAAACAAAAACCCCACTAATTGTGTATACTTGCACTGACTCTTGCCTCAGTAAATCTCAGTTAAATAACTTGTTACAGTAGCATTTCCTCATTCCGATATAATTTTTATGTACAGACTGTTTTCATTATTTCACCCTCATAAAAATATACTTTTATAATCTAGTCTACAGAGTTGCTACTCAATCATGTTTCATAACAAGTTATATAGGTATATACCGGAATGTTATTCACCAGTTGGCTTAGAATTTAACAGTTTATAAAGGTGCAAATATCTGGGATTTGGGGCTGAAAGGTACTATTATGTAATTACCGTGAACGCACGTTCATTGTAAATACTGTGGTAACCCAGGCCTGAAAGAATCTATGAAGTTAACATTATGCATTTTTTGGGTTTTGAGGTTTCTGAAATGCATCCATCATTCCCGACCAATTGACGTTTACAAATACCACGAGGCCTGACCATCAGGCAGCTTTGTTTTCATTCCCTGCACAGCCCTTGCCCTCTTCCTGTCTCGGCACCTTTATCTAACCTCTGTAACCAGTCACAACTCATTTATTATCATCTGAAAAATAGTGCTGAAATGTTTATACACAACCAATTTGTAATTAATAGGAAATGACTTTATGGGGTCGTTTGATCCCTGCTGGTGGGAGAAAGCCTGGGTTATGTCTAATGGATTTTTTCCATCTCTTTCAGTGGTGACGTGTGGCAAATGGATTGTAAATGAAGATAGACTGTGTAATGAACGACGACACTAAAGACTAATGTGAAGGACTTTAGGGAAAACAAAAGGCTTTCATCTGAAAGGATGATCTGTGGACCAAGGTCACTCATACCACTCACTGCTCATTTTCTCATGTTATTTTAAAACTTTTTTCGGCCTTTATACTGCTTTCGGCAGCATTTGTGTGTAAGAAGTGGACGATGACTTTAATAAAGAGACCCGAATGGAACTGAATGGAGCATTTGTGTTTGAAGCAACTTTTACTGTCCTCAGTTTTATCTCGTAGAAGCCTCCCTCCAAGGGCACTGCCATAGACTCACATGTTTCCTCTAATGCCTTGAAAAGCATTTTCCTAAAATGAAGGTCTTGGGAACATTTCACCTGTTGGCCAGAAACCTAAATAGTAATCAGCTCTGAAGGTGATTCTGATGGCATGGAAAAAGCATTGTGCTCTAGAGGAAAAAGCTAACTATGAGGGTAGCCTGGGGAGGATCAGGAGAGTACATACAAACAGGTTTTGCTGCAGTCACACTGCAGATGTTTGACATCTATTTTTCTGCTTTTCCTTTCTACATTTCTCTCATTTCCTTCCCTCTTTCCTTCTCTTTTGTCCTTTCTTCCTTTCTCCCAAAAATTTTTATTGGGAATTCCCTACGTGCTACACTTGTACTGGTAAGAAGAAAATTAACAGGTCCTTCTGCCTCCCACCCCCAGCATTAAGTTTAATGAAGGAGAGACATTAATACTCACTCTACTGAATGTATAATTGCAAAGCAAGATAAGTGCTCTGGATTAAAGGAACGTAGCTCTATAAGAAGGTTAAGTAACACAAAAAAACCTAACCCTAGTAATTTTGAAGATTTGGAATCTTGCAATCAGAAGGTTTGTAGGTGAAGTAATATTTGAGCTGGAAACTGAAGACTGTGGTGTTAACCAGACATAAGGAGGCTGGAGGAAGAAGCAGCATAAGCAAAGGGCCCGTAGTCATCAAAGATCTGTATGAACTTGTATAGGAAGAAAGCAGAGAGGGAAATGGCAGGCGGATAAGTAAGGAGAAGCGAGATCACAATAGGGTCAAGTGGGTCAGGAAGATACTGAAGGGTTTCCAACTGGAGGAAATTGGAGGGCCACTCAGGGTGCAGTATGAGTCATGGACTGGAGGGAAACAAGAATGGATGCAAGAAGACTGAATTAGGAGGAATTTCAGGGTCCAGGTAGAAGATGGTGGACTTTGATCCAAAATCATTGAAACTAAGTCAGAAAACCAGGGGCCTCAGATGTTCTTTGGTCTGTTTTCATCTAAAAACTATTGTATGGATATGGCTGTCCCACCAGGCAGGAACCAGAAGTTAGAGCTGGGAGCATGGCTTGCAGAGTTACTCTGGACACGTCAGTCTCAGTGCCTGTCATGCCCACAGTTGCTTTTGAGGGCAAACCACCCAGTCACCTGCCTGTGAAGCATAGTGAGCCAATTCCTTACTAATGATTATCACAGAATCGATCACATTAGCCAACTGACTCAATAGCTGGATTCTTGAAGTGGCCTGGTATAAAAAGAGGACTGGTTTGTGAATAGAGAATTTGACGCCCAAGATACGACACTCCCAGCACATTCATTTTCAACAGTGCTTCTCACTGGTGGCAATTTTACTTCCCAGGGGACATTTTCTGTGTCTGGAGACATTTTTGATTGTCACAACTAGGGAGGTGAGAACTGGCACCTGGTCTGTAGAGGAGAGCGATGCTATTAAACATGCTACAGTGCACGGGCAGCCCCCACCTCCCCCAACAAAGAATTATGTGGCCCCAAATAGTAACAGTGCACAGGTTGACTATACAACTCGTCAAATCCTTAGAATCTGCAAAGGGCTGTCTTTTCGTATGCTAATGAGCTGACTCATGGCTGGCAGCTCCCAGGTAGCTACAGGATGGGGCTGGGTACCAGAAAGACCAAGCCAGGATTAGAGGGTTGGGACTTTTGGCCCCACCCCAACCTCATGGGAGGGTAGAGGGGCTGAAGGTTAAGTGGATCACCAATGGCCAATGGTTTAATTAATCATGCCTATCTAACAAATACTCTATAAAATCCCTGAGGACAGGGTTTGGGAAGCTTCTGGAGAGCTGAATACATGGAGTTTCCTGGAGGGTGGTGTGGCAGGGAGGGCACAGAAGCTCTGAGCCCCTTCCCTCATACCTTGCCCTGTGCATCTCTTCATCTGTATCCTTTGTATCCTTTTTATGTTTTTGAAACAGGGTCTCACTCTGTTGCCCAGGCTGGAGTGCAGTGGCACTATCTCAGCTCACTGTAACCTCCGCCTCCCGGGCTCAAGAGATCCTCTCACCTCAGCCTCCTGAGTAACTGGGACTATAGGTGCAAGCCACCATGCCTAGCTAATCTTTTGTGTTTTTTTATAGAGACAAGGTTTCGCCATGTTGTCCAGGCTGGTATTGAACTCCTGTCCTCGAGGGATCCACCTGCCTCGGCCTCCCAAACTGCTGGGATTATAGGCATGAGCCACCACTGCTGGCCCATAATATCCTTTATAATAAAACAGCAAATGTTTCCCTGAGTCATGTGAGCCACTCTAGTAAATTAATCAAACCTAAGAAGGGGGACATGGGAACCCCAGCTATAGCCAGCCGGTCAGAAGCACAGGTTATTCAACCTGGGGTTTGCGATTGGTATTAAAAATTGGGGAGAGGCAGACTTGGGACTGAACCTTCAACCTGCGGGATCTGACACTATTTTCAGGTAGACAGCATCAGAATGGTACTGAACTGGGGGACACCCTACTGGTGTCTGCTGCTTAATGAGTGGGGAAAACCTCCCTGACATTTGGTCACTGAAGTCTTCTGTGTTGATTGTCGTGGTGTGAGAGCAGAGGAAAAACAGTTTGTGTTTTTTCCACTCAGATTGAGAAACCCTGACTGTCAACAATAGAATGGATCAAGACTTCCATGTATTATTAATATGGCAGACAAAATAAAATTCTTAGTTTCATAACGGAAATAAAGGAGAAATGTGATGTTCCGGGAAAGCAGCTGAGACGTATTCTAACAGTATAGCTTATTTGCAATACATTGGGTATTTACTCAACCAGTGTTTACTAGGCATCAAACAAACTCAAAATACTTGTTAGAAAAAAAGACAATACCTAAGATGTTTTCACAGATTCACTAATCGCCAACATTTCTTTGAATGTAAAAAATCTTATAAAGGTTGTTTGCAGAAATTAAATTAGTAATTTCCCAAATTTGACATGCTATTTGATTCTGTTAGCAGATAATACAACTAACTTTTTTTTTGTTCGTACGTTTTCATGGTTACAGAGCTGGAGAAAGAAACGTTATGTAGGAGAAAATACTTTGGTTTAAATTGTTTACGAGTAATTTCTCTCATACTGATGTGCTAAATGGCTTCTCTTTGTCCCTCCAGGTCACTCTCCATCTTTTCCGCCAGTGCCCAACTGACTGATCTTTACAGATGGTGTCAACAGATGCATCTACCCTCTGGCTTCAAGTTGAATTGGCCAATGAAGGGTGAGAGAAAACTGAAGTAGGGTTCTTTATTCACCCAGCCCTTCCCCAAGAGGTCACCACGGCCTCACGGTGGCCCCCATGGCTCATATTAGAGAGACATTTGCGTAGCTCTGTTTCCACTCACCTCTTCCAGCCTAGGGTGGGAGCAGAGCCCCTACAATAGCTCTTGCATTTGCCTTGTATCACGGTCACAGCACTGAAAATAGTCTCATTATTAAACTCTCACTGAAGAAGTGTTCTAATTGAATTGGACTATTCTGTGCTGAGAGCCTAATGAGTAGAACTTCTCTAATGATGATGTAGATGTTCTTGAAGATTTACAGTTTCCACGTATGATCACCCAGTACAGTACAATGGATGCACAAATGATCTGTATAATATATACATGTAACTGGAATGAGTCCACAGATGCAGCATTTGATGCACAAAAATCTTCACAAAACCAAAGCATAGGGCAGAAGAAAAGCTTTGTAACTCTTTAAATTATAGATGATTCCAGGCATCAGTGTAGTATTTGCATAGCTCTCTTAGAACAAGGGACACTGGGAACTCAGGAAGAATCAGAATTCTTTTCATGAATTTCTTTAGTGCAGTCAAGTTTCCTCTTTCATGAACCAGCAGAGTTAACCCATCTTCTAAAGAATTCGTTCATTACCACTTACATAGTTCAATCCCCAGCTTGCGTGGAGATTGAAAAATATCTCTAAGATGCTTGATTACATAAGTGTTCTGCCTAGAAATCCCACAACTCTTACTCTTTTTGCTGTCATAGGAGGCGCTGCGGAAAGCACATGACATTTGCAGTTGTGGGCGACTGTGCTGTGGGATGAAACCAGGCTCCTCATCAAGATGAACACAGATTCAAGTCTCCATCTTAGCCATTTCCTAGATCTGTGATTATAAATAGACTCCTTGACTTTTCTGAGCCTTAGTTTCATGATCTCTGTAATGAGAATAATATTATCTCTTCCCAAGCATTTGATAATAATTAAGTGAGGTGACATAAACTGCCTAGACCAGTTTTTGTCTGTAGAGGTTTTTCTTTCTTTCTTTCTTTATTCTAATTTCACCTCTGGAAAAGCAGTCAAAATGAGAAAAGTCAAACCCGCATCAGAAAAGAAGCAACTTGACACACGCATGCAATTAGCCCACTTCACCAGGATATGTCACTAAATTGACATCACCAGAAATAGCTGATACAATGGTTTGCTTCACTGTTTATCAGTAATCTCTTATCTTCTCTTTCCTTTTTACTTCGCTCATATCTTATTGTCCTGCTGTCATCTTTTCATGCCATACATCTCTGGGAAACCCAGCCTGAAATGGCATATATTCGATGCTCAATAATACATGGCAGATGACATAAGATATTGGCTTTGCAAAATCTACCGCTGTTCTGAACTATCATACAAAACAATTAGTTTTTAGTACGCCATCTTTCTTATTAATCTTCCTCAATAATATGAATAATCTTAATATTTCCATTTAAGAAAAATGCAAGCTATATGTTATTCTCATTTGACAAAAAATTATTCTAAGAGGAAACATTGGAAAATGAGTTTCAAAATAGTGGTACACAAATTTGATTCTATGTCAAATGGTTTTAAATATAAAAGTAGCATAATCATCAGGAGAGGACTTTAAAATTTGCTCTTTCTACAGATCTTGAATGGCCAGATAAAAATCAGAACTCCAACCAGTTCCCACCATCTCTGATGTGAGCTCCTATTTTGTGTGCCGGATGACTCAGTGGACGCCAGCAGCAGATCAATTTACCGCAGCACAAGGTGTCTCTGTCCCAAGGTTTGTGTACTTGCATTTGCGGCAAGTCCAGTCATATATTACACATCTCCTCTGGCTGTAACTGGAGACCGTCAAGGTACAATAGTGCTGAAAGAAGTGTACTTTTCCAGCCAGGGAACTTGTAACAGATCCTGCTTCATCTTGCATTGCCATACAAAGTACCTCCATTCCATCCTTCCTAAAAGTGCTTCAGTGACTGAAAGTGGAAAAAGTGGAGCAGAATAGAGCGTGTATGCCTCAGAGAGTCCAGCCATCCAACAGTCCTAACTCAATGTAATTTAAATCTTCCATGTTTTTACTTTTAAAAAAATTTGGCAACTCTAAAAAAGTTTACCAGAAAATAGTGTATCTGCGAATTTTCACTAGTTTCCTTCAAGAAGCTAGGATTTTCGTAGACTGAATACATTAAATATTGAGATTTAATAAAATTAATTTTGCTGATACAAAGGAAAAGTGAAAGAAAAAGTGAGACAGAATACTACAATTCTCTCTTTCAGTGATAAGTAAATGGTAAGAAAAGTCATCTGTACAAATTCACAGAATATGATGTCATAAAGATGGGTCATCAAAATGCTTTTCAGTGATCCATTCAATAAGATGTCCCATCATGAGGGTTTGAGTAGCGAATAGGAAAGAAAGTTGTGAGGCTTCCTCCTTTGATGGGAGCCCCTCAGCACCTGAGAGGCAGAGGGCTGGGCGGGGAATGCTGATACTTTCCTTGTCAATTACGAGGCTGGCTTCCCCTTCATGATTAAAGAGCAGAAAGGGGCAAATCAGATAGCTCATGGCTTAAGTCGTTTGCATTATGTGTAAGTTTCAATTTTCCATGGTTCCCATTCTCGTAGACGTTAGACAGCTACCCTTTAATCTTTTCCTTGGCAGCTTTAATCTCTCTCCACTCAGCCATTTCTAAATTGGGGATAACATCAATACCGTAAGGATTAGCTAAGCATATCTGTAAGTACGTGACAATCACTGTAGGCTGTTTTTTGTAATGTGACTTCAAAACCGAATCTGTTATGGAGTTGCTCAAGTTAACCATCTCCCGATAATTAGTTGTTTATGGAGGTGAAGATGAACAACCCAGATGCTTTGCAATGGTGGCTTTAGAAAAATATTTTATTAAATTGTTCCCTATTATCCTGGAGGAATATGTCACACAACAAAATATGGAGGGAGAGGAAGAGAAAAAAAAAAGAAATGGAAAGTATTTTAATTGATCAGGAGTTCAAGACTAGCCTGGCTGATACAGCAAGACCCTGTCTCTGAAAAAACAAAGGACGAAGTAGAAAGTATATTTGTGAGAAGATACAGGTTAGAGAGATCCTCAGTCCACAAAGCAATGGATATTTACTTTTCCACTATACAGCCCTATCAGCCGACCACAATGCTGGTTTGCTATTTTTAGCCAGTTCTTTTCTGCAGGATGTCTGCAAGCCTTCCAGGATTTCAAAGCGATCCTTCCAGTCTTCTTGAAAAGGAGTAGTCTTGCATTCCCCAACATTTCCAGTATCAACACTCTTCAGCACCTTCACCTCCAGAGATTCCTTTATTCAGACTGCCCTGCTATTGGAGCTGCCTGTTACAGGAACACTGCCAATCACGTAAGCCACACAATTGTTAAAACACTGGCTCACATTGGGAAAACAGGAGTTGTTCATTTCATGGAAAGCATTCTTCATCTGATGAATGGATTTAGTTATCAACGTAGTCCTTTCATTGGTGAGCCCCTGATTTAGTTACACTTGCCACAGCTCTAATCAGGCACATGGTAGCTGTGTATGGTGAAGCACTGGCTTTCAGGAGAATTCTTTTAGCTTTAACAGTCGTGGTTAGCATAACTATGTGGTTATCTTCTATTGTAAAAAATAATTCTAGGACATAAATTTGATTATCTTCTGGAAGGTTGTTGATAACAGTGGTCCTCTCCCCTTCCTCTCTCTGTCCCAGCCCTCATTGGAGTGCATCACTCAGAATGATTTCTAGTGCACTAAGGGAGAACACACTGGGCAGAGCAGCCCTGGGTCTTGGCTCTGGCTTCGGCACTGAGCAAGTCTCTGAACCCTCCCCATCCCTGATCCTTCATGGAAGGTTCCTTCCAGCTCTTATAACTCACATTCATAGGAACGAATCATGGAATTGAGCCTCAGAAATGAATCCTATTTCAGGAACTTTTCTCATTTCTTCTGGAACGCATCAGGTTTGCATAACCTGTGTTTTTTATTGAGAGTGATATGACATTCTGCTTTCCTTCTTGTTTTATCATTTGTAATTAATGACAGCTATTGGCCCAATTTCTCCTTCATGAAATTACAGTGATTATCATTTCCTTTCCATTTTCTTAGAAAATCTTTTGTAGACTTTCTGTATTTCTTAACATTCAGCAATTGTTATAGTTCGCAGAGTGCTTTATGGATTACAGAATGATTTCATTTAGCTTTTCCTTTAAAAATTGACATCCTCATATGGCAGATATTATTATTCTCATTTCTAGGGGAGGAAAGGAAGACCTAGGAAATATAGTAACCCACTTTAGTTTCCTTGCTAGTAAACCGAGGGAACTGAAACTGAAAATTCATATCATTTGACTCCTAACTCAAGTAGTTAGGACTGTCAAGTTAGATACAAACCCTGAACGAAGCTTTCTAAGAGGCTTTTGGGAAAGCTATTTAATCTCTCTGAGCTTCAGTTTTCTCCTCTGTAGAATGGGAAGAAAACTGGCTAAGTGTCAGTGAGGTTAAGAGCATTAAAGGGGATAATCTGTATGGGGGGAGTCCCACACAGAGTCCAGCAGATAATGAGCAGACACTCCACAAAGGTGAGTGTCTTGTCCCATCTTCTTCTATAGTCTTCCTTGTCTCTGTTGTGGTCAACCTTGGATCTATGCTGCTTATGCTGGAAAAGTACGCCCTGCCTCCTTTCCTGAGTAACTTATTCTTTGGGATCAGTCATATAATACTTAAAAAGAATTATTTTAGAGATGGGGTCTTGCTTTGTCACCTAGGCTGGAGTGCAGTGGTGCCATCATTACTCACTGCTCCTGGGCTCAAGTGATCCTCCTGAGCAGCTGGGACTGCAGACATGCCACCATGATTGGCTAAGTTTCTTTTTTTTTTTAATTTTTTTTTTTTTTTTTTTTTTGTAGAGACAGGACTTTGGTATGTTGCCCAGGCTGGTCTCCAGCTCCTGGCCTCAAGCAATCTTCCTGCCTCTGCCTCCCAAAGCTCTGGGATTTGTGAAGCACCGTGCCTGGCCACTTTTTCTATAGACCTTTGTATACCAAATTTGTGAAACTCCACTTGCAATCCGATTGGCAATGAGCATTCGTTTGCACGTGATGATTACTCTGGAAGTGTAAGCTCTACCCCCTATATTTGTAAATGAAAAAGACACAAAAGGAGAGAAACACTTCTACACGACCTCCTTCCTTAGATACAGTTATCAGGGTTCTAACATTAACTTCTTACATTTAAAAAAAAATTCTGAAATTTATTTAAAAGAACTAAAGAAGAAAAATATGTCTCTTATTTCCTTGGATACTTTCCTGAATACTAAAATCAGTTGATTTTCAAGACAAGAGTTGTTAAAAGACGCTCAATCAATAAATGACCATTCCTTTGTGATGTGTATTACTCCACTAGAATGGAAGCAGCATGAAAGCAGATATCTGTCTCATCTGTTTTGCTCTTTATCTCTAGGTGTTACAGCAGAGCCAGGAACCCAGGAGGTCACAGTCAATATTTGTGACATGAATGAATGAGTGAAATGAGTACGTGAACAGGTTGAGTGGTCTGTGGGTGTGAGGATAGATATACAGAGGTACAGAAGATGCTCTCCTGCCTTCAGGGAGCTTGCAGTCAGCCTCAAGAGACACAATTTACAAGAAAAGACGAGTAGTCCACACTGCCAGGGAGTGAGTGGGTGGTGTCCATTAGAGCACAAGGAGGGAGCCTGCCTTAGAAGTTTGGGGAAGCAAAAGTTCACCGTGGGGACAGAAACCTCATTTTGTTATAGGAGTTAATAAGAAATTATTTTAGGCAGATACGAAAAAGGGTCCTTGCCAAGTTTTTGTTTCTTTTAAAGCAGCTCAAGAAACATTTCTTGCCTAGCAGAAAAGCCCCCACCGGCAAGCTTTGATATGCAAATGTACGCCGTTAGAAACTGGGTCCACCCAAACAAGGCAATACCCGCTGTCTTTTCCTGGTCCCCACAAGTGCCTGGCAACATGGCTGCCCCACATATCCCCACGTGTGTAGAACATCATGGCGCCCTGCATTTGCATATTAAAAGACTAGGGTGGGAGGGCCAGTTATTTCACGGGCTATGTGAATGACATGCCTGGTCAAACCAATCCCCTGTGCCCTATGCAAATCAGACACCGCCTCCTCCAGCCTCCTCATATAAGCAGCCACTTTGCTGCCGCACAGCGAGTTTTCTCTTTGTTCCGATCCCCACTCCCTCCGTCTCTATACTGGGGAGCTGTTTGCTTCTTCCTTCCTTCTTTCTTGCCTATTAAACTTTCCGCTCCATGAAACCACTCCATGTGTGTCCGTGTCATTAATCCTATCGGCGTGAGAGCAAGAACCCTGGTGTTCCTCCAGTCATCGGAGTCATATCAACTTGTTCCCACCCCAATAATCACTCTGACAAGGCTTTTCAATGAATACACGCAGCATTAAAACTATGGCCATATTCAAGCCAAAAAGTTGCCACTGATTGAGTTTATATGAATGTTGAGACCAAAACCACAAAAACAGCTTGCCATGATATAAGACAATGGTTTTGTTTGCATCTATGACATTCTCATTGTTATATTATTACTTAATATTCTGATAAACTGTGTGATTTGCTGAGGCCACTTTGGACTTTTTCCCTAAAACAGTCATTCTTCTTTTTGAGAATACATCCTCTAATGCCACTGGTCCTTAAATATGCACATGTACAGCTGGGTTTAAAATTGATAAACGCATTGTCTTAGAGTCCTAGCCCTAGCGGCAGAATAGGATGTGGTGGGTGGTCAGAATTATAATTAGTGCAAGAAAGGGACACATTTTACAAAATAGCACATTTTTTTTTCTAATTTTAAGGATGAAAGTACTCAATGGATAACTGAAAAACACAGAAATATATTTTTAAAACGCATCTCCCCCCAGAGATAACCATTATAACTTTTGCTTGCATTCTTAGTGTCATAGTCGCATATTCAAAATATGTATGAGACGCGTATATTTGTTCATGTCTATTTAAAAAGATACATTTTGGAAATATATGATGATGACTGTTAAATGTCAGACATTATTTACTCACTCTACACATTTCGCTGAGTGACAACTGTCAGCATCTGCACTGTATCGGTAGGCATGGGGGAGGTGGCAGGAGAAGAAAGCACACAAGATTACCTCCTCTCACAGTTACGATTCAATGGGTCAAGCAGGTATTAGGCCCAAATGAAATTTTAATTACAAAATCTATATGCAATATAGAGTCCGGGTGCAGGGTGACAGGGCACTATAAGAAAGAACTAACTAGGGACTCAATCCATATCACGGAGCATAGAAGTCTCCTCTAAGACAGGACTTAAGCTGAGAGGTCAAAGATAAGAAGGCAATTGCTTTGATGGAAGGGAGGAGCGCTGTGTGGGAGGGAAGGATTCCAGACACAGGGAACAGCACACACAGACTCGGAGGAGCCACACTACCCTTCCTGGAGTGCAGACAGCGAGGTGGAGAGTAAGCTGAAACAGAGCTGGAGAGCAAGGACTGCGCCATAACCGCGCTATGTGCCAGGCTTGGGATCTCACGTGAAACAAATGGAGGACCTGATGGCTTTTAAGCACAGGAGTGGGCGTGGTCTAATATACATTTTGAAAATGACTGCCCTGGCTGCAATGCCAAGAGGGCCGTGGTAAGAGGCTACAGCATAGTTTCCAGGCAAGAAGGCATGGTCTCTCGAACTAGCGTGGTGGCGGCACAGGCAGAGGAAAGTGGATAAGTTTAGGCTGAGTCCAGGAGGCGGTGCCTTGTTGCCTACAGACTATGGGGCTGTATTAGGGAGACAAAAAAGCAGAGAGGGGAATTGGACAATTTTTGGTATCTGGCATGATCATCTCGGGGGTGATGGAAACCCTCATATATAAATGATGGGAGGAGATCTAGTTGGAAAGGGTTTCGTTTTGGACATGTTGATTTGAAATGTTCAAGTTGTGTTTTTTTTTTTTTTTAATGGCAATGTAGAATTCTATTATAAAAGCCAATTTTTAAAACACAAGTATACTACTTCTGGAGCACAGTTTGTTTATATTTTATATTAGTATAGTTTAAATATTGTTCTGATAAACATCCTTATAGATTTACCTTTGCCCATATCTCTGTTTACTTAGGAAACATGCGAGGTTAATTGACATATTTAAAAGCTTTTTGATGTGGCACAAGGATCTTTATTTCTAAGAAAGTGACTTTCATCATCACTTTAGAGCACATGGGCTCCCCTTACAGACTCATCCATTGCTGACCCTGACATTAATTCTATCAACTAATCCTAATCACAAATAAGCAATCCTTAACCAGCAGAAGAAACCTAGGATAGCTCTATATAAGCCACAAGCCAAGGAAAAGTTGAACAAAGAGGATTTTATGGTTCTTTACTTTCCTCCTTCTTATTGAATCTGCCATGCTATTATAAAATCAAGTCAATTTTATATATGATACATATGAAATATGATACCACATATTATATAATATATATTACACATTGTCATATATATGTGAATATTATATGTATATAAAATATATTCTTACATATAACAATACATTTACATACATAAGATATACATATTATATGTAATATTATACATATTATATGTGTGTATATATAATTTTTGTTTGGTTTTCCTAACTTATAAAAAAATTTTGAGCACTCAGTCCTTTTTTTTATTTTTTATTTTACTTTAAGTTCTGGGATACATGTGCAGAACATGTAGGTTTGTTACATAAGTATACACATGCCATGGCGGTTTGCTGCACCTATCAATCTGTCATCTAGGTTTTAAGCCCCACATGCATTAGGTATTTGTCCTAATGCTCTCCCTCCCCTTGCCCCCACCCCCTGACAGGCCCCGGTGTGTGATATTCCACTCCCTGTGTCCATGTATGCTCATTGTTCAACTCCCACTTATGAGTGAGGACATGTGGTATTTGGTTTTCTGTTCCTGTGTTAGTTTGCTGAGAGAGCACTCAGTTCTTAACCAAAGGCTCCTAATTAAGTACGTAAAATATTAGTCAAAATTCCATTACATCTTAATTTGAAAACTACATATATTTAGTTACAAAATAAAAGCCCAATTACCTCAATTACCTATATTGATGAAATAAAGTTAAGTTTATATGTCATTTCTACTATTCTTTCCTTAAGTGGTTTAATTTGTCAAATAAGTCATCTTTTCCCAAAAATGAATCTTGATTAATTTTGACGGTTTTTCTTTTCAAAGCCCTTATAGGTACTGTTGTTATATGGTGAACACGCAAGGGATACACAAGTCCTATCATTTTCATCACCAACACGGATTTATGATTTGTTTTATTTGATATGTCACCTTGTTGATTTAACATAAATTGTTTTATTTTCTTAATTTCTGAAAAATACTCATATTGCTGGTTTGTTTTCACTGAAGGCCTCCTGTCCATTTTTTCCCTTCTGCTTTATCAAAAAGGACTGAGGTCTCAAATGACCCATGAGAATATTTAAGTCACTTATAGAGGGCAAGAAGAAGCATAGAAAAAAAATATTTCTGGCTGGGGGCAGTGGCTCACACCTGTAATTTCAGCACTTTGGAAGACCAAAGTGGAAGGATTCCTTGAGCCAAGAAGTTCAATACCAGCCTGGGCAACATAGAGAGATCCTGTCTCTATAAAAAATAAAAATTATTTGGGAGTGGTGGTATGTGCCTGTGGTCCCAGCTCATTGGGAGGCTGAGGCGGGAGGATCACTTGAGCCCAGGAGTCTGAGGCTGCAGTGAGCTATGACACTGTCGTTGCACTCCAGCCTGAGTGGCAGAGCAAGATCCTGTCTCAAAAAGAAAAAAAGAAAACATATTTCTTCTTTGTCTAACTCCTTGAACAAAGAGAAAAACTACTCTATAGACAGGTCTTGAGCACTGCGGAAGAGTCAGGCACGTGGGGCCCCAGTATCTCATGGATTTCATGTATAAGAAGGTTCTTCTTCTTTTTTTTGAGATGGAGTTTTGCTCTGTTGCCCAGGCTGGAGTGCAGTGGTGCTATCTCGGCTCACTGCAAGCTCCGCCACCTGACTTCACGCCATTCTCCTGCCTCAGCCTCCCGAGTAGCTGGGACTACAGGCGACCGCCACCACCACGCCCAGCTAATTTTTTGTATTTTTTAGTAGAGCCGGGGTTTCACTGTGTTAGCCAGGATGGTCTCAATCTCCTGACCTCGTGATCCGCCCGCCTCGGCCTCCCAAAGTGCTGGGATTACAGGTGTGAGCCACTGCTCCCGGCCCTGGATAGAGTTTTAAATTGGGGGATTTTGAATCCTTTCAGCTCTGTTTTGATAAAATATTTCTCCTTATCACTATCTTATGTTATTCTGAAGGTGTAACTCATGAAATATGATCTGCCCCCTCCTCCAATGCTATCCACTTGTTTCCAAGGAATGAAAAATCATAGTTTCTATATTCTTCTTATAAAATAAAAAAAAGCAGAATTCTGTGATGGAAAAAGTAATAATGACTTGTATACGAATTCTGTGGATTTTTACTTCTCCTTTAATTAATGCATCAATGCTACATATTTTTATAAAACACTAAGTCCCTGTGAAATGTATGTCCCTCTAAAAACTCAATGCATTGATATACCTACCCTATTGAAATGGATAATTTCATTAATAGTAAGTTAGAGAATGCTGATTAAATGAAGAAAACACATGAATATATTTAAAGTGATAAAGATATCTTCACCTTTTATGGTATAATTATAAGTATATGAACAATTCTACACAGAATTACATACATTATGATCACATTAAATAATTTATCACTATGATTCATCATTTTTATGCTAAACAGAGAAGGAAAAAGGAAGCAAGACAATAAGGAGGGTATGGGGGAAAATGAGAAGGAAGAGGAGAATCCATCGACTAGAAAATGTTTATTGACCAACTACTATATACTCATGATTTCAGGAGCCAAGGAGAAAAGTTTTACCTTGGAAAAGCTTATGGTCTAATTATAATAACTCTTTTACTGCTAGAGAAAAAAATATTCATGACACTTGTTAAGGACACACAGATTTTATGAGGGGGGACACCTGACAAGGAGGTTTGTAGTTGGGAAGAGTGACTGAGCTCAACTCCAACTACAAGGACGAGCGGAGACTGATGGCCAAGAAGCAGGCTGCGGGTGAGCGGATGGAAAATTACCAAGTGGGGATGTTGCTAGGCTGACTCAAAAATATTCTTGTTGAAGGCAGGCCAGGGTGATAAGATACCAAGGCTAGGGGATGAGGCATTTGATCAGGTACCAAGGGGGATCAGACACCAAGTGCAGGGGACTTTCACTAAACTGACGCAGCAGGATTCTTGCTGAAATTAGACTAAATGGGCCAAGGACAGACCAGAGTGAGGTTAGGGAGAGAGTCACTGTCAATACAAAAAATAAAGAAAAGAAAGAAAGAAAAAGACAGGAGAGGCAGAGACAGACAGACAGACAGACACACGCACACAAGCAGAAAGAGAAGAAAGATAACAAGGACATGTAAGTAAATGGTCTAGCCTCTAAGTTTACAGGAGTTAAGAGAAAGTGAGTAAAAGTGTGTGGAAAAGAATTCTTATATGAGATTGCCCTAGAGTACATCTTAAGGGAAGAATCTGTCTCTCTGTCTCTCTCTCTCTCTCTCTATATATAGATAGATATGGATATAGATACAGATATATATTTAGTGTGTGTGTGTTTATTATATATTTATTTATATATGTGTGTGTTTATTATATACACATAATAAACACACACCTTGGTAAACCACTTGGAGGAAGGGGCCCCAAGATCATGAGGAAATGAGCTGACTCAGAAGCAGCTGAACAGCAATGCTTGCGGGATTAAGAGGCATTTGTCAGAGGGGCAGCTACGAACAGGGCAGTGGAGGGAAAAAAGGATGGATCCCCTGATACACTGAAGAAATCTTGCAAAGGACAGTGGAGGGTAGAGAGTAGGGTGTTAAGTCAACTTTTAATAACCACACACGGTTTTGACATGTCCACTGCAGCTTGTCTGCAAGCAGAAGTGGCGTGATTTGATAATAGTCTTACTTCTGGATGGCAAGGATGATTTTTTGGCCAGACAATATTGTTATCATTAACAACAACAACAAAATCCCCACACATTAAGTACTGGGTTGGCTGAAAACAGACCTATACCAAATCAACACCTCACCATTAAGGAGCTAAGCCTACTGCATGGCATTTTCTCTTTAGCCAGAGCCAAGTTTTTATGAGAAAATATGAAGAGAAGAGAGAGTTGCCGGAATGCAATGTCACTGCATTGCAGGGCTGTATTTGTTGGCAAGCATCTGAGACCAGCCTCTGCAAACTGCTGTAGGCAGGGCCTGGCCTAAAGCGGATGGGCCCCCCTGGGGCTCAGTTGCCCCTGGCCACACCATGATCCTTCCCTATGACTTACCCTCTGAAGAAAACACAGCTTTTCCTAGCAGCTAAAAAACAGTTTCTCTAGACTTTTATCTTCCATGATAAATGCAGATGTTTAAGGATCATTTTGTAAATTATCCTTCTATAATGTTTTCAGTTCTCAATAATCAACTACTTGATACTCACGAGAAAAGCAGAATTCTTCTTAAGCCTTCTGATTCAAAATACTTCTCCTAAAAATGTCTTCCTCTGCTAATAAAGTGTTTCACATCATTACAACATGGAGAAAACATGCAGATCCCAGGCAGTCTAGGCTATGATGAATATCTCCAGCTTTTCAGAAAGACAAAGTTGATTCCACATCACTGTGACTCCTAATGATCAGTTGTCTCAAGGGAGGTCTGAGTCACAGTCCCAGCAGTGTCTCCAAAGGCAGTACGGTGCTCATGGATAATTATATTTTCATATGTTGGTAAAAACACAATCCACCCAGTGATCTTATGTCTACTTGAACGTTACAGCAGTTCTAGAGTATCACTGTAGAATCATCGTGAACTGTGGTATTTTGCAGTAACCATTAAAGTACAGCAGTGTTTGAATCATCTGTGGGTCTCTTCGTCTGCTTGGGCTGTGATAACAAAGTACCACAGACAGGATAGCTTAAACAACAGAAATGCATTATCTCACAGTTCTGAAGGCTGGAAGCCTGAGATCAAGGTTACAGCAGACTGGTTCCTTCTGAGGCTGTGGGGGAGAGTCTGTTGCTTGCCTCTCCCCTTGCTGGCTGTCTTTGGCTTCCTTGGCTTGTAGACGCATCACCTGGATCTCTGCCTTCATCTTTGCATGGTATTCCCCTTGCGTGTGTGTCCGTGTCCAAACTTGCCCTTTTTATAAACAAGGACACCACTTATATTGGATCAAATGCCCACCCCACTCCAAAGTGACCTAATCTTACCTAATCTGTTAATTTACCAGCCACTCATTTCCCAAAAAAAGTCACATACGTAGGTACTGGAGGTTAAGACTTCAAAATATGAATTTGAAAGGAAACAGAATTTAGCCAATATCAGTGGCATTTCAGTGAAAGTAGGCCACCTGAAATGAAGACCCTTCTTGAAAAGATTACAAAGCTTAGGAATATAAATTGACCTCCAACTGGCTTTAAAGTCTCTCTGTAGATGGCCTGCTAAGCTGCACACTTTCCAGAGACTGTGGTTTTGTTCTCAATCAAAAGTCTTTCCTTCAAAGCATTTTTCCCCGTGGGAAAAAATAAAATCTTTAGGGAAGACACATCCATCAACTTTTCCCAGTAGGTTTCATTTAAAGTCCCTCTCTGGTTGGCACTTTTGCTGACTGATTTCTCTTTTAACCCTCATGTCTTTTCCCGCGTGCCACTGTTGGATAATATAGCAATTCGAACACTGCTTGAATAACAATCTGGAGGACAAGAGCCTTTCCTGCTTTCATTCATTTATTCATTCCGCAGATGATTTTCAGAACCGCTCTTCATGGCGTGACCTCTGTAAGCCCTTCAGGATAAAACATGAATAAGGCACTGTCCCTGCCATGCAAAGGCTTGTACTCACCAGTGAAACAGAATGAAGACACTCTTCTAGAATAAAGGCATCCAATTTGCTTTTGTTTAGAAAACTCTCACCCTTCCACAAAGCAATATGAGATTTTACATATTAAAGAAAAAAAATTTGGTCAATCAAGGTGGCTCACACCTGTAATCCCAGCACTTTGGGAGGCCAACACAGGTGGATCACCTGAGGTCAGGAGTTCTACACCAGCCTGGCTAACATGTGGAAACCCCAGCTCTACTAAAAATACAAAAAAAAAAAAAAATTAGCCAGACATGGTGGCGGGCCCCTGTAATTCCAGCTACGTGGGAGGTTGAGGTAAGAGAATCGCTTGAACATGGGAGGCGGAGGTTGCAGTGAGCTGAGGCTGCACCACTGGACTCCAGCCTGGGCAACAGTGAGACTCCATCTCAAAAAAAAAAAAAAAAATGAGAGAGAAATCAAGGCAGTTGCTGACATTCAACTCTAATCAGATACTCAAGACTGGGTCTGTCTTTCTAAACATTGTTCTGTGGCCCCCTCTGTGCATCCCTAGACTCCTCAAGGAGAAGATGCTTGATCATGGCTCTTCGGGATAGTTTGTTACTGAGTCAGTTCGCTTCTCCATAATTTGCACTTTAGGTGTTTTGGATAGTGCCTTCTAGGTATGAAATATGTTCTGCCCTTCTGTCCCTAGTCAAATCATTACAGATATCAAAATCAGCCAACAACCAAGGCTAATGTAGCTCTTTCCCCAGTTCTTAAGAAAAATCCAAAGAAACACAGTTTGTACCCACAAACCAATGGGCAATGTATCAGTTAGTAAAACCCGATCCAAATTCAATAACTGAGAAGCTTTTCTGGTCTTTAAGGCACAAGGGGTTCAATCCCAAGTATCCACTATTTCCACAAGCTTCTGTCATACCATAAAGGGGCTGAGTCTCAGCTATCAATACCACATTTTAAATTTATTATTTTGTGCTTAAATATCACTTATCTGTAACAAGAAACTCAAAACTAAGCCATGGGAGATAACGTGTTTAAGAGACTCCTTGACTTTTGCATCAGTTTTCTCTGCCCTCATAAGCTTGTTGAGATATAAAGCAAGATAATGGCAAACACAAAAATGTCTCTCACTATGTCCCAGCACTATTCCAAGTGCTATAGCAATATTAAGACATTAGATCATCAGAACAAACCCCACCAAAAGGCCAACATTTTACCATGAGTAGCCATTGTTAGTACCCAAGAACTAGTTCTTTAGACATACCAACTTTAACTAGGGTATTGATAGGGCTAATTATCACCAATTTGAAGCTGTCCAGTTAAAACCTAGAACAGTGGGCTGTTTTTCAGTTATGTATATGGGTGAAAAACATGATTTACTCTCCACAGAGACACCAATAATCAATCGGAGCCATAGTTGGTAACACAGAGCATCATGGGAGAATGTGGAAAAGAGACACAGGCTGCCTTTGAAAATCAAGTGGGAGAGTAGTGAACAGGTATGTTTTCTTTTTCTTTGTGACATGGTCTCACTGTCACCCAGGCTGGAGTGCATTGGTATGATCTCGGCTCACTGCAGCCTCTTTCTCCCAGGCTCAAGTGATTCTCCTGCCTCAGCCTCCTGAGTAGTTGGGATTACAGGCGTGCACCACCACGCCTGGCTAAGTTTTGTATTTTTTGTAAAGATGAGGTTTCACCATGTTGCATGTTGGACAGGCTGGTCCTGAACTCCTGAGCTCAAGTGATTTGCCCGACTCGGCCTCCCAAACTACTGAGATGACAGGCATGAGCCATCGCACCTGGCCAACGGTAAGTTTTCAACGAGGAGACACGTGCTATTCAAACTTAGTCCCATATTTAGTTGTGCGAAGAGAAGTAAACATGAAGCCTTCACAAGAAAAGCACCAAGGCACATAGTTTATCCTGGCTTTGGTTGGCTCCAGTTTCACCCACCCTCCATCCCTGCAACAAATATTTATTGATGGCCAAGTGAGAGTGGGCAGTATCCTCGGTTCCAAAACTACAAAGGCTGGATGCCGTTGCACATAGGCAATGGGTACTGAAACCATCAATTACACAAAGTTATAAAGTAGGTATGGGAACTCACAAATGGGATATTTAGGAGAAGGAGGTGGTGGGAAGCTTTCAAGAGAGAGAATTCAATGTTCACAAGTGTGACATATTCAGAAATTAATATTTAAAGTAAATTTCCTCAAATCCAATCTAAATTTTAATTCTGAATTCTTCAAGCTGACCCTTGCCACCATTGATAATAGTGTGATAACCATAAATCCCATATTTCTGATCATTCCCAATTTTGAGTATTCTGTCTCTTTGTCAAGTCACATGTCCCAATTTTAGGGCTAGAAAACATGGTCATCATGGTGATTAGAAATGGAATTTACAGATTTCCCTTTCCGTCTGCTTCTAAGACTACGCAAGAGTCTCCTTTCACCTCCCACACCCAGCTTCTGCTCTCACTACCAACAGCACAGCATGCACAGCATGGCACAGCATGGCACTGGCTGTCAGTTTCACTGAAGGTGGAAATTCCTCAAGAATGTCTAATTAGAATGTTTTAAAAAATAAATTCAGCTTCTTAGAGAGTAACAGGACTACCTTCTAAAAGATTACATAGCACAGTTATTTTAATTCTAAATGTAATTGAAATTCCACTCAGAATTGTCTTCTTGAATGACAAGTCATTCTATTTCAACAATGTCATTGACTGATTTTAATTATGACATGGTTTCCCGTCAGCCTGGTGCTTGAACCCAATTTTAAGGAAAACTCATTCATCTCGTGCTTGTGCCAGTGTGAGTGAGTGAGTGAGTGCTTCACGAGAACTGGATGAGCATGTTTCCTATGCTTTGAGAAATACATGTGACCTTTTGAAAAGTATATCAAGTTCTGCATTGTACTAGCAGTCTCACCATGGGCGAGGTAATTTCTTGAAACTTCTGTTTATTTACTCTTACAGTGAGATAGGTTCAATTTTTCTTAACAGAGCTATTGTTGGGGTTAAATGAAATAGCTGCTTAGCCATGTATCTGAATCCAAGATTTTTGCTCTTTATTGACACCATAATGCCTCAATCTTAAGGTTGATGGGCACTAAAGTGCTTAACTTCAGAAGTGGAGAACTTCATATTTCCTGAGCCCAGGAACAAGTGCACTAAATCCTTCATCAAAAAGTACCTCTAGGTCTGTCCTCCTGCCCCAAAGTGATGAAAGATGCATTTAGCAGGACTCTACATCTTTGGTTAAGTCCTCCTACAGGCTCCTGATTCGAAAGCTCACCAAGTGATGCCTCATTAAAACCACTTTATTTTAGCTGGAAGTGGAGGGGAGGGGGAAATGAGGAATGAGGAAGCAATGAACACAGAATGATGTGAAGAGGGATGCTGCCTCAGCAGGGACCGGCATCCAGCCCCACAGGTGCTGTTCTGTGGAATCAGCTCCAGCATCTACTCCTTTCTGTGCTATGTAAGTGGAGAATTACACATCTCTTCAGAGTTGGAATATCTTCTCCTCTCTGCCCCTTCAAACTCAGTGTCATCTTTGTAAATAGCAGCTCACACCATTGCTCCTGTTCAGAGACTGTCAGTGGCTGCCCGCCTCCTAGGTTTTAGAGAAATCATTCTTTTTTTTTTTTTTTTTTTTGAGATAGGGTCTTGCTCTGTCACCCAGGCTGGAGTGCAGTGGCATGATCTCGGCCCACTGCAACCCCCACCTCCCGGTTCAAGTGATTCTTCTGTGAGTAGCTGGGATTACAGGCACCTGCCACCATGTCCAGCTAATTTTTGTATTTTTTGTAGAGATGAGGCTTCACCAGGTTGGCCAGGCTAGTCTCGAACTTCGGACCTCAGGTGATCCACCCGCCTCGGCCTCCCAAAGTGCTGAGATTACAGGCGTGAGCCACCACGCCTGACCGAGAAATTATTCTTAACATTTTGTAGTTCAGATATTCTTTTGATAATCTAGGGGAACCTAGGATCCTCTCACCCAGAAAAATGTAGACACACACACACACACACACACACACACACACACACCCTTTTATTCTAGTTCCATGCTCTAAAACTTGTCCACAAACTCCAGACTGAACAACTTGCTCAGGAAGATCAGAACTCAAACTTCTTATCCTGCGTGTCAAAGCTCTCTGTAATCTCACCATTCATTACCCAAGACTTGGCCATTTCTGAGACCCCAGCGGAAAGCATCCACTCTGATAATTATCTCTGCTCATTCCAGGCAACTTATCCTAGTACCTACACTCTGGTTACGTTCCACCTCCCTGAGAACCCCAGTGCAACAACCCTATGAGTTTCCCACCTGTCAGCACCGCTCCCCACAACTGCTTTCCCCTCCAGCAGCCTGGAGGCCAGAACCCACCAGTGCAAATGTCCCTTCATATTCTGCCTTCATCCCCTGCTCCTCTATTCTCCCACTGTACACGTGCCTGGCAATACACCAGTCTGTTTACATTCAACCCTCTAACTACATTATGTCCGCTTCAAAGCACGAAAGCAACAAAGAAAAAGGATGCAAATGTGCTGATGGGTCTCACTTTAAATACATCACTATGCGGTTCAATCAGTATTTAAAACTGCCTGGTGATTCTAACAGATTTCCCAATAAATATTCTTGTTCTCTCTCTTAAAGGAATACTCAATGCCTTTTTATCTTTTGTTCAGCCCTTTAACCTCTGCGCTCTGGCCATATGGTGATGGTCTTGCTATATACTTTAAGAAAATAGAAGTATTCTGACAAAAATTACTTTATTTTTCACCCTGAATGCACCATTTTACCTAAATTTCTCTCCTCTCTCATTTTATTGAACTGTCCATCCCTCTCTCATCAGACAAACTGACCCATTGTCAACAGTGTATTTTACCTCTTCCATTCCTCAACAAATTCTTCCATGCAATTGTTCCTAATATCCCGCTGGATCATCAGTTTCCTTCTCTTCACTGGAATAGTTCCATCAGCATTCAAATATGCTGTAATACTTCCACCTTAACCAAAAAACGGTGTGTTCTTTGGCCCACGTCCCTCTCTGACTGCTGCTCTATTTCTCCCTTCTCCTTCCCAGGAACAGTTCTCCAAAGAGGTGTCTGCACTTCCTGTCTCAACTTTCTTTTTTTTTTGAGATGGAGTTTCACTCTTGTTGCCCAGGCTGGAGTGCGATGGCGCAATCTCGGCTCACCACAACCTCTGCCTCCCAGGTTCAAGCGATTCTCCTGCCTCAGCCTCCCTAGTAGCTGGGATTACAGGCACGTGCTACCACGCCTGGCTAATTTTGTATTTTTAGTAGACAGGGTTTCTCCATATTGGTCAGGCTGGTCTCGAACTCCCGACCTCACGTGATCTGCCCACCTTGGCCTCCCAAAGTGCTGGGATTACAGGCATGAGCTACCACGCCTGGCCTGTCTCAACTTTCTTAATGCCCATCCACTGTCTCCAGAATCAACTCCAGAAAGCCCTTCATCCCCATGCCCCCAGTGAAACCATTCTCATCATACTCACCAACACTCTCCACCTTGTCAAATCCAGATGTCTGTCCAGAGTTCTCTTCTTACTTGACCTCTTGGTAGCATTTGACCCAGATGAGCCGCACCCTCTTGAAGCATTTCTTTGCTTTTCTACTAAGACGCCACACAGCCTCTGGGCTGACCTCCTACATCAGTGGCCATTTCTGTTTTCTCTGTCTCTTCAGAGAATGTAGGCATGCTTCAGAACTGGTCTGTGGCCTTCCCACCTCACCCTCCTCTCTCCTTTGGTGATCTCAGAAGGTTCCATGGTTTAAGTACTGTCTAAACACTGATAAGCTCCCAAACATATATCTCCAGGACCAATCTTTCACTTGATCTCCAAATTAGTATGGTCAACAGCCCAGTTACCACTTGCAGGATCCCAAATGGCACACGGCGTAGACAGAATTACTGATTTATTAAACTCCTTCCTCATAAATGTGCTCTTCCCTTTTTACCCTTATTCCCCATACATGAAGAACCATTCTACAGATTCTTCAACCATCATACATTGCAATCCTGTTGCAGCTCACCACCTCCCCAACCATGACCTCTGACTGCTCCTGTCCAAGCCCCCCCTCATCTCTCACTGGACTTGCATTCCCCTCCACACCAGCTTTCCTGCTTTGTCATTCTCTGGCTTAATATCCTCTAATAGCTTCTCAGCATATAAAGAATAAAATCCAAACTGATTGCCAGGGTCTTCACTGCCCTTCAGACTCTGACCGCACCTACTCCTTTGACATAATCTTACTCTTCTCCACCCAAGCTGGCCACACCAACTTGTTCCAGCCTAGGTACTTTTATCTTTGCTGTTGCCTCTACAGAGCAGTCTCCCCCAGGTTTTCTCATCGCTGCAAAATGTGTGCAAAACATCATTCAGGAGTCTGTTCCTGTTTTTCTTTGAGGAGTCCTATATTGCCCTATCTAAAAATATTGCACCCTTTATTCTCTAACCCAGTGGTTTTTCAGTCAGGAGAGACTTTTGCCTCCCTAGGGGCATTTAGCAATGGCTGAGACATTTTTGGTGGTCGTTACTGGGAGTAGCTACTGGCATCTAGTGAGTAGAGGCTAGGGATGCTACAATGCACTGGACAGCTGCCCACATAAAAGAATTATCAGGGTCCCACAAATGTCAGTAGGATTAAGGTTGAAAAACCATGCCATTCGTCTACTTCATTATTATCACAGCACTTATCTGCATAATAATAATAATTAACATGTATTTCAGACTTACCATGTGCCGGACACCATTCTAAAGTTTTTACATTTATTTCCTCTTTAATCCTCATGTTCCAACCATATAAAATGGGTCCTATTATTACACAGATGGGACGTTAAGGCAGGAAAAGGTTAACTATCTTGCTCCAGGTCAAGTTGGAGAGCTAGAATTTGAATGTAGATGGTCTGGCTCTAAAGCCTTTACCTTTAACCATTGCATTAGACGGCCATGAGGTTACATTTTTTTCCTATATTATCTGTCTTTTCCCACTAATATACTATCTCCATGAGAACATGGAAATAATACACTTGTTTATCTCTGGATCCTCTCTGTCTAGACATATAGGAGGCCCTCAAAAATCTTGAACGAATGAAGAGTTCTGCATACCTTTCCAGCATTGCTTCTTATAATCTTCTCACACAAAGCTGACTTCCCGGGAAATGACCTGCTTTCTATCCTGGAGACATTCCAGTTTCTTGCTTTCCCTCTGATTCAGCCCACACTCTCTCAGGTCCAGTTTTTCCTCCTCACTCCTGTACTCAACACGAGTACGATTGCACCCATTTCTCCAGCCCCGCCTCCAATCTTGCATAACACATTTCAGACCCATAGATCCACAGAGTCATTTTGGTGGAAAGAACGTTAGAGATTACAGCTTTCAAATTATTTATTTTACATGTAAGAAAAGTAAGACTCGGATGGCTGGGCACGGTGGCTCACACCTGTAATCCCAGCACTTTGGGAGGCCAAGGTGGGCAGTTTATCTGAGGTGAGGAGATCGAGACCAGCCTGGCCAATGTGGTGAAACCCCATCTCTACTAAAAATACAAAAATTTGCCAGGTGTGGTTGTGCACGCCTGTAATTCCAGCTACTCGGGAGTCTGAGGCAGGAGAATCGCTTGAACCCAGGAGGCAGAGGTTGCAGTGAGCCAAGATCATGCCACTGCACTCCAGCCAGGGTGACAGAGCCAGATTCCATTTAAAAACAAAAACAGAAAACTAAGACTTGGAGAAACTAAGCAAGATACTGATGAAAATTCCAGTTTTTCTTCCTTCTGTTTGGAATTTTCATGTAACTCTGAAATGCTTCTGGGAAGAAAGAATTTGTAGAAGTTCTTAGGGCAACAGGCCCCCCATAGCCCACTTAGGAAAGCACTTTTTGCAGTCCTCAAATCAAACAGGACCTTCATTTAGATGACTACCTTTCCCTAGGTTTATATTTTCTTTTTTTTTGAGTTGGAGCCTCGCTTTGTCACCCAGGCTGGAGTGCAGTGGTGTGATCTTGGCTCACTGCAACCTCTGCCTCCCGGGTTCGAGTGATTCTCCTGCCTCAGCCTCCTGAGTAGCTGGGATTACAGGTGCCCACCACCATGCCCCGCTGACTTTTGTATTTTTAGTAGAGCTGGGGTTTCACCATGTTGGTCAGGCTGGTCTTGAACTCCTGACCTCGTGATCCACCCGCCTTGGCCTCCCAAAGTGCTGGGATTACAGGCATGAGCCACTGCGCCTGGCCCCATATTTTCTTTACTCTTGTCCCTCAGTACAATGTGTCTCCATGCTCTTATTAGAACAATTTCCACCTTTGCCCCTTATTTTATCTCCACCCCAAAATCAGAACTATGGTTCTTGCCTTTAAGGAGTTTACAATGTAGATAGGGAAAGAGATCATGTATGTCTTATCTTAGATCTTCCATTACTTTGCAGACTGGTTCATAATCTGATAGAATTACTGGAAAAACAAGTGACAGCTTTCTCTCCAACTTGTTCTACTTGTTTCTGAGAGTGTGACTGAAAAAAATGTGGTTTACACCCAGATGATGAACTGACAGTTGTATATTTAATAATTAGGATATGAGAAAATAAATTCCACAGATAATCTGTTTGATATCATCTATATTTTCTTTAATGAAGGTGGTTTAATGCAACAATAATTTTTAGAAGGCTTATGACATTTTTCCTGATGAAACAGATTTGGATTAATGGTGCTTCTAGGAGAAATAATTTCCTCATAGATCACGTTCAAACACATTCAGAAAAGAGATATTCAGGAAAGCTCCCTTGGGTGGCTTAAGGCCATTTCAACCTACGAACCTAGTAGTTATGGACAAATAGGATATTCCACATAGTAACAAATTACCACCCCTCAGATTACCTAATGATTGCAAAAGGGAAAACTTTTCTTTTTGGAAAGATCTGGCAGTCACCACCTTAACCAAAAAATCAACTGCAGCATCACTGAATTCTGACGTCATGAAATTGTGTGCCTCCAGATGTGATGGCATAGAAACACCATCTACGACATATTCTTGCCAAAAACATACAAATGGTACCTACTCAAGCTGTAAGAAGTAATTTCTAGTTAATAGGAACCAAAGGGAACATCATTACAATAAAGCAATCACACAAATCCTCACTGTGGGATGTTTTACAAGACAATTGGCCTGTTCTCTTCACAAAGTCAATGTCATAGGGAAAAATAGCAGGGGGAATATATTAGATTAATAGAGATGAAATTCCTGAGCCTCCAGTATAACCTGGTTGAAGAACAAAAGAATAAAATAATTTAAAAGGAACAATTGAAAAAGACTAAAAGTGAAATGGATGTTAGATTATATTAGAAAACTATTAATTTTCTTAGTTGTATTATAAAATTGAGGCCATGTAGTACAATGCCCTTACTCTTGGGGTCTCCTCTTTCTAGGAGTGAAGTACGTCATGATGCCTACAATTTATTTTCAAATGCTTCTTCAAAACACATGCCCGTGAGGACCTAGCAGTACGGCAACATGTTAATAATTAAATCCAGCTAGTGGGTATTTGATGTACTATTCTTTCAATCATTCCGTTTGTTTAAATGTTGAAGGTAAAAATGTTGAAACGAAGCTAATGGTAGTGCTTCAGAAAATTACTTAGAAAAGCTATGTCCTACTTACGTTTGTCATTCTGCACTCCTTATTAGGAAACTATTTTATTAAATCTCCTGTAATATAACTGATCATACATGCTCCACACAGGAAGGCCCTCATACGGAGAGCCAAACGCTTATGTAGCCAACTACTTTTTCTTAAATCTTCTGCAAATTCTAAGTAAGTAACTGGCAAGAAATGTTTTTGGGGCCCCAAATAGAGATGAGAAGCACCCACTTAAAGCACTGTGTGGCCACTAGCCTGGGCCTAGTTTCCAAACTGACACTTTCATTGACATCAATGTGATGTCAGCCACATCACTTAAATACTTACATAGATTGAGTCTCAATGTCAGTTCATTTCCAGACATCAGAACTGTGTAACATGTCAGTTCTAACAAATGAGACCAGATATGAATTTACACAATATAGTCAATCTAGAGACTATAAAGACACAACACATCTAAAATTTGGATCTGAAATGCATAGTGCAGAAATCACACAGCCCTTTTGATGCATTGACACTTTTCAAACTACAGAGAAGCTGAAATGTGGCACTAAGTCATTATAAATATTTAACAGGAAAATGCTGGCATAACTAAAAGAGTTCAGAAACATACATATATCCATGAAGCTTCATTGCAGATACTCATGAGACAAGCGCATCAAGTGACTTTACATCCTGGAAAATGCAGACGAGTATAAAGAAATATGATTCTGTGAAAGTCATTTGTAGGACACTCCATATTACGGTGTGTCCCACAATCATAAAACAGTGAGCTTTTCTCTGCAATCCCATGGCACAGGTAAGTGCAAGATTAGTGTCGCTACCAACAGCCGAAATATTTGGTGTCAAACCCTGTTACAAAACCACCCTGTCACTGAATTTCTCCAATGCAGCAGCCAACAATTTATAGGAAAAAGAACACTAATATCAAGCCTTTAAAGGGTGCTCCAAACATAAAATCATGAGTGCTCTAGGAACTTTTGGAGCTTATGAATCACACTATGCAACATGTTCATATATGCCAATGCCCGCCACGTTTTACTCAAGTTGGTGTTGATTTGGAGATGGGCCCTGAACATTAAGTAGAATATAGACCATCAGCAGTTACTAAGCTAAATGCATTGTGATAGCTTGGAGGTTTAGTCCACCTATTTGATTCTGACAACTTGTTGATACAGTAACCATTGCAATGACAAGTTGACCATTTTGAGAAGTTTATGAACCCCATCAGCTCTCTCCTGAGATAATAATGTTGAATAAATGAAGAAACCAAACCAAATATTTGGACAGCATTATCAACAAATAAAAGGTATAACATATGACTTAGCAAATTTTTTAGCTATGTCTTTAAATTTTTGACTGAGATTAGGTCAAGGGGAGGCACATTTAATAGGCAACATTTCATAACAAGAATGAAAAATGATGATGATTCAAATCCCAAGTTATTTCCCGATCATTGTGCAATTTTGGTAAATCTTTAGGAAGAAAATTTGATTTCATCTACAGATCCTCTTCTAGTGTTCCACTGATTATATTACTATAGGAAATATATGTTCTTTGCCATTTTCATTTTAGAAATTCTTGTTTTTGTCATTATTCATGCAACAAACATTTCTCAAGAATCAGGAAAACATAAATTAAAAATGTTTGACATGTTAGAAACACAAACAGGTGCTGAATGAGCAGAAAGGGCAGATATCTGATCCATGCTGGCTAAGTGTGTGAGCAGGGGCTTGCTGTGAGATGTGCCACGTGCCCGGAAATGGAGGGCTTTGGGCCGGAGTAAGAAGTGACTGATGGGATGGAGGGGTAGGGAATGATGTTCCAGGAAGAAGCAGCAGCAGTCAGAAAGGCAAGGGTGGTGGAAAAGAACCATGTGTTTGGCAGCTTCACGGCAATGGGGCAGAGGCTGTTGGGAGCTCGCATGTTGACAGATGGTCAAGACTTTGTAATCCATGAGCAAAGCTGGACCTTCTTCTGAGAATAAAGGGCTAACTTTAAAAAGTTTAAGAAAGTTACTAACATGAGGAAGTGATCCTTTTGGGGTTGATAGGTGTGATGATTGGGTTTCTATGCCATGTGTGTGACATGTGCTTCCCTCAAAGCTTGTTACCACATCCGTACAACACCCATAGGATGTTGGGGGAAGGGGGTGGGGAAGGAAAAACAAGAAGAAAAGGAAAAAGAGAACATGAGTAGATGTGTGTTTTTGAAAGTCAACTCTGGCAAGTATGTAGAAGTTGGAGGAGGCAGGCCTAGAAACCTATCACAAGGTTATTGCCATAATTGGAACAAAAAAATGTGAGTGTGAGTGAAGGCAATGGTGAGAATAGAAGAAACAGGGATGGGTTGGAAAGAGCAACAAGCCTACAAATATGTTTTGTAAGTTTAGCATCTCAAAGAACCTGAAAATGGATGAAGCTTAAAACTTGAGATGAGAGTTAGACATAGATATGAATTCCAGAAAAATCAATATATGACATTTCTTGCCCATTTACGTCTCCAAATATCTTTTCTTTGTCGTGTTCTAATCAAAACATCAGCAAAGGAAATACGAAGCAAAGTAAACAAACAAACATCCTTCCATCTCCTCATGCACCCTACTTCTCCTCTAAACGATGAACTCATTCTTTTCAAAATATATTAATGGAATAAATTCAACACTTAATGTACATCTGAACCTAATTTTGTAAATAAGACATATTTTACAGCACATATCTTTCAATTAAAGTGCCAAATAAGACAATAAAACCTTCGGTTGGCTTTTTATTTCATTGAACAGATAAAAATACTTAATTCAATTAAATAAAATGCAAAATGATGACCTGTCAGATTGCTCCCTGATTCCAGAAATCATCCTTCATCCATGACTATGTGTGCCAGGGTCATACAACCAAACCTCTCCCTGGGGTGTACCCCAACAGATGGGTACCTGGCCCATGACTTAGTGCTCTCACCTCCTCCCATCAATTTCTACTCCATTCCCCAACAATTTCTACTCCATTCCCCAACAATTACATATCCAGGGTAAAATGGGATCAAGGGAAAAGGAGGATTTGTGTCTCCACAGGTCATGGTCCTGGCATTTATAGCTTTCCCCCTTTCAGTTTTCTTGAACTCCTTCTCCATCCTCTCCCTACCCCTCATCCAGGAAAAATGCAACCCGTGCATGTGGTTGGTCTTCAGTGTCCACAGCAATCTCGCTGCCACAGTAATGGCACTCTTATGGGATCTGCACTATACTCAGGGAAATCTCACAATCCTCAATGAGTTTAGCAGGGAACGGAAGCCTGTTTCTTCTCATATTTTAATTTCCTGGGCTTTGCATTTCTTGATTTTCCTCTAGTTTCAAACTTTGGAGGTGATGTGAGGTCTTTTCTTCCTAGGTTAATTCACTTTTTTTTCTAGCCCAAACCATCTCCTACAGTATCCTTAGAGGGACAGAACTGCAGAGTCTTAAAGGGCAAAAGTGAGGCAAACCTGGGTTCCAACCCAACCTTCCAATTGCCAGCTCTGTGGTCTTACACTAGTCTGGCTACAGTTCTGTCATCTCAGCTACACAATAGGGATTACAAAATCTCTTTTTTCTTGGGTTTTTTTTTCTTTTTGAGATGGAGTTTCGCTCTTGTTGCCCAGGCTGGAGTGCAATGGCATGGTCTCAGCTCACTGCAACCTCCGCCTCCTGGGCTCAAGTGATTCTCCCGTCTCAGCCTTCCAAGTAGCTGGAATTACAGGTGCATGTCACCACACCCAGGTAATTTTTGTATTTTTAGCAGAGACGAGGTTTCACCAAGTTGGCCAGGCTGGTCTCGAACTCCTGACCTCAGGTGATCTGCCTGCCTCAGCCTCCCAAAGTGCTGGGATTACAGGCGTGAGCCACTACGCCCCGCCCTCTTGAGATTTTTTAAAGGAAGTTCAAATGAGTCAATTCATGTAATGTGCTTAGCATGGAACCCGGCACTAAGGAAGTGCTAATCAAATATATTATGAATTCTGAAAGAGGCCGGTTCTTTTTCTAATGTATTTTTGTTGTTGTTGTTTTCCATCTAGGCTACTGTGGCTCGTTTCTGTAGGAAGTGAAGCCCATTCTTAGTGCATCCTAGACTCTTCCTTCAGGAATCCTCTGATGCAGCTTCTCTCTGTTCTTAGTTTCCTATCAGGCCATCTAGCTTACCTGAACCTCTCCAATCTGCAGCAGACCATCCTGGTTTAAGCTTGGTTTGCCTTGTTTTTATTTATTTGTTTACATAGCATCTTTTCAGGCATTTCTGGGCTTTGTTATAATTCCCTTCCTAAAATATCGGCCATCTCAGGAAACAGTTTCACCTCCCCTAATATACATTAGCCCTCCCAATTTTCTTCTATCCATCTATCTTTCTGTTCATTCATCCATTCAAGCTATGATAATCATTGGTTTCCACACTCCAGTAGTTCATAAATGTAATGGGGAAGACAGTACATTGTGATTAGGAGAGTAATGAATTTCAATTTTTTTTTTTTTTTTTTTTTTTTGAGATAGAGTCTTGCTCCATTGCCCAGACTGGAGTGCAGTGGCGCAGTCTTGGCTTACTGCAACCTCTGCCTCCTGGGTTCAAGCAATTCTCCTGCCTCAGCCTCCCAAGTAGCTGGGATTACAGGTGTCCGCCACCACTCCTGGCTAATTTTTGTATTTTTAGTAGAGACAGGGTTTCATCATGTTGGCCAGACTGGTCTTGAACTCCTGACCTCAGGTGATCCATCCACCTCGGCCTCCCAAAGTGCTGGGATTACAAGTGTGAGCCACCACGCCAGGCTATGAATTTCAAAATATTAAACTGTTATTTTTTTCTTTTGTACTTCATTTTAATTAAAAACATTACATTTCTTTTCCTCGTAAGGTGAAAGGTGATCAATATTAAATTAGATAAAATGTTTAAAACACCTAAAAGAGCTCCTGGCACATAGAAAGGATTATCAAATGTTTGAAGAGTTATTAAAAGGTATAAAGAATTATCACCGAGAAGAAACAGGTGCTCTTTATCTATGTGTTCAATGATGCACAAGAAATTTCCAGGAAACAGGAGGGGGGTTGGGGAGAGATGTTGTATTCCATACTGAGGAAACAGCACATATAATGGCAAACATTGAGGAATGCAGACTAAACCACATGTGATGTTTGAGAACTCCAAGTACGGCTAGAGAATAAAATTGCAGGAGGAAGCAGTGGGCTGGGAGGAGCAGGAGGCTGCTACAGTAGGCAGGTGTCAGAGAATGAAAGTCTCTTTGGTGGCACACCCAGTATTGAATCTGGACTGGACCCAAGCAGAAATAATTGTTTCCAACTTTGTCAGTGTCCACTCTGAAACAGATGGCATCTTAGATACCTGACATTCATTATCCTATTTAAACCTCAAGTAAAATGCAACATAGATAGATATCATCCCACTTCATTCACATAAAAATCAAGTCATCAACTACCAAAATGGTACAGTCGGGATTTTAACTAAAGTCCACGTGATTGCAACCACACTTTGGAAGAGATTAGACTAAGGGGGCGGGGAGCAGAGTGAAGAGTGGCACTCTGACATGTTTTAAGGGAAGGAATAATGTTAAAAAATTGAATTTTAACAATCATAACTGTGCAGCAGTGTGGATAATAGATGAAAGAAGGAAGAGTCTTACAAGCAGAAAAGCCCATTAAAATGTAAAGCAGTTGTCTGGTGAGAGATGCAGGAGTCTAAACAAACACAGTGTGAAATTCAAAGAAAATGCTGAATCTGAGACCTATTTGGGAACTATAACTGACAACGATAGCATCCTCACAATGCTCACTGACTTTTCATCATGCGAAACTCAAGTAATCAAGGGTCCAGCAGCTCACCATAATAACTGGAGGCCAAGAAGAAGAGGGGAAGAGAAGAACAAAGAGTTTTTGCTACAACTGGTAACTGATCCTATCAAGAATATTTTGAGGCCAGACGCGGTGGCTCACAGCTATAATCCCAGCAGTTTGGGAGGCCGAGGCGGGCGGATCATGAGGTCAGGAGTTCGAAACCAGCCTGGCCACCATGGTGAAACCCCATCTCTACTAAAAATAAAAAATTAGCTGGGCATGGTGGCAGGCACCTGTAATCCTAGTTACTCAGGAGGCTGAGGCAGGAGAATCGCTTGAACCCAGGAGGCGGAGGTTGCAGTGAGCCGAGATTGTGCCATTGCACTCCACCCTGGGCAACGAGCAAGACTGTCTCAAAAAAAAAAAAAAAAAAAGAATACTTTGAGAATGAATTTGTAAAGTAACATTGGGCTCCAGCTCAACACTGAATCAATTGTTGATAGTGAATTAGGAAGTAATCCCAGACCTGAAGAACATAATGGAATTAGAGGCAGATGAAGTATAAAATCTCAGAGAGGCTGTAGTCTAGGGAGAAGATCATGGTTTGGCCACAGTTAATGGAAAAAGAGACCAGAGTGGGTTAGAGAACCTCTATATTCTGTTCAGGTTGAGGGTTTGGAGGCAATTTTCAGAAGTTACCTCATAGAGATTCTTTATTCAAATATTTACCTAGAATTCAGGTGTGCCTGACGGTGTGGCTCAGGAGTGATAAATGCCCCTTCCAGGACTTCAGCAATGATTTTTTAAAATGCATATTTGGAGCCTTAATACAAGACCAGGCTGTGAACAATATTTTAATTTTTAATACACATTTGGACTTGTTGAGAGTCTCTGTTTTAATAATGTTGCCCTTTTTTCCTCTAAGAACAGGCTGAATATTCCTTAGAGAGACACTTCGGAAATCGCACTATGGCCTGCATGGTGGATATCTGCTCTTTTGGGGTTGAGGGAAGGAGCTTGAATGTCTCTAAGAGCCCAGTAGGAAGGGAATAGGATTCCCAGATGGTTCCAGAGGATGCTGAACGTTCACTGAATGAACCCCTATAAGTATTTCCCCTGTGCTGCTGGTAGGAAAAATACTGATAGAGTTTAAAGCAGGGAAGGAAGGATGGAATGTAAGATGGATTGATTCACAGGTCAGAAACCAGATGCTACTGCAAGTGATCCCTCAATGACATCATACTCAACAAAACAAGACAAATGTTCTTGGTACCCTTCCAGCACTTCATTGTTTTTCATTGCCTGTCTTAACAGGATTTAGAATCACACGGTCCCAGCTGTTAACAGGTATGTACCATCACGCTACCACTTCAGGCACATCAGGGAAAACATACACTTGGCTTCCTTTCTCAGTCCATACAAGCATTTTGAACAGACTCTTTTGAGAAGAGTTTAAGAAATTGTGAAGGGCGACACAGGACCACGCCTCCCACGTCTGACAAATGGCTGTGTTCTCTGATGACTAGCGTGGGATCCATCACCCTGCCTCCTAATACAGGGCCTTCCTCCAGCCCAGCTCACTACCCGGGTACTGCTGCCCTGTCATCTCTGCCCTTCATCCCTCTTAGAAGCCAATCCCCACTTCCCAGTAGGTGGCAGATACTTCTGGTGTCCTCTGTACCCTTCTCAACAGCCCTCCCTGACATTGCACATTTGGGATTAGGCTCCTACACTAATGGATGACAGTAACCTGTTATTTTCTCAGTGTGGATTTGTCAGACTTGCTTGGGCATAAACACAGTTCCCTGGTATCAGCAGTACCATAAGGTGCCAGGATCCACTGACCTAAGTTTGCTGAGAGATGCTGAACAAAGGTAAATTTTCCTAATTTGCAGATTGTATTGTGAAGTCAAATTGAGACTATTAATTTGGCCACCTTTCCCGTCGTGTAACTTAGGCAGCTTGGTAGCTCAGTGTGCATGCATCAGTGAGCTTCTTGGGAAATAAATCGGGTTAGTGAGTTGAACAAACACTTATGCAATATTTTCTATGTGACAGGCGTTTTGCTAGCCAGGCAATCATAAATCAGAAGACCAACTCTATTCTCTTTTTGGAAGAATTCCAATCTGGTAAAGGAAACAAACATCCCCAAAATTGTAAAAAGATGGCAGAATATCAAAAGTGGTAGAAGAAAGTTAAAATAGCTTCTTTTTTTTTTCGATAGAGTCTCACTCTGTCGCCAGGCTGGAGTGCAGTGGCAAGATCTCGGCTCACTGCAACCTTCACCTCCCAGGTTGAAGCCATCCTCCTGCCTCAGCCTCCCAAGTATCTGGCACCACAGGCATGTGCCACCACTTCTGGCTAATTTTTGTTGTATTTTTAGTAGAGACAGAGTTTCACCATGTTGGCCAGGCTGGTCTCGAACTCCTGACCTCAAGTGATCCACCAGCCTCGGCCTCCCAAAGTGCTAGGATTACAGGTGTGAGCCACCAAGCCTAGCAAAATAGCTTTTTATAGTGGCCCTTCACCTCCAGGTGTTTGCATTTCAGTGGGATTAAAGGCGGTACTGAGGCCTGGGCCAGTAGGTAGAGGTCACCTGAGAACACCGGGCCCTCCCATTGCCCATGCCTGGGCAATACCCTGAGTATTTGGTCCTCAAGTAGCATTCTATCCTCTCTAGATTTAATCAGTACTAAGCCCTAAAGGTGGGAGTATATGGGATTCACTTCGAGTTTGAGAAAATCAAGGCATGCAGTACAGTTCCCTTGAATAGGGAGAGTCTGGAGGGTTGCACAAATCTGAAAATTATTCCTGCTGAGAGGCTGTATCGTTCTTTGTTGAGATCAAAGTCCGGCATGTATGCAGACGGCGTTAATTTTGAAGCAAGCCATTCCTCACGTTATCTCCTCACATTTTGCCTCTTCCTGGCAAAAAATAAAAAATGTTGTTCTGTCCCTTAGATTTGATTTATTTTTCCTCTAGTTTATTCCCCTTCAATCCAATAAACAAATTCTTCCTACAAACAGCATGAGTCACCACTCGTAGCAAACATCCTCACAGGTGGCCAAGAAAAAGAAACTGTGTGTGTGTCACATTCCCATTAAGGTTACAGCCTGAGCTTCGAACTTCATTTTGGCCCACAGCCCACTTGTGGGCATTTATTGAGTTACGTTGGTCTCTTCAAATGTTTCCCAGGCCGGGCGCGGTGGCTCACGCCTGTAATCCCAGCACTGCAGGAGGCTGAGGCGGGTGGATCACCTGAGGTCAGGAGTTCAAGACCAGCCTGGTCAACATAGTGAAACCCCGTCTCTACTAAACATACAAAAATCGGCCAGGTGCAGTGGCGCACGCCTGAATCCCAGCTACTAGGGAGGCTGATGCAGGAGAATTGCTTGAACCCGGGAGGTGGAGGTTGCAGTGAGCCGAGATTGAGCCACTGCACTCCAGCCTGGGTGACAGAATGAGACTCTGTCTCAAAAAACACAAATAATGATAATAATAATAATATGTTTACCAGACTCCATGCTCTCCAATCAGCCCTTCCTCTCTCACTGGCATCATTTTGGTCTGGTATTCCCACCCTTCCTTTGGAAAAATCTCTCTCCTACTCAGCATTCCCCAACAGCCTCCATGCTCAGTCCCACCAGGACACCAAGGTGGGACCCTGTGTTAAAGTGTACTTCCCAAGGCTATTTGCATTTGCATAGGCTTCAAGGCATTAAATCCAAGGCAATACTCTCAAAAGGTAGAAGTCTAGATGTCAGCTGAGAGATGAAAGAGACTGGCGAGGGTGAGGACAGAGATGAAGACGCTAATAAGGGCCTTTCTGTTGCTGCCTCCGTAGCCAGGCCCCTCTTCTCAGGAGTAATCACGTCAACTCCATCATCCCCAGTGAGGTGGGAATCGATTTTATCACACCTTTATAATTACACCCTTCTTATATTTACATGAACTGCTTATAATTATGTGGATTTCTTGCAACTCTCATAAGCTGCCCAAGTAGGGCCAATCTCCCCGGTGTGGGCAGGGAGTAGGCGCAGAGCTGGGCTTTCCATCACACCTGTGTGTGTCCAAGGCCAACCTTGGTCCATTATCTCATGCCTGGAGGACATCCCGGAGGGAGACGTCCTTTCTTTTGCTTTAATCCATTCCTTAAGTTAACTCATCTCTTGCTGTCCTGAATGTTTTATTGATGCTAACTTTATTTTTAAAGATTATAATCTGCCTGTTCTTTTTATTCTTTCTTTACTAGAAATAGATTTTATATATCTCAGGTATAAGGACACTTCTTATCGCCCAAGATAGCCTCCTTCTGTATTCTCTTCTGCAAAATAATACCCCCTCTATAGTCCCATTGCCATTCATCAAGGTTGCTAATGGACTCCCTGTGACCATCTGATTAATGGGCTAATTCACCTTCTCAAAAGCAATGCCTTTTAAACATAGAAATAAGTAAGACAATAATCTCACATACATTTAAAAAATCTTATTTTTATCTTAAAGTTGATTTTTAAATCTTAAAACTTTGAATTTTAATTTTGTATTATTTTGATAGTGAATTATATTACACATAAATAAATGGCTTTTTAAATATTAGATGTACATTTCCATTTTACTTGCTTATATTTTTTAAATAAAATTATGTACATTGTAAATATTTTGAGAAACAAAATCACAAAGTGTATCAAGCTAGCATAATCGATGATGTCACAGAGGCGAAGTGTACTTTCACTCACCAGACCATAATTAGTAAATAAATGAATACTGAATGAATAAACGAAGCATCTCTTATTGTTTGGCACTCATTATTTTCAAATGTTGGCTATTAAAGATAGATAATGCTAGGCTGGGTGCAGTGGCTCACACCTGTAATCCCAGCACTTTGGGAGGCTGAGGCAGGCGGATCACGAGGTCAGGAGTTCGAGACAAGACTGGTCAACATGGCAAAACCCCAACTCTACTAAAAGTACAAAAATTTGCAGGACGTGGAGGCAGGTGCCTGTAATCCCAGCTACTCAGGAGGCTGAGGCAGGAGAATCGCTTGAACCAGATAAGTGGCAGTGAGCAGAGACCTTGCCATTGCATTCCAGCCTGGCCAACAAGAGTAAAACTCCATCTCAAAAACAAACAAACAAACAAAAAAACAATACCACCGGGCTAGCAATTTAGAAACTATAATCAATGCCTTAATATGTCCCTTCTTTTAAAAAAATAACTACACAAAGCATCTGCATGACTTATAAGAGCTTCCACAAATATACCATAAAATGTTAGCCCTGATAATTTGTTGTGACATTTAACATTTCAATGGGCCATGTTTCTTAGAGATCACTAGGAAATGAAGCAGAGCACTCTTTGCACTCATTTCTGCTCCCCGAGAAAACACTTTCTCTCCTTCACTCAAGCCACCATTCGTAACCCAGTGATGTGTGATGTCACTTGTCCCACAGAGGATAATGAACAACTTCCCAGGAAATCTTTCCATATGACTAACAATTTAATGTCTTAGACAGAAACTGAATCTTGCCTACTGTATAGAAGAAACAACTGTGTTAGTTTAACTGCATGTACATGATGAAAGTCCCTGTTATAGCTACTCCTTCTAACAGATAATTGATGGGGCCAAGAGACAAAAGAAGGAACTCACTCTCATAAACGCTCCACAAAGCAATCTCATGCCTCACCTAATGCAATATGTTTCTCATGGGCCTTTTGTTACTCTAACATATTAAATTATCCTTCCAATTACCTTGGCAACTGAAACAAGAGCGCCTAACACGCTGATGACTTTCGGACGAGCACACCAGCTGTCAGTTATAAATGATAATTAAGGCATCTTAATTATTAAGCACAGTGAAAATATGCAGTGTTCATTTTTTATAAAACTTGTGTCCTAAGGTAGAAGAATCCTCATACCAACCAAATGCTCTTTCTCTACCTTTGATCAGCAATTTGGCCCTTTTTCTCTCTGAGGCTGATAAATTGCAGCAACCTTTGAGATACTAGACCCTCCACCCCCACCCCAGGTCTCCCCCCAGGTCTCCTTAGTTATAAAGGTAGCAGAATGTGATGGTTGAAAGCTGCATTTGTAACCAGCTTACCTTCGCAACAATAGCAAGAGTAACAAAGAATCCATCCTAATAAAAGCTCTGTGCACAGTCAGCTTAAGCAACGTAAAGTGTTCCTTTATTCTGCTTAGTAGCTTCTCCCCCAGAGGTTAACCATTTTAAAGCTGGCACTCAGCCTGAGAACGGGAACAAAGCATTACTAGAAAGCAGGGATCTTCCTCCAGGATCAGCATCTCTGCTTTCCGTAATTCTTAAGAAATATAGAAACTCAATGAAAAGGAAGTGATACCTTTGGATGGGCACATTCCAGCACAGGAAAATCGCTGTCTTGTCGGCTGCTGTGCAGAATGAGTTGCTTGGGCAGGTATTCCTCTATTCTCAGCTCCCGGGTCTGCCTTGTAGCCGCAGCCAGCCTAGGGAGCATTTACGGCATGTACGTGGTGTTCATCCACAATGAAAGGAGACTAACCAGCTCGGCTTGGCGCTGCTCGCCTGGAGGCATCAGATCTTTGGACCCTCCCCATCTGATTGGCTGCTTCCCGGTCTAGCCGAACTCCTCTGCCTTAACCTTCTGCTGCGTTCAATACATTTTCCCTCGGGATACAGCCAGAGAAGTGCTGGTTAGGGAATCAGTGGCAGGTTAAATTGAGCTGGCTTTAAAAATCAGTGACATGATTTTCTGTGAAGATGTCTAATGTTTAATTTTCCAAAGTTCTACGTAATCCACCACGAGAGACCTAATAAAATGGATATGATTTAACAGGAGCGGCTTCATGATTACTCCCTGAAAATACCTGGAGTTTAATGCATGCCTAACACCCTACTGAAGTGATCAGGTGGCTTTTTGCAGCACCGCGTGTCTGTATAATCAACCTTAAATCAAAACAGATGGGGATGACAGAATATATTAAGAGGCTTATTAAAAGTGCCAGGAGATGCAGTTGAATAAGGCTGCTGAAGCCATCTCAAGAAAGTGTTATAAATCATTTACACAAAATGCTCTTAAGACATTTATGGTTGATTTTAGATAGCTCTGATAATAAAAACATAAAGACCAATGACAGACAAAAAGGTAAAGCCTGACTTAGCATCTCTAGAAGACAAGTAACAGAAAGAAAAATCAAATCTTTTACTCTACAAAAGTAGTGAAATGAGAAAAGAACAAAAGTACACCTTCATCATCTCCTATCCATGTACTGGATTCAATTTGGTCAAGGACCTAGAACAGGGTATTGAAAAGTCCCCATTGGGGTTTTGGTTTGTTTTATTCTTTCTGTTTTTTTTGTTTTTTGTTTTTTGTTGTTGTTTCTTTGTTTTGAGACCGAGTTTTGCTCTGTTGCCCAGGCTGGAGTGCAGTGGCGTGATCTCCATGCACTACCCCCTCCACCTCCCAGGTTCAAGCAGTTCTCCTGCCTGAGCCTCCCGAGCAGCTGGGATTATAGGCACCTGCCACCACACCCAGCTAATTTTTGTATTTTTAGTAGAGATGGGGTTTCACTATGTTGGCCAGGCTGGTCTCGAACTCCTGACCTCAGGTGATCCGCCTGCCTCAACCTCCCAAAATGCTGGGATTACAGGCGTGAGCCACCACACCCAGACAGTTTTGTTTTGTTTTTTTCAAAATGAGAGGCATCAAATGGAAGATGGTGAATTGACCACATACATTTAACCCTTTCTCCCTCACAAAGTCCCACTAAAATGACAATAAAGCTTTTATTTTAAGAACCACAAACCCACAAGGACAAAGAAATAGGAGAAAACAGCAACCCAATTTAGAAAAAGAAATCAGATGGGTGAGTGGTAGCTGGACAGAGAGAGCTGGATCCCAAATAAGCAATGAGGAAAGTCAAGAAGCAGCAGCATTTCCAAGCCAGCAGCCCCAATATGCTCTGGAATTGGCAGAGATGAAATTGGGACTAAAAACAGCAGGTGGCCTGACTGCCCATCATTCACCCTGCAGAACACAGAAGGTTTATTCTCTGGAGAGACTAACAGAGGGCTTCTGGACTGGCATGGCTGGGAATAAAGGTACCAAACTAAAAATATTGCTGTTAATGAGAAACAGATATAACAACCCTGGGCCGCCTTTCCCCAATTCAACTTGCCAGGTAGCAAGGTGAATAGGCTCCAGAAAAAAAGATGTGAAGAGCGCTCTTCAGGGATCCCACCATCCCAAAATATAAGACGTAAAGGCATCACTACAGGGTACTCTCTAAGATATGGCTGGGCTAGATCTCCCAGAAGTTCAGGCCACATTAACAAGCTCTACACATGAATTTTGGTGCCCCTCTCTTACATGTAAGCAGATCAGACAAATCTCTAACATCGAAGCAGAGAACAAAACAAACAAAAAAGAAAGGCAAATAACAGACAGACAAGCAAACATGGAAAAAAGCAAACTGACGGAAACAATGGGTGTGCAGGGAGAAGAACAGTTTAAACACTATCATTAATGGCCTTGTCAAAATAAGAGATGTATGGCAGTTCTCACTCTGCATGGTTCCAGTATTCACAAATATCACCTACACAGTGTAGTTGATAGCACCAGTCTTCCAGCAATACAGTTCAAATGTCAGTTACCATGGGGTGTTAACCATGAGTGATTATGCAGTATGCAAACTCTTTTAGCTCTTCTACCCACAGTCACTAAGTAATAATAGATGCACATCATGATCAGTGGCCAATCACAGCACTTCTTCAAAACCTGTCAGTGATTGGTTGTGGTATGCCTGTTAGTCAGCTCACGTATATTGTTGTTGTTGAGTTGTTGCACCAAGTGTGTTATTGAGTTGCCTCCTTGTCTCCCAGTGGTACACCCATGCAACATTTCACAAGAATGGATAACAAAAAGAGGGAATTCGCCAACAAAGATGAAAGTGCCGCAAAGAAATAAGCAATTTCATGGGAAGTGAAATTGGATATGATTAGAAGATTTTAAAATGGGAATAGCAAAGTTTAAGATTTGAAGGGACCTAGCTTTGAATAAATCATACGGCAGGAGCCTAATCAATACTTTTTTAAAAGGTAAGTTTCTTCAACATCTTTTTAAATTGCACAAAGGAAAGAAAGCACTCTGGTTGGATTGAAGATTGTAATTTTTGAAAAGTTATTTAGCTAATATTCATGTCAAAGTGTTGATGTTCCTTCCCACCTGAAAAGAAAATGGTAATTACAAAAGAAAGGAAGAAGACACTTTTTACTGCCAGAAAAATCTGTTTTCAAAAGTTGGCAGAAACTGATTAATGTTAAGCCGTCTTGTGAAGCTGCCAGAGCAGAACGGTGTCCTGCTATGAAATGTGCACCTAGATCCCAAGGACTGGTTAAACAAGGGGACATGATCGTTGTCAAATATTCTATGCGAATAAAAGTGTTTGTGATGAAAAAGATGAAAATGTCCCAGAGGAAGTGATCCTGGCAAAATAATTTACACTAAAGAATTCTTGGGGCCAGGCACGGTGGCTCACACCTGGAATCCCATCACTTTGGGAGGCCAAGGCAGGTGGATTTCTTGAGGTCAGGAGTTTGAGACCAGCCTGGCCAACATAGTGAAACCCTGTCTCTACTAAAAATACAGAAAAGCTGGACATGGTGGCACACACCTGTAATCCCAGCTACTAGGGAGGCTGACACAGGAGAATCGCTTGAACCCAGGAGGTGGAGGTTGCAGTGAGCTGAGATGGCACCATTGCACTCCAGCCTGGGTGACAGAGTGAGACTGTATCTCAAAACAAAACAAAACAAAAAAAAAACAAACAAAAAAATCTCTTGGAGACATTTCATGACATTGAAAGCACAAAGGAGAAATGATGGTGGGAAGCTGCTCCAAACTTAGAAGGGAGGATGACAATTCCCCAAGACGTGGGAAAGGTGCTCCTTTAGTGTTTTAATTCACATCACAAGAAGGGGACAAGCTCCATTTCAAGAAAGAAATAACTACTTTTCCATGTTTTCAATGCTTTAAATTACAGCGTACTCAGTAAATATTAGTTTTGTTATTTTTATTTCCCTATGCATTTATAACCGATAGCAAGAGCATTTTTAAAGTCATAGGAAAATTATTAAAGCCCACAGAACAATTGTCATTTTCATCACTGATTATTAAGATTGCTTTTCATGGTTTCAGCTACAATCCTGTACTACCACACAAACTGAAGACTGACTATATTTTTCTATGAAATAAGCAAAAGCAACTGTATGAAAGAAAACTATGGAACACAAAAAGCTCTTGGAAAATTCAGAAGAAGAATTGGAAGATAAAGTTGAGGAAATATCCTTGAAAGTTGAGTAAAAGGGCAAAAAATGGAAAACTGTAAGAAAAACGATAAGAAAATTGGAGATATAGTCTAGGAATTCAACATCTGGATAACAGGAGTTCTAGCAAGAAACAGTTAAGAAAACAAAAGGAAGAAAACCATAAAAAATAATTTTTAAAAAGTTCTCATGAGTTTCCAGAATAGAAGTATGACGTTAAGACACACAATTGGCTCATGGTCGTGGAATTTCAGAAAATTAAAAATAAAGCACTTTCTTGGTTTGATGAGATAGCTCATTCTTATAATTTCAGCATTTTGGGAGGTCAAGGTGGGAGAATTACTTGAGGCCAGGAGTTTGAGACCAGCCTGGGCAGCATAGCAAGATCCTCATCACTACAAAAAAATTAAAAAATTAGCCAGGCATGATGGGGCATGCTTGTAGTCCCTGCTACTTGGGAGGCTGAGCCTAGACGTTTGAGGCTGCAGTCGGCCTTAAATGAATCAAGACCCTGCCTCTTGAAAAAAAAAAAGTTCTTTAAACTTTTAGAAAGAAAACTATGAATTTCATATAAAGGATCAAGAATTTGGATGGTTTGTTTCTCAGTAACAATACTAGAAGCTGGAAGATAGTGGAAAAATGTCTTTGAAGTTCTGAGAGAAAATGATTTCCAATTTGGAATTCCATACCTAGCCAAAATATCTCTAAGAGTTGAGATAGATAAGACATGTTTTTCTTGGATTTGAAAGGTTCTTAAAATTTCCATCTCAAGAACCTTTTCTCAGGAGTCTATTGCAAAATGTGTCCCACCAAAACAAGGGAATAAAACAAAAAACACAAGGCTTGGCATCCAGAAAACTGGGATCCTACAAAATGAAAAGTTCAAGGCTCTGCCACCCTGCAGAATGGTCTTGGAGACATTTCAGAATAAAGACAACGAGCAGATCTAGGGAGCTGTCAGTCCAGATTGCATCAGGTCAAAAGGAGGAACAATTTCAGGAAGACAAAATTGATAGCATATATAATATATTTGAGATTTTTGAGAAAAGGCTTATACAATTGGAAGAGGGCTCTAGGCTGTACTAATTGTAAGTATATAAACAACTGAGTAACAAAAAAGACAATTTTGTTGAATAGGAAAACAAAGTAATTGTAGTAAACGTGATTCAGGCTTGAGTAGTTTTTACTTAGCCACAGTTATAAAAGTACTGAGTATTGATACAAGCAAAAGTATAGTATTTCGAGGCTAGATGACTGCAAGTGTAGGTGCATGGTGGGTATAGGCCGTATGATTGAAAGAGAAATAAATCCTCACCTTCCAAAGGGAGAAGTCAATATTTACTGCCTAAAACTGAAATATCAAGAAGTGGAAATACGAACACTTAGAGGTGAGGAAGTAAATACTAGAAGAGCTAATTTTAATATGATTGCCTCCAGCAAACAGGAAATGGCAGAAATTCCTGTTTTTGTAATTGCTGAATACAACTTTACATGTACATCCGTTAACTGTAATGAGAATAAAAATTATAACAAAATATTAAAACTTGAGGTAGAGTTGTAAGTCTTTACACGCTAACGATTAAGTAGAGAAAATGCAAGATGTATAACAGTGTGAAAAAAGGGAGCCATTTATGTTAAAAAAAGAAATATTTATACCTTTTAGAAAGATGTACAAGAAAATAATCTACTGATGATGGTTGCCTCTGGGGAGCAAAATTGGAGGGTTTAAGATGTGGAGATGAAACTTATTTTTTCCTATATAATTTTCTATACTGTTAAAATCTTTACTTATAAACATTTTTCAATAAAATTAACAAATTTTAAATGATAAAATTTATAATCCAAGAGAAAAAAGCATACTTTTGTCATTTAAGTGGTTGTCTTCTACAGTAAGTAATCTTATGAATTTGGTCTTCATACTGAATTTGTTTTCTGGTTAAAAATATTAAGACTTTGGAAGCAATGAAAATTAGAGTAGTATGTCATTGTAAAGAAGCACATATAATGTTACATGTATAATGTCACAAACATAATGTATTTCAATAACATATTTAAATTGTCTATTAGAATTTCTTGCATGGTCATGGCTGAGAATTTCCTTTGTAAAACATTCCTTGAAAAGTCTCCTTAGCACTGAATATGGGAGGAACTTTTTGGGTAAGAGAGGTAATTTTGGGTCTGTGGAGGCAGAGGAAAAGATAAGGAATTCAGAGAAAGCTGGTAGTAAGATGGCAAAGGGCCTCTCACCAAATCATCAATAAAGACACAAAATTTATGGAATATTTGCTGGGAACACAATTTTTAGAGAGGGATGAAGAGGTTAGCCTTCTTGTCAATGTTATGGAAAGAATAGCATCAGATCATATTGGAATAGAATCTTGGAGGCAGAGAAAGGAAGCTCCAGGAACTTAGAAAAATTATGTGGAATGCTTTGGTTGGTCACAAATGGAACTATAGTTACAACCAAGGGCTGCCCAGGTTACTTCTAAATTGTACATAGAAACTATAGACATCCCGAAGCTTTAATTCTAATGCTTGTTCTACCATTTGCCAAATGAATAACCCTGGAGTAAGTAATATAAACATTTAGAATCTCAACCTTCTCAACTCAGCTACCACACTACCAACACTATTTTAATCAAACATTTGTAAACCTTTAACATTTTTAGTGTGAAGCAAATCTATGATACAGCAGTGCTCTTTACAAAATGCTTTATAGTTTTCTCATTTCTCAAACTGTAGTTCTTCCACTTATTTCTTTTTTATATCTTAGGTAAGTGTAATAGTTTATTCTGTGTTTGTGGTAGGATACTTTGCAAATTATAGAAGGCAATAAAAATTCTAGTGTCTGAGCATTTTATTATTTAGTTCCAGCTTAGTTTACAAGATCATCTCTGGCTTCAATGGTAAAAATTTGAATTTCCTCTGGAATCCTCTACTGAGTATACTTAAGTTCACTGGCATTCTCCTTCTGGCTCACCAATTTCAGTCACTTTCTTGTTAGAGGCACTTCAGAGAAAATAAAGGATCTTAAAATCAATACTAGAACATTCAAGAAGCACTATTTTAAATTCTGAAGTGATAAGAAAAAAATAAAATAAAATGACATTCAAGAGCAATATACAAATATGGTCAGCATATTTTTCTCCAAAATAATTATAATTATTTAAAAATAAATTTAAAACTCAATCATAAATATAAAAGAACCAGTAAAGTAAAACGTCCTTAACACTTTACAACCAAAATCATTTTATAAAATTTAAAAACAATGATAAATTTTATTTCTTAGTGACTTTTCAATAACCGAAGTCAAAGTTAATCAAAAATGTTCAAACACACATTTGGTGCCTGTTGAGGAATTTTTGAGAAAATAACAATAGTTGATTCAACTGTACAGATCCACAGGATTTGGCAGTCACAGAAAATACCTTGTAAATTGAACTTTTTGTTTAAGAAATAAAATAAGCATTCTTTAGCATGTAGAGTATCTTGAACTTCAGAACACAATCTACAAGGCTAACTTATTATAAAACAATCATTTTCACAGCTAATATTTGTATTTCTATTTGATCATTTAATGGTTCATTTGTTTATTCATCAAACATTGAATACTTCACATTGGTACCCAAATTTGTGGATTTTGAGGTATACAAAGGGAAATCAGAAGGAATAACTAGTAGGAAGAAGACACTGACCCATCCTGTGATCCTGTAGTACCATCCATTCTGTCCCTCCCAGATGCTCCACTCTCTAGAACACACCCATATTGGAGGGCTGTCTCTTTAAAGTTACCTCTTCTTATGCCTATGTGATACATATGAGCAGATACTTCTTATAAATCTAATCCGCTTTAATTGGGTTTGCCAGGAGTGGTTATAGACTTTTTCTTACATCTTTGCTTTCAGAAAGTAATTGGATAACTTCTTATGCTATGTGGAAATGCAGTAGCTAACAAAATGGCAGACTTCCTATTTAATTAAATCCGTACATCTCCAACACAAACTTGACATACAGATTTACAGTAATGAAATCTCTAAAGTTTTTAAATATAAGCTTTAACTGCCAATTCCAATTCCAAAAACAGGGATATAAAAGACAGTTTTGAGAATTAACCAATGCGATAAAAAGGGAGCCCCTTTCCTTAGCACAATTTCTCACTGTCTACTGTAGTTTCATTCTTTTGAGTCTGTCATTGCCTTTGTCTTTTCACTTCAAAGCCATATTCAGCTTCAGATGTCAAACACAATGCAGTGGGCTGGTGTCTGCTTACTAGAGCTGAAATGCCTTGTTTTGGAAGTGCCTTAACAGCCAACCTTATTGGTCTAGATTTACCACCTTGACCTACTTCATTCATTTATTTTCATGAAAATGGAGACTTCTGATGCTTATTCACATGAAAGCATCCACTAGACCAGAGTTCAGATAAAAATAAGGACGTTTCTGATAAATTGCTTCATTCACATTAGCTTTTCTGGGCAATAGGTAGGAGGAAATAAAACACTTATATCTCTACAAGTAATTCATGGGGAGCACAGATGTTTTTACAGTAAACCATGTTATAAAATGTGATAAAAGTCTCTGATAAAAATAAATTATCCTCAACCCAACTTCTGGAGGGGCCACAGGACAAAAAGAAGATTAGGCCGGACGCAGTGGCTCACCTCTGTAATCCCAGCACTTTGGGAGGCTGAGGCGGGTGGATCACCTGAGATCAAGAGTTCAAGACCAGCCTGGACAACATGGTGAAACCCCATCTCTACTAAAAATATAAAAATTAGCTGGGCATGGTGGCACACGCCTGTAATCCCAGCTACTCAGGAGGCTGAGGCAGGACAATCGCTTGAACCTGGGAGGCTGAGGTTTCAGTGAGCCGAGATTGTGCCATTGCACTCCAGCCTGGGCGACAGAGCAAGACTCAGTCTCAAAAAAAAAAATAAAAGGCAAATTAATAGGAGAAAAGGCACACACACATTTCTATTTTAACTTGTATAGCACTGGGGAATTGCAGAATGATTACCCAGTGGGGTACAGACGCTTAGACACCCCTCTTCATACAATAAATGTGGCGATTTGAGGAACAGTGAATGATTTTTAGGGGAAAATGAATGGACTTGCAGAACATACGATGGCCTGGGACAAAACGTGTTGTGACTGGAGATCAGGCAATTGTTTGTGACAAAAGTGTACCCAGGGGTGTTGATGGACTTCGGTCTTTCTTCCTGTGATATGAGTGCAGTTAATGAAACTCAGGGAAGGCAGTTGTGTTCTTTTGGCCGGTCTGGTTTCTAGGAAGATAAAGGATCCTCAGAGAACAACTTCATTCTGTTCCTTGGGAGAGACAAAACATTAAGAAATGGGGGTGAGGGGTAGGTCAGAGAGACCTTGGGATCGCTTCTTCAATCCGGCATGTCAAAGGGCCATATGTTGGAGTTCAAGTTTCTGAGACACAACACTTTCTGTTGTAGCAGCAGAAAAGGAGTGATCCCTTTCCTCCCTGTCATAGGGGTCACAACGGACACCTCTGAAACAAAGACAGATTAACAAGAGAAAAGCCCAGCAAATATATTCGACCACAGCTTCACAGTACACAGGAGCCTTCGGAATGAAGACCCAAAGGTACCGGGGAAACTCTGATTGTGTGCCCAGGTTTCAGGGAGCAGGGACAGTCATGCAGAAATGTGACCGGACAGAAGGAAATGATGTAATGGTAACAGGCTAACTAGGGACACTCGGTGAGGCCTGTCTGTTCAGATCTTTCTCAGCCTCTCTGTGCAGCTTTCCTTCCTCCCAGGTATCCGGCAGGACCCTTTCTGTAATGGGGGGCCTATTACCTACAATTAAATAAGATAGGTCAGAAAATTTTTTCTGGCCAATTCTTACACAGAAAAACAGCCAAAAGTGAAAGTGCCTTTAGGCTACACGTTGGCTTTGGGGAAAAGGAACTCTGGTTTCTGTGACACTCGTTGGGGCAGAGAGATTCTAGTTCCTGCGACTGGCCTCAGGGGAGAATGGGGCTGAGACAGGAGGGTGAGAGAAGGTCACAGGGAAACTTCGCTTCTGAGGCTGCTTCTGCTGTCTTCACTTTGAAGCATCATTTTTCTGAGCCTCAACATTCTTCAGTCTGAAACTTCCCCCCAGTAGTTTTTTTGTTTGTTTGTTCGTTCGTTTTGAGATGGAGTCTCACTCTGTCGCCAGGCTGGAGTGCAGTGGTGCGATCTCGGCTCACTGCAACTTCCGCCTCCCTGGTTCAAGCGATTCTCCTGCCTCAGCCTCCCGAGTAGCTGGGATGACAGGCACCCGCCACCACGCCGGGCTTATTTTTGTATTTTTAGTAGAGACGGGGTTTCACCATGTTGGCCAGGCTGGTCTCGAACTCCTAACCTCAGGTGATCCACCCACCTCGGCCTTCCAAAGTGCTGGGATTACAGGTTTGAGCCACCACGCCCGGCCCCCATAGGTAGTTTGACAGTCCACGGATCGGGTTGGTGGATTGTCTCCCAGGCTGTTCCCAGGCTCTCAGTCCTGAGAAGAGGCCTTTCAGCTATCAGTTGACAGTTGTGTCTCATTTCAGCAGCAGTGTTGCAGACCGGCTTCCACCGAAGTCAGGCCCCAAATAGTGTGAACAGTCATATACGTAGCAAAGGGCATTTCTAGGGAAAGAAAAGAAAACAAACCTTTGGGTCTAGAGGGCAGCCAGTCAAGATTTTCAGATGTTAGACTTGAAGCATCTTCATATGGAGCGAGAGCAGACAGTGGCAATCTGGGATTTTTCCGGTTCACAGTTTGCATCCGGTGAGCTTTCTAAGTGGCCCATATAGTAATAGGCACAAAGTTTATTTCTACATAAACTGCTGTGGTGATTTCTCCAAAGGCTATATCAGACCATCCAGTTTTAGTCTGCAGGGTTTCAGGAAAGTGCAGTTTTCATTTCAGTGATTCCAAGCTGGAAGGGTGGAGAAAAATTACAAATACTACTTTGGAGAGTCGTAGTCAAATATTGCAGGAAACTCAAATAATTCAAGATCTGGTTCAGATTGTAGGTAGATAGTAAACCCTCAAAAACAATGAGGTAGAGTCTAATAACAGGTGCACTAGAGTTTTCTTCTGAAATATAATTTTTATTTCTCTAGTCCACCAATCAAAAAACATAAAAAATATGTTTCAAACAAAAAGTCATTAAAACAAGACTAATTTGTTCATAAGAAAAGTTTAGTCTTTAGGCTTTATGATTTTTTACGTAAGTATAGCAAGAATAGTGATCAACCATATAGGCACTTTTTTAATTGGCTTTGTTGGGGAACTTTTTCATAAGGAACCTCAGACTGGACTTTCTAAAAGCCTCTCAGGTCTCAGGAGCCAAGCCAAGGACTCACCTCAGGACTGTACTTACACAAACAACTGTTTTGCCTTCAAACTAGAACACTCGCAGTTGCCAAATTTTGGAGGGATCAGGTAGGGACAAAGGTAAATGTTTCAATTTTGCTCATAAAAATATATGTTAGCAAATTGCTGCAAGCTATAGATAGCATAAAAGAGTTTCCTTAACAATGCAGATAAAAACATAAAAAATATGTTTCAAACAGAAAGTCACTAAAAAGTCATAATCCTTTGTGAGTTCAGTCCCATGTAATTAATTCTTGTTCTGCCAATGTAAGTTAGGATTTTCTTGAGTCCAGTTTTTCCATTCGAGTTATGGAAACTCAGTCCAATGGTATGAACTCAGAATTAGAATTATTTTCGTTCTTTCCATATATTTCCTTGAAGACACAACATTTTAGGACTCTAATCACTTGCAAAGAGCTTTCAGAAAAAAACATCAAAATAAAGCAATTAACTGTGGACAGTATGATGTAAAATGGCTATGGTTAAAGATATGATAGGAATTCACAATAATAATGATGCAACTGTCAAGAAAATTTGGTCCTCTCTGTGGCACACAACATTTTAACATTAGCTTTATGACTGGCAACATATACTAAAACATAATTTCTAGGATTTCTAGGAATCTCTTACAATTTTGGAACACATATGTCAATAACATATTCACACAAATATAACCTCAAAGAAGGTTAAACATCATTTCTTATTTGACAATGTTTGTCATATAATTTAACATATCAAGTAAGTCTAATTTAATGTCTTTCTTGGATTTCCAGGGGCCCTCCTATAATGTCTAAAAGTTACTTTGAGGTCAAAAAGACTAAATTTGATTTGGGGAAAGTTGCCAAAATAAAGGTTGCCATCACAGATCATTATGAGAAAAATAACCACTTATTTAAACAAAAGATCTAATAAACACAGTGTGATGCACATGGAATATTTTTTCTTTCTCTTCTTTTTTCTTTTGTAGTTTATTCAAAAGGGAAACAAAAATCCTTTATTATCTCTTCTCTTATAATACATTTATTTATTCTTAGTTTAACCACATAAGCTCCTCTGTTATATTTTCAACTATTTTATCTATTTAATATAATATATAACATTAAAAAACTATTTATTCTGAAATGATCTTTAAATGTACTCTAAACTAGATAAAATTACTTTTCTAAACAAAACACATATTTTTCATTTTTTGTAACTTTTTTCATCAGAAATACCTCTTGTTTTGCTTGTATATTTTGCGTATAGAATTGGTCCTCTTATTTTTGGTAGTTTTCATTAAATGTATTAATTGTAATTTTAACTCTTAGTAGCCTTAATTTTTACTGAAAACCTAGAAGTAAGCAATTTTGACTGTTTGCACTAGTAATTTATAAATACACATTTTAAAATTATTAGAAACATTAGTTTTTTAGAATCTTTGTATGTTTATTAACAAATCCAAATAAATTTTGCTTTTTAAAATAACCTATAAAAACAAAATGCCAAAGTATATAAACTGGAACTTATGCTTATTAATTAATCTTTCAGTACCTTAACTTATTTAGAAATGACTCAGACGTTTCATGATGATCTATTCTTTAACTTAATATAACACAACTTTCAGATTTTAAATTATTTTTAAAAATCTTTGAACCTAGGACAAGTTTATTTAGAAATGTTTATTCCATTTACCTAATTTACTCATTCTTAACAATTATATTTGAATTGCTCATGGAAAACAAAGCTAACCATAGAAGTTATTTTTGAAAAAGCAAGACCAAGCTAGCCCTGTAACAGCCAGCTTTGTTTCCATCGAGGCCTCTGTGACACTGGCCACAGGATGGGCCTATACTTGGCTAGACCCTGCCCTGCAGCTGCCAGCCCAGGTGCTGGGATACACATGAACGCTCAGGCTTTACCATGGCCACCAGTCCAGATCCCAGAATTCAGAAGCTCAAAACTGAAGACATAAGCTTGCAGCAGCATGTGTATAAGGTTTCAGGCGAGCCAGCACCCAGCCCACACAGTTCAGTCCACAGACAAACCAAGCAAATATCAAAAATAGTATGGAAGCAGAGAATAAAAGTTAAAAGTTAAACATGGTTCCCCCCACCATCCTTTAAATATCTAGGTGATAACAGTCTTGTTTGACTAGTAGCTGTAGGTATTAAAAATATATATATATGTTTGTACTGAAGCAGGATATTTCCCTGACCCCTTCACAGGCCCCACAAAGGGGGTGCCCTGTTTACTCAGCCCACAGCTCTCAGCTGCTCACAGGAGGGATTGCACAAGTGAATGTGGTGGGAACTGGAGTACAGAAGCGCTGGAGTCACCCGGCTGCTCCAGCTCCTGCAGGAGTGAACTCCACTCACTTGGACCCACTGCATTTCCACCCTTGCAGGAGAGGGTGCACAGGTGAATGGGTGCAGGAGCTGGGGTGAGTGCTTTTGGGTGCCAGCAGGAGCCAACTCTGTGCTGGCCCCACGGCAGTGTCTAGGGAGGTGCCCACAACCCCTGAAGCCCCAGAGGGAGTGTTACAGCGCTCTTTTAGTTCTGCTGTCCGTGGATGGCTTAAGTGTCAACAGCTCAGTGGACCCCCTGCCTTTTCGCATGAGGTGGCTGCCTTCCACCAGTGAGGGTGAAGGGCCAGTGTGACAGACTTTTGCATCTGCACTCGTGGTTCCCGAGTTCTTGTCTGGTGTCCAGGACATGAGGTTGCAGGAACAAATTGAAGGATGGTAAATGTGGGGGATTTTACTGCTGATAGAGGTGGCTGTCAGCAGGAAGGGGAGCTGAAAAGGGGACGGGGTGGGAAGGTAACCTTCCCTCAAAGTTCAACTGTCTCTGGCCAGATTCTTCTCTGAACTTACACCATCAAGCTGTTCCTCTGAAGTCAAGCCACTTCTCTCCAATGTCCAACTGTAGTCTCCAACGTCTAGCTGCTTCTTCTCTCTGCTGGCTGAGTTCTGGGGTTTTTATGGGCACATGACATGGGGTGGGGCGAGCCATGGGTGGTTTTGGAAAAGGAACATTTGAGCAGGAAAACAGGGATGGAAGTTCTCACTTTGGGCTGTGGTTCTAGGCTTTTTGGTTTGAGGGTGGGGCCCTCACCAGGACCTGCCCTCTTCTGCCTAGAATTTCCCTGCCTTCTGTCCCTATCAGTACTATAACCAATGCTGATAATTCTGAAGATATTCCTGTTTTTATTTTACCAACAAGTTTAAAACTAACTTTATTTACCAATAACGATTTTTATTAACTGTATAGAAACTCAGATCACATGAACTATCTAGCACTTGATACTATTATATGAAGTATTTGAGTTAGTTTTAATTTTATCTTTGAAAAAGAGCTTTAGGGGCCAGGTGCAGTGGCTCACACCTGTAATCCTAGCACTTTGGGAGACTGAGATGGGTGAATCATTTGAGGTCAGGAGTTTGAGACCAGCCTGGCCAACATGATGAAAACCCATCTCTACTAAAAATACAAAAATTAGCTGGGTATGGTGGTGTGGGCCTGTAATCCCAGCTACTCAGGAGGCTGAGGCAGGATAATCTCTTGAACCCAGGAGATGGAGGTTGCAGTGAGCCGAGATCGCACCACTGCACTCCAGCCTGGGCAACAGAGTGAGACTGTTTCAAAAACAAAGCAAAACAAAAAAGCTTTAGGGGCATCATGCCTATTATCATAGATCAATTTTATGGAGGCTACGGACTGGGTTTTAGGTGTGAATGTTTTTAAAGCTCATCTGAGTGAACAAAATATCCATTTTTGCTACAACTGGGTTTGTTGCATTTTTCTCTAATTTGGTCTTGAAGTTTCTCTCTGAAAAGTAGCTGTAATCCCTACCCCTGGCCAGACAGGTTTATCAAGGTAGCCACTCTCTAGGAGATCCCTGATGAGGAGAAGAATTAGGTTCAGGTGTGACAGTTAGAAGCGCCATGGAGAAGGATTCAAAAACAGATATCCAGGCTGCATAAAATTACAGGAATTCACTACAGTATTTTACAAGGAAATACCCAGATGAGCTTAGGAAGAAGTTCAGAAATCTGTTCAAAATAATCAGTTGAATGCCTGAAACTCATACTTTGGAAAACAATCTAGTTAAATAGGTAGCTTTCCAACATATCTTCTTTTTTTTCAACTGGATGACCCAGCTCTGGGTGGAGCCCATTGAGGAATAGGGCCAACAAAGTACTTGCAGCTTCTGGGGTTTAAAATTTATGCATGTAAAAGCAGGTGTAGCTAGAAGGCGGAGTACTCAGATCTTTGGAAATTAAGGATTCCTTTTTTACACTGAATCATGTGTCTTCCAGAGCCAAGACAAAAGTCCGAGAGGGCAATGCCATGGGGCTGAGCTGCTCAATGCCCTCCCAGCGCATCCTGCTGCAAGGATGCCCCCCAGGATGCTGCCTCGCCTAACCAGCCGCTCCAGGAGTGGCCCCCAGCCCCCACCCCATGGAGGTTCGACTTCCTGGTGACCAGTGCTCCAGTAACCTCTAAGTGCTTGAACCACACCTGTCAGCCAGTTATGGCTTTGGCTCTGGGAGTCCCCCTGACCAACTTAACCAATGCTTTTTTTCTGTAGAAAATTGCCACTTACTGTTGGTTTCTGTCTGACCCGGTGAGATACTTGAGGCTTCCCCTACCTGTGCACACAATGAAATGAAGACAATAAAAAGCCAGAGTTTGCTCATTCTAGTAATAACCACTTATTGCAACTGCTGTCAATTTCCTTAAAAATGTCATCTCTTGCCAGTGTTCGTTACTTTGTACTCAAAGGCCAAGTATCCTCTCGCGGTGACCCTTGGTGTGCCTAAAAGCCAAAGAGAGCTAGGCGTGGTGGCTCACACCTGTAATCCCAGCACTTTGGGAGGCCGAGGCGGACGGATCACTTGAGGTCAGGCGTTCGAGACCAGTCTGGCCAACATGGTGAAACCCCATCTCTACTAAAAATACAAAAATCAGCTGGGTGTGGTGGCACACACCTGTAATCCCAGCTACTCGGGAGGCTGAGGCAGGAGAATTGCATGAACCCAGGAGGCGGAGGTTGTAATGGGCTGAGATCATGTCACTGCACTCCAGCCTGGGTGACAGAGCAAGACTCCGTCTCAAAAAATAAAAATAAAATAAAAAATGAAAGCCAAAGAGATCAGGGAGCTTAACTGGAAAGAGAGTAGAGCTTCAGCCCTGAGAGAAACCCACCCATGACTCCTGGGGCTCCATCAGGAAGAGGGGGATCCCCATTGTTCCTTCAAGGGTCTCAGGGGTGTTGCACGCCTCCTTTATATCCCTGTATGCAGTACCCAAAACTGTTTCCCTTCGTAATTTTTTATCCATTGACCATCAAATGGAGGAGGTAAGATTACTGGGAACTAGCTGGAAGAGCAAATGTGGCGAAAGGAGCAGACGCAAACAGAAAGATCAGGTCTTAGAGGAGCCGACTTAGGGAGATTTTAAGTCTTCTAAAGAGGAGCTTATCATTAGCAGAGGCTTGAGAAAATAGGGGCTTTCAGCTACTGAAAAAATTCTCATAAGAGAAACAGAATTCAAAAGAGAAAAAGCAGAAAAGCTTTAAAAAAAATTATAGCCTGAATATAGGCTTTTAATTTAGCCAACTCTTGGCCGGGTGCAGTTGCTCATGCCTGTAATCCCAGCACTTTGGGATGCCAAGGCAGGAGGATTGCTTGAACCCAGGAGTTTGAGACCAATCTGGGCAACAAAGCAAGACCCTGTCTCAAAAAATAATAATAACAAATACATTTAGCCATTTTAATCATAGAGCTGTTTAATTTTTTTTTTTTTTTTTTTTTTTTTGAGATGGAGTCTTGCTCTGTGGCCAGGCTGGAGTCCAGTGGTGTGATCTTGGCTCACTGCAACCTCCGCCTCCCAGGTTCAAATGATTCTCCTGCCTCAGCCTCCCGAGTAGCTGAGATTACAGGTGCCCACCACCACATCCAGCTATTTTTGTATTTTTATTACAGACGGGGTTTCACCGTGTTGGCCAGGCTGGTCTCGAACTCCTGCCCTTGTGATCCGCCAACCTTGGCCTCCCAAAGTGCTGGGATTACAGGCGTGAGCCACCGTGCCCAGCCTAAATTTTTTTTCTTAAACCTTTTGTCAGATTTCAGCCAGGACAAACAGTCAATATTTCTAGCTTTTCAACTATTTTTTTTCTTTTCTTTCTTGTAAACCAAAGATACCTACGAAATAACTGAGGACCAAAACCAATAGGCTTGTTGTTGCTTAACTAAGGACACATGAAGCATCTCCAAAGAGGCGGGAAGAAGCAACTCTCACAGGATCCAGAGCCACCCCCAGAGACAGCTGAAAGGAAAAAGAGGCTGAGACAACTCCTTGCGAGTGGCAGCAGTGGGTACGCCAGCCACAAGCAGGGTCCAGCCCACATATCTGTCCAGCCATATTCTTCTTATGGGGGCCCCCAACCTTTTGGTTGGTCTCCTGTACATGCAGGCCCAATAACCTGCACGCCAAGCTATATTCTCAGGACACACAACAAGACAAACAGGAAAACAACAGATGTTTATAGATGGGAAAAAGTAACAAATGGGTACCCCGAAACCAAATGCACACGAGTCGCGATCCAAATGATTTCCTCCTGCCAACCTAAATTTGGAAAGGAAGGGATAAAGAGAAATTTCTGCACTACAGGCAGAGGACTGGGAGAACTGAGCTTAGTAGAATTCTTACCTTTGATTGCTATTTTTCTTTTCCTTTTTTTTTTTTTTTTGAGACGGAGTCTTGCTCTGTCGCCCAGGCTGGAATGCAGTGGCGCGATCTCCGCTCACTGCAAGCTCCGCCTCCCAGGTTCACGCCATTCTCCTGCCTCAGCCCCCCGAGTAGCTGGGACTACAGGTGCCCGCCACCACGCCCGGCTAATTAGTTTTTGTATTTTTAGTAGAGACGGGGTTTCACCATGTTAGCCAGGATGGTCTCGATCTCCTGACCTTGTGATCTGCCCGCCTCGGCCTCCCAAAGTGCTGGGATTACAGGTGTGAGCCACTGTGCCCGGCCTTTGATTGCTATTTTTCTGTCAGTTGTCCCAGGACTTCATCTGGAGGCTCCAGAGCAAGTCAGGTGTCTTGGTCACCCTATTTGGGTCACCAGAACTACAGGGGTGGAAAGAGGGTGATCCCTTTTCTCCCCATCATAAGCATCATGACCAACCCTCCTATAACAAACAACAGGCTAACAAGAGACAAGCATAACAAATTTGTCTGATCATTGTTTTATGTGGCATGGGGGCCTTGGGAATGGAGACCCTAAGGTACAGGAGAGACTATCTGATCTCATGCTAAGGTTTGATAAAGCAGGGATGGCCGTGTAGAAATGGGAATGGACAAAAAGGGAATGTTCTAGTAGTACCGGGGCTGAGTGTGGAAACCCAGCAAGGCCTGTTCGGACTCTTCTTGGCCTCTCTGTGCAGCTTCCTTCCTCCTGGGTGTGGGGTAGGGTCCCCCTGGAATGGGGATCTTATGACCCACAATTAAACAAGGTGGGTCTGAGAAGTTCTTTACGGCAGCTCTCACACAGAAAGGCAGGGGAGGCTGAAAGTAATGATTTGAGGCTTTATTGTTGGCTTTGGGGAAGTGGGAGTCTGGTTTCTTTTATTTATTTATATTATTATTATTATTATTGTTATTATTTGAGACAGAGTCTCGCCATGTCACCGAGGCTGGAGTGCAATGGCTTGATCTCCTCACTGCAACCTCCGCCTCCCAGGTTCAAGTGATTCTCTTGCCCCAGCCTCCCGAGCAGCTGGGATTACAGGCGGGTACCACCATGTCCAGCTAATTTTTTGTATCTTTTAGTAGAGATGGGGTTTCACCATGCTTGCCAGGCTGGTCACAAACTCCTGACCTCATGATCCTCCCGCTTTGGCCTCCCAGAGTACTGGGATTACAGACATGAGCCACTGTGCCCGGCCAGGAGTCTGGTTTCTATGACCCACCTGGAAGTAGAGAGCTTCTCATTTCTATGGCTTGCCTTGTGGGAGAATGAGGGCCAAGGGACAAGAGGCCAGGAGAAAGAGAGAGACTTGGCTTGAGGCTGCTTCTGCAGCCTTCACTTTGTTTTCTGAGCCCCAGCACTGCTGTCTCCATCACCTTCAGACACACTTAAATCGTAGCTACCTCTTGTGAATACTTGGCCTCAAGTAAAAGAAAGGAAGATGGAGAAACAAAGGAAGAAACTGAACAGAATGCATTTTATTCGAAGCACCTTCCTTCTACCTCCTTTTACTTTGGCTAAGGATAAAAGGGTAGATTAAAGCGAGATTTGCAAGTAGCTTAAGGAAGGCAAAGTCAAGGATTGAGAGCCAAGAAAGAATTAAGGACAATTCAGTAGAATGTACATTCCAGAAGAAAGCTGGTTAAGACCAAAACTCAACCAATCTCTGATGTAAACAATGGAGCTGATGATTAAAACTAAAGGCCAGCAAATTTTGAAATGTGAAAAGCAATACAGTTATTTAATTCAATGATACTCTATTGATTGTAAATTCATTTTAATCTTTAAACCATCCTTCTGATTATATGAACAAAAGCAGCAAAATTTAACAACTATTTCTTTCTCTTTTTTTTTTTTGTTTTTTGTTTTTTGTTTGTTTTTGAGACAGGGTCTCGCTCTGTGGCCTAGGCTGGAATGCAGTGGCGTAATCACAGCTCACCACAGCCTAGGCTGGAATGCAGTGGCGTAATCACAGCTCACCACAGCCTAGGCTGGAATGCAGTGGCGTAATCACAGCTCACCACAGCCTAGGCTGGAATGCAGTGGCGTAATCACAGCTCACCACAGCCTAGGCTGGAATGCAGTGGCGTAATCACAGCTCACCACAGCCTAGGCTGGAATGCAGTGGCGTAATCACAGCTCACCACAGCCTCAAACTCCTCGGCTCAAGGGATCCTCCTGCCTTAGCCTCCCAAGTAGCTGGGACTACAGGTGCACACCACATGCCCAGCTAATCTTAAAAGTTTTTTTTGTATAGATGGGGTTTCACCATGTTGTCCAGCCTAATTTTGAACTCCTGGGCTCAAGCAATTCTCCTGCCTTGACCTCCCAAAGTGCTGGGATTATAGGGGTGAGCCATCACACCAGGCAAAACTTTCTTTCTTTATTGTTGAGTTTTTGGAAAAGAAGAGAGACATGAATGATACGAAAGGGACATGATAGAAAAGGAAAAGGATCAATAATTAGAGAAAACTCCTATCCTTTCTTTGGCTGGTTTTCAAACCCTTCATTGGAGCCCTGCAAGTTCTGAGGAATCTAGGCACCGGGGTGGCATGGAGGAGAGGAGGACTGAGCCTTGACAAACTCCAGCCTCTGTTCCCAGCTACTCAGGAAGCAGAGGTGGGCGGACGGCTTAAGCCTGGGAGGCAGAGGTTGCAGTGAGCTGAGATCATGCCACTGCACTCCAGCCTGGGTGGCAGAGCCAGACCATGTCTCAAAAAAAAAAAAAAAAAAAAAAAGCCATTTCCAGAAAACAAAGATAAAGAGAATTTATCACTAGCAGTTTTACACTACACAAAATATTAAAGAATGCACTTCAGGCTGAGGAAGATGGTCAGAGGTGGATGTGAAAACATGAATCTGCAAAAAAAAAAAAAGGAAGAGCACCAGAGTTGGTAAATATGTGGGCAAATACAAAATTTTTCTTAATCTTTTTAAGAAACTCAAGTGATTGTTTAAAGTAAAATAATAAAATTGTACTGCAGAGTTTATAAGACAGACGTGAGCAGTGAGCCGAGATCGTGTCACTGCACTCCAGCCTGGGCGACCATGCGAGACTCCATCTCAAAAAAAAAAAAAAAAACACAGAAATGAAATATATGACAGTAATAGTAAAAAGTGTTGGCAGTAAAAATTGTTATAGAAAATTGAATTATACTGTTACAAGGTTCTTAACATGAAATAGTAAACTATGAATTTCAGTAAGCTATGATAAGGTTAGGGTCCATATTATGATCCTTACAGCACCTACTATAAATGTAAAATTAGAATGTCAATTTCAAAGACCGATAGAAATAATAATATGTAATTCTTATAATTCAATTAATCTAAAAGAAGGCAGGAAAAATGAGACCAAGCAGAGATGGGAGTTATGGAATAAGTAGAAAACAATTGTTACCAAACCCAACTATATCAACAATTACATTGGGTAAAAAGGTACTAAATACTCTTAATTAAATGTTAGAAACTGTCAGATAAAAAAGTAAGATGAATTCAATAGGATAATACTTTAACTATAAAGACACAAATAGGTTGAAAGTAAAAGAATGGAAAAGAGGCCAGGTGCGGTGGCTCATGCCTGTAATCCCAGCACTTTGGGAGGCTGAGGCGGGCGGATCACGAGGTCAGGAGTTTGAGACCAGACTGGCCAACATGGTGAAACCCTGCCTCTACTAAAAATACAAAAAATTAGCTGGGCATAGTGGCGGGCGCCTGTAATCCCAGCTACTTGGACGATTGAGGCAAGAGAATCGCTTGAACCCGGGAGGCAGAGGTTGCAGTGAGCTGAGATCACGCCACTGCACTCCAACCTGGGCGAAAGAGCGAGACTCCGTCTCAAAAATAAATAAATAAATAAAAAGAATGGAAAAGAATATACCATGCAAACACTAATCACAAGTAACACAATGTGACTATATTATCAAAGTAGGCTTTCTAACGAGAGGTATTTGAAAAAAGATACACTTATAACCACATGTTGACAAGGGTCAATTCATTACATAAACATCCTAGATTTATTTGCAATGAAGAGTAGAACTTCAAAATACAGTAACAAAAATTGGCAGAGCTAAATGGAAAATTAGAAAACTTTACAATCATAGTGGGAAATTTTTACAGCCATATATTAAAAATTCACAGAAGTAAACCAAAAAAGTTAGCAACATAGAGAATTCAGCAACTTTATCAACCCCTCGACCTAATTGATATTTATAGACTATTACAACAAATTGCTGCAAATATATATTAATTTCAAATGTACAAGGAACGTTAACTAAGATTGACAAATGCTGAGTCATAAAATAAGTTTCAATACATTTTAAAAGACTAAAATTATATAGAGTATTTTTAAACCACAAGAGAATTAAGTTAAAATCAATAGTAAAATTATAACTAGAAAAATTCTTAAATACTAAAATCAATAGTAAAATTATAACTAGAAAAATTCTTAAATACTTGAAAATTAAACTACATGCTTCTACATAACCCATGGGTGAAAGGAAAAAAAATCCCAAGGGAAATTAGAAAATATTTTGAACTAAATTGTAATTAAAACAAAGCATATCAAAATTTGTGAGATGTAGCAAAAACAGTTCTAAGACGGAAATGTGTAGCATTAAAGTTTACATTAAGAAAAAGATCAGGGCCAGGCGCGGTGGCGCACACCTGTAATCCCAGCACTTTGGGAGGCCGAGGCAGGTGGATCATGAGGTCAGGAGATTGAGACTATCCTGGCTAACATGGTGAAATCCCGTCTCTACTAAAAATACAAAAAAAAATTAGCTGAGTGTGGTGGCGGGCATCTGTAGTCCCAGCTACCCAGGAGGCTCAGGCAGGAGAATCGCTTGAACCAGGGGAGTGGAGGTTGCAGTGAGTCAAGATCGCGCCACTGCACACCAGCCTGGGTGACAGAGCAAAATTCTGTCTCAAAAACAGAAAGAAAAAGATCAGTGAACTAAGCTATCAAGATAAAACAAGCTAGACCAGAAAAAAATATTAAGCTCAATAAAAGTAAAAGGAAGGAAATAATATAAAATCATAAGTCAATACTATAAAACAGATTAAAAAAGCAAAAATCAACCAAGTTGAACTTTGTTATTTAAAAAGATTAATAAAAGTGATGCACTTCTAGCAAGACTAGCTGAGAAACAAATTGCCACTATAGGAATGAAAGAGGAGATATAACTATAAATTCTTCAGACATTAAATGATGTTAAAGCATATTAGAACAAGTTTACATCAATAAATTCAATGAATTCAATTATTTTTTCCTGAAATTTATACAAGAAAACAGAAATTCTGAATAGCACTGTATTCGTTAAAGAAACCAAAATATCCCAAAAGAAATGTCAAGCCTAAATATCTTCACTAGTAAATTCTATAGAACATTTAAGGAAGAAAAATATCAAAATTCAACAAACTATTTTATAAATAAAAAAAGAGGAAGCACAAACTACCTTAATGAGACCAACATAATCCTGAGACCAAAACATCAAGGATGGTATAACAAAAAAATTACAGATAACTATTTCTGAGAACACAGATATAAAAATCCTCAATATCATGTTAGCAAATAAAATCCAGTAATATTTAACAATAATAGTACATCAGGCCAAGTAGGGTTTATACCAGGATTTAATATTTCAAAACTAATTTATATAATTTACCACATTAATAGAATAAATCATACGATCATCTCAATATACAGATAAGGCATTTGACAAAATTTACCCCTTAATCCGGATTAAAAACAACAATAAACTAGGAATAGAAGAGAATTTCTTAAATTTAGAAAAGGACACCTATGAAAAACTTACCTTTTTTTTTTGTTCTTTTGTGTTTTTTGGAACAGAGTCTCACTCTGTCATCCGGGCTCCAGGCTGGAGTGCAATGGCATGATCTTGGCTCACTGGAACCTCCGCCTCCTGGGTTCAAGCGATTCTCCCACCTCAGCCTCCTGAGTAGCTGGGATTACAGGCGTGCACCACCATGCTTGGCTAATTTTTTGTGTTTTTAGTAGAGATGGGGTTTCACCATGTTGGCCAGACTGGCCTTGAACTCCTGACCTCAGGTGATCCACCCGCCTCGGCCTCCCAAAGTGCTGGGATTACAGGCATGAGCCACCACGCCTGACCTGAAAAACTTACCTCTAACATAATATTTTATAAGATATTGAATGCTCTATCTTTACCACCCCCTCAACATCAGAAACAAGGCAAGGATACTTTAACAACTTCTATTTAACATGTTCTAGGATCCTAAACAGTGCAACAAGGAAAAAAAGAAACAAAAAATAAAGAGAAAGAAGGAAGCAAGGAAAAGTCATAAAGACTGAAAAACAAGAAAGGTGCAACATTGTCTATGTGAAGACTCTCCATGGTTTGGATACGTAGAAAGTCTAGTGTGTTCTACAAGCTACTAGAAGCAATAAGTGAACTTAGCAAGGTCATAGCAGTCTGCAAGTGTCAATCTTGCATTAGCAATAAATAACTAGAAAATAAAATATTAATCCCAGCACTTTGGGAGGCTGAGGTGGGTGGATCACCTGAGGTTGGGAGTTTGAGACCAGCCTGACCAACATGGTGAAACCCCGTCTCTACTAAAAAATACAAAATTAGCCAGGCATGATGGCGCATGCCTGTAATCCCAGCTATTCGGGAGGCTGAGGCAGGAGAATCCAGGAGGCAGATGTTGTGGTGAACCGAGATCACACCATTGCACTCTAGCCTGGGCAACAAGAGTGAAACTCCATCAAAAAAAAAGAAAAGAAAGAAAGAAAGGAAGAAAGGAAGGAAGGAAGGAAGGAAGACAGAAAGACCATCTACAACAACATCTTAAAACATCTATTACATAGAAATAAATTCAATGAAAGATGTGCAAAACCTCTATACTAAACGCTGCAAAACATTGCTAAGAGAAATTAGACATCTAAATAAATGGAGAGATGTACGATGTTTATGATTTGGAGCTCTAAATATTGTGAAAATATTCATTATTCCCAACATTATCTACATCTTTGAGGCAATTACAACAAAAACCCCAACAGATTTTTGTAAAATTTGACAAACTAATTCTAAAATTTATATGGAAATTAGAAGAACTGGTATAGACAAGATGATTTTTAAAAAGAGAAAATTGAAAAAAATAATAGTGTTTTATTTCAAGACTTACTACAATGCTACAAAATTAAGATAGTGCAGTGTTGTGATAAAGATAAACAAATTTTTCAATGGACAAGAATAAAAGTCCAGAAATATACACATACATGTACAGTCAATTCCAACACCAGCCCCACTGCAACTCAATGGGGAAGTAAAATTCCTTGAATAACTATTGCTGGAACAACTGGAAAAATGTTGGGAGCAGGCCCCCCAAAACTGGCCATAAACAAAATGTCTGCAGCACTGTAACATGTTCATAATGGCCCCTAATGCCCAAGCTGGAAGGTTGTGGGTTTACAGGAATGAGGGCAAGAAACACCTGGCCCGCCCAGGGGGGAAAACCTCTTAAAAGCATTCGTAAGCCACAAATAATAGCATGAGTGATCTGTGCCCTAAGGACATGCTCCTGCTGCAGGTAACTGGCCCAACCTATTCCTTTAATTCGGCCCATCCCTTTGTTTCCCATAAGGGATACTTTTAGTTAATCAAATATCTATAGAAACAATGCTAATGACTGGCTTGCTGTTAATAAATACATGGGTAAATCTCTATTCGGGGCTGTCAGCTCTGAAGGCTGTGAGACCCCTGATTTCCCACTTCACACCTCTATATTTCCGTGTGTGTGTCTTTAATTCCTCTAGCGCCACTGGGTTAGGGTCTCCCCTACCAAGCTGGTCTCGGCAGAAAAATGTGAGAAAATATTAACCACTACTTCCCAGCATTCACAATAAGTCAGTTGAAATTTATCATATTCCTAATTATAGAAACTAAAACTATAAATTTTCTAGAAGAAAATTTTATCCCTTGGGGTAAGTAGAGAAATAAAATCACTAATTACAAAAGGACAAAATTAATACATTAAATTTAATAAAAATGTAAGACTCCTTTTTTTTTTTTCTTTAGAGACAGGATCTCACTCTGTCACTCAGGCTGGAGTGCAGTGGTGCAATCACAGCTCACTGCAGCCTCAAACTTCTGGAATTAACCCAAAGGTATATCAACAGGAAAATGGATAATCAGTTTGTGGTATTTCTTACAATGGAATGCTACTTAGCAATAAAGAAGATACGTATTATTGATATATGTAACAGTATGGATGAGTCTCAAAACTATTACGTTGAATTAGAGAAGCCATACACAAGAGTGCAACCTATATAATTCTATTTATATGAAGTTTAAGAACTTAAACTTAAGTTCATAAACTTAAAATTAATTCTTAGTGATACAAATTAGAACAATGTTTGCCTTGTGGAGAGGAGAATTTACTAGAAAGAGGCATGAAAGTCCTTTCATGGATAATGGAAATGTTCAATGTCTTGGTTTTGGTGGTTGGTTACACGGGTTTATAAAATTGTCAAAACTCATCAAACTGTACACTTGAAATTTGAGCATTTTATTGCATATAAAAATAACTCAAAAAGTGCTTCAAAGTAAAATAATATGTGTTAAAGCAAGTTTAGCCTCAAAGTAAAATAATATGTGTTAAATCAAGTTTAGCCTAAAGCTGCCTCCTTATGTATTTTAAATTCAGCCTAAAGGTTTTTCTGTACATCATGAACTACAACAGGTGGAGGTGTAAACAGACCACAGCCTACACTTGTGCCAATCACCGAGTTTTGGCCAATCAAATACAGCCAAATGTTCCAACTATGTTCCAATAAGGCAAACGCCAACCGGTAATTCATCTAGCTGTTTCTTTACCTCACTTGCGTTTTCTGTACATCACTTGCTATTTTTTGTCCATAAATCTTCTTCCACCACATACGTGGCTGCGCTGGGGTCACAGAGCCTACTCTGGCTCCGAAGGCTGCCCGATTCACAAATCATTCATTGCTCAATTAAACTCCTTTACATTTAATTCGGCTGATGTTTTTATTTTATTATAAAGTATATATTGGGAAATACAAAGGGACAAGGAGCACAAAAGCCTCTTAAAGATTCTCCTTGTCTACTGTTCCCTGGAGAACCGAGGAGTGAATATCTACCTAATTCAAATTCTTAAGGTTTTCAAAAATAATATTTTCAAACTCATACAGTGATGCACCACGGATAATAAAGCAAAAATCTCCATAATCCTACCCGCAAGACATAAGCAATGTTAACTGTTTTTTATATCTGGTATTTCCTATGTACGTATTAACATATTATTATTATTATCATAATCATCAACATCATTATTTGAGACGTAGTGTCACTCTGTTGCCATGCTGGAATGCAGTGGCGCGATTTCGGCTGACTGCAGTTTCTGCCTCCCAGGTTCAAGTGATTCCCCTGCCTCAGCCTCCTGAGTAGCTGGGATTACAGGTGCCTGCCACCATGCCCAGCTAATTTTTTGTATTTTAATACAGACGGGGTTTCACCATGTTGGCCAGTATGGTCTCGATCTCCTGACTTCGTGATCTGCCCGCCTAGGCCTCCCAAAGCACTAGGATTACAGGCATGAGTCACCGCACCCGGCCCAATATTGTTTTTAATAAAAATAATGTTATATGATCAAAATGTGTATAGTGACCTGAAATCAAAGCATTCAAGTCTAAAATCTGAGTTTATGAATCTGAAATTCTTCACTGGGTTTCCAGAGGTTGCATTTCATTGTCTTATTCAGCATGGAAGATACCTGTCATTCATGCGTTTCTAATTTAGTAGAGCAGATTAATTCAGATAACTGAAATTGCAAGTAGAAATAAATGACCTGCTTCAAAATATTTTTAGAATGAAACAGTGTGTGCATAAATTGATTTTCATCGATAAATACAGTCATTACACGAGTGAATTTAAAGGGAAGAAAAGGTATTTTTCCACTCAGAGGTGTGGTTTCAAGCCTTTTCTTAGCAAAAGACTGCTTTCTTCAAATGAAATCTTCCAGAAACTCTGGCTTATAAAACAGATACAACCAAATCTACTCTAAGTGAATAGGTTTGGAAAAAAGCTAAAGTCAAAGTTCTCTAGGGATCATAATATGGACCCTAACCTTATCATAGTTTACTGAAATTAATATTTTACTATCTCACTTTAAGAACTTTGTAACAGTATAATTCAATTTTCTATAACAATTTTCTACCTCCAACACTTTTTACTATTATTGTCATATATTTCACTTCTGTCTTATAAACTCTGCAGTACAATTTTATTATTTTACTTTAAACAATCACTTGACTTTCTTAAAAAGATTAAGGAAAAGTATTTTGTATTTGCCCACATATTTACCAAATCTGGTGCTCTTCCTTTTTTTTCTTTTTTTTTTTTTTTGCAGATTCATGTTTTCACATCCACCTCTGACCATCTTCCTCAGCCTGAAGTGCATTCTTTAGTATTTTGTGTAGTGTAAAACTGCTGGTGATAAATTCTCTTCACCTTTGTTTTCTGGAAATGGTAGGGGTTTTCTTGTTCGTTTGTTTCGTGTGTGTGTGTGTGTGTGTGGTTTTTTTTTTTTTTTTTTTTTTTTTTGAGATAGGGTCTGGCTCTGCTACCCAGGCTGAAGTGCAGTGGCATGATCTCAGCTCACTACAACCTGTGCCTCCCAGGCTTAAGCCATCCTCCCACCTTAGCTTCCTAAGCAGCTGGGACCACAGACGCACACCACCACATCCAGCTAGTTTTTGTATTTTTAGTAGAGACGAAGTTTCACCATGTTGGCCAGGCTGGTCTTGAACTCCTGGGCTCAAAGCGATCTGCCAGCCTCGGGCTCCCAAAGTTCTGGGATTACATACATGAGCCATGGAACCTGGCCTGAAAATGGCTCTTTTTTACATTCATTTTTAAAGGAAAATCTCACAGGACTTAGAATTCTAGGTTGACATATTTTTTTTCAATACTTTGAAGTTATTTAATTGTTTTCTACTGTCCATTTCTTTATTAATGAGAAGTCAGCCACAATTCTTATTGTTTCTCTGAGTGTAACATCTCTTTTCTTCTCTGGCTACTTTTAGGATTTCTCACCTTGGCCGGGTGTGGTGGTGGATTCCTGTAATCCCAGCTACTCAGGAGGCTGAGGCAGTAGAATTGTTTGTGCCTGTGAAGTGGACGCTGCAGTTAGCCAAGATTGCACCACTGCACTCCAGCCTGGGTGACAGAGTGAAACGCTGGCTCAAACAAACAAACAAGATTTCTCACCTTTATCTTTGAATTTTGGCTATTTGACTATGGTATGCCTTGATGAAGTCTTCATTGTTTTTGTCCTGTCTGGGATTTGCTGAGGTTTTTTGTTTTGTTTTGTTTTGTTTTGTTTTGTTTTTGATCTATGGGTTTATGCCTTTGAGAAATTTGACTCACTCCTGTGTTCGACAACATGTTTTTGTCAACAGGTCTTAGGTACTCTGTTCTCTCTATATATTTCTCCATGATTCAGTTTGAGTGAATTCTATTGAACTATCTTCAATTTCATCCATTATTTCATCTATGCGTTCATTCTGCTCTTAAATCCTCTAAAGAACTTTTCATTTAAGATATTCTGTTTTCTAGTTCTAGAGATTTTGGTTCTTCTTTTTCAGCTTTATTGAGATATAGTTGACAAATTAAAATTCTATATATTTATGGTATATAATGTGATGTTTTGATATCCATATACAGTGTAAAATGATTACAATTAACCTAATTTAACATATTCATCACCTCACATAGTTATCTTTTTATGTGTGTGGGCATAAAAATGTTTAATATCTACTTTTTAAGCAATTTTAAAATATACAATACATTCTTATTAACTACCGTCACAATATTACATGAGATAGTTATTTATTTATTTATTATTTATTGAGATGGGGTCTCACTTTGTCACCCAGGCTGGAATGCAGTGGTGTGATCACAGCTGACTGCAGCCTCAATCTCCCAGGCTCAAGCAATCCTACCCCCTCAGCCTCCTAAGTAGCTGGGACTATATGCACACACCACAATACCTGGCTAATTTTTGGTTTCTTTCTTTCTTTCTTTCTTTCTTTCTTTCTTTCTTTCTTTCTTTCTTTCTTTCTTTCTTTCTTTCTCTTTCTTTCTTTCTTTTTCTTTCTTTCTTTCTTTCTCTCTCTCTCTTTCTTTCTTTCTTTTCTTCCCTTCTTTCTTTCCTTTTTCTGTTTTTGTAGAGACAGGGTTTCGCAATGTTGCCCAGGCTGGTCTCGAACTCCTGGGCTCAAATAATCTGCCCACTTGAGCCTCCCAAAGTGTTCTGTTTACAGGAGTGAGCCACTGAGCCCAGCCTCCATTATATTTTACAATTTTAATTTTCTGCTGAAATTCCTTATCTGTTCACACATTCTATTTTTTCCTGAAAACCTTAAAAAATATTTTTTTAAACTGCAACTTTTATTTTAGGTTCAGAGAGTATAGGATTATTACAAGGGCCTATTGCATGGTGCTGAGGTTTGGGTACAACTGAGCCCATCACCCAGGTAATGAGCATAGTACCCAACAGGTAATTTTCCAGTGCTTGCTTCCCTTCCTCCCTCCCGCTTCTTGTAGTCTCCAATGTCTATTGTTCCCATCTTAATGTCGATGTGTACCCAGTGTTTAATCTTTTAACATAATTATACTAGCTGTTTTTAAATTCTTTCTTTGCTAATTCCAGAATCTGAGTAATTGAAACTCTATTTCTATTGCCTGTTTTTCTCTTGGTTCTGGGTCACATTTTCCTGCGTCTTTGCATAACTAGTAAGTGTGTATTGAATTCTGAACATTACATACGACATGTTGTACAAACTTTAGATTCTATTATCTTCCCATAAAGAGTACTCCATTTCATTCTGGCAAATATTTAAATATTTGGTGGATGTTCTTGATTCTATTGAGGTTTGATTTTGGAATTTGTTATGGAGGCTTATTTGAGTTTACCCTTAGATTTGGGGCATGGCTTGGAGTCTTGGATCATGAGTTTATTCTGGTAACATGGCTCTTAGGGTTTCATTGGAAAATCCGAAATGTTTTCTAATCTCCTCCTTCTTGACTAGATTTGAACTCTGAACTATCTTCCTAGAACCAGGTAGCTACTGAAACCTCTGCTTATATATATTTTTTTCTTTTAGTTTGCGTATTTTCTTTTTTGTATTTTTTATTTGTTATTTTATTTTATTTTAAGTTCTGGGATACATGTGTAGGATGTGCAGGTTTGTTACACAGGTAAACATGTGCTATGGTGGTTGGCTGCATCTGTCAACCCAACACCTAGGTATTAAGCCCTGCAGGTATTAGCGATTTTTCCTGATGCTCTCCCCACTCCCTGCCCTCCCCTGACAGGCCCCAGTGTGTGTTGTTCCCCTCCCTGTGTCCCTGTGTTCTCATTGTTCAGCTCCCACTTGTAAGTGAGAACGTGTGGTGTGTGGTATTTGTTTTTTTGTTCCTGATAGTTTGCTAGGGATAATGGCTTCCAGCTTCATCCATGTCCCTGCAAAGGACGTAATCTCGTTCCTTTTTATGGCTGCATAATATTTTATCTTTTTAGCCCCTCAGTTGCTGATTTCTGCTGGGTTCCTTGAGTGTCGTTTAGGAACCAGCCAGAGACTTGCAGGGACTTTCTATGCTGATTTTAGAGCTCTCTCTTTGTGTCTAAGATTTCTTCTAAGATTTGTCCCCTTGGTTTTCAACCACTGTGGCATCTCTGAACTTCAGTTTCTGTTTCCTGAGCAAAAAATGTCTTCTTTCAGTTTGAACTTGATTTCCTCATGCATCATGTGAACTGAAAAGTTCCCATATGGGAAAAGTCAGGTACATGTAGAAGTCACTTAGTGTCCTTTGCTCCTTTCAAGCACCTTCTGCTGAACAGTTTCTGCCTTCTTTGGGTTGTATTGTGTTTTGTATCATTGTTATTAGCATGAGGGTTTGTCTTATACAAGCAACTCCATTATTACTTTACTCCCATTAGTGTTAAATTCCACTATTTTCCTAACATTTGACCTGTGTAGCCCCTAAAAGCATTTGAGTTCATAGCCCCTATTTTAAATTTATAAAGGTCTGATTTTTTTTTACAAAATATATTTTATAATGATCTATTTTTAATCAGAAAAAAAACACAATCACCCAGTTTGGGAAGGGTCTATTTCCTTAGATTTAGACAGGTATGGAAAATGGTATATCCCATAAGAGCAGGAGAACACTGCTCAGTGAAAGCCCTCTGTGGAGGGAGGGCAGAGATCAGACATCTAAGCAGATGGCTGTGAGGGGCAAAACTCAAAGCTTCCCGATTCCCAGCTTCAGGCTGGGCGTGGTGGCTCACACCTGTACTCCTAGCACTTGGGGAGGCCAAGGCAGGAGAATTACTTGAGTCCAGGAGTTCAAGACCATCCTGGGCAACATAGTGAGACCCTGTCTATACAAGAATTTAAAAAAAAATTAGGCATGGTGGTGCACACCTGTAGTCCTAGCTACTCAGAAGGCCAAGGTGGGAAGATTGTTTGAGCCCAGAAGTTTGCGGCTATAGTAAGAATCATGACTGCACTACTGCACTGCAGCCCGAGTGACAGAATAAGACCCCTCACAACAAGAACAACAACAACAAAATTCCCAGTTTCAGGAAGATTCCCTGTTCTATTGGCGATTTGGAAGCAGAAATCTAAGGGGGTTTTTAAAAGGTCAATGGTGACCACAGTAACATTGATCCTCATTTCATTTCCTAGGGGTCATGAAAACAGCACATGTTGGAGCATTCTTGGAAAGGATCCCAATAGCATTGGAAAAATCATTCCTCACCAATACAGTGGAATGGGAGCTGAAATCCAGGATTAAGTTCATATAAAGGAAATCGAGAAATATTTTTCATACAGCTGAGTTTTTGGCCTGAGAATCATGCTTTTGCAATCCCATAGGAGACAGGGTGAGACATGCTATAGACCCACGTCACAAGGTTCCAGTCATAGCACACCAAACAACACTTTTGAAAAAAACATGTTTTATGGATGGGTCAACACTTGTCAGATTAGGGGACCCTGTCCTTACTGATGTCACTTGATCCTGTTAATTACCGAGTCCCGAGAAAGAGACCCAGGTAAAAGTAAGCTCCGTATCCTTGGGCCATGTGATGCTTCCGGATAATTTCCAGATTATCTGTAGTTGAACAGGGAGTTCACAAGCTTTCCCCATGACTCAGAAAATTATAACTGCCTGAAGAATTTTTAGAAGGCTGTAAGTGAGGAGATGGTCCTGTGCGACTGAGCAAAACATAGAAAACCATGCTGGATTTTCCAAATGTGGGATGTGATTTAGATAAGCTTCCACCCTTGATATGCTTTTCAAAAATAACCTTTATCAGATTGTTATTTATTATTTCACTCAACACATAGTAAGTATTGACTAAGGACCACTCACTATTTTAGGCAGTGACACTACCACAGGCCTGGGCAGAGGAACCTGATTGGAAACAGTCCTGCAACCGGAGGAGGTGTCTAAAAATGTAGGGAGATTTCCTTGTTTGTCAGAATGACTGGGAGTTTCTACTGACATTAGCTGCCAGGTGTTAAGTGATGGTAAAATGTGACGCAATGCACAGAACATCCCAAGAGCACTTGCATAGGTCAGTATTTGTGAAAGAACAGGAACTATTTTAAATGGAAAATGGCCGGCGCAGTGGCTCACGCCTGTAATCCCAGCACTTTGGGCGGCCGAGCCGGGTGGATCACTTGAGGTCAGGAGCTCGAGTCCAGCCTGGCCTACATGGTGAAACCCCGTCTTTACTAAAAATACAAAAATTAGCTGGACGTGGTGGCGGGTACCTGTAATCCCAGCTACTGGGGAGGCTGAGGCAGGAGACTCACTTGAACCCGGGAGGCAGAGGTTGCAGTGAGCCGAGATCATGCCATTGCACTCCAGCCTGGGTGACAAGAGCGAAAGTCTATCTCTAAATAAATAAATAAATAAAACAAATAAATAAATAAAATGGAAAATGACTTGTTATAGCAAAATGGGCATGTTCAAAACCATTTTCTGTGCTGGAACACTTGTAGGTTTGCTGTTCATTAGAGATTTATAAAATTGCCTCTGACATCCTTGCTAGGAGCTACAGGAACCCACCACCAATAGTCACAGCCGCTTTCACAAGAAAATGCCCTGAGGCCACCGGAAACACCTCAATTCACCTTAGCAGCCAGGAAAAAGTAGTGCTTTTTGATCTCCTTCTGCCTTCCAGATCAAAACCAGAACCTTGCTTATGGTCATTCTGGGGAATGTAGTTCCCAGGTTCCTGGTCCTGCAATACAGAGGAACAGCATAGATTAGACATTCTCAGACTCCATCACCTCTAGTCAAAAAGGTTTGTCGACACACTGTTGGGGTTCAGTACACCTTGATGAGCCCTTGGAATTTGCATCTCTATCAAGTCTACAGGTGATGCTTATGCTGGTGGTCTACGCTTTGAGGCCATATGCTTAGAAGGGAAAATAAGGATGTATGCAAACATCCAATCTGTCACAGCCAGATAAAGACATGGCGTTCATCCTGAGTGAAATGAGGGGCCATTGGAGAATTTTTAAGCAGAGGAATGACATGATCTGACTTCCATTTTAAAAGGATCACCTGGGCTTCCAGGGAAATAATAAAAACAGCCATGCCAGGCAAGAGGTCATTGTGACAAACAAAAAAAGTTCATAGTGGAAACTTAGGAAAATACAAAATAAAAAGACAAGTATAATAAATATCACTTACAATCCCACCAGTCGGAACCAACCATTATTAATATTTAGATATATTTCCTTTCTGTGTGTTCACTGAGATTATAGTTTACACGATGTGTAACATCATTGTTTAAACTTTAATATATCATGCCATTGAGAATTCTAGGTCATGGAATAGTCTTCTGCAACATTAAGAGGAAGCTGATTGGTGGAGGGCATGCAGAAGATGTCACTGAGATGTTACTGGGCCTATTAGTGAAGGTGCTTCCTGAGGTGCCGGTCTCTTCTGTTCCTCTTCCTAACACACCTAGCCTATCAAACAGAAAATATTTTAATCAGAATTTCAAGTTCTTGACTTAGCACGTGCTTAACAAAGGCTTACTTTTTAAGTCACTGAGGCAGTGAGGGAGGAGCTTGGGCAAGGTTCCTCAAGATCACCAGTCCAGTGTTCTTAAGATCACAAGTGTGGACAATTAGCCATCAAAGAATGGTCTCACAGGATTTTTCCGTGTATATCTGATATATTGCTTATCACCTTGTCAGAACTCAATAAGCAGTTATGGAAGAAATACATTAATGAACTACATCTCTAAGCCTTGACCTCTACAATAGTTCTTCCTTCCAACCAATATGCTTCTTGAAGTTTAGAAAAAACAGTCTCTAATCCTTCATCTCCTACTCTTTTGCAAGTGATATGGAATTTGTTTCTTCCTGAAAGAAAGGAAAGATGAAATATTTTTCTCTGGAAAGAAGGGTAAGAAAATAAGAAACTGTAGAGTTGGAATTAAGAACCCCAGAGTACATTTAAATAAGACATAAATGTATTACTCACCCTCCCAATGAAAGCAGAGGCCCCAAAGTCAACTTCCTTAAAGGGCTAGACAGATAATGTTGTGAATATTTGGAAAGGATAGATATAAGTCAATAGACAGTACTGTGACCCATGATAAATACAATAAAAACATATTGAAATATACTTCCCAAAATATTATGGATTAGGTATTCCGGAAAACACCTCTGAGAAGAAACTTTAAAATACCAGAAAAAAATGCAATAAATATTTAAATACTTAGTTGAACATTTAATTGAAGGACCCCATTTTAGGTGATAAAGCAAGGGCTAATGCAGGGAAGCCCCGGAATTGCTAGCTGACACCAGCAAGTTCATGTTTTGGGTTTAATGTGTGAGGGATAAGAGGCAGGGCCTCAGGTCAGCTTATGATAGGGATTTGGGACTGAGATTTCCTCATAAATCTAAGGGTCTTGAAATGCTATAACCTTAATAAAAGAATAGGTTAGAAAAAGAGTCTATATATTGTCAACAGGAAGGACACTTTTCTTTCTCAGCATCAAATCTGAGTGGAAATTTAAAAAAAAACTTATGTAATTCTAAGCATGCCCCTATAAGAGTCTGCGATTCCCCGACAATCCATGGAATCCCAAAGAGAGAATTAACACAATGGTTCAGGATTCATACCAGTCTTGGATGTGTGTTAGAAGCCAGTATTTTCTGGAATAATGGTCCCTCCCCTAAGGCCTCCTTAGTGGATTTACTAGATTTGGTTCAGTCAAATAGGTTGGAAATGACATTCTTCGTCTTAAAGCTATCTAGATATTCCTGATCTATAAAACTAAGTTATTGGGCTAAAATGTTTTTAATGTCATTTCAACTTTGTGTTTGTCTGATTTGGCTTTTGTGCCACAAATCTAAAATTTTTGCAAGTTAATATCATGGCCATCTCCAAGTCACTGGAAAACGCTAAGTGAACTTTGTAGATGTCTCTTGTTTTCCTGTAATGTTACGAACTATATTAGTGCTTAATACATTGAAATTAACATGATGGAAATAAAAAAAGATTTATTCAGCGAATTTCAAACAAAATAAACAGCTCCCATTCTCATCAGTCAAAATCTTACCCTACTCAGAAGATGATCACCAAAACTAAAGAAGTAGCCACTGAGTCATCATTAAATTTTACTTGAAACGTGTTATGTAAGCAATCTTGTTCTCAATCATGTAGAAAATAAAAACAGACATGCTGTGGAGGCTGGTTTGAATGGAACAGAATGAAACTCATGTCTGTCAGTCACTGATCCTTGCCAAGCTGTGGGAATCATACTTGTTAAAGTGATTGAAGTCCTCAGTGGTAGAATTTATTTTGCTTCATTTTCACCAAAGCTTTACAAGCAGAAAATGTTTCCATTTGCATAAAAGTTTCAATTAGTACTGACTAATTTTAATTTTAGTTTCTTTGAAAACCCACATCTAATTGTCTAGGGCATTTCTTGCACTAATAGTAGGCAAACTGTGAACATTAGTAGGCAAAAGTGAAAATTTTTCTCTGGAAAGAAGGGTTGGACAATTAACTATAGAGTTGGAATTAAGAACCCCAGAATACATTTAAGTAAGACATAAATGTATTAATAAATATTTGAAGAATGGATTAAGAAAAATAAGCTCATGATAATTATGTAATTACCATTGCACTTAAAGGAAAGTCATTTGGGCCCCCAAACTAACTGTAAGGTGAAGCTGGGCTGAAAGCAAACAAGAGGAACCGTAGACATTTTTTTAAAAATAAGAAGCACACAAAATTCAAGTCATTTACTCAAATTTAAGTGAAATAATCAGCACAGAGATTGCGATTGTTGCTGTCTATTGTAGAAAAAACTAGAACATAATTCTTCATGGATTGCTTTCAACTGGACAGGTCAATTGCTTCCTTGATTCATTTTTTTAAAAAAACAAAAAACTTAGCAATTTATTCCTGCTGGTGTACTAAAGCACAGCACTTGTGTCATTCTCTAAGCTCTCGTCAGGGGTAGAATGAAGTCAGGGCTAAAGCTTATCAGGGCTTTGGAGAGGAAAGTGAGGGTTTAGGGCACCACAGTGAGAACTGCTTTTCCCCACACTAATACAATATTCCAAGAAGGTTTGCTAAGTTTAATTGAGTCTAACTGAGCTAAGTTGAACTGAATTGAATTCAATCTCAATGAATCAGTTGCAGGTCATACTGTTGAGTTTTAAACTCTTATTTTTTTTTTCCTGAAAGAGTCCTTGAGACCCATCCTTCAGCACAGGCTGAGAATTTCTATCTGTAATTTCTTTTCAGGGGCAGTTAATATTTTAAAAGATTTTGTTTAGAAGTGGTTTCCTCAATATCTTTATGATGCAATATTAGTTCTCTTTCATAGCCATTATTTTCCGTTGGAACCACAAATGAGACTATTTCTTGCTGCACTTCTGGTTAACATCTGATTCCACAACTAGACTGCACATCTCTGTGCTTTGTTCACCCCTCTGTCCCAGGACTGGTTTAGTGTCTGGCACAGAATAGTTGCTTAATAATTATTTGATGAGTGGATTAATTAATATAAATAACAAGAACAGTGAGAGAATCACAATTCTGTAATTACCATTTCACTTGAAGGAAAAACTTGGACTAAGGGAAATGTTAATTCTTGCATTTATGTTTAACGAGTAGGCTGTGGAAGTTGTTTCTCTCTATACCAGCCTGTGCCTCTAAGCTTTTGGTCTGTAGAAGTAGTTGATTTCTTTGAAGTGCTCGATTCATTGTTGACATTGGTATGTACAGCAGGAAATAGCTGATTTGAGAATATGCCAAGGTGTTAGGGCATCAAATATGGGTCTTGGAACAAATGGAACAGAACTGAGTTTGTTTAGCCTTGACAACGGACAAAGTTTTTACCTGCTAAAGTAGATTTTATGTATCAATTTTACCATGAAGAAATTGAAGACCAGAGAGGCCAAGGAGCTTGTCCAAAGTTCAAAGGCAGGGCTGGTGTGCAGGCAGCCGCATGTGCTCCACAGTGACTGTCTTGCTTTGTCAGCCGCACCATTACTGGTTGTTAAGATTCAGGTACTGCCATGGACAGCAATGGAGCACACGCAGAAATAGACTAAAAGCTCCTGTTTTTTCTAATATTCTCTATTGGGTCGTCACTATATTTTGAGTTCAGAAACCTGAATATGACCCAGGATTCCCTTTGTATTCGCTCTGTGGTGCTCCATAAGGCACTCGTGTCCTCTGAATGTCATTTTCTTTATATATGAAAACGAGGATCACCGTCCCCACTTTATTATTGTGAGAGTTAAACAAGAAACCTGTGGGAAAGGTAATGGAAGACCTGGCACTCACTAAACGTCATTCAAATCTGAATCTGTTGTGAACCTCAGACATTCTCTTAATATTCCAGGTTTGATCCATATTCTCCTGGCATTACTCCGAAATGCATTGTCTCACCCTTTCTTCAACATCAAAGCAGTTGAGACCTACGCACTAAACTACCTCGTTTACTGTCTCCCAAAGCTCCCTAGTTGGACTGAGCCTCTGCTGCCCACAGTGGTGAGCGCTTAACACCACACATTTGATTGGCTTCCTGCTCTTCCCCATCTTCCTAGGCTGCTTCCTGGATTCAACATGTAAACAATTTGCATTTAAACTACTTGTCTCAGGAACTCAAACCACTCAACCAAAAAACAATAATCCCTCAAAAAGTGAGCAAAGGTCATGAACAGACATTTTTCAAAGGAAAACACAAAAATGACCAAGTATATGAGAAAAAAATGCCCAACATCACTAATCATCAGAAAACTGAAAATTAAAACCACAATGATATGCCATCTTACACCAGTCAGAATGGCTATTATTAAAGTGTCAAAAGATAACAGATGTTGGAACGGCTATGGAGGAAAGGGAAAGCTTATACACACTGCTGGTGGAGATGTAAATTAGCACAACCTCTGTGGAGACCAGCATAGAGATTTCTCAAGGAAATAAAAATAGAAATACTACTGGATCCAGGAATCCCCCTATTGGCTATCTACCCAAAAGAAAAGAAATAATTATACCAAAAAGATACCTGCACTCATATGTTTATCACAACACTATTCACAATAGCAAAGATACAGAACTAACTTCAGTGTCCATCAAAAGACGATTGGATAAAGAAAGTGTAATATGTGTATACATACATAATGGAATACTATTCAGCCATGAAAAATGAAATAATACCTTTGACAGCAACATGGATGGAACTGGAGGCCATTATCCTGAGTGAAACGACTCAGTAACAGAAAGAAAAATATCACATATTCTCACTTATAAGTGGGAGCTAAATAATGAGCAAATGAGACAAAGTATGGAATGATAGATATTGGAGACCTGGAAGACAGTCAGGGTGGATGATGACAAATTACTTAATGGTTACAATGTATATTATTTGAGTGATGGATACACTAAAAGCTCAGACTACACCACTATGCAATATATCCATGTAACAAAATTGCACTTATACCCCTAACATTTATACAATAAATAAACTACTTGCCTCAGGGTCTGGTTCAGGGGACTCCAATTAAAATAGGGCATATCTTCATGTATGTATTAGTGAGAGTTCTCCAGAACCAACAGGGTGTGTGTGTGTGTAGATATACATTATGGAAGTTGGCTTGCACAATTATGGAGACCTAGAAGTCCCACGATCTGCCCTCTGCAAGCTGGAGAACCAGGGAAGCCAGTGATGTACTTGAGTTTGAGCTTGAAGGCCTGAGAACCAGGAGAGCGGATGGTCTTGCTCCCAGATCGAGGCCAAAGGCCTAAGCACCAGCGTGGCTGGTGGTGTAAGTCCTGGAGTCCGAAGGCTCAAGAACCAGGAGCTCCAATGTGAGGGAGGTGGAGAAGATGGCTGTCCCAGCTCCGGAAGAGACTGAATTGGCCTTTCCTCTGCTTTTTTATTCCATTCCAGCCCTCAATGGAATGACTGATGTCTGCCCACATTGAAGAAGGTGATCTTCTTTACTCAGCCACTAATTCAAATGCTAATCTCTTCCAGAAGCACCCTCCCCCACACAGAAATAATGTTTCACCAGCTATCTGGGCCTCCCTTAGTGCAGTCAAGTTGACACATAAAGTTCAGCACACAATGTGTTGCATCCCCACTTGCTCCCAGCAGGTGCAAGCTTCTTTCTTTCATAGCAGCCCCACAGCTTTCTGTATCCTAGGTTGGCACAACTGCTTTGGCAGGGCGTATGTTAGAAACCTCTGGTTGGGCCATCGTAGTGTCTGTTTGTGCTTGTGTCACCGTTTCTGAACATTAATCCAATTGCCATCCATCCTCACGTAAATGGATGCCTGCTCTATGATTTATGTGTTCCTCATCCTTTTGTGGAATTCCACTGTCTGCTTCCATCTTTCTCTCTTTCATTCTTATGGCCTTAGCTGCTGCCTGGAGATGCATGACCACCTGGGAAGCAGATCCTGAAGGTGTCAGGAACCAGGCTGGAGACAACGCTGCAGTAAGATTTAGACAAAATAGAAATCTGGGGTGGTGAGAGGGTCCCAACTTCATTGCGATTATGAGAATTTCAAAGAAGTGACGTCTGATTTCTTGAGTAGGTTACTTAACATTATTTACAAGACATATGTGACCCTAAAAAGTAAAATAAGGCTGGGCGCAATGGCTCTCACCTGTAATCCCAGCACTTTGGGAGGCCAAGGCAGGTAGATCACCTGAGGTCAGGAGTTTGAGACCAGCCTGGCCAAAATGGTGAAACCCTGTCTCTACCAAAAATACAAAAATTAGCCAGGTGTGGTGGTGGGCACCTGTAATCCCAGCTGCTAGGGAGGCTGAGGCAGGAGAATTGCCTGAACCCAGGAAGCAGAGGTTGCAGTGAGCCAAGATCACGCCATTGCACTCCAGCCTAAGTGACAGAGCGAGACTTCATCTCAAAAAAGAAAAAAAAAGAAAGTGAATGAAGCCTCCAGAACATACCTTCATACCTTAATATGAGGAAATTGTTCTTTTCCTGCATTTTTCCTGTTTCATATTAGTACAGGTAGGAAGCATCTGGACATCATGTATTATTTTACCTGACGGGGAACACTCTCCTTCAGTGTTTCCTCCACAAACAAGTAAATATTCCATAATACGATTTTAGATAACTAGGGAGAATTTACCAAGATAAACCAAAGAACATTCCTTCCAAAGTATACTTTTCTTTAAAAGTTTTAATGGCAATTTCTTCACAAAGTTCAATATATGATAAGACATGGAAAAATATATTGTACCCAGTATTTACTAGTCATGAACTCTTAGAGTTTAAAATGTTGCTTTATTCAAAATCCAAAATTATAACTTGAAATATATGGAAAATTCCCAGAGCCTAAGCAAATGAAGTTAAATTGGCATGGGGCATACGCTTTTATTTATTTATATTAAAAAATCAAGTTATCAAAATATTGGCAACATAATTTTAACGTCTAATAGAAAAGGCAAAATAAACATGGCTGATATGTTAAAAACACACACACGCAAAACCTACATTCCTGAAAAATTTTAGTGCGTTTGCAAATCTGTTACCAAATTGAACATCTATAAATGGAAAGATAAACAGTTCGAGAGTCAGCGAGTTCTGGGTTCCAGTCCCACTGTGTACACTCTGGGATTCTGCAGGCGGTGGCATGGCCGGAAGCCTGCAGGCTTGCCAAGAGGCCGTGGGCACAGCACCATGCCTGAGCGCAGAGTGGCAGTGACTGGCTGGTAGCCCAGCACATGGGCCTAGGAATCTATTGTGGTGTCTGACACCATGCAGGTGTCACCACACATTGCTTTACCCGACAGATGGATGAACTGAATTTACAAATAGCTATAATTGGTTACCATCAGGGTGAAGACTTAGTATGGTGACAAAGAAATCCCCCAAATAGTGGCATAAAAACCTTTATGTGTATTTCTCTTTCTCAGAAAGCCATCCCTAGGTGGTGGGAAGTGCAGGCTGGCAAAGAACATGTTCCTCCCATCTCGTTAGGACATCGTCTTCTGCATGATGGGAACCGGGTCAGAGGCACCTGCGTCTACCAGCTCGGGTGAAGGGAGAGGGTCGAGAAGTGCATGCTCAGTGTTTTAAGGCCCTGGTTCAGAGTGGCAGATGTCACTTCCACTCAAACTCCAGTGGCTGGAACTCAGTCACAAAGCCACCACTCTCTCCATGGAAAGTTCAGAAACATCATCCTGGAAGCCCAGCCGCAAGTCAAGGATCAGCACAGTGTTTGCGTAGTGTGAAGCCAATCTGGTAACTAGCTGTGTCCAGCTCAGACCCCTCCAGTGTCACCCGATATCTGTGTGTGCTCTTATCCCATGGACAGACACACGAGGCACATGTGCCGCCCTCCACGGGGAGCCCCCAGAGTCCCCTCTGCATTTCCCCCAGCCCAAGGTCTAGGTTGCTGCGGTATCGGTATTGGAGGAATTGTTTTTTTGCTTTTTGAGACAGAGTCTCGCTCTGTCTCCCAGGCTGCAGTGCAATGGCACGATCTCGGCTCACTGCAACTTCTGCCTCCCGGGTTCAAGCGATTCCTGCTTCAGCCTCCCAAGTAGCTGGGATTATAGGTGTCCACACCTGGCTAATTTTTTGTATTTTTAGTAGAGACAGGGTTTTGCCATGTTGGCCAGACGAGTCTTGAACTCCTGACCTCAGGTGATCCACCCACCTCGGCTTCCCAAAGTGCTGGGATTACAGGAGTGAGCCACCACGCCTGGCCTGGAGGGTCTTTTTGGTCTGGTCCAGAGGTAGCGGCTCACTGCCCAGTGGCCTCCAGCTAAAGGGCCAGTTGTCTATGTCCCTCCCACTCACAACCACAGTGGTGGAGCTGGAACAGCACATCTGCAGGGAAGACTTGGTTGGGACAAGGGAGGAGCAAAGGGAGGAGCAAAGGGCGGAGCAAAGGGCGGATCTCTGATGGTCCCCAGCTGGGCAGGAGTTGCTCACGCCCTGCCCTGCCCCTGAGCGTGTCCTTGGACACTTCCCCCCACTGCGGCTGGCTCTGCGCCTCCCGGAGTCACCCTTGATCACCATCTCCCATGAATCTAGCTATGACAGCTGGCTTCACCTTTTGGAAAGGGTCTTCTCTACGCATTGTGTCCACACCCATATCCAAAGTGGAGTGGGGCTAATTGCTTGCTTAGGTTTCAAGTAGTCACAGGCATTTGTAAACCAGGTTTGTGGTTTTTAAAAATTTTGTGGGCTTCTTAGTGTGTTTATTTTCTTTCACTGAGTCCCAGGTTCCAGAAACCGCGCACAGAACTCCAGCCTGCACATAGTTCTCAGGCCTGCATGATGGCCTGGCTTTTGGGATCCATCCCTCTCTTTATTGTAAAGGCACCAGTTCTGAGGCCATGGGAAACAGTGAGCTTATAGGTAGAGGTAACACCCCTAATCGGGTCCTTTTGGCTTTGGCTTAACAGTAGGCCTTTAAGAAAGGCTCTGAAAACCAAGTTATGTATCTACTGCCATTGAGAGCACAGAAGCAGGAGGGATTTCTAGCCCCAGCCCCATCTGCTTTCTTCCATCTCTGCTTTAGAACGAGCCAGTTCTTGCCTGTGTTTATTTATCTTGTAAAACCTCCCTAACGCAGTGAGGTCGAGCAACACAGATCCACACTCTGGCACCACGGCTCCGGGTTTGGTCGGTACACGTGGTCTGCCTCTCAGGTTATCACAGGGCACAGTCTTCCAAACATTTCACTCACAGGGCACAGTCTTCCAAACATTTCACTCACAGGGCACAGTCTTCCAAACATTTCACTCACAGGGCACAGTCTTCCAAACGTTTCACTCACAGGGCACAGTCTTGCAAACGTTTCACTCGCAGGGGACAGTCTTCCAAACGTTTCACTCACAGGGCACAGTCTTCCAAACATTTCACTCACAGGGCACAGTCTTCCAAACGTTTCACTCACAGGGCACAGTCTTGCAAACGTTTCACTCACAGGGCACAGTCTTGCAAACGTTTCACTCACAGGGGACAGTCTTCCAAACGTTTCACTCACAGGGCACAGTCTTGCAAACATTTCCCCGCGCATAACAAGGCTCACTGGTTCCCTACCCTGAAATAAACATGCCTTCCTCTGCCGCCTCCTGGTCGCTTACTCAGTGGACAGGTTCTAGGTCCTGTTGTGTCAGCATCCGAGTTGCAGGTGCTGGCTCTGGCTCTATCAGTTGTAGGGAAACTAAGCTGCCGATATAAAGAGGTACCAAGATACCCTGAGTTAAAATAGGGTGACTGTGTAATTCACTTTGACAGCGAAAGGGAATGCCATTTAAAATGATGCCAAGACAACAGACGTAAAACAAATTGAAACTATGTTCATGCTATTTAAAAACCAACGTTTCTTTCACTGTCACGTAAGCGCGCTGAGGTGAGGGGTCTGAATTGACGGTGTGGCCCTCTCCATGGGGGCCTTCCAGGGAACCAGCTCCTTCCATCTTCTTTTCCTCCATTCCCTGGGGTGTTTTCCCCAGGGTCCAATAGGACCTCAGCATTTTAGAGAGAGACGGACAGAAAGTATGGAAGGGTGCTTGCCCGATACTTGAAGGCCAGGACCGGGAGTGGCAAACATCACTTTATTCTCATGTCATTGGTGAGAACTGTTGCATCGGTTCTGCAAGGATGACTTGGAAATGTGGTATCTGACTGGGCAGCCATGGGCCCAGCAACAGGGGTGGTTTCTCTGGAGTAAAGGGAGGGAGGTTTAGCTGGATATCCAGAGGCCTCCATCAGGAATTCTTTCCTCATTTGTAATTTAAGGATAAAATACCCAGTGTCTGTAGGCTTTCATAACTTCCTTCAGATGGTATCTACATGTTTATTAACTTCATTCACTCATTAAAGAACCCGGCTTGGAAGTCTCCAGGGCCTGAAGCTTTAACCAAACTTTTGACATATGTGGGCTTCCATCATTACTTTTCATATTCATGCTTAGTTTTGTAGTATTTTGGTAGTGTACTATTTTTTATACAAATTGACCTCCCCCTTTCTGTAAGCACTGACATTATTCTCAATTATTAAATGGTACAGCCTTTATCATTATATTAGTCAGAGATTCCCAACTTTGCTTATCAAAGAAAAATTATTTTTTATCCTTCTCTTTTCCTTAATTCCTTAACTATATGTTCATATTTTCCCTGATTGTGCCTAAGACTTGAGCTACTGTCTTAAGAGCAGTCAGCATCCAAGTGTTCTCTGTAGTATTTTATTGCTTGGAAAAATGTTACTGAATCTTACCTAACAAGAATAATGATTAAATAGTTTTGCTTCCTTTTTTGGAGGCAGTGCAAACACCTCTTTTGATGGTGGACTCCAGCCCTTCTTTGTTCCCGGCAGCGATGACGGCTGATCGGACTCTTCCCTTCCCTGGGAATGAGTTTCCCACAGCTTTTCACTGCTCACATCATTAACTTTGGTGCTTAGGGATTTACTAATTGAAGCCTTGACAATCTCCTACTGTTAGAGAGGCTTGGTTTGGCAAAACAACTTGGAGGCTGTTTTCACCAAAGAAGGATGACTTATGTGCTGCTCATACACAGAAGCTGCTGGGTCTCAGCCCTTAGTACTTCTCAATCCTTCAACATTCCACATTTCAATTCCAGTATTGAGAATATAAGTCCCCACTGTCCCCCGAAATCTTGGGGTAAGTAAGTGCGGAGCAATCGTCTGCTTCGAGATGCTTTTTCCCAGTTGTTTATCTTCTCTAGGGCACATTACCTAGCCTTGAAGTCAATTAACTCTTCCAGAAAGCTAGCATAGCATTTCGACTGGGCCACCACTGCAGTGGCCTGAAAGAGTCACTGTGCTTTATAAAAGTTAGGAGTTTTAGAAGAAGATAGCTGGGGGAATTTGTCTCACTGTGGGATCAATCGCTGAGTGAGATAATTCTCTTTGCATAAAAACTGCCTTGAGGTGAAAATGTCAATGTATGAATGTACTGTGCAAACATGAATTTATGAAACGACTAAGTGTGAAATGAACAATTAATGACTGAAGGTTGAAGGGCTCGTTTTACACACAGATGACAGTGGTTGTGAAGATGACACTGGAACATGCACTTCCGACTGGGCTGTTGTATTTCCACGAAACACTATCAGAAGGACGATGGAGCTTTCTTCTTCTTTTCAGATTTTCCTAATACAGTATGTAAAAATAAAGCCTTTCATGGGAATTAAAATGAAAGAGTCCTTTCAGAGTTCCAAAAACACTACCCAAACCCTGCCAAGATTAATACGGTCAAACTTTCCATGAAAAGCATAATTTCATGGGAGTTAGACTTGTTCAGATGTGTACAAAAAATACCTGTTGAGAACTCCTTTCTGATCAAAACACCATATGAAGGTAAATTTGGTTGATCGTATCACACCATTCATATTACCTTGGATGTTGCTACGATAGCTTTTGTCCATGTCAAAGGTTGATGTTTTGTTTTTTCTAGTTTAACATCAAACATACAATAATGTGCATTTATAAGTCTTTATATGTTTATGTCGTGCTTCCTCATGTCTGAGCTAAGTTTGTTAGATACTGTGTCTTTCTCCAATTTTTAACAAGGAAGAAAGTGAAGCACAGAGAACTTGCGTGACTTAAACCAAAACCATATAGCAAGTAAATGCGAACTCATATTGAGGGCTCCAAGTCTATTGTTTTTCTGTCTACTAAAATACTTCTACAGTATACCACGATTTTAATAAAACTGGATGATGTGAAACAATGGGTTGCATTTAACATAGCTGTAGCCAGAGACGGCACTTTTTCCTAATGCTGTACCTTCGTCTTCAGAGCCTGTGCTGGCCACTCGCGTGGGGAAGAAAACAAAGCTCCTGGAAACGAGGTCACCTCCAGGTTTGCATTCTCTGGGCCTGCCCAGGAGAGCTAGAAGCGACCAGGGTGCTTTTGGGAACTGTGCTGCCTTTGAGAGATAGCATCGTTGTAAGCAACACTGCTGTCTCATTAGCACAAATTCGAATCTGGCTTTGTGCGAGATTTTCCACTCAGTCCTTGGTTATTGTCCTTTGGTGGAGAGATCTGGCAAATGAGATTTGAGTGACCTCATTCCTCTAAAACACCAGCTTAAGTCAGAAATTGAATTCTGCAAAATGGAAATGGCTTGAGGGCAAAGCAAAGTATGAAGACTGGACCAGTCAGGGAGGCTGCTAGAGGGAACAAATATAATGTGGCTCTCAGGATTGGATTTGGCTTCCTTTTTAAAGATCAATTAACAGGTGGTGTTGTTCCAGGTAGACTGGTTCAAAAAATAATTTACCAAATACAGAAGTATTAGATTTTGTGGACTGTGAACCAAATTAACTTAACTCTTATGAAAATCAAATTTCCCATAGAGTGGTCATTTATATGTGGCCCAGATTACGTACAAAATACAAAAGACTTGATTCATATTCGAATTGAATTTTCCATAATACCTGAAGGTAAAATAAACTTCAAAAACATCACTAATATACTGACTTAATTAAAAAGCAAGATTATATCCTGAAAATATCCTAGAATAATAATGCCTCAATTGTAATTGGATTTGCCATGTCATATCTCCGCTATAATTAGATCAGAATTGTCAAAAATAAAGGGTCAATCTGAACACTTTATGGCTGTTAAAGACAGACACAGACACACACACTCATAAAAAAGATAGCAAATGAGTTTAAAGCATGTATAGATCTATGGAAAAAGTAACAATGTCTGTGGTAAATTTATATGTAATGTAAATCATCATACAGAAATGAGTTTCCTTCTTGCAAAAAATAAACAAAATTGTGGTGCTTAATGCCCTTTTGTGATTAAAGGGACGTAGGCTAAGGAGCCAGGTAGACTTAGATTCATATCTCAGGCCTGTAAATATCTACATGGCCTTAGGCAAATTTCTTAATCTTCTTGAGTCTCAATTTACTCATCTGCGTAATGGGCTTGGTGATAACTGAGGTAAGCAGTGCTTGACATTCAGCAGGTATTCCATAACGGTACATTCCTGACCTTTCTAACCTTGATATGATCGTTGCAGGTGGTGGAGTACCTTTTGGCATCTACTACCTGTTTTGCTGGCAGGGTAGAACTTTGTAAGTCAAATGCTATTAATTAGTATCCTGTAATATTTCTAACAATCATATTTTTTGCAATTTAAAGCTTTATGGAATATACATTTACATTTCAATTTTGTCACTTTCCACTGCATGTTCACAGATTGAGTCATTATGAACTACTGACTTTTCCGTAGTTTTGCAAATGATTTTAAAAAATACTATTCACAAACATTTTTTGCCCGTCTGCTAAATTTTCAACACTTTCGACTTGCTTTATTCAGTGTTCAAGTCGTAAACTTCTTAGTTGTTTGGCAAAGATAGATACATGAAATAAATGAACATTGTATTGTAACCAAGCAGAGTGATACACTCTTTTAAAAATACTTTTTATTTTTTAAATTGACACACAATAATTATATATATGTATGGGTACATAGTGATGTTTCAATACATACGATGTACAATGATCAGATCGGGGTAATTAACATATCCGTCACATCAAACATTATTTATTTATTTGTGTTGGGAACATTCGATAACCCCTCTCCTAGCTATTTGAAAATATACAATGAATTTTTGCTAACTATAGTCAGCCCACAGTGATACAGAAACTAGAACTAATTCCTCCTATCTAGCTGTAACTTTGTATCCTTTAACCAATCTCTCCCTATCAATAACTACTATTCTACTTTCTACTTCACGAGATCAACTTTTTTAGCTTCCACATATGACAACATGTAGTGTTTATCTTTCTGTTTCTGGCTTGTTTCATTCAGCATAATGACCTCCAGTTCCATCCATGTTTCTGTGAATGACAGAATTTCATTCTTTTTATGCCTGAATAGTATTCCATTGGGTGTGTGTCTGTCTGTGTGTGTGTGTGTGTGTGTGTGTATACATGCACACCATATTTTCTGTGTCCATTCATCTGTTGATGAACACCCAGGCTGATTCTATATCTGGACTATTGTGAACAGTGCTGTGATAAACATGGGGATGCAGGTATCTCTTAATATACTGATTTCTGCCAAGTGCGGTGGCTCATACCTGGAATCCCAGCACTTTGGGAGGCTGAGGTGGGTGGATCACTTGAGGTCAGGCATTTGAGACTAGCCTGACCAACATGGTGAAACCCTGTCTCTACTAAAATTACAAAACTTAGCCGGGCATGGTGGTGCATGCCTGTAATCCCAGCTACGCAGGAAGCTGTGATAGGAAAATCCCTTGAATTTAGGAGGCAGAGGTTGCAGTGAGTCGAGATCACACTACTGCACTCGCACTCCAGCCTGGGCAACAAAAGTGAAACTCCGTCTCAAAAAAAAAAATTATATATATATATATGCTGATTTCCTTTCCTGTGGATATATGCCCAGCAATGGGAATGCTAGATCATATGGTAGGTCAACCTGTAGCTGTTTGAGGAAACTTTAAATTATTCTTCGTAGTGGCTGTACTAGTTTACATTCCCACCAACAGTATATAAGAGTCCCCTTGAACCCTCAGCAGCGTTTGTTGTTTTTTGTCTTTTTGAAAATTGCCATTGTAACTGGAGTGAGATGATATCTCATTGTGGTTTTGATTTGCATTTCCCTGATGATTAATGATGTGGATTTTTTCATATACTTATTGGCCATTGTGCGTCTTCTTTAAATAAATGTCACGAGCCCAGGAAGTGAAGGTTGCAGTGAGCCAAAATCATGCCACTGCACTGCAGCCTGGGCAACAGAGACAAACCCTGTGTCAAAAAAAAAGAAAAGAGAGAGAAATGTCTATTCATATCCTTGTCCACTTTTTAATGACATTATTTTTGTTGTTTTAAACTGTTGAGTTGTTTGAGCTCCTTGTATAGTTTGAATATTAGTCCCTTATCAGATGAATAGTTCACAAATATTTTCTCCCATTCAGCAGGTTGTCTCTTCACTCTGTTGATTGTTTTCTTTGATGTGCAGAAGCTTTTGAGTTTAATATAGTCCTATTTGTCTATTTTTGTTTTTATTGCCTGTGCTTTGGAGGTCTTAGCCATAAAATTTTTGCCTAAACCAATGTCATGCAATGTTTCCTCTATGCTTTCTTCTAGTAGTTTTACAGTTTTAGGTCAGCCATTCTAGCATTTAATCCATTTTGAGTTGATATTTTGTATATAATGAGATATATGGGTCTAGCTTCATTCTTCTGTGTGTGGATATCCAGTTTTTCCAACATTATTTATTAAAGAGACTGTCCTTTCCCCAATATATGTTCTTGACACTTTTGTCAAACATCAGTTGGCTGTAAATACCTGAACTTATTGCTGGATCCTCTATTTTATTCCGGTGATCTATGTGTCTGTTTTTATACCAGCACCATGCTGTTTTAGTTAATACAGCTTTGTAGCATATTTTGAAATCTGGTAGTATGATGCCTCCAGCTGTGTTCTTTTTGCTCAGAATTGCATTGGCTCTTAGGCATTCTTTGTGGTTCCATATGAATATTAGGATTGTTTTTTCTCTTTTTGTGAAGAATATTATTGGTATGGATTTCATTCAATCTGTAGATTGCTTTGGGTATAGTCATTTTAACAATATTCATACTTTCAGTTGATGAACATGGGCTGTCTTTCCATTTTTTGTGTCCTCTTCAATTTCTTTCTTTAGTATTTTATAGTTTTCCTTGTAGATATCTTTCACCTCCTTGGTTAAATTTATTCCTAAGTATTTTATTATGTTGGTAGCTATTGTAAATGGGATTACTTTCTTGATTTCCTTTTCAGCTAATTCATCATTGGTGTACAGAAACACTGCCAATTTTTGGTATGTTGATTTTGTATCCTGCAACTTTACTGAATTTGTTTATGAGTTCTAAGAGTTTTACGGTGGAGTTTAGGTTTTTCCAAATGTAAAATCACGTTGTCTGCAGAAAGGGACAATTTGACTTCCTCCATTCTAATTTAGATGACTTTATTTCTTTTACTTGCCTAATAGCTCTGGCTGGGACTTCCAGTATTATGTTGAATAAGTATGGCGAGAGTGGTCATTCTTGTCTTATTCCAGTTTAGTATGTTGTTAGCTGAGGTTTTGTCATATACAGCCTTTATTGTGTTGAGATATGTTTCTTCTATACCTAATTTTTTAAGAATTTTTATGCTGAAAGGTTGTTGAATTTTATCAAATCCTTATTCTGTGTCTATTGAGATGATCATGCAGTTTTGTCCTTCACTGTGTTGATGCCATGTATCATAACACACTCTTATTTAGTAAGAATGAGGTCATGATTCTATCTGATTTTAGGAGCCACATTCTCTGAGCTGACAGCATAACTGTTTAGAACATGAAAAATAAGAATTCAGACAAACTGATCACTCATAAACATGAGACTTTAAGTTCTAAATTTTTTTCTGTTATGTTAATATTGGAGGAGTTTTCAGGTTTCAGAATCTTGGCCATTCACATTTCATGTTATCAGAATAAACAAATTCCATAGAAACTTTAGGGCTGAATCATATTTCACATAATGTCACCAACCCAATCAACATCTGAATGCATGTTTTAATGTCTAAGTTTTCTTGCAATGGCTTCTATTTAAAATTTACAAAGCTGTTTTATTTCTGCTGATGTGTAAAACTCTAGGCTCTGCTTCTCAACCACTTCCTTCACACCCACAAAAATCTTAGATTTTTTTTTTTCTTTATTCTCTAGGTTCTAGGTCTGTTAATGCTTTCAGACATCCAATTAAATATACTGACTTTTTTACATAATCATTCATATCATGGTAATATTGGCTTTGCCCTATAAAATCTGCCTTATGTATAACTCTGTATAAAACAAAATCATATACAATGATTTATGAAACATTTTAGATTTTTCATTAAGTTTTAAGTAGCAAACTAGTATGATTAACTGTGGGTAAAGCAGGACTAAATCCAATCACCCTAAACAGACTAATGTCTCAATGATTGAAAAAAAGATTCAATTTGTATTGAGAAGATCTGTTCTTTTGTTTCCCCTATTCCATCACTTCCTTTGATGACAGCATCTTGATTTTCTTCAGCAAGCCATAGCGTTCCTCTTCACTTCCAGACCATGTGGTTTTGGGGGTGCTGATGCCAACTCCAGGCTCTAGTTAATCCTGGTCTGGACCATTGGCATATCCCAGACCTCTGGCTTCGGTGATTGGTTTAAGGATGGTCACATGACCCAAGGTGTTCAGGGGAGAGTTGACCACAGGATGTTAGTTGAACCACTGAGAAAACAATGAGCTTCCTTTCCTACCGGGCTGCTAAACTGCCATAAGGTGAGCTTGGGGAAGTGGAAAACTTCTCGCCACCGTGTCGGGAACCTGTCCTAGAGGGAAGTTCGCATCTTGAAAACCAGAGCTGAGACATACAGACGAGGTCTGTACAACAGCATTTGATTTGGGTATCTGGGACTTTTCAAATAATGTGAGGCAACATGTTCCTTTTTTAGTTGGCTGGTTTGTTACAGCAATTTTTAATGGGATTTCTGTCCCTTGCAACCAGAATAATCGTGATCAACATCACAGTCTTCTAAGAGATCTGAAGGAAACTACATTCCTCAGAGTCCTTAAGCATAGATCAAATAACAACATAAAGAAAATTCGAGTAATTTAAATTGCTGCTTTGTGCTTTGATCTATCTGAAATGTCCTCGACCCAGCCTACTAAGATAATGTTGTCAATTATCCTGACATTCCTCTTTGTTGAAATAAAGATGCTTTTCTTCAGAACCTCACTTTAGTCCAGAGGCAAGCTGACAAGCTTCAAGGAAACTTAAATTGGCATTAAATTTAAGGTGCTTGCAACTCACGTGACTGTATCCCAGGGCTTGGAGTCTGCCATGCGTGAGTTTCCTCCTCCAGCCATGCTGGGCTGCACCCCATTGCCTGCATGTGGCGTCCCCTTCCCACTTACTGACCTTCACAAACATGGTTCCGTCCACCAAGAATGCTCTTTGCTCTTCTTTGGATCTAATTAACTTCTATTTATTCTTCACATTTCAGTTCCAAAAACCATTGCTAGCCTCTGGATTTAATGAGGTCCTTTGTTGGCAATCGAATGCATAGTATGTCTCCTTAGTACTGTGCCTATTCATAATTAATTTGTGGTTATTCGTTTAATGTTTGTCTTCTCTGAAGGAAACTGCATTCCTCAGAGTCCATGAGGAGTTTGCTTACTACTGCCTTCCAGCACCCAGCCCAATTCCTGGACACAGAACATACTCAGTAATAATTTCCCTGTAACATACACAGCCTAGAGTCACCGTCTTTATTGCAAAGACTGATTCTACTCTGAAGCCCCGACTTAGCTCAGCTTATTGCTACTCCAGTACACTTATTGGACGGGAAACTGGACCCCTTCTTTTGCTCCTTTCTAATTGATCTTTCCTTGCTTCTGGGATCTCTCCAAACTCTCTTTTCCCAAGACATTCACTGCTCATTTAATGCACTGTAAATGATAGCTGTATTTTGAGGCGTATACCTATATGACACATTTCTGAGTAGATATAGTAATTTTTTGTCATGAATTCCATATTTTCTTTTTATTTATTTATTTATTGTTTTTTTGAGACAGAGTTGCGCTCTTGTCACCCAGGCTGGAGTGCAGTGGTGCAACCTCGGCTTACTGCAACCTCCCCCTCCGAGGTTCAAGTGATTCTCCTGCCTCAGCCTCCTGAGTAGCTGGGAATATAAGTGCCCACCACCACACCCAGCTAATTTTTGTATTTTTAGTAGAGACAGGGCTTCACCATGTTGGCCAGGCTGGTCTCGAACTCCTGACCTCAGGTGATCCACCCACCTCAGCCTCCCAAAATGCTGGGATTACAGGTATGAGCCACTGTACCTGGTGGAATTTCATATTTTCTTATGCATAACAATGATCTCTATTAGAATCCTGGCTTGGGGACATCCAATGATACTTAGGTGCCCTTAGTACTTAGCACTTTAGTAGATTGACCTAGGAACTTTAGTAGCTGACCTAGGAACAGCACTTTCTTCCTTCCAAGAGTAGTGTGGTCATGGTATCAGGGTGAGAGAGGCTAGACTGTAGCCTGGCCCCCAGAGGACCAGATCAGCTGCTCACAGAATCCAGGGTGGACAGTGTGGCCTGATCCATCTGGGCTCCATGAAGATCACCAAGGGAGAAAGTTCCCCACTGCACCTTCCATCACAAACCTGAGAATGGCCTCTTCCACTGATATTTCATAACTTCAAATACATATAAAATGAATATATTTAATATATACTCTACAACCTATGAATAAGATAAATTTTCTCCTGATTCTTCCCCAAATATTTAGCCATCTTTTTAAATGCTAAAATGATGCCATAATAAAGAAATATAAGAATAGGCCGGGTGCAATGGCTCGCGCCTATAATCCCAGTACTTTGGGAGGCTGGTGGGGGCAGATTGCCTGAGGTCAGGAGTTCGAGACCAGCCTGCCCAACATGGTGAAACCCCATCTCTACTAAAAATGCAAAAATTAGCTGGGCGTGGTGGCGGGCACCTGTAATCCCAGCTACTTGGGAGACTTGAGGTAGGAGCACTGCTTGAACCCAGGAGACAGAGGTTGTAGTGAGCCAAGATCTCACCACTGCACTCCAGCCTGGGGGACAAAGCAAGGCTCCATCATAAAAAAAAAAGAAGAAGAATAAAAGTTGGAAAACTTCAAACCATCCAGATTGCAGTCTCATTTTACCCATATAACTTATGTAATCCTAGCCATCTCTTCAATTTTCCAATCTTTAAATTGTGGGAAACCATACTGAACTTTTATGTATAATAGCTAATTGCAAGCCTAAGTGTCTATACTAAATAATAAAGATAAACGGTGGTTTTCCTACCTTCTCCATAGGCGAGCCCACAAACTATCCCGACAATATATTTTATGTCGAAATCATGCCAGTGCTTCTCTATATCCCTTCCCCGATCCATTGCAATGCAGTCTTTCGCTTGCAGCATACTGATGATGTAAGAACCTATTTCTGAGCATCTCTTGCAGAGTCCTCATAAAAAATGGCCGCCACTTTGGGGATGACTTTCCCATTTAACTCTTCTTAAAATACTCTGAGTTTCTTCTAATGATTTTAAGCATTGATATTTAGAAATAAAAATTTTCAAGATGACTTCTGGAATTTCCTTCCTTTTGTAAGAGCAATTTTAAAAGATACCATTTCAATTCCATATTAGACATTTTGCCGCTTCCAATGCAACATCTGGGTTTGTGTGTGTGATCAAGAATGACAGCTGACATGTCACTGCACTGATTTTGACGTTCGTGAATACAGAAATCATCACAGACTTGGACAATGTATGTTGGGTGGTAGTGGTATGATCTGTAACATTCACCTATGCATGTTTTTACCACTTTTTTAAAAATGTAAATAAAGTGAGTAACAAGGGAGGTAGATTATGATTTTTAAAAATCTAATGGGAGCATAATAAAACACTCTGAAATTTATGTTTTTCTTTACCATTTTCACCACTACCTACTAGGCTTAAAAGTATTCTCCACTCTATGTGGAAGATCATGTTTATACCCACAACATTGAAAGAACTTCTCCCCAATCAGCTGACTAATTATAATTTACCTGATGCATTAATGTGGCACGTGTATCCTGTGACATGTGAGTAGAATTAAGGCAGTAGAACTTTAAGAAGTTAATAGATCTGCAAACTTTGCCCCAGGCTTTTGCAATCAGAAACTCGGGGTTTGCTGGAGCTCTACAAAGGATTTTGACATAGCCTGAGGTGAGAACCATGAAAATGAGTTCTGTGATGGAGGAATGTGGTAAATGTCCTACACGGGTTAGCTTCGTCATGTGCCCCAGAGCTGACCTGAGCTGTCCAGTGGCCACCTAGTTCAACAGCAGCCCAGGCCTGCGGTTGCAGCCCTGCATGCACCCTGCGTTACCTGCGCGCTTTCAAACACTGCTGGGCACAGCCCTACCCTAGACCATGTGTACACACCACGGTTATTGGTCTTCACCGTGCATCAGAATGGTCTGCAGAGAGTTTAAAAACAACAGGTGTGTGAGACCCACCGTTTGGAGACTGTGTTTCACGTGGTCACGGGTGGGGTCCAGTGACCCCGGGTGGTGGAAACCGGGTTGGTGATTTCAATGAGCAGCCATCATTGAGTAACACTGGTGTGTGTCCGTGTGTGCACACACACGCATAGGCAGTATAAACACGTATGTTAACATGGGCTCCACTGCAGCCTCGGCTGAGCGTTAAACATGGACCTACCTGTGTGACTGGCTTACTGTTGAGGCTACCGGAGATCTGTTCACGTAAAGGAGCCCAGTGCGAGGGAAGAAGGACTCAGGCAGCTGAAGCCGCTGTGAACAAAGCCTTCATCATGGGGGTGGGAGGCGTCGTGCACCTGAGTGCAGCAAGACGCCTGCCTTTCAGCTCTGTCCCCACATCCACAGACTTGGTCCTGGGAGATGGACATCTTTAAAGAAAAAAGAAAAGAAACTCAGTGACTTGAGGTTGCACTAGCCAACAGAAAGGAACACGGAGCTACGAAAGCGACATGCTCCTCACTTCCCCACAGATGACCTTTTATTTGCTTTTGCAGGATGAGGCCGTCAGTGCCTTGCCGCGAGTCTGAGGTGGGAAGAAAGGGTCACAGCTCCTGGGGTGGGGAGAAAGGGTCACAGCTCCTGGGGTGGGGAGAAAGGGTCACAGCTCCTGGCACATGGCAGAATTAGCGAAGCGTGCCATGTGGAGGTCTGAGGTCTGCAGGTTCTGACTGGACAGTGAAACCCACTGCTCCCGCCATCCCTTTCTCTGTCACACAACACACCTAGTGACCTTCAAAAGTGTCTCGGGAGAATTTGGCAGGATGCTCGTGTCCTGTGCCAGTGACAGCACTGTTATCACTGTTAGTGTGACCCTATCTGTTTTTCAGGCTTGTAAGGTGACCAGGAGGAACATACGTACACACACACACACACACACACACACATGCACACAAGCGTGGCCACCATCCCATGGGAAAGTGAGGACAGGTTCACACTCTGGGGACATGGGAAGCAAAATATCACAGTGGAAGCTGCCCCCCAAGCCGAAGATGTGGGACACCAAGTTCACCCGTCTCTTCTGCAACCACAAGAAGTCTGATGGGAAAATGGAACCAGCCCACACACCAACACTGGAGTCACCTCTTGCACTTGTGTAAACACACACAACCAAGCTACAAGTTACATGAATTTGTTTCTGGCATTGACCAAAATCCCCTGTCTCTAGGAACTGGTGAACACAGTATCTGGGATGATATTTCTGACCCTATATTTCTGACCTATATATTTTTTTCTCCATGTTTCTCTTTTTAAAAATTCTTTGTCTCTTCCAATGAGTTAATAATGGGCTAGCCACTTTCTTGATAAAGGGCATTTATTACAGCTATAGAAAAATCTGGTTTCTCTGTCTACGGATAGTAAGTCACATCTCAAGCAGTGAATGTCTCCTTACAAATTTGCCTCTAGCCGGTTATGTGTGATGCTGAAACTGAAGATCTGTCACCCTCCAGAACATCTACAGGATGAATGCCTCCCACAGTGGCTGGTCAGCCAGAATTGTCTCCTCCCCACGTGAACTGTGGCCAGGCACAAACATCTGTCAATGGCCCTAAGCTGTGATGAGAAGAAAGTCACTGTTTCATGCTTTCTGAAAATTTCCCTCTCACTTTGCAGAAGATGATGACTTGTTACTTCCTAAATTTCGCAGTTGGGAACCCTGGTTTTCCCATCCAGGTTTTGCTGTTTAACTCTCCAGGCTGTAAATGCAAAGAAAGGAGTCAGAGTTAAATGAACGCCTCCTGTGGGAAGTTTTAGAAAGAATTCAATGAATTCAATTCCATAAGAAGGTCTGCAGTTTTATCATTTAAATCATCAAGTCTATGAATTAACAAATTTGGGATTAAACACTCCAGGTATATGATGTAGAGGGGAACTTGTTTTCCAAGCCCTCTGTGGAAGACATGCCAAATGCTTACATGTTTTAGCATGAGATTTTCTTTATTAAAGGAAACCAACTTAAACACTTTCAGAAAATAATCTCGAACAACAAAGAAAACTGATTTACCTTGTGTTTCCCTACTGTTTTCTGCAATCGCTTGCCCTACTAAAAGGGACAGACGGTGCTTTTAACAGAGTTTGTGAAAAGGATGCACTATCTCTTCAAGTTTTAAGGCCCACTGTTATTTCCACTATTATTTTAATGATCTACAAAATTCATATGGATTCCACATAGATTAACCAACACCTTCCTCACTATTTCATTCCAATGCCACATGTAAATATTCATGTGAATCCAACCAACTGATCAAATGTAAGAACTTGATGTTCTTTAATTTTGTTTTGTTTCCTCAGATTCATTTCTGAGAATCTAGGGACATAGAATATGCTAGTTTGGATGGCTGTGGATTTGATTAATTTAAAGATTTAAAATAAAAGAAGACCTAATAAATATTTTATTTTCTTCTTACACACACACAACCCTTTTACTCGATTTTTTATTGTACCCAAATACATAAGGAACAAATGAAATGATATATAGGACCCTCCCAACACTGGGTGCCGCCGATTTTATGAAATGTATCATTGATCACTGATCATAATCAGATGCACAATTCTACCCTAATTGGAAATAAAGAACAGAGCACTCAGTCAATAAAAATTTGAGAGCACATTATTTAAACTCATAAAATACCTAGAATTTTTGCTCTTCAATTATTAATAAGGAAATGTCATGATATTCAAATGATAAGAGATTTCTTTGAAAAGTTTTTTTTGTTTCGTTTTGTTTTGTTTTTTTTAAGAGATGGAGTTTCCTGTTGCCCAGGCTGGAGTGCAATGATGCGATCTTGGCTCACTGCAACCTCCGCCTCCTGGGTTCAAGCGATTCTCCTGCCTCAGCCTCCCGAGTAGCTGGGATTACAGGTGCCCACCACCACGCCTGGCTAATTTTTTGTATTTTTAGTAGAGACAGCATTTCACCATGTTGGCCAGGTTGGTCTCGAACTCCTGACCTCAGGTGATCCACCCGCCTTGGCCTCCCAAAGTGCTGGGATTGCAGACATAAGCCACTGCGCCTGGCCTGAGAAAGTTTTAAACCCACTATTTCCCAGATATATAATTTGGTCAGCACAAGTGTCCTATTATTTGAAGTTTGATCCATCACAGTAGGGATGACAGTTATTAATGTTACATTGAATTCATGGAAGTGTCAGAAAAAGCAATGCTTGGAAGCCAGTTGTTCTGTGAGTTTGTGTCTTTCCTCTCTGCCTCTGCATGCGATCTCACCGCCCATGTTAAATGGATGTCACCCTTTCTCCTCCTTGGATTCAACCTGCTTACCCTGGGCTAAGGGAGCCACAGAATGGCCAGTGTGGGAACTGTGTGACTCAGTCTCGGTCCCATCTCCTCCTCTCTGTCCTCTCAGATCACACATAGTCCTGTTTCAATCACTAATCAGGAACAGCTCTGTTAATTCCACTATAGAATTCCTCTTTCTCACAGTTACTCAGTCAGTAGCGTTTACTGAGTATCTCCTGCATCCTGGGCACTTCTCCACTGCAATGTGACAGCAGTGAATCAAACGACAGCTAGCCCTGCCCGCAGGCACTTGCATTCCAGAGAGAGGAGACAAAGAATACAAAACTAAAAATATAAAAGACGATGTGCCACACGTTGGAAAGCGATACATACTCTGGAGGTGAGTAAAACATGAAGACAGAAGAAATATGACTACAGTGAGATAATTTTACCCTCAAAATCTAGGGAAATTTGTCAAAGAGAAGGGATAAGGAATAAAAAAATGGCAAAATGTCACATTCACAGCAAGACCTTTCCTGGTTCAATTCATTTATGTTTTTACTTAAGTTTTAATTTTTTTTTTTTTTTTTTTTTTGAGATGGAGCCTCGCTCTGTCCCCCAGGCTGGAGTGCAGTGGCACGATCTCGGCTCCCTGCAGCCTCCACTTCCAGGGTTCAAGCGATTCTCCTACCTCAGCCTCTTGAGTAGCTGGGATTACAGGCATGCACCACCACACCCTGCTAATTTTGTATTTTTAGTAGAAACGGGGTTTCACCATGTTGGCCAGGCTGGTCTTGAACTCCTGACCTCATGATCTGCCTGCCTCAGTCTCCCAAAGTGCTGGGATTACAGGTGTGAGCCACCGCACCAGGCCTAAGTTTTAATTTTTTTAAAATTTGTATTTAATTTAATTTTTTTTTGAGATGGAAGTCTTGCTCTGTTGCCCAGGCTGGAGTGCAGTGGTGCAATCTCAGCTCACTGCAACGTCCTCCTTATAGGTTCTAGTGATTCTCGTGCCTCAGCCTCCCAAGTACCTGGGATTACAGACGTGTGCCACCATGCTAAGGGGCCACTGCCGATTCTCTTGTAACAAAAGACAGGTTAACAAGAGAAAAGCACACAGATTTGTTTAATCAAAGTTTTACGTGACATGGGAGCCTTAGGAAATGAAGACCCAAAGAACCAAGGGAAAACTGCCCATTTCTATGCTTAGATTTGATGAAGAGTGGTAGCCCTGCGGAGCTGTGACTGGACACAGAGGGAGCGATGGGACAGTGACAGACGGAGGGGGACCCAGCTGGGCCTGTCTGTCTGGGTTCCTCTTGGCCTCCCTGTGTGGCGGTCCTTCTTCCTGGGTGTCGGGCCGGGCCCCCTCTGGAATGAGGATCTTATAACCTACTCTCATGAAAGTAAGTCAGAGAACTTCTTTATGGCCAGCTCTTACTCAGAAAGGCAGGGAAAGTTCAAGTAGTGATTCTAGTTTCTAATGGCTGGCTTTGGGGAAAGAGATTCTAGTTTCCGTGACCTGCTTTAGGGAAGAGGATTTCTGGTTTCTATGACTCACTTCTTGGGGGAATGAGGGGCGAGAGACAGGAGGGCAGGAGAAGGTCAGAGACTTGGTTCTGAGGCTGCTTCTGAGGCTTTCCAATGCCGTTTAGTTCAAAGTCCTCAGCAGGTCAAGGCCATACTTGGGGTGTCCTTTTCGGAGCCATGACTTATGACTTTAAGCAAGATGAACTGTTTTGCTATTATGTAGCAGAAACAGAATTAAACCTAGCCTGCAGAATTCAGAGTCCCATGTGTTCTATTGTTATGCTATCCCAGTCTATGCCGTTGAGTGGATAAAATGAAATGGCATCACTGTGCTTATCCCATAGGAAGCAACCCATACATGACAGATACTGCTATTATCACTCAGCACCATCCATTCAGTCATCGTGTGGTCTTCATCTTTTGAAGCCTCATTTTCTCATCTGTAGAACTTGCGTGAGTATTAAGAAGATGTCTGAGGATGCCAGGTGCTAGAGCTGCAGAGAGAACCTGCAGAGAGAAGGGGTGTTGGTTGTGTTGGTTATTAGGGTGTCTCAGGCCATCGTTCAGCACCCTGACCTCTTCCCTCAAGCTGAGCCCTGGGGAAGGGAGCAGAGGGGCATGAATAGGTCAGGTTTGGGGCCCGCCTATGACCTCCACATCTCTCTTCTTCTTTCCTCTTCTCCAAATTTTAGAATGTGCATCCTTTCCAATCTTTTTTGTTGTTAATGTAGTTGTTTGTTCATATGCCAGTACTGCAGCTACAGAGGCCCTGAAATGCCAAGAATTAACTTCTTTTCTTCCCTATACTGTTTTAAAGCACAGGTTTTGTTATAATTTTGATAGGGCAAGACCAGTAGATAGGAGATGACTACCATTGAAAAAAAAGTCTCATGCTCACAGATGCCAAGAGGAGTGAGCGCCTACAGTGTGTGGCCACACGGGTAGCACCCGGGTCGGGCAGGAGGCAGAGTGAGCAGGGGGAGAATGCTGGGGAGAGGATTCCATGGGAAGGAGCAGGCAAGGCAGGGTGAGCAGGCTTAGGGTGGAGAGTTTGAATAATTTCAGCAGACTCTGGGCATAGGGCCTGTCCCTAACTGTCTGGTACCTGGTTTGGGGTGATCAGGGCAGGGGGAATCATGTTGAATTTGAGATCCCCAATAGAGGACGTGGTTAAGGGCATGGGCTTTGGATTGGTTCATTTGCATTTGAAAGGCTCTCGCTGGAGGCAGGGGTCCTTCACTGTCTCTAGGAATTGGCTAACTAGAAACAGTAGTAAGCTAACTGACTGCCAGTCCCCCCAGGCTCAGCCAGACCCCAATGTCAAACCATAAATATACATAAAATAAAAAGACATGGTTAGACACATGCATTCTGCAGTGTCAAATAACACTTGGGCAATGGAAAATTCATATCTACTCTCCCAGGTGGGGAAAAAAAAAAAAAAAAGGAAATATCAAGAACAGTTACTATTGCAAAGTGTTATCCCACTAAATACCCTCTATCTCTCTGTGTTTTGTAGCATGAAGCTTTGTTACCATGACGTCACATGCTATCCGTGGGGTTTTGTTGCTGTTACAGAGGTCCCCGTGATATGCTGTTCTGCATTTGTAGAAGTGTCTTTGGTTTGGAAGCCTGACACCACCGAAAGAGAACTTCAGTGCAAATGGTTTTGAAATCCTCCACTAATCATCCTAGAAGCTCAGCTAGTTCCAGGGCCTTCCATAACTCCAATTCCAAAGGACTTCATATCAAAACATTCTTTGCTTATTTTGCTATCGCCCAAGATTGCTTTTATCCCTTCTCTGGAGATTTTAACAGCTGGTGAGCTACCCTAGGCTCTGGTGGCACCCTCTATAAGTGACCCTTGACCTTCCACTTTCCTGAACTGATGAAAACATAGCTGTGTTAGCTCAAATAAATATTTCCTAACTGCCTACTTTGGGGAAAATGCTGTGTGAAATGCTTGATGGATTTATTTATTCAACACCTGTTTATGAAGTGTTGATTATGTGCTAGACACTTTTGCAGACATTGAGGATACAGTAGTGAACTAAATAGACAAAGCTCCCTCCTGGAGCTTATTTTGTAGTGGGGTAGGCAGGTGCTGGCAATAAACAAGGTGAAAATATATGGCATGTCAGGTGGTGATAAAAGCCAGGGGGTAAAATGATGCCAAGATGGGGGAGAGGAGGCCTGCCACTTTAAATAAGACAGTAAGAAAAGGTCTTTCTGAAGGTGACATTTTAGCAAAGATTTGAAGGATGTCTCTGAGAGAGGATTGTTGGAGATGGAAACAAGAGGGATTGAGCGAGAAACACAAGCAGTGGCAGCTGAAACCTGGGTTGCTCAAAATGGAGTTTATGGAGAGTATGTGTAACAACAATAAGACAAAAAAAGGAGAGATATAAGATCAGTGCCTTCACCTCAAGAACTTCATGGTCTCATTAGAGAGGTTTCCTAACAACAAACCATTAGAAATGAGACAGAGCAGGGATCCCTCTTAGGGGCCTGCAGGTCCCTCAAGCGTGAAAGAAAAATCTTGAGTTTCTTCAAGGGGAATTCCAGGCACCCAGCTATCCCTGAAGAGTAAATGAGCAACTTGACCAGCAAGAAGGTAACAGTAGCTTAAAACAATAACCAAGGGAGTTGAAGTCATGGGGGTGTTTGGTAAAGTCATGGGGTATTTAGATAAAGCTTCACCTCCTTACCCAATTGCAAACCCCAACATCTTTGAATCCACCTGTGACCTGTGGAACCCTGCTTCATGACACCCTACTTTTTTAGGCCAAACTAATATATAGCCTCAATATATTAATTGACTTCTCTGCCTGCAACCTCTGCTTCTCCAGATTTAAAATCTCCTACCTGTAAGCCACCGAGAGGTCAGGTCTCAATTGTAAGCTGCCCAATTCTCTTTCCTTGGCATCCTGCAAATAAACGCCTTGCTTTCTCCTGCTGCAAACCACGGTGTGGATGTTTGGCCTCACCCCACGGGAGAGCAGACACCAGTTCAGTTCAGTAACAGAAATAGGTCATTAAAGATGGATTCTGTCTACAGTTCACCCAAGCAAGTGAAGTCTGTGTTAAAATACTCAATAGTATCTCTCTTAGCTCTTGCCAGAATGAACATGAAGTCAATGACAGGCTGGTAACTCATAAAATTAAGGCAGATTTCCACACTCATCGTCACCACTCTCCCCTAACACTTCATCAGCATCTACTGTAAACAGTTTACTCTACTGAGTGTAGGAAGAGGCACAGTCGTGAATGTGAGCTTCCTGAGTGGGGACGTCCTGCGCTGTCACTTTTAAGGAAGGCTTCACGTAGGCCATGCTGGAACCCAGAGTGCCTGAGACAACCGCTAGGGAGGAGACTGCCTGGGGCCTGGGGCTGAAGGAGAATGAGCCAGGGCTTCTCACAGACAGTCATGGGTGTAAAGGGAAATGAGGGAAGGAGTTTGGCCTTCATGTGCTAGTCCTTACTCTGGGTCGATGGCGGTGGATGCAGGGCGAGGTGTGAAAGAGGCAACCCTACTTTAGTGAAGGTCTTGGGAGCTCAGCAGCGTGGACTTGCCGGGATTCAGCTCCCTGGGCCCTGCCCTCTTCTGCAATATGGACAGCAACCGAGTAAGGAGGCGTTGAGAGAAGAGACTCGTAGAAGGGCAGGTGTGCAGAACCGAACATGGAGGGCATTGGTGAGATGTCCCAAGGCTTCCAGGAATAGCTGCAAAGAGCACAGGGCTGCCTGGAGAGCCTGTGTCTGCTGCAGAAACCAGCACCTGCAGGACAGGCCATGGCTGTGAGGGGGATGTTGGAGTTGCTCAGCTTACTGAGCTCTGGAGTCAGCATCATATGTGAATACGTGTTAGCACGTGGCCCAGCACTGTGTGATTCGTAGTAAATCTTTACAGAATTGAAATCTATCTGGTGTCTCTAGAAATTGATTTGAAGCACAAGGTAGCAGAAAGTACTTGTCAGAAGGAGACAGATGCTCAGTTCGGAGGAGGGAGAAACAGGGAACCCAGAGCAGGGCGAAGGCGTCACCTGTGAGGCCAGGCGTGTGGCCGTGAGCAGCCCTGTCGTGTTGCAGAGGTTTCACAGATCAGTAGTTACTGTCTTCATCTGGACTATAGAGAGCACATAGCACATAGGCCACAAAGCCTGTCATTCTCCACAGTAGAAAACTTTTACAGGCTGTTTTTATCTCTAGAAACACTGGATTGTTTGGCAGTAACCAGAAACATCTTTCCACCCACACACGCCCACGGAAGCATGTTGAACATCAGTGAAGTAAGTTACACTGGGGATTGCACCGCGTATCTTCTTATATAGCAGTTTTTATATAGTAGTTCATTAGGGGAGCAGAGATTTTTTTCTCTCTCTCCCCTCCCTTTGTAATTTTCAGAATAGCGAATAGCATGATCAAAGCCATCATCTCCTGTTTTCCTTTCTCTAGAGATTAAATAAATCAGGCTGAAAAATCTCTGAGCCTATGATAACAATCACTCATTGATAGCTTATCACTTAGGAAGAGGTTTCAAGGGCTAAAAGACGTAATGAAACCCCAACGCAGAACATGTAAATGAACAGACTGTCTCTTTCCCCTCATACATCCCACGCTACTCAGTACAGAGGCCAAAGCTCTGTGAGTGCACAGGGCTGGGGAACGAGATGCCATCTGGAACTGGAGATGCAAAGCCACATCCCATCCCTGATCCGTATGGCCCAGGCCCAGCCTGGGAAGGTGTGGGGTATACTGACTGCGGGGGTCCCATCATTTCTCCTAGAACAGGTTCTCCGCGCGCTGTGCAGAGAACAATACTGTCCTCTAGCGGTCAGAGATCAGAACTGGAAATCAAGAAGCTTGTTTTTATTTCTCCTCCCGATATTGTCAGTGATTCCCAGAGCAATATACCACTCCCAAAGCAAAGGGAATGGATTGACACAGTTCACAAAATCCAGGCCAGAATCATCCTGGCTTTGCCTCCCTTGTCTGGGTAATGACAGCTGCAGGGTTTTATCTGGTCTTTGGGGCAGTGAAGCATGTATTTAATCTATCCTTAGTTCAGCTTTGCCAAGGGAGAATCAAGATTTTTCTATCTTTATTAAATATGCATGTAATTTGTCATCAGCTAAATGAGCAAACAATATCTCCTTGTCCACCTCATAGACTTATGATGAGAATCAAATAAAAGCATAAAACAATGTAAAAGTTTAAAACTGAATAAATGAGTTATTATTGAGGAAAATGCATATTTATCTGTTATTTAAAACACTTCTTTAATTCACTTCTATGTTTTAGGATTTTTACCTAGATATACAACATCACAATTTATATACATGCAATGAAAACATAATTTATATTCTATGTAATTATGTCCTTTCTAGCCCTACCGATAAGTCTTACCATGAAGAAAATGCTTTATTTTTTTGTGACTTTAAACTCTGGACAATATGTGTCTTCAACCTCTTACAATTCACCCACAGGGATTCTCTTCAAGGATGGTATAACCCACATTTCCAGAGCAGCCACACAGGACAGCCGCCTCTGCACAACCATTACCATAAGCATGCGTGTGTTTGGTACAGACAGAAATGGATGATGGGGAGTGTGGGCCCTACATTGGTGAAGGTAATATTTCCTACCAGATACCACCACCAATTTGCTTAAAATTGCTTTCAAGCTATTAAAATACTGAGAAGGGGATGATCATAAATACTTAGATGGCTGAATTTTTTGCTATGTTAGGATAAAAATTGGATGGTAATACTTGGGTTCAAATTATATAACAGCGTAGTGATTTTTTTTCCACCCTTGCAAGAAAAATATTCTCAATGAAATATCAGATTCAGAAACAAAATAAGAGAAAATGTCTTTTCATATGCTTCAGTAGGGAAATGGGATGCAAAGGAACACTTCCAATAAGGAAACATTTGCTTAAAGTGATTTTTAAGGAAAGTTCTTTTATAATGACCTTTAAAATAGTTAAGATCCTACCTGGTGGCCGGGCACGATGGCTCATGTCTGTAATCCCAGCACTTTGGGAGGCTGAGGCACCAGATCAATTGAGGTCAGGAGTTTGAGACCAACCTAACATGATGACCTAACATGATGAAACCCCATCTCTACTAAAAATACACACACAAAAAAAAGTTAGTGGGGCATGATGGTGGGCGCCTGTAATCCCAGCTACTCAGGAGGCTGAGGCATGAGAATCACTTGAACCCGCGAGGCGGAGGGAGCAGTGAGCCAAGATCAGGCCACTGCACTCCAGCCTGGGCAACAGAGCGAGACTCAGTCTCAAAACAAATAAAATAAATAAAATAATATAAACAGATCATATCCGGCAAATGTTGACAACTATTTTACCTTCATACTTATTCAAAAGTTCAAAATATTAACAGCAAAACACTTAAGTAGGAGTGCCAAGGCAACCACAAACGGGCCAGCAGTTTAGTTTGCAAACAGAATTGAATTGTACAGGGCAGGGCTCACACACTGACCCCGGCCCAGGGGGACCCTTAAATACCAAGGCAGGAGAACATTGGTGTGTCAGCCTACGTGGGACCAAACTGCAGAATTTCCTACAAGATCCGTCCTTCCTCCTCTTTTACAGTCTGATACTCTCTTTGTCAACCTGTTTCATTAGTTAGCAGGTCACAAAAAGGGAAACTTCTCAATTGCTGAAAAATCTTTCTCTAGTTCTTAAAATCACAAGGTTTGTGCCTGTAACATACATGTTTTATATCTATTCCGACAGTTGCCATTCAGTGTGTATTGTTACCACGTTTAATACATTAAAGTAAATCCCACTGCACCATGCGCGTGGACTGCCGTGCACACTGACTGTGCTCTTCTTGTTCAATATGTCTCTGCTTTTAGAGCTGTGGTCTGTGTGTGTTTGTGTGGATGACGTGCACGGCTTTCTGAAACGATGCTCCAGTGGTGGAGAAGGGGACAGCGGGGCTGGACTCTGCCCTCCCTGGCCCAGCTGGGCACCCAGCGCCCGTCCTGGCTCCTGCTCCTGTTCTGCCCCTCTCACCAGATTCTGAGCCTGGGTTTGTTCACAGACTGATCCCCAGACTCCCACGCCTGGGACTTGACACCTTCTGCTAAAATTCTTCTCTAAATTCAGCGTGCCACAGGCTCACCTTTCACAAAACAACTAGATTTTGGCTGATGAGCCCTGTTCCCGTGGGCGTCTGACTGTAGTGAGTCCTTGTTTGGGCTGCACCATTCCTGTCTCGGCACCGATGTAGTCGACCGTCCAGGTGAGGCCGCACCAGGAGAGCTTTGGCAGCGGTGAAGCCTCTCCATTCTTTCCAGACCAGTGCTGACATACACCCCAGTGGTTCCAATAAATAAACTAATATCCAGACAACCACCCCTCCAGGGACAACAAATATAGAGGTTAATACAAATATTGAGAAGACAGGTGGGGCATGGTGGCTCATGCCTGTAATCCCAGCACTTTGGGAGGCCGACGCAGGTAGATCACTTGAGGTCAGGAGTTTGAGAGCCGCCTGGCCAACATGGTGAAACCCTACCTCTAGTAAAAATACAAAAATTAATCATGGTGGCAGGCACCTGTAATCTCAGCAACTCGGGAGGCTGAGGCAGGAGAATTGCTTGAACCCAGGAGGCAGAGGTCGCAGTGAGCCGAGATCACGCCACTGCACTCCAGCTGCAGCCTAGGGCCGAGTGAGACCCTGTCTCCAAAAAACAAAACAAACAAAAAATAAATAAATAAAATAAAATAAAAATAAATATTGAGAGGACAAATATGAAAGAAAGCAGATTAGATATTGGCATCAAGCTTTTTAAAGAAAAAAATACTGATTTTATTCAAATGCAGCGAAGTTTCCATTATTAATACTGCCACCGCAGAATCCGCTGACCTTGCGAAATGCTGGGTTCACCTGCAGGACGCAGACACAGAGCTCACTGTGGCTAAGACCAGGTCAGCCTATGGGATCTAGAGAGTTCTGATCCAGGCAAACTCTGCCAGGAAATGGAACTCTTATCAGAGAATGAGGAATAGAAGGAACACTTCTGTGAATGCCTCTTTACTGTCTCAGTAAAGAAAACTTACACAAAATTCAAGAAGCAACTCAAATAACTCTGCCTCCTCATGCCCCTGCCTGCTACTTATTCAGATGCACGTTCCCACCGTGTTTCTCCCACTCTTGGGGAGGCACTCATGACTCTATGACGCTCGTTTCTGTGCCTTGCCTCCCCCAGGATTGTGAGCGAGGGTAAGACAAGGATTGTGCCTCATTCATCTCAGTATCTCAGCTCTTCGTAGAGTGATGTGCAAATAGTAGGCCCTTAAAAGATGCGCGGAATTAACACAGAGTTCATCTCTGAAGCTTTTGGCAGCATGGATGCTGTGATCCCTTGCTGGGAGGGAACTAAACTTCAGACCACCCATGTGGGATCTTGAAACAGAAACAGGGAATCCTATTTTCACTTCATATGTAGATGGCTTTACAAAGATGTCACTCCCACCTTAGCAAGGAGGAAAAGCCATGTGATCTTCACAGTGCCAACTTTTCTTGAGCACTTCAGAAAGCTGAGGTTGCAAGGCAAGCAAGTGAAGTCAGTTCTGAGGAGTGACAGTTCCCTTGGGGAGAATCGGGCCGCACAGACGGTTTCACCCTTGGCAGAGTGTGAGAGGAGGGTGGATGGAGCAGCCGTAAAAGCAGGTTGGAAGAAAACAGCCAGGATGGGCCGGGTGCGGTGGCTCACGCCTGTAATCCCAGCACTTTGGGAGGCTGAGGCAGGCGAATCACAAGGTCAGGAGTTCAAGACCAGCCTGGCCAACATGGTGAAACTCCATCTCTACTAAAAATGCAAAAATTAGCTAGGCATAGTGACGGGCGCCTGTAATCCCAGCTACTCGGGAGGCTGAGGCAGGAGAATCGCTTGAACCCGGGAGGCGGAGGTTGCAGTGAGCCGAGATCACGCCGCTGCACTTCAGTCGGGGGGGCGACAGAGTGAGAGTCCGTCTCAAAAACAAAAAAAGCAAAACAAAACAAAACAAACAAAAACAAAACAAAACAAAAAACCCAGCCAGGATGTAGCAAATTCTTAAAGTCTGAGTGTGAGCTTGTGTGCTAGATGGTTGAGAAAGCCCCGGTGGGCCTGACACACAAGGAGAACCTGCATTCACCTAGTGTTAGCTCTTTCCACCATCTCCACTGTGTGCTCCTGAGGAAGACCTGGACAGGGAAGGACACTCCAGCTACTGTCCCTGACACAGATACTGCTTCAGGGGAGGGGAAGAAGCAAAAGCGCTGTTTGTCCTTGGGGGAAGACCTGGAAAATACTCAGGTGCAAGATCCTGTGATGCATGCAAAGCGAAGGCGGTTACCATGGGGAAGGCAGCTGGGAAGCTTTGCAAGCAGGAGGAATAGCTGCTGGGCAAAGTGACACCACTTTGTGGAAAGCTCACTATCACCACCTGCCTCTCAGCCCCTACAAGCCCAGAGAACAGGCAAAGTGCTTTGGCGGAGCTGTCTAGAAGAATCTAGTGCTTCTGTCACCAGGTGTGTGAAAATATCTCAACTCCTCACAAGGTCCACTGCCTTGCGCTGCTCATTTTCAATTAGCAATAATCATGCCTTGGATAAACCTCATTGGCTATGATACAGCCACCGCAGAGAGCTATGCTGTTCATTTTCTTCACCTAAGACTCACAAAGCAGGGGATGGGGGACAGTCAGACCTTAGCTACAAGAGGCTGGGAAGTGTAATTTTCATCCATCTTTCTTTTCTTCCCTCCCTCCCTCCCTCCCTCCCTTCGTTCCTTCCCTTTCATCTCTCTTGTCCTTTCTTTCTTCTCTGCCTCTGCAGTTCAAACAGGCATTCTAGCTGTAGTTCAGAAAGTGATTCCATAAATGGGTTGGAACAGGAGTTGAAAAGCCAGTCCATAATTTCTACTGCACCTCTCATCCCACTAAATACCATTACCTCAGAGGCCCTGTTCATTTCCTTTACAGTGCCACAGCAGTTACAACAAAACAAAATACACATAATGGTGGTTTATTTTTACTTATTTAATGTCCTCCTCTGCCCCATTCATTTATAAGTTCCACTCATGCCTCGTGTAAACAAAAACTAAAACTCTAAGCCCTCAACCAACTGAATGGATCCCTTCTGAGCCAAGGAGACCTCAAATGATATGGTTTGGATGTGTGTCCCCTCCAAATCTCATGCTGATGTAATCCCCAATGTTGCAGGTGGGGCCTGGTGAGAGGTGTTTGGGTCATGGGGTGGATCCCTCATGAATGGCTTGGTGCCATCCTCATGGTAATGAGTGAGTTCTTGCTGTATCAGTTCATGGGAGAGCTGGTTGTCTAAAATAACCTGGCACCTCTGTGATTGCCAGACAGTTTCTTCTTGCTGGCTACACAGACAAAATCAATCCACTGAGACCACAGCATTGCAGTAGAGAAAGAGTTTAAGTGACACGAAGCCGGCCCACATGGGAGAACTGGAGCTATCATTCAAACTGGTCTCTCTGAAGGCTCAGAGGTTAGAGTCTTTATGACAATTTGGTGGGCGGGGGTTTAGGGAATGGGTGCTGCCGATTGGTTGGGGATGAAATCACAGGGTGCGGAAACAATCCCCATGCTCTGAGTCAGCTGCTGGGTGGAGCCACAGGATCAGGTGAGTCAGGAGTCAGGAGTCCAGGTGGGGTCTGTCTGAAACACATCTCAAAAAACCCATCTTAGGTTCTACAGTAGTGATGTCATCCATAGGAGCAATTGAGAAGGTCTCAAATCTTGTGACCCCTGAGTAGTTAGGGATTGTAGGAACAACACCTGTCTCTTAGCAGGTTCAGGCCCCTCCCATAATCCTAACCATGAGGTCTTTCATTGGTTCTAGAAAGGTGGTTCAGTTTTGGGAAGGGCTGTTATCATCCTTGTCTTAAAGTTAAACTATAAACTAAATTTTTCCCAAGGTTAGCTTGGTTTACATCCAGGAATGACCAAGGACAGCTTGGAGGTCGGAAGCAAGATGGAGTCACCTATGTCAGATTTCTCTCACTGTCATCATCTTTCCAAAAGCAGTTTCACCTCACCGCTCTTTCTCTTGCTCCCTCTCTTGCCTTGTGATATGCTGGCTCCCCCTGAGTCTTCCACCATGATTGGAAGCTTCCTAAGACCTCGCAAGAAGCAGATGCTGGCAACACACTTCCTATACAGCCTACAGAACTGTAAGCCAAAGTAAACTTGTCTTTATAAATTGTCTGGTCTCAGGTATCCCTTTATAGCAATGCAAAACAAACTAATACACCAGAGAAGCCTGAAAAACTGAATTCCCCACCACAATGGGAAGGGATGTCAGACACGCCTCGCTATGCCCCCTCCCTTTGGAGTTTAGGTACAACTGACCAGCATTAACATGAAAACAGAGATCATAACACTGACAAAACAGACTCCATGGCAATAAGATAACAAATTCCAACCTGACTCTGGTATAGCATCATATGGCAGATAGCACTCTCTGAAGGAAATCAAGTGTATTTTACCTTAAAATATATTTAATTGACATATTTTGAAATGGCCCTGCAAAGCCATCTTTCATGGAGGAAGTTTGTAGAGAATCTTCATTCATGCAGCCTGGCCTTTCCCGATCTAGGAGAGATTAACTAAGAGTCTGACACCTGGCTGGGCATGGTGGCTTACACCTGTAATCCCAGCACTTTGGGAGGCTGAGGCAGGCGGATTACAAGGTCAGGAGATCGAGACCATCCTGGCTAACACAGTGAAATCCCGCCTCTACTAAAAATACAAAAAACTAGCCGGACGTGGTGGCGGGTGCCTGTGGTCCCAGCTACTTAGGAGGCTGAGGCAGGAGAATGGCGTGAACCTGGGAGGCGGAGCTTGCGGTGAGCTGAGATCGCGCCACTGCGATCCAGCCTGGGCGACAGAATGAGACTCTGTCTCAAAAAAAAAAAAAAAAAAAAAAAAAACCAGAGTCCGACACCTGTTAAGTTCTGAAAAGAGACATTCAGTATCTATTCTCTCTGAAGGCTGCTACCTGGAGGCTTCATCTACATAACAAGGACCTTGCCTTCCACAACTCCCCTTATGTGAACCCACGCATTTCTTTCTACCAACTTCAAGCCTTTAGACAAAGCTTAACTGTTTCAAACAATTGCCAATCAGAAAATCTTTGAATCTACTTACGACTTATAAGCCCCCCACTTCTCACCTTTGAGATATCCCACCTTTCCAGGCAGAACCAATGTACACTGTACATGTACTGATTTATGTCTTTGTAACTTCTTTCTCCCGAAAATCTATAAAACCAAGCCATAACCCGACCACCTCAGACAGCCTCTGTCAGGACCCCTTGAGACTGTTCTCTGAGTCATGGCCACTCATATTGGTGCAGAATAAACCTCTTCAGCTGTTTTACAGAGTTTGGTTTTGCCAGTAACACTCACGCTTTGCACTTTGTCCACCTCGTCCTTGGGGTATCCTCATTCCAAACTACAGTGTTTAGTATATGGTTGGCACTTGATACATATTGCTGAATAAATGATCAGGCCCTTTAAGAACTGGGTAAGAACAAAACAAAAGCAAGACTGCCCTTTCTATGGAAAAATAAATACTTAGATGTCCAGACATGTTTATACTCAGCATCCTGAATTTCCCAAAAAGAAATGCGGGGAGGGGATGAGATGAGGTCTGCTCTAGTTAACTTGCTTGGAAGCAGCAATTTTGATCATGGAACTATTAAAATGTATGTGACCCTCCAGAAAAAAATAAAGAGGGGAAATAGTTCCAATGTTCCAAACTCCCTCTTTGGGTCTGAAACATGTGTCACTGGCAGGTCACCCTCCCGGGAGTGCATGTCTGAAACATGTGTCACTGGCAGGTCACCCTCCTGGGAGTGCACGCCTGCACGAAGCCCATGTTTGGCTGTGCCTGGAGTGTCTCCATTGGCGCTGGCACATAATGCTGCAGCCTGCGCCAGCTGCTTTTCAAACAGATTCACTGGCAACAGAAAAGGAAGAAAAGAAAATCCAAGGTCTTAGGGTACATTTTTTTCATTCTCTTTCTACAGCTAAAAGGAAGCTGGAAGCTTGAGAAGGATTCACAGTAGCTGAATAATAGCCAGAAAGGGAGATTAGCAAGGAACATTGTGAGAGCTGGGAGATTTTTCTTGGGTTTAGCACGAGAAGAATGTAGTGCTGTGTGTGTTTGACTTGCTCGTTCTGTTGGTGTCCCCCCTCCCTTGGCTCCAGAGCCCCTGTACGCCTTCCTCTTCCTTTGCCAGGAAGGGATTGACATGGGGTCAGTCATGAAGATGCTGTCTCCCAGCCCCACCCCGAAGGTCACAGCAGGAGGCTGCTGCAGGCTGCCTCTCAGGCTGCCAGTGGGAACAAAGACGAGGGCTGCTCAGCTCTTTTCTGGCTACCCAGGGAGAACAGTAAATCCCCTGGTGCCGCAGAGAGACCTGGACTTGGCGTGGAGACATGCTCCTTCCAAGTGACTAATTGTCAGATTTTCATATTTCATAAGGCACGCCAGCAATGAACAGGCAAGCAAAGGGACAGCAAATTAAGAAAATTACTCTAATTTATTGGTAACAATCAGCTTTCATTTTCCTCTTTTCCATGGAACTTCTTCCTAATGACCTCCCCTCCTACAGCTGTGTCATTTGGATAAACTCACATCTCTCAGACATTTTTTAATGAAATATGAGGCTATCCAGGAACGAGGAAGGGGAGGAAAAAGAGAACTCCTTATGCTCATCTCCCTTCATATTGTAGATGGTTCATAATGAGCACAGTGTCTTTTGAGATGTACTTGAAGGCATATTTTTCCATTTCCTGTAAATCTTCATGCTCTGGGTGTCCCAGTCATTGAAGCTGTGGGTTGCAGTGCTCCAAGAGTAAAAGGGTTCAGGAAATGCGACCGCAAAATATACTGATTGCTTCAAATGGAGGGCACTGGAGGAGCAGCAGTGCAGGGAGGGGCTTTCTCTGAACCTGCCTATCCGCCTAAAAACCCAGCTCTCCAACAGGAGCTCAACTGTCATGCATCTCCTCCCTGGCAATCTCATCAACCTGGGGGGATTATCCAGGACAGACTTGGGGTCCACAGGACAACCAGGCAGACTCAGTCACAGGCATCACCCATTCACCTTCCCCCAGGTCATTCTTTCACCCCAGGCTTCCCGCACCTCCCCTCTTTCCCTGGGAAGAGGTTTGTGGGCTTCCAGACCTCACTGGGTTTGGGCACTCACTTTTCTTCCCTGGGCTGCACCTGTGCATATAATACATGTGTTTGCCTTTTCTCCCACTCATCTGCCTACTGTCTGCGTATTTCATAGACTCAGTTATCAAACCTTCAGAGGGCAGGGGGGATGTCTTCCCTCCCCTGCAAGGGAAAAGTGGCTTCCTGCTCTTCCAGTTTACAGGTATATGCTTGGACAGTCAAACCTGATTTTTGCTGCTGTCTGCAGCAAGACAGTAAGACCATAGGCTAGACTTTGGAGAGAGGAAGAGAGCAAGGAAAAGTGAAAGAATAAGAGTGAGCAAAAGTGAGGAAGAGAGAGAGAGAGAGAAGAGAGAATTTTATGAATCTCTGAAGCATATACGGAACTCAGCCTAGATGTCTGTGATCACATGATTGGTCCAGGATGGGAGGTGGGCTGCCTTTGTGCCTGGAGGGCGTGGCCAGGAGACCCCCACTGCTGTAGAGCAGGAGGAGGATGCAATGGGTGGGAGGGGAGCAAACTGTTGTTCTGTTCCCTTTGTGCTGAGAGATGGTGGAAAGAGGAGAGAGGCAATGTGGGCAGCCAAGCATTGAGGAAACGGAGCACTTACTGAAGAAGAGATTTTAAATTAATAAATTCGGTTGAACAAAATGTTGATTCGCAGTCCTGCCCCATTCCTAACGCTGGCAGGTTCAGGCTCAGGAGTGAGATATGATCACTTGTAGAGAAATCGAGAAGTCACGTGTGTTTAATCCATGAGACTGTGATGTGAGTGAGTTTGCTACCCAGGCACAGTTAAACTTAGCCAGCATCTGCATGTTCTGTTTTACTGATGGGATAGCACTGTAGGAGGCAAAAGGAGATTGTGAAATGACACTGAGATCATAGTGATAATCTTATTATCAACAAAAAGAGTCAAACGCTATAGAATGTTTGAAGAGAGTTATTCTGAGCCAAATGTGAGTGACCATGGCCCCAGGAACAGTCTCCCGAGGTCCTAAGGACATGTGCCTAAGGTGGTCAGGCTGCAGCTCGGTTTTGTACATTTTAGGGACACATGAGACATCAATCAATACACGTAAGGTTCACGTTGGTTCAGTCCAGAGAGGCAGAACAACTCACATTGGCAGGGGCAGAAGAAGTGGATTTGAAGATTTTCTGATTGGCAGTTGGTTGAAAGAGTCCAGTTATTATCTAAAGAGCTGGAATCAGTAGAAAGGAGTGTCTGGGTTAAGACAAGGGGTTGTGGAGACCAAGCTTCTTCTTATCCAGACGAGGCCTCCAGGTGGCAGGCTTCAAGGACAATAGATTGTAAATGTTTGTCACCAGACTTAAAAAGGTGCCAGACTTTAGTTAATTCTCTCCTGGATCAGGGAAAAGACGTGGAAAGGGGAAGGAGGTTCTCTACAGAATATAGATTTTCTCCACAAGAGACAGCTTTACAGGACCATTCCAAAATATGTCAAAGAAATATATTTTGGGGAGAAATACTTCCGTTTCTTTAAGGCCTGCTCTGTCATGTTGGTATCTTATTGCTAGAAAGTATGTGTTTTGTCAGTCGTAAGGTCTCTGTTTTAATGTTAATGCTGGTCAGCTGGGCTGGATGCCACAGGGAGGAGGGTACAACAAAGCATATCCAAACACCCCTTCCCATCATGGCCCGAACTCGTTGATCAGGTTAACTTTGGAATGCCCTTGGCCAAGAGGAAGGGTCCATTCGGTTGGTTGAAGGGCTTAGAATTTTATTTTTGGTTTACAATGTGCTTTCTCAAAAGGAGGCTTTTTGTTTGTTCTTCCTGGCATCGCTGCACGGCTCTGAGGCAGTAAAAAAAAAAATGATATTGGGTACATCAGTGTTTCCCCGGCCTCCCATGGAGGGGCGGAGCATGTTGTCAATCTTGAGAAAGATTATAAACAATCCAGTCAAGTTCAGGTCAGTTCAGTATCTTGACTGCTTTTCAGCAGTGACCAGAAATGGCCTCACCTTGGAAGAAGCACAGGCAACTTCCGGTTTCTCTCCTCAGAAACCCTGGGCTTCTATAGCTGTTAGGAGAATCTGCATGTTCTCATAACTGACTTCTGTGCTGTGACTTGCCGACTACTATAAAGACTAGGTGGTACTTAAGGAAATAAGAACAAGAAATTTAAAAATGTGATTAACACACTCTGAGAGAAACTGGGCCAACTATCTAAAAACAAAGGCTCTTCCACTCTTTTTTTTTTTGAGATGGAGTCTCGCTCCATCACCCAGGCTGGAGTGCAGTGGCATGATCTTGGCTCACCTCAACCTCCGCTCCCCAGGTTCAAGTGATTTTCCTGCCTCAGCCTCCCAAGTAGCTGGGATTACAGGTGTCTGCAACCATGCCTGACTAATTTTTGTATTTTTAGTATAGATGGGGTTTTGCCATGTTGGCCAGGCTGGTCTTGAACTTCCAACCTCAGGTGATCCACCAGCCTCACCCTCCCAAAGTGCTGGGATTACAGGAGTGAGCCACTGTGCCCGGCCCGACTCTTGCACTCTCTAAAGAACATGAACAAGTGGTGAAAAAAGCAGAGGAAATTTTTTCCCTTGAACAAAGAACACTTGTCATTTTTAAAATACAAATGTTATTTCATTTATGAAAAGAAGAGCATCTATATATGTAAAGATTGCTACATACATACAAAGGTTATTATTTACTCAAGGTACAGATCATGCCTGATGCATGCCCTAATTCCCAGTCCCTCAGGATACAGATCACAGCTGATACACACACAGATTCCCAATCTCTCAGGGTACAGATCACCTTATACACACATTGATTCCCAATCCCTCAGGGTACAGATCACACCTGATACATTCATTGATTCCCAATCTCTCAGGGTACAGATCACCTTATACACACATTGATTCCCAATCCCTCAGGGTACAGATCACACCTGATACATTCATTGATTCCCAATCTCTCAGGGTACAGATCTCTCCTGATACACACACAGATTCCCAATCCCTCAGGGTACAGATCACACCTGATACACACACGGATTCCCAATCCCTCAGGGTGCAGATCATACCTGATACACACATGGATTCCCAATCCCTCAGGGTACAGATCACACCTGATACATTCATTGATTCCCAATCTCTCAGGGTACAGATCTCTCCTGATACACGCATTGATTCCCAATCCCTCAGGGTGCAGATCACACCTGATACACACACGGATTCCCAATCCCTCAGGGTGCAGATCATACCTGATACACACATGGATTCCCAATCCCTCAGGGTATAGCTCACACCTGATACACACACGGATTCCCAATCCCTCAGGGTATAGCTCACACCTGATACACACACGGATTCCCAATCCCTCAGGGTATAGCTCACACCTGATACACACATGGATTCCCAATCCCTCAGGGTAGAGATCATACCTGATACACACACGGATTCCCAATCCCTCAGGGTAGAGATCATACCTGATACATGCATTGATTCCCGATCCCTCAGGGTAGAGATCATGCCTGATACACACATTGATTCCCAATCCCACAGGGTACAGATCACGCCTGATATACATATGGATTCCCAGTCCCTCAGGGTATAGATCACACCTGATACAGGCACGGATTCCCAATCCCTCAGGGTACAGATCACTCCTGATACATGCATTGATTCCCAGTCACTCAGGGTATAGATCATGCCTGATGCACACACGGATTCCCAATCCCTCAGGGTACAGATCATGCCTGATGCACACACGGATTCCCAATCCCTCAGGGTATAGCTCACACCTGATGCACACACGGATTCCCAATCCCTCAGGGTATAGCTCACACCTGATGCACACCTGGATTCCCAATCCCTCAGGGTACAGATCACACCTGATGCACACACGGATTCCCAATCCCTCAGGGTACAGATCACACCTGATACACACACGGATTCCCAATCCCTCATGGTACAGATCATACCTGATACACACATGGATTCCCAATCCCTCAGGGTACAGATCACACCTGATACAGGCACGGATTCCCAATCCCTCAGGGTATAGATCAAACCTGATAAATGCATTGATTCCCTATCCCTCAGGGTACAGATCACACCTGATACACACATGGATTCCCAATCCCTCAGGGTACAGATCACACCTGATAAATGCATTGATTCCCTATCCCTCAGGGTACAGATCACACCTGATACACACATGGATTCCCAATCCCTCAGGGTACAGATCACACCTGATAAATGCATTGATTCCCTATCCCTCAGGGTACAGATCACACCTGATACACACATGGATTCCCTATCCCTCAGGGTACAGATCACACCTGATATACACATGGATTCCCAGTCCCTCAGGGTATAGATCACACCTGATACACACACGGATTCCCAGTCCCTCAGGGTACAGATCACACCTGATACACGCATGGATTCCCAATCCCTCAGGGTACAGGTCACACCTGATACACGCACAGATTCCCAGTCCCTCAGGGTACAGATCACACCTGATACACACATGGATTCTCAATCCCTCAGGGTACAGATCACATCTGATACACGCATTTATTACCAATCCCTCAGTACAGATCACACCTGATACACGCACGGATTCCCAATCCCCTTGCTGTATCTTCCCTCCCTCCCCAGCCCTCGAGTAGGGAAAAATTTCCTCAGACACATGAGGATACTTTGACAGAAAAAATTTCCAATTACTTTTCTAATTAGCACCTAAACATCCATCCATTTGTGTTATTACAATTAAAATTAAATTTTTATAAAACATTTTATAGCATTAAAAAAAGTCTGTTATTTTTCATATAGCAAATTTTTGATAATTCATAAGTATACAATTACCTATCAAGGGCTTGTTCTTATTTTCAAATACAGAGTCTGTATGCTTTTGTACATATTCAGTAGCTATTGCATTGGGTCAGGCGCATGACAGGGGAAATGTGGTACCGATCTCTGATATAAGAAATAAGGAACAGGTTGAGTGATGTTCCCAATCCCTCTGCAGACCATCAGTTATCAACTGGTAAAGGCTGGGAATTGATGAGGTGGGCTTGAGCAGCAGCATCAACTCTTCAAGTATTTTACAAGAATCTGAGATCATTGACCATGGACTGTCCTCCAGAGAATTAAAGCTAACTTGTGGCCAGGCACAATGGCTCATGCCTGTAATCCCAGCACTTTGGGAGGCCGAGGGGGGGTGGATCACTTGAGGTCAGGAGTTCATGACCAGCCTGGCCACCGTGGTGAAACCCCACTCTACTAAAAACACAAAAGTTAGCAAGGCATGGTGGCGGGTGCCTGGAATCCCAGCTACTGGGGAAGTTGATGCAGGAGAATCGCTTGAATCCAGGAGGCAGAGGTTTCAGTGAGCCGAGATCATGCCTTTGCACTCCAGCCTGGGTGACAGAGTGAGACCCTATCTCAAAAAAAAAAAAAAAAAAAAAAAAAAAGCTAACTTGTTTCTTATGTTTGTCTGATACTCCTAACTATTCCCATTACCAATTCACCTTGGTTGTCATAAACTTACTACTCAGATTCAAATCTCATTTGTGAGCTGATACAGTTTGGATATTGTCCCTCCAAATCTCAGGTTGAATTATAATCTCCAGTGTTGGAGGTGGGGTCTGGTGGGAGGTGTTTGGGCCATGGGGGTGGATCCCTTATGGCTTGGTGCTGTCCTTGTGACAGTGAGTTCCAGAGAGATTGGTTAAGTGTGTGGCACCTCCTCCCTACTCTCTCTCTTGCTCCTGCTCTGGCTATGTGACCCACCCGCTCCCTCTTTTTCTTCCACCATGAGTAAAAGCTCCCTGAGACAGCCCAGAAGACAAGCAGATGACAGCACCATGCTTCCTGTAAAGCCTGCAGAACCGTGAGCCAATTAAACCTCTTTTCTTATAAATTACCCAGTCTCAGGTATTTTTTTTATAGCAAGCCAAGAACAACCTAACACCAGAGCTGAGGTGAATCCAAATCTGCCACCTCAATCAATATCTCAGTCATTCTATTTTGGTGAGCAGGAATATAATGCAGATAAGCCAGAGACTGATGTGGCAAGCAAAACACAAAACTCTAGCAACTGAAATGACACAGCAGGGAAGCAAGCAGAGAACAGCAGCAAAGAGTGCAGGAAGGAATGGAGTGGGAGGAGCTGGAATGAAGACTCTAAATTCAGTTGCTGGGAAGGACAGTGAAATGATGAAGAAAAGTACATATTGGGGGGCAGGGTGGGGAAGAGGACAGGAAAGGAAATGTTGAAGGTAGGCAGAGAGGTCAGAGAAGCTGGTCATTCATTCACTTGCTAACCTAGTCACTGACCAAATGAGTGCTTATTTAGAATAAAGTGTGGAAGGTTGCCGTGGGACATGACATACAGGGAACAGAAGGGAAAAGAATGTCATGGGTGACTGGTGACTATCCGGGCCAGTGGCATGGGGGTAAGAATTTATCAAGATAGTTGTAGGTAAAGAAAGGCAGGTTTAATAAAGAAAGTATAAAAATATGTTGCAAGAAGGCAACAGGTAGGCCAGCAGAAGAGGAGCTGACTGCCAGGAAACAAAGTCTTGCAGGGCTGGGGATTTTATAGAACTGTGCTTCTGCTGTGTGCTGAAGAGGGCTACGAGCAGTACTGATAACACCAGGGTTACAGGGAGCTCACTTACCCGTGCCTGGTGAGAAGGTGGGTAGAGGACGATTGAGTTATATTCATAGGAGGACTGGTCCTGGTGAAGAAAGGCAAGCCTACATAACTTATCTGCTTCCTCTTTCTGCTTTCCCTCGGTCCCACCAGCCTGACTCCTTTTCCCTAATTAGGACCCCAATAAGAACAAAGGGATAAACTGGTCAAAGAATTAGAAGCTCTTTAGACTGGGAAAGTGATTCTGGAGATAACCTCACTCAATTTGTTGATTGCACACACTAGGGAGCTGATGCACAGGTGTGCCCCTCTAGGCAGGATGTAAATAGGAGAGATGGAGCTGTTAGGAGAGGGAGCAATACTGCAGGGCAGGCGGGAATCACACATGGAAGCAGCACCTGGAATCCAGACCTGTGGGCACTCTGCTGAGCTTCCCAGCCAGGGGATGGGAAGGACCAGGGCAGAGACGGCCACAAGCCCAGCACGGCCTTCTATAACCTGGAAGATAGGCAGCCCAAAAGTCGATGGAAGGCACACACCAATGCCATTCCCCGGTGTTTCCACAGATGAAGGAAAATTGACTCTGTGGATCCTTTACCTACACTGTTCCGGCAGCAGGAAAAGCCCTGACTTTTCTACTCCTCCAAGAGAGCCCAAATCTCAAGGCATGCTAAAGGAACAAGCGAGGAAAATGAGAGGACAGCGAGGAGGAAGGGAAGGAGCAAAGAGAACACTCAGGTGTCTAATTCTTTGCATCTGTAATTACCTTATTTAATCACCTAATTATGAAATGAAATTGTGCTTTGCCAGTAATTTCGAATTTCGGGACTTAAATGGGAAAAGGTGATCTCTTTACGCCATCTAGTGTTGTGTCTTGAAATGACACACTTCTTGACGTCTCAGCCCAGAGGAGCTGCAGGCAGCCTTACATAACCAGAAATAGCAAGATTAGCCTCTCCTGTTACATAACAGTGAGAAGTGTTTCAAAGCAGAAGATTATGCATTCCTAGCACCAAATGAATCTTCTCGATAGTTAGTAAGATAATCCCTAAATCTAGGGCAAGGCAGCAATTATGATCCTATTATTGTCTGGAAGTTCAGGTATAGAAGAGAACTCTAGCAGGGTGCAGTGGCTCACACCTGTGATCCCAGAACTTTGAAAGGCTGAGATGGGAGGATCCCTTAAGCCCAGGAATTCAAGACCACCCTACGCATAGTGAGACCCTATCTCTATAAAAATAAAAAATAAAAATAATTAGCCAGGCATGGTTGTGCATCCCAGCTACTCAGGGAGACTGAGCCAGGAGCATCGTTTGAGCCCAGGAGGTCAAGGCTGCAGCGAGCCATGCTCACGCCATTGCACTCCAGGCTGGGCAACAGAGCAAGACCCTATTTCAAAAATAAAAACACAAAACTTTACTCTTAGTACAATGAGAACTAACATGGCTGAGAATGTAACCTTCTAGAGGTTAACTTTAACAGCAACATGAGATCACTGACAATTACATTATGGACTTAGAAGCTGATGTACAATTAGAGGAAGGAAGGAAAGGAGAGAGAGAAGGAAGGATATTAAATCATGGAATTATATCTGGTGAAAATACATGAATCATTAAGTAAAATACACTGTCATAGGGCTATTTGATTATAAGAAGCATATTGATCAAATGTATTAAATAGGGAAGTAAAATTATCACTGAAAGTTACTAATTATAACGATCACTCTGTATTTACTATATGCTAGAAGTAGACGCACATTATTCCATTTAATCCTCACAATATTCCCCTAAGGTAGACACGACCATTATTCAGATATGAAACCTGGGGCTTCAGGAGCTGAATAACCTTGCTCAAGGTCACACATAGTCACTGAGGCAGAACTATGGTGTGAAGCTCAATCTTTCTGATTACAAAACGCTGCTTTTCATTGCTGTGTAATGCTGCCTCTTTCTGTCAGAAATGCTTTAAACTCATGACCAACCGTAAACCTAAAAGCTGCAGGCCCTCTTTTGGTTTGCAACCTTGACTCTATCTTCTGATATTTTCAATAGAAGAGCATGATCTATCCAGAAGTAACCATTTAATGTTGCAAAAAGTACAACCTGGCTGAAATGGTCATTTAAAACTCGGAACACACTGGAATCCTGAGGCAAAGGAAGAAAAGTGTGACTTCATACAGCATTTCCAGATTCCAGGACGCAGAGACCTCCATCTAAGGACCAAGCACCGCTGGCACACGGACCGAGCGAGAAGCAGGTCCCTGCCGATGAGTCTTTCCTGCAGAAACCTCGGCTCCCTGACTTGGTTAAGCAGCAGCCGAACCGCAGCCTCAGCACCAACGTGAGAGGTGCCGAGCCCTCTCCTTCCTTAGCTACGGAGCTGGTTCTTAAGAAGCTTGTTCCCACTAGTGCCTGTCAAGAGCTTCCCAAAACATAAACCAGACGTTGGGGAAAATGTTCTCTCTAGTTGTATTTGGCTTTTCCACAAGCACTCTTTAAACTCAAGCGGCTGAAGTGCTCCCGCTGAGGAGGATGCTGTTCTGTGCAAACGCCAAGCCGTTGATCATGTTCCGGGTTGTCCAACTCTTCAGTTTGAGACAAAAACAAACACGCTTTTACAACAAATAGGCATGAAGGAGGTGGCCAATGTGGCATTTTTCAGCTCTCCGAAGTATCCCAGAATAGTTTGATTTAGGGCTAACGTGTGCTTGATTGCCACAGTAGTTAAGCTTGCTACCGGAACTCTAATGCAGGGAAATGTTAATTATGTTAATCTACTTCTTTTGGAATTTATAGCTGAATTTATTATGAATTTACTAATGAATTAGTAAATTCAAGTCAGCACAAAAACAAAAGTTTATGTCCTTAATACTCCAGAGCTTGTATGGGGGAAGCTGGGGGATGCAGGTGGATATAATTTGCATGTCCAAAAGCTAAAAGTGCAACAGGAGAGGCAGTGCAGTGGCCAGCTTCCCGGGAGCGTTCTTATTGGCATACTGGTGTTTCACTGCACCAGCTGAAGTCAAGAAGGTTTCAGTTTTTATGTTTGTTTGTTTGTTTGAGACGAAGTCTCGCTCTGTCTCCAGGCTGGAGTGCAGTGGCGCAATCTTGTCTCACTGCAACCTCTGCCTCCCGGGTTCAAGCGATTTTCCTGCTTCAGCCTCCTGAGTAGCTGGGACTACAGGCGCCCACCACCACGCCAAGCTAATTTTTGTATTTTTAGTAGAGACGGGGTTTCACCATGTTGGCCAGGATGATCTTGAACTCCTGACCTCGTGATCCACCCGCCTCAGTCTCCCAAAGTGCTGGGATTACAAGCGTGAGCCACCACACTCAGCCTAATTTTTGTATTTTTTTTTAGTAGAGACGGGGTTTCACCATGTTGCCCAGGATGGTCTCAATCTCTTAACCTCATGATCTGCCCACCTCGGCCTCCCAAAGTGCTGGGATTACAGGTGTGAGCCACCGCGCCTGGCCCAAGATGGCTTCTTGAAGTGCCCCTGACAGGGTGGCTGTGCGAGAGTCCAGAGACACCGAGTCCCTCTCAGGGCAGAGCACAAGCTGCAGACACCACGTAAGCCAGCCAGAGAGAAAAAAGAGAAGTAACCCAATTTTTAAAAGGAGGAAAGTATTTGAAGATATTTCACAAAGAAAGACACACCAATGATCACATGGAAACATGCTCAATATTAGTCATCAAGGAAATGTAAATTAAATCACAATCGACCAGAATGGCTAAACTCTAAAGACCGACAATAGCAAGTGTGGGCAAAGATGTAGAGTGATTGGAAGGCGCCTACATTTTTGATGGGAGTAAGAAAGGGCATGATTGCTTAGCAAAAGGCCTGGCATTCTCTTATAAAACTAAAGACGTTCCTACCAGCAATTCCAATCCTAGGTGTTTACCTAAGAAAATGAAAACCTCTGTTACAAAAAGACTTTCCCAGAAATGTTCACAACAACAACTTTCCTTATAATACACAAAACCTAGAAATAAGACAGGTGATCACTGACAGGAGAGTGGATAACTATAGAATTATACAGGGGAACACTACACAGCAATAGAAAGAAATAAACTGCTGATACAAACGGTAGCATGAGCGACTCTCAAAAACATTATGCTGAGTGGAGCCAGGCGCTGTGGCTCACACCTGTAATCCCAGAACTTTGGGAGGCCAAGGTGGGTAGATCGCCTGAGGTCAGGAGTTTGAGACCAGCTTGGCCAGCATGGTGAAACCCCGTCTCTACTGAAAATACAAAAATTAGCTGGGTGTGGTGGCAGGTGCCTATAATCCCAGCTACTTGGGAGGCTGAGACAGGAGAATTGCTTGAACCCAGGAGGCAGAGGTTGCAGTGAGCTGAGATCGCACCATTGCACTCCAGCCTGGGTGACAGGGGGAGACTCTGTCTAAGAAAAAACAAACAAACAAACAAACAAACACCATTATACTGAGTGAAAGAAGCCACGTAATATATTATTCTGTCTATTGGAAATTCCAGAAATAGGCAAAAACTTACCTGTGGTAAAAAAGATATCAGAACAGCAGATGCTTCTGGGAGAAGGTGTCTGGGGAATACTGGCAGGGAATGAGCTAGAGAACTTCCTGGACCAAAGCAATAACGTTTCTATCTCTTTTTTTTTTTTTTTTTTTTTGAGACAGGGTCTCACTCTGTTGTCCATGCTGGAATGCAGTGGTGTGGTCACAGTTCACTGCAGCCTCAACCTCCTGGGTCAAGTGATCCTCCTGCCTCAGTCTCCCAAGTAGCTAGGACCACAAGCATGCACAACCACACCCAGCTAATTTTTGCATTTTTTTGTAGAGACAGGGTTTTGCCATGTTGCCCAGGCTGCATTCTATATTTTAATGATGTGTTCATTTATCCACATTGATCAAGTGAAAACTTAAGATTTATGCATTTTCATTGCATGTAAATATTATCTAAAAAACACTTTAAACAAATATCAAACTCTACTTAACGATGTGCCTTGGGAAGACTAGGAGTGAAGTATATTGATGTCTGAAATTTACTTTCAAATGCATCAAACAACAAGACGGATTAAGAGAGGGATTGATAGATGGGTGATTATGTGGTAAAGCAAATACAGTAAAACGTTAATCGTACACTTAATCTTAGCCAAACGGCCGAGAAGCGATAAACGTTAATTGTAGAAGCTAAGGAGTGGTATGTGGGTGTTCCCTGTACAATTTTTTCAGCTCTTCTATATGGTTGAACTGTTGGAAAATGGTGAATATAAAGAATCTCAGTGAATGTTCTGAAAGAAAGTCAATTTCTTTGTAATTGGATATGTAACTTAGAATGTCATTAATAGAATTTGAAGGACCAAACTCGAAGTTTAAAATAGAGGTGAGATTTTTAAAAAGGAATCGTGAAGTTTATCACCTCATTTATTCTGAGAAGCAGTTTATTATTTCAAGGTTTCACTGACAACCATAAACACTTGCGCAGATCCATGATGGTACCTCCCAGCTGTGAAATACACATATATGAACACACACATGCACACAGAATTCATACCATGATGGTACCTCCCAGCTGTGAAATACACATATATGAACACACACATACACACAGAATTCATACCATGATGGTACCTCCCAGCTGTGAAATACACATATATGAACACACACATACACACAGAATTCATACCATGATGGTACCTCCCAGCTGTGAAATACACATATATGAACACACACATACACACAGAATTCATACCATGATGGTACCTTCCACCTGTGAAATATACATATATGAACATACACATGCACACAGAATTCATACCATGATGGTACCTCCCACCTGTGAAATATACATATATGAACATACACATGCACACAGAATTCGTACCATGATGGTACCTCCCACCTGTGAAATATACATATATGAACATACACATGCACACAGAATTCATACTAACATTGCCAAAGTCCAGAACAACATATTTTAATAACTCTTCCATGTACATCTGCATCTTATTTCTTCCACAAGATGCTGATTTTCAAGGATGCAGATGAGAGAATATTCAATGATTATTTATGTTCTTTATCCCGCATCACGCACCGTGTGCTGACTGTGAATATTTGGGTGTATCTGCATATGAATGTCTGCCACTTGTGATGTCAGAGGTAGAGGCTACTTTACCACTTTCACATTTGGTAAACTCATAGGAAAGATGGCAAAAGGGGCCGGGCGCAGTGGCTCACGCCTGTAATCCCAGCACTTTGGGAGGCTGACGCAGGTGGATCACTTTCATGCGCGTCCGTGTGAAGAGACCACCAAACAGGCTTTGTGTGAGCAACAAGACTATTTATTTCACCTGGGTGCAGGCGGGCTGGGTCCGAAAAGAGAGTCAGCGAAGGGAGATAGGGGTGGGGCCATTTTATAGGATTTGGGTAGGTAAAGGAAAAAGGGGGGTTGTTCTCTGACAGGTAGGAGTGGGGGTCACAAGGTGCTCAGTAGGGGAGCTTTTGAGCCAGGATGAGCCAGGAGAAGGAATTTCACAAGACAATATCATCAGTTAAGGCAGGAACAGGCCATTTTCATTTCTTTTGTGGTGGAATATCATCGGTTAAGGCAGGAACCGGCCATCTGGATGTGTACGTGCAGGTCACAGGGGATATGATGGCTTAGCTTGGGCTCAGAGGCCTGACATTCCTGTCTTCTTATATTAATAAGAAAAATAAAACGAAATAGTGGTAAAGTGTTGGGACTGTGAAAATTTTGGGGGATGGTATGGAGAGATAATGAGCGATGTTTCTCAGGGCTGCTTTGAGCGGGATTAGGGGCTGTGTGGGAACCTGGAGTGGGAAAGATTAAGCTGAAGGAAGATTTTGTGGTAAGGAGTGATATTGTGGGGTTGTTAGAAGAAACATTTATTGTGTAGAATTATTGGTGATGGCCTGGATATGGTTTTGTATGAATTGAAAAACTAAATGGAATAAAAGAAGGAGAAAAACAGGTATAAAAGGTCTAAGAATTGGGAGGACCTAGGACATCTGATTAGAGAGTGCCTAAGGAGGTTCAGCATAGCCTTGCCCGCAAAGATTATTTATTTACTTTAAGAGTTAAGAGTGGCAGCTTGGGGATAGCACCAGGAGATATCAGCTGTGATGGCTTGGAGAAACAGTGTAAACCGGCAATGTAATCAAGAGCAGGGCATGTATGAGTAGTTGAGAACGGTGAATAGCAGTATGACTAGAGAGAAGATAGTAAGGATGACAAGTTTTTTGGGGCACAGTCTAAGTTGGTCTGGTGTCTGGAATGAGACTAGGGCCTAATAAAAAGGAGCGTCTATACAGGAGCTTAAATGGGCTGTACCCTATAGCATTCCGAGGACAGGCCTGAATTCTGAGAAGGGAAAGTGGTAAAAGTATTGTCCAATCCTTTTCAAGTTGGTAGCTGAGCTTGGTGAGGTGTGTTTTTAAAAGACCTTTAGTCTGTTCTACTTTTCCTGAAGACTGAGGACTGTAAGGGATATAAAGGTTTCACTGGATACTAAGAGCCTGAAAAACTGCTTGGCTGATTTGACTAATAAAGGCCGGTCTGCTATCGGACTATATAGAGGTGGGAAGGCCAAACCGAGGAATTATGTCTGACAGAAGGGAAGAAATGACCACGGTGACCTTCTCAGACCCTGTGGGAAAGGCCTCTACCCATCCAGTGAAAGTGTCTACCTAGACTAAGAGGTAATTTAGTTTCCTGACTCGGGGCATGTTGAGTAAAGCTAATTTGCCAGTCCTGGGTGGGGGCAAATCCTCAAGCTTGATGTGTAGGGAAGGGAGGGGGCCTGAATAATCCCTGAGGAGTAGTGGAAAGCAGACACTTTCACTGGATGGGTAGATTCTAAGTGTGATCAGGGTGAGGAACAGGAAAGAAGGAAATACGGGGAAATGGGGTGAATGTCAGGTGGATCAGAGAGATACAGTCATGGGGGTCAGGTGTGGCATCAGGAATGATGTGGGAGGCCAGATTGAAGTCCGGGCCAGGAACAATGGTAATTGTGCGAGACTCAACAAAGAGTGAGTACAGCTGAAGAAGCCAGGGGAGCAGACAGTATATGCGTCAGGTGTGAGGAAGAAAACAGATTTTGGAAGTTATGAGAACTGTAGAGAGTGAGTTGAGCATAGTTTGTGATTTTTAGGGCCTCTGAAAGTATTAGGGTGGCGGTAGCTGCTGCACGCAGACGTGAGGGCTAGGCAAAACAGTAAGGTCAAGTTGTTTGGATAAAAAGGCTACAGGGCGCGGTCCCGGTTCTTGTGTAAGAATTCTGACTGCACAGCCGTGCACTTCGGCTGTGGGTAATGAAAAGGGTTAGGATGAGTCAAGGAGAGCTAGGATGGGGGCAGCCTCTAAGGCTGTCTTCAAGGAACAGAAAGAGGAGTGGCAAAAGGATTTAGGATCTATGGGGTCAGCTAGGTTTCCTTTAGTGAGTTTATATAATGGTTTTGTTAGGATGGCAAAACCAGGTATCTAAAGTCGAAAGTATCTACCCATGCCCAGGAAGGAAAGGAGTTGTTGTTTTGTAGAAGGTGCTGGGGTTTGAGAGATTGGTCGAACACGATCAGCAGGGAGAGTATGTGTGTTTTTATGAGAATTATGCTGAGATAGGTAACAGATGAGGAAGAAATTTAGGCTTGACTGAAGTAATGGGGTCTGTCTGTGAAGCTTTGTGACAGTATAGCCCAGGTAATTTGCTGAGCCTGATGGGTGTCAGGGTCAGTCCAAGTGAAAGTGAAGAGAGGCTGGGATGAAGGGTGCAAAGGAATAGTAAAGAAAGCATGTTTGAGATCCAGAACAGAATAATGGGTTGTGGAGGGAGGTATTGAGGATAGGAGAGTATATGGCTTTGGTACCATGGGGTGGATAGGCAAGACAATTTGGTTGATAAGGCACAGATCCTGAACTAACCTGTAAGCCTTGTCTGGTTTTAGGACAGGTAAAATGGGGCAATGGTAAGGGGAGTTTATAGGCTTTAAAAGGCCATGATGTAGCAGGCGAGTGATAACAGACTTTAATCCTTTTAAAGCATGCTGTGGGATGGGATATTGGCATGGAGTGGGGTAAGGGTGATTAGGTTTTAATGAGATGGTAAGGGGTGCATGATCGGTCGCCAAGGAGGGAGTAGAGGTGTCCTATACTTGTGGGTTAAGGTGGGGAGATACAAGGGGAGGATGTGAAGGAGGCTTTGAACTGGGAGAAAAGGCAGCAATGAGGTGTGGCTATAGCCTAGGAATAGTCAGGGAAGCAGATAATTTAGTTAAAGTGTCTCGGCCTAATAAGGGAACTGGGCAGGTGGGGATAACTAAAAAGGAGTGCTTAAAAGAGTATTGTCTAAGTTGGCACAGAGTTGGGGAGTTTTAAGAGGTTTAGAAGCCTGGCCATCAATACCCACAACAGTTATGGAGGCAAGGGAAACAGGCCCTTGAAAAGAAGGTAATGTGGAGTGGGTAGCCTCCGTATTGATTAAGAAGGGGACGGGCTTACCTTCCACTGCGAGAGTTACCCAAAGCTCGGTGTCCATGATGTTTTAGGGGGTCTTCCGAGGCAATCAGGCAGCGTCAGCCTTCAGCTGCTAAGCCGAGAAGATCTGGGAAGGAGTCAGAGAGCCTTGGGCCAGAGTTCCAGGGGCTCTGGGAGTGGCTGCCAGGTGAGTTGAACAGTCTGATTTTCAGTAGGGTCCTGCACAGATGGGACTCGGCTTAGGAAGAATCCCAGGCTGCAGGCAATCCTTGGCCTGGTGGCCAGATTGTCAGCACTTGTAGCAAGCTCCTGGGGGAGGAGGTTCTGGAGGAATGCCTGGCCACTGTGGTTCAGGCGTTTGGAAGTATTTGTGGGCTAGAGATGTGGCTGGGGTTTGTCTCACAGTGGAGGCAAGGAATTGCAACTTAGAAATACACTGTTACTTGGCTGCCTCTACTCTATTATTGTACACCTTGAGGGTGAGGTTAATTAAGTCCTGTTGTGGGGTTTGAGGGCCAGAATTTAATTTTTGGAGTTTTATTTAATGTCAGGAGCGGATTGGGTAATAAAATGTATGTTGAGAATAATACGGCCTTTTGACTTTTTAGGGTCTAGAGCTGTAAAGCGTCTTAGGGTTGCTGCCGAATGAGCCATTAACTGGGCTGAGTTTTTCATATTTGACAAAAGAGCCTAAACGCTCACTGATCTGGGAGAGGTCGGATAAAGAAAAAGGAGCATTAACCTTGACTATGCCTTTAGCTCCAGTCACCTCTTTAAGAGGAAATTGCTGGGCAAGTGGGGGAGGGCTAGTCAGGGAACAAAACTGTAAGCCGGACCAGGTGTGAGGAGGGGAGGTGATAAAAGGATTATAGGGTGGAGGAGCAGAGTCTGAGGAAGAATTGGGACGTAGCTCGGCCTGGCGAGGAGGGGACAGGTCAGATGGGTCTGTAGAAAAGTAAGGTTAGAAAGACTCAGAGATGCTTGGGGTTGGGACTGAGGGGACAGACGGGAGGGAAAGAAGGAAGATATGGGACGAGTTGCATTGGGAACAGAGACTGGGGAGGGACCGATGTGTAAAAGAATGCCTGGACGTCAGGCACCTCAGACCGTTTGCCCATTTTACGACAAGAATTATCTAGATCTAGTAGGATAGAAAAATTGAAAGTGCCATTTTCCAGCTATTTGGAACTACTGTCGAGTTTGTATTGGGGTCAAGTGGCATTGTAGAAGAAAATAAGGCGTTTAGGTTTTAGGTTGGGTGTGAGTTGAAGAGGTTTTAAGTTCTTGAGAACACAAGCTAAGGGAGAAGGAGGAATTGAGGGTGGAACTTTGCCTATAGTGAAAGAGGCAAGTTTAAAGAGAAGGGTAGAGACACGGAGAAGGGGGTGGGGAGCAGCGCTGGCTGCAATGTGGCTGACCAGGCAAAGCAGGCACCCCCGCAATTGACTTGCCACCAAGGGAACGTGGGTGAATGACCAAGGCAGGCGTCCCCGCGGAGATCAGACACCAATGGAACGTGGGTGAATAATCAGAGAGGCGTCCCTGCAATGATTAAACACAAAGGGAAGGCGGCCTTCCTGAGTCCATGACCAGCGCCGGAGTTTTGGGTCCACGGATAAAATGTGTCTCCTTTGTCTTTACCAGTAAATGAAAGGAATTGAAATTGAGAGAAGAGAGAGATTGAAGTGTGGCACCAAGATTGAAAGGAGAAAGAGGTTGAGGGATAGTGAGAGAGGTTGGAGAAGAGAGTGAAAAGAGTCCGCTTACCGTGTTTAAAATTGGTGAGATGTTCCTTGGGCTGGTCGGTCTGAGGACCCGAGGTCGTAGGTGGATCTTTCTCATGCAGCAAAGAGCAGGAGGACAGGGGACTGATCTCCCAAGGGAGGTCCCCCGATCCGAGTCACGGCACCAAATTTCATGTGCATCCGTGTGAAGAGACCACCAAACAGGCTTTGTGTGAGCAACAAGGCTGTTTATTTCACCTGGGTGCAGGTGGGCTGAGTCCAAAAAGAGCGAAGGGAGATAGGGGTTGGGCCGTTTTATAGGATTTGGGTAGGTAAAGGAAAAAGGGGGTTGTTCTCTGGCAGGCAGGAGTGGGGGTCACAAGGTGCTCAGTAGGGGAGCTTTTGAGCCAGGATGAGCCAGGAGAAGGAATTTCACAAGATAATATCATCATTTAAGGCAGAAACAGGCCATTTTCGTTTATTTTGTGGTGGAACGTCATCAGTTAAGGCAGGAACCGGCCATCTGGATGTGTACGTGCAGGTCACAGGGGATACGATGGCTTAGCTTGGGCTCAGAGGTCTGACAATCACAATGTTGGGAGTTCAAGACCAGCCTGGCCAACATGGTGAAACCCCATCTCTACTAAAAATACAAAAATTAACCAGGTGGGGTGTCGTGTACCTGTAGTCCCAGCTACTGGAGAGGCTGAGGCAGGAGAATCGCTTGAACCTGGGAGGCAGAGGTTGCAGTGAGCCGAGATCGAGCTACTGCACTCCAGCCTGGGCGACAGAGCGAGACTCCGGCTCAAAAAAAAAAAAAAAAAAAGATGTCAAAAGCATTGAAAAGTCCACTCTTCCTTTAGGAGACAGAGGCTAAGAACAGCTCCTTCCCTACCACTCTTAGACCCTACTACGTGGAAATAAGGGACAATATGCCATCTGTCTTCTGGACTGCTCCCATCATCCTGTGTGGGGAAAAGAAAGATCAGACTGTTACTGTGTCTGTGTAGAAAGAAGTAGACATAAAAGACTCCATTTTCTTCTGTACTAAGAAAAATTCTTTTGCCTTGAGATGCTGTTAATCTGTAACCTTACCCCCAACCCTGTGCAGAAACATGTGCTGTGTCAACTCAAGGTTTAATGGATTTAGGGCTATGCAGGATGTGCTTTGTTAAACAAATGCTTGAAGGCAGCATGCTTGTTAAAAGTCATCACCACTCCCTAATCTCAAGTACGCAGGGACACAAAACACTGCGGAAGGCCACATGGACCTCTGCCTAGGAAAGTCAGGTATTGTCCAAGGTTTCTCCCCATGTGGCAGTCTGAAATATGGCCTCGTGGGAAGGGAAAGACCTGACCGTCCCCAAGCCCGACACCCATAAAGGGTCTGTGCTGAGGAGGATTAGTAAAAGAGGAAGGAAGGCCTCTTTGCAGTTGAGACAAGAGGAAGGCATCTGTCTCCTGCTCGTCCCTGGGCAATGGAATGTCTCGGTGTAAAACCCGATTGTATATTCCATCTACTGAGATAGGAGAAAACCGCCTTAGGGCTGGAGGTGGGACATGCTGCTCTTTAATGCACCGAGATGTTCATGTAAGTGCACATCAAAGCACAGCACATTTTTCTTAGCCTTGTTTATGACACAGAGACATTTGTTCATGTTTTCCTGCTGACCCTCTCCCCACTATTACCCTATTGTCCTGCCACATCCTCCTCTCCGAGATGGTAGAGATAATGATCAATAAATACTGAGGGAACTCAGAGACTGGTGTTGGCAGGGGTCCTCCCTAGGCTGAGCGCCGGTCCCCTGGGCCCACTTTTCTTTCTCTATACTTTGTCTCTGTGTCTGTTTCTTTTCTCAGTCCCTTGTCCCACCCAACAAGAAACGCCCACAGGTGTGGAGAGGCAGACCAACCCTTCAATCCTGTCTTGACCTCATTGGCCTGAGGCTTTCCATACAAACGGAGACAACAGCATCGTCACCACCAACTTAAAGACCTAGGTTTGTATATGATCGCAGTAATAATCTATTATCAATGCAAACGTATTCCTCACTTTCTGCAACCAAAAGACAGTGCGGCCAGGAGGAGTGCTCTCTATTACGTGCTGGTGTCTTGGGAGTTATCAGTCCATTAGCCAACAGATTCTGGAGAAACCAGACCCCGGGGGTGGTGGAGGAGGTGGGAATGCAATATCAGGAAAGTCCCACCCACCGGGTGTCCTCCCCTCCTCTTCCTGTCTTCCCTGCAGCCTGCTTCCTAGAGCGGCAGAAGACTACGAGGCGTGACTGCAAATTGCTCTCCACAGTGTCTGAGGAATATTCCAGCAGTCTATTCAAATACATTTGCATGCAATGATTACATTTATTTTCCTTTTCAACCCATAACTTTTATTTTGAAAATATTAACAGATCATAATTATCAGAGCTTACTTGTCAGTTGTAAATGATCCCAGGTGTATGTCTTGTGGTAGAATTTGAAACAACCGGTGTCCCCAAATATGGGCAAGTGAATTGTATGACCAAAGTTAAGTTACACATTAGTTTTTTAAGGCTCACAATATATATTTCCAATGAAACTATGCCAAAACAGTAGTTACATTAAAAATGTGCGTGGAGGCCAGGCACGGTGGCTCATGCCTGTAATCCCAGCGCTTTGGGAGGCCGAGGCAGGTGGATCACCTGAGGTCGGGAGCTGGTGGATCACCTGAGGTCGGGAGCTCGAGACCAGCCTGACCAACATGGAGAAACCCCATCTCTACAAAAAATACAAAATTAGCCGGGCGTGGTGGCACATGCCTGCCTGTAATCCCAGCTACTGGGGAGGCTGAGGCAGGAGAATCACTTGAACCTGGGAGGTGGAGGTTGCAGTGAGCCAAGATCACACCACTGCCCTCCAGCCTGGGCAACAGAAGTAAAACTCCATCTCAAAAAACAAAAAACACCTGTGGACTGAACAATTTTAGCTTATGACCAGTAATGCAAATATACGGCTTTCTAATGCACTGTTGGGAATCATTCTGACACCACAAAGCTTACTTTAGAATATTGTTTTCCAGTACTGTATAAGGTGTGAAGAAAACCTGTCATCTGTATCTTGAAAGAGAATAAGGATTGGGGAAAAGAGGCCATTTCAACTCGGTAGCTGCTAATTGGTCTGAACTAGTTGAGGGAGTGTCAGGAGAGCTGAGATGCTGGAAGCATGGACGAGCACACGCATATCCACAAGGGGCTTTTTTATACCTGTTGGAAATAGATGCACTTCCCAGAATTCATTTATTTAGCTACGTTTCACTACAAATAAAGCAGTTCTTTAAAACAAAAACTAGTGGCTAAAATATTGCAAGGAAAAAAGAGTTTTTATATAAATTTTACTATCCTAGTAATCTTTGATATCTTCCTTGATATAAGAATGATAAGAATAAGATGTCTCAGGCTCAGTTTGTACATTTCCTGCCCCAGACCTGAAATTATCCATTTCTCTTAGAAGCCTGGTTTCTTTTGCTGGGAAATAGTATATAAAAATCACAATCTGGGACTAAGAATACTCATTCCTTCTGTCTCTAGACAGAGTTTATACTAGCATTTTTTTTTTTTTCCAGACGGCATCTTGCTCTTTAGTCGCCCAGGCTGGAGTACAGTGGTGGGATGTTGGCTCATTGCAACCTCCACCTCCCAGGTTCAAGCGATTCTCCTGCCTTAGCTTCCCAGAGTAGCTGGGATTACAGGCGCCTGCCAGGACCGGCTAATTTTTGTCTTTTAGTAGAGACAGGGTTTCACCATGTTGGCCAGGCTGGTCTCGAACTCCTGATTCCAGGTGATCCACTCGCCTCGGCCTCCCAAAGTCCTGGGATTACAGGTGTGAGCCACCGCACCCAGCCTATACTAGTATTTCTTTTTCTTTCTTTCTTTTTTTTTTTTTTTTTTGAGACAGAGTCTTGCTCTGTCACCAGGCTGGAGTGCAGTGGCGTGACCTGGGCTCACTGCAACCTCTGCCTCCCGGGTTCAAGCGATTCTCCTGCCTCAGCCTCCTGAGTAGCTGGGATTACAGGCATCTGCCACCACACCCGGCTAATTTTTGTATTTTTAGTAGAGACGGGATTTCACCATGTTGGCCAGGATAGTCTGGATCTCTTGACCTTGTGATCTGCCTGCCTTGGCCTCCCAATGTGCTGGGATTACAGGCTTGAGCCACTGCACCCAGCCTACACTAGTACTTCTGATCCAAATTCAGAACTACATAGTTTTACCTTACGCTTCCATATTAAATCTATATTTTCTTTCTTCCACAGGAAGATGCTGGTTTACAAGGATACAAGGGATGATAGAATTGGAATATCCACTAATTACTTATTTGCTTTACCCCACATTCTTTGCAGTAGACGCAGTCTTAAAATAACAATACTAATGCAGGCACACTTTGTTTTATTGCGCTTCATTTTATTGTGCTTTGCAGATATTGCGCTTTTTACAGATTGAAGGTTTGTGGCAATTCTGTGTCAAGCAAATCTGTCGGCATCATTTTATTTTAACAGCACATGCTCACTTCATATCTCTATCACATTTTGGTAATTCTCATTATATTTCAAACTTTTTATTATTTCATTTATATATTGTTTATTAAATCTGTTATATGTCACAGTATTTACTATATATTATGTTTTATTATTACATCTGTTATGGTGATCTATGATTAGTGATCTTTGATGTTACTATTGAAATTGTTTTGGGGTGCCACAAACCACACTCAAATAAGGTGGAAAACTTAATTGATAAATGTGTGTTTTCTGATACAAAACACAACAAACCTGGCTAGGCACAGTGGTTCATGCCTGTTATCCCAGCACTTTGGGAGTCTGAGGCAGGTGGGTCACTTGAGCCCAGGAGTTTGAGACCAGCCTGGGCAACATTGTGAAATCTACAAAACAAAACAAAACAAAACAAAAACAAAAACAAAAATTAGGCCAGTGGCACGTGCTTGTAGTCCCAGCTACTCAGGAGGCTGAGGTGGGAGAATCTCTTCAGCCTGAGAGGTTAAGGCTGCAGTGAGACGAGGTCACACAATTGCACTCCAGTCTGGGTGCTAGAGCAAGAGCCTATCTCAAAAAAAAAAAAAAAAGAAAGAAAGCCTGGGTGACAGAGTGACATTCTGTTTCAAAAAACAAAACAAAAAAACAACAAACCAGACAAAAACAGTAGCCTGTATGACAAAAGACTAATTTTTTTAATATTCAAAACTTCTCATGAATAAAAATATATACATAAAAATAGTAGAAAAACAAGACAAAAGACAAAAAGACAGAAGCAGGCATTTTGGTGAAAAGAAAATACAAATGAACAAAAATAACATTAAAAATTAAAGTTATAATATATAACAAAAATTAAAAATATAAAAATGTTCAGCTGCAAAGATTTAAAATCAATAAACAGTAAGATATTCTTTTCCATTTATCAGACTGTCAAAGTTTAACTCTCCTTGAGAATATATGAAAGCAGCTGTTCTCAAGAACTATTCAGTGGAGTAACATACATTAGGAATGAAATTCGGTAATCTGTGTAACATTTTCTATGAAAATCCAACAATAAGTATCATAACATTAAAAGCATATGCTTATTTTTAAAAACATACATTTTTTAAGTCTCTTAAAACCTTGATACGAAGTCCATGTCAATGGTATCTCTTCGGCCAATCTCCCTTTTGAATGTGTTGGTATGTCCTGGGACGTGCAGCCACCTGGCTGTCACGGTGTCTGAGTGCCACCAGATGGGGATTTTACAGACAAAGTCAGGTGCTGTTTCCCAGCCTGGGCCTATGGATACTCCTTGGGAAACACTACGTTGCTCATGGAGTGCAGCTCTGGACATGCTGACAGCTATTGTACATTTGTTTGTACTTAGAGGTACTGCCTGTCTGGTTTTCTTTTTCTTTTTTTTTGAGATGAAGTCTCGCTCTGCAGCCCAGCCTGGAGTGCAGTGACGCGAACTGGGCTCACTGCAAGCTCCGTCTCCTGGGTTCACGCCATTCTCCTGCCTCAGCCTCCCGAGTAGCTGGGTCTACAGGCGCTCACCACCATGCCTGGCTAATTTTTTGTATTTTTAGTAGAGACAGGGTTTCATCTTGTTAGCCAGGATGGTCTCGATCTCCTGACCTCGTGATCCGCCCGCCTCAGCCTCCCAAAGTGCTGGGATTACAGGCGTGAGCCACCGCACCCGGCCCCTTTTAACCATTTTTCAGTGCACAATTCAGTGGCATTAGTCACATTCGTATTGTGGCACCATCAGTCTCCAGATGGTGCAACGCTCCGTATCTTCAGAATTATTTTCTTACCCTAAACTGAACTCTGTGCCCAGTAAACAGTAACTCCCTGCTACCCTCTGCTTCCTAGCCCCTAGTAACCATTATTCTACTTTTTGTCTCTATAAATTTGACTATTCTAATCAAATGGAATCATACAATATCTATCCTTTTGAGTGTGGCTTATTGCATTCAGCATAATGTTTTTAAGTTTCATCCATGTTATAGTGAAGGAAATGGCAGAATTGTATTCCCTTTTAAGGCTGAATAATATTCCACCATAGGTATATACCACATCCTGCTTATGCGTCTACCCATCGACGGCCATGTTTCCCCCTTTCTGTATTGGCAGTAACGCTGCTATGAACATTGGTGTGCACGTACCTGTTCAAGTCTCTGCTTTTGATTCTCATGGGTATACTCCTAGTGGTGGAATTGTAGGATTATATACTAATTCTATGTTTAATTTTTCTGAGGACCCAACATGATGTTTTTCACAGTGCCGTCTCCATTTTACATTCCTATCAGCAACACACAAGGGTTGCAGTAGATCCACATCCTTACCAACACTTATTTTGTTTTATTATTGTTATTATTGTTGCTTTGGGATTTTTTTTTTTTTTTTTTACAAGTCAAGCTCCCAGGCCCAACAATGCCCTCAAATTCTACAAGCAGCTCAGCCTTGTTACAATACCACAGGGTCACAAAAGCGTGACTCACATTAACCCAAATGGGTATCCACTTGGGAAGGACAGCCTGGTTCCACAAATGGGACACCATCCTAGCTTGCCCCTAAGGAGGATACTGCTCCCTACGTCGAAGACAAGCGCAACCCAATGCTGAAACTACCGCCCCAGAAAAGCCCGCAGGCTGCCTTTCTTAAGGCACTGACAAATTGGACACAGGCTATTTATCACTTTTCTTCCTCTGATATTAGAGAATCTATTACACTTCCTGAGCTTGCCACTTGCCTAGTCCTTGATCCTAGTATGCACCTTGCTCTCTGCCAAAACATACACCTGTACACTCCCATGTCTAAAGGCAAATCATATCATAGTCACCACTGTTTGTGCTATTCTTAAATATTAATGAAAATGTTTGCTTCCCCCAGGAGGCACCTTCCTCGTATCAGTTCACTCTCTGACCCACAGAACAGAGAACCTCCCCCTGTCCATCTCCTTCTGCCTTCCACCCCCAGCTATCCACCCCCAGCTATCCACCTCCCGCCATCCACCTCCCGCCATCCACCTCCCGCCATCCACACCCAGCTATCCACCTCCCGCCATCCACCTCCCGCCATCCACCTCCCGCCATCCACCCCCAGCCATCCACCTCCCGCCATCCACCTCCCGCCATCCACCTCCCGCCATCCACCCCCAGCCATCCACCTCCCGCCATCCACCCCCAGCCATCCACCTCCCGCCATCCACCCCCAGCCATCCACCCCCAGCCATCCACCTCCCGCCATCCACCCCCAGCCATCCACCTCCCGCCATCCACCTCCCGCCATCCACCTCCCGCCATCCACCCCCAGCCATCCACCTCCCGCCATCCACCTCCCACCATCCACCCCCAGCCATCCACCCCCAGCCATCCACCCCCAGCCATCCACCTCCCGCCATCCACCCCCAGCCATCCACCTACCGCCATCCACCTCCTGCCATCCACCTCCCGCCATCCACCCCCAGCTATCCACCTCCAGCCACCCACCTCCAGCCATCCACACCCAGATATCCACCTCCCGCCATCCACCCCCAGCTATCCACCTCCCACCATCCACCACAACCTCCTGCCCTGCGTGTTTGACCGTGACCACCACAGCTACTCCTTTCCTTTGGTTACAAATGCCATTAGTCTTTACATGTCTCTTACTAAGTGATTAATTCATATTCCCCCCAACATAACTGCTAGACCTGCCATCTTGACCCAAGAAATACACCAAGGTGTTACGGTCGTAAAAATATAACTCATACATTGAACATATGTTACAACTCCACCAAGATATTGTTAGAGACCCTGGGGATTTCAGGTCTGTGTTCTTGACAATTATGAATAGGGAACTTGGTTATGAACCAGCCTTCAGGGGCTCTATATACTTTTCCTTGTTTTTCTCTTTTTGACTCTCATAATAAATCGTTTTCTATGCTGTCTAAGACAACTTATGCTCTACTCTCTGGAAATCTCTATTATTTGGGCTACTCAAGTACCTCCCCCAACACACCCACCAAAAAAAACTAGGCTTAAAACTGAGATCAAGGCATCAAGGAGTCAACTGTAATACAGCTTTTTAAAAATCTGTCCTGATCCAGTTGTGAGAAGCTGGTCAGAGGCTGGTCAGCTCCCCTCATCGAGGAGGTGATTAAGTCCACAACTGAACCACTTCCCTTACAGGGCTCTCACGCTGCAGGCCACTACACAGCCACCCGAATCACCTTAGGGCCAGTTACCATAGCACAAGGGACAGCCCCTATCCCCCAGAGCCCTCTGAAAGTATTCAAATAGCCAACCCACAGGAAACCCACAGAATCTAGCCAGCTCCACCCAGCTTGCCATACGCACACTGCTTCCCACATCTCCAGGTTGCTGTTAACCCGGCCTAGGCTCAATCCCCTGCGTGGCCCTGCCTGGCAGCCTTCTCTATTTAGAACTGTAAGTAACAGATAATTCTGCTTTTCACCTATCTGGGAGTCATTGTTTTTTGCCCTGTCATCAAAACAATCTTTAAATCATATAAAAGAGTTGAGTATTTGTATCATAAAAGGGTTTTTAACAGGAGCAAATGCTTTTTCTGCATCATATGAGATGATCATGTGTTTTTGTTTTTATTTATTATTATTATTATTGGTAGCATTTTTTTGAGGCAGAGTCTTGCTCTGTTGCCCAGGCTGGAGTGCAGCACGATCTCTGCTCACTGCAACCTCCACCTCCCGGGTTCAAGCGATTCTCCTGCCTCGGCCTCCCAAGTAGCTGGGACTACAGGCACCCACCACCACACCAGGCTAATTTTTGTATTTTTAGTAGAAACGGGGTTTCACCATGTTGGCCAGGCTGGTCTCAAACACCTGACCTCAGGTGATCCACCCGAGTTGGCCTCTCAAAATGCTGGGATTACAGGCGTGAGCCACCGTGCTGGGCCGATCATGTGGTTTTCTTTCTCATTCTGTTAATGTGGAATATTACCTCGATTAATCTTTGTATGTTGAACCATCAAGGCATTCCAGGAATAAATCCCACTTGGTCATGAAGTATAGTCTGTTAAATATGCTGCTAGCATTTTGTTAGAGATATTTATATCAGTATTTATAAGGGATACTAGCCTATAATTTTCTTTTCTTGTAGTGACTTTGGCTTTGGTAGTAGGGTGATGCTGGCCTCATCAAATAAGTTAGAAGTGTTCCTTTGTCTCCCATTTTTTGGAAAAGTTTGAGAAAGGTTGGTGCTAATTTTTTAAACGTGTGGTAGAATTCATCAGTAAGCCATCTAGTTCAGAGATCTTATTGTTGGAATGCTTTGGTTACTGATTCAAACTCCTTACTAGTTATAGGTCTATTCAGATTTTCTATGGCTTCATGTTTCAGTCTTGGTAGGTTGTGTGTTTCTAAGGATTTGGCCATTTCACCTACATTATCCAATTTGTCAGCATATGATTTTTCACAGTACTCTTATAATACATTTTTAAAAAATAGAATCAGTTTTAATGCCTCTTTTTCCTTTCTGGTTAGAATTATTCTGGTTAGAATTATCTGGTTAGCTATATTATCAGCAATTTCTTTGTGGTTATCATGGGAATTGCATGCAACATTTTAAAGTTATACCAATTTAATTTGAATTGATACCAATTTCACTTTAATTGCACACAAGTGGACTTTTAAATATCTCCACCTCCTGTGACTTATGCTATTTATGTCCAGATTACATCTTTATACAACAGGTACTCAGCTAACATAGATTTATAATTATTTTTATGCATTTATCTTTTAAATTCTCCAGAAAAGAAAAAAGTGAAGTTACAAACCAAAATTATAATAAAACGTTTCTTTTTTAACCATGTGCCTAAGCTTACTGAAGATCTTTATGTCTTTATATTGCTTTGAATTGCCATCTAGAATGATTTTATTTTAATCTAAAGGATTCCTAGTCTTTAGCATGTCTTGTAGGGCAGATCTAGTGATAATGAACTCCCTCCACTTTTCTTTATCTGGGAATGTCTTAATTTCTCCTTCATTTTTGAAAGACAGTTTTGCCAGATATAGAATTCATGATTGACAGATTTTTTTGTCTTTCAGCACTTTAAATATATTGCCTCACTGCATTTTGGCCTCAAAGGTTTTTACTAACAAATCCACCAATAATTTTACTGAGGATCTTTTGTATGTTGTGAGTAACTTCTCTCTTGCCGCTTTCAAGATTATGTGTGTCTTAGACTTTTATTTTGATTATAATGTGTCTCAGTGTGAGTCTCTTTAGGTTCATCTTACCTAAAGTTCATTGAGCTTCTTGGATTTTTAGACTCATGTATTTCATCACATCTGTGAAATTTGGGACCATACTTCTTCACATCACCTCCTTGCCCCTTTCTGTGTCTCTTCTTTTTCTGAAACTCCCATAATGCCTATAGTGGCCTGCTTGCCAGTGTTTCATAAGGCCATGAGACTCTATTCCCTTTTGTTTATTCTTTTTTTCTTTCCTGTTTTGCTCCTCAGACTCAATAATTTTAATTGTCTTGCCTTTAAATTTACTGATTCTTTCTTCTGCTTTCTGAAATCTGCAGTTGAAATCCCTCTAGTAAATTTTTCAATTCAGTTGTATTTTTCAGCTGCATAATTTATATATATATATATATATATATATATATATATATAATTTCAACTTCTCTGCTGACTTTTTTTTTTTTGAGACAGAGTTTTGCTCTGTCACCCAGGCTGGAGTACAGCGGCACGATCTCGGCTCGCTGCAACCTCTGCCTCCCAGGTTCAAGTGATTCTCCTGCCTCAGCCTCCCAAGTAGCTGGGATTACAGGTGTGTGCCACTATGCCCAGCTAATTTTTGTATTTTTAGTAGAGACAGGGTTTCACCATTTTGGCCAGGCTGGTATCAAAGTCCTGACCTCAAGTGATCAGCCCACCTCAGCCTCCCAAAGTGCTGGGATTATAGGCATGGGCCACTGCCGTGGTCTCTGCTGACATTCTTATTTTGTCCGTTCATTGTTGTCCTCATTTTCTTTGGTTCTTTGTGTTTTTCTTTAGGTCTTTGAGCATATTCAAGACAGCTATTTTAAAGTCTTTGTCTAGTAGGTCCAATATACATGCTTTCTAGGGATATTATCTGGAGATTTGCATTTTCCTTTGATTGGACCATGTTTTACTGCTTCTTTGTGTACCCTATGATTTTTTGTTGGCACTTGAATACTTGAATAAACAGCCACCTCTCTCAGCTTTTGCAGAGAGGCAAAAAGAGATAACCAGAAGCTGGGCTGCTGCCTCCTCTAGAACATGACCATGCTGAGCCAAGGACGGAGTGGGGCAGGGGTAACGAAAAATGCCATACAATTTCCTACATTTTTAAGGTGAATTTTTTATTAGGTATCTACGTGGTTGTTGTAGACCTTTGTTTTCCAGAGCTAATCTAAGATTTGTTCAGCAATTTTCTGGTCATTTTATGATAGTTCCATGGGGAAATGAGGAATTGAAACTTCCTAGTCTGCCATTTTGCTGATGTCAATCCTTTGAGGAAGTTTTGACTAGTTAAGACTATCACTTTTCAAAACCAAAAGCAAACAATAGATCAAGCAAAATTAGCAACACACTTAGACCAAAGCTAATTTCAGTAATGTCCATAAAACCTCTTACAAATCCATAATAAAAATATAAAAATCAAGTAAATGACATAAACAGCTAATTTAAAGAAAAAGAAATGCTACTTTTTCTTTTGATGACTTTAAAGTATACACTAACCTCTTAAACAGTCCTATTTCTAGATAAAGAATAAGACTAGGCATTCTATACATGCTGTAAACTATATTAGAGGTTTCTTTTTGAATTTTGGATTTACCTATTTTATCAACAAATATTTATGATAGTAAGGCTTCCCTCTCCCCAGTTCTTTCCACTTTTACTTCCTACTTTTTAGGGACCAGCTCTCATATTCTTATTATAAGATCATCCCATGATACAGATAAAGGTTACTCTTAGGTGAAAAGCAAGAGGCATGTTCAAAAGCAACAACATCCCTTCCAACTCTGGGCTTTCTTTTAATTTCTCCTGTTGATTTAAAATTTGCATTATAAAACGGAGGTCGATTTCCATGATCATAAACTCTCCAATAACCAATTCAGTCGGATTATGGTAAGTTATGGCTTGCTTTTGATACTTCAGACTTCCTTCTGTGATCACTTAGAAGTTTTGTCAGACATTTGTGTTTCCATTTATTAGAAGCCTAGTGGATTTAATTAGGATATTTTAAATGGAGGATGATAGTGAAGTTGTGTCTATAATTTTACTTTTGATTTTAATAAATAAATATCGAATTCAGGGCCTAGGAATTGAACAGCCGTGTCATAACACTGTTAATAAAGGAGAGACCCCATTCACCTAAATCCATTTCATAGATTTATAAGAAACAACAAGATGTTACCACTTTTCTATTTTTGCTTGTGTTGCCTGGGTTTTTGGTGTCATATCCAAAAAAATCACTGGCCAAGGCCAATGTCAAGAAGTTTTTCCTCTGTGTTTCTTCTAAGAGTTTTACAGTTTCACATCTCATGTTTAGGTATTTAAACTAATTTGAGTGGATTTTTTGTGTATGGTGTAAGACAGGGTTCAATTTTATTCTTTTGCATATGGATACTGAGCTTTCCAAACACCATTTACTGGAGAGACTATCCTGTCCTCTGTTGTGTGTTCTTGGCAGCCCTGTCAAAGAACTTGACCATCTATGCATGGGTTTATTTATGGGCTCTCTAGTCTGTTCCATTAGTCTGTTTTTAAGCCAGTACCCTACTGTCTCGATTACTGTAGTTTTGTCACATAGTTTGAAATCAGGACATTTTACGCCTTCAGCTTTGTTCTTGCTCAAGATTGCTTTGGCTTTTTGGGGTCTTTTGTGGTTTCATATACATTTTAGGAAAATTTTCTATTTCTATAAAAATGCCATTGAGATTTTGATAGGGATTATGTTTGAATGTGTAGGCCACTTTGAGTAGTATGGACATTTTAATAATATTAATTCTAATCCATGAACACAGGATGTCTTTACATTTACTTGTGTCTGTTTTAATGACTTCCATCAATGTTTTATAGTTTTCAGTGTTCAAGTCTTTCACTTCTTTAAGTTTTTTCTTAAGTATTTTATTCTTCTCAATGCTATTGCCTTCACAATAGCTAAAACATGGAAGCAACCTATATGCCCATTGATGGATGAATGGATAAAGAAAATATGGCATACACATACAATGGAATATTATTCTACCTTACAAAAGGAAGTTCTGCCATTTGTGACAACATGGATGAACCCAGAGAATGTTACGCTGAGTGAAATAAGCCAGATGCAGAAGGACAGAAGGATGCTACATTATATCATTTATATGATGAATCTGGAATAGTCAAACTCATAGAAGGAGGGAGTGACATGGTGGCTGCCAGGGGCTAGGAGGAGGTGTAAACAGAGAGGTATCAGTCAAAGGGTACCAAGTCCAGGTTATACAATATGAGTAAGCCCTAGAGATCTACTGTACAGTTCAGTGCCTATAGTTAACAATGCTGTATTATATATTTAAAAATTTGCTAAAAAGGTAATTTCATGTTGTGATATATCACAAAAATAATAATAAATGAATAGAATAAAGGGAAACTTTTGGAGGTGATGGATATGTTTATGGTATGGATTGTGGTGATGGTTTCACAGAAGTATACTTGTCTCCAAGCTCATCAAGTTATATATATTAAATATTCACAGCTTTTTGTATATCGATCATACCTCGATAGAGTGGCTTAAAATGAAGGAATAAAACAGTGCATATCTCATGACATTAAAAACAAAGTATCACTTTCAATTACCTTGTAAAATTACAAAAAATACAATAAATAAATAAAAGTTTAGGTTAGGCTGGGCGCAGTGGCTCACGCCTGTAATCCCAGCACTTTGAGAGGCCGAGGTGAGTGGATCACGAGGTCAGGAGATCGAGACCACCTTGGCTAACATGGTGAAACCCCGTTTCTATTAAAAATACAAAAATTGGCCAGGTGTGGTGGCAGGGACCTGTAGTGCCAGCTACTCAGGAGGCTGAGGCAGGAATTGTTTGAACCGGGAAGGCAGAGGTTGCAGTGAGCTGAGATCGTGCCAGTGCACTCCAGTCTGAGGGACAGAGTGAAACTCCATCTCAAAAAAAAAAAAAAAAAAAAAAAGTTTAGATTAAACCAGAAGCTCTGTGTGGCAAACATTGGTTTCTTTTTCAGAGGGGAAATTCAAGTTCAATACCGCTCAGTGGACATGAGCGAGAGTAGGGAGAGGGACATTTGTTATTTTCTCTCTTAAAGTTGTTGCTGTGGTCTTTGGTTGCGCCTAGTTCAAACTAGCGAAAGCTCAGTGAGCAGAAATAGAAGTGACACTGGCTGGTAAGAGGAACTGTATCTTCACTTTAGAGAAAGGATTCAAAAAGAAAAGAAATGCTTCCTAGAATTTCAGCCAATACAGATCAGAACCATGTCCTTTCCGAATCGGGACTGTGAAGGGACCAGCTGAGTGCAGTTCACAATGACTGTCTATCTGGTGCTCTCAGGGAATTTAACCATTTGTTTAGGTTCATAATATATTCATCGCATTACATACCCACAAGAAGTTTGAATGATGAAAAGGTCTAGCCTTACTTTGGCTTCCTGCCAACCCAGAGAACATTGGTTGGTCCAATCTCCTTGTTCCTATTGTTAAAAAGTAAACTGATACTAATGGCACAATGTATGTTATTTGGGTGATGAATACCCTAAAGACCCTGACTCCATCACTATGCAATCTACGCATGGAACAAAATGGCACTAGTACTCCCATAAATCTATACAAATAAAAAAGTAAACTGAGGCACAATACAGTTTTACAGTGCTTCTGAACCAGCAATGATTCATGAACCAGAAGTGGTTGGGGAGCTCCACCAAGGGAACACAAGAGAAGGCTTCTTCAGGACAGAGACAGAAGTAGAGCAAAGACAGCGCTTGACTGTTTACAGTTATACAGCTACCTTATTTGGTCTGTCTCATTGGAAAGTCCTTAGTTATATAATTATAAGTTTGTTGGCTGCTTCTGATTGGTTGTGTTTATGTTTTCTTTAATATAGGCATTTATAAGATATAGTGCTCAAGTTATTATGTTTGCATATGTCACTTATGTTTGCAGATCAAGCAAGGTCGAGGTCGCTTATGAGCCCTTGCTGGTTTGGTATGTTCATGGATTCTTCTGGCCTGGTCTCCATTTTAATGTACTTTAACACCATGAATAAAGGTTTACTTCTGAGACTCTAAGAGCCCGTTTAAATTAAACCTATGCATGATATTGCCTCAAATACCCAACAGCTCACTGATAATTGGATATTCATTGCTGGCACAAATGTTAAGTATTACTGAGCAATTAGTTCTCTCTATATTTGGCCCTCACAGAGTGTAATTATTGTATTGTTCAGTACTAATCTGCCTTTTCACATACATGCATTGAGAAGAGAGTCTTCTGTTTGCCCCACAATTTCAATTCTCTGTATTTGTGGTTAGAAACTGCGGTGACGCAATCCTCGTGTCTAAATTCATTCATTCGGGAGATTGTAAAGATGGTTCCGTAAAGCCTCAGTATTGTAGGTGCTGATAATGATGATAATGAAAATGATAAACTTTCCCTTATAAATCTTATAATGAATTGACTAGACTGCCTACAGACTATACGCTATCTTTGTCTATAGGTAAAATGGTTGTAATTGGCCGGGGGCAGTGGCTCACGCCTGTAATCACAGCACTTTGGGAGGCCAAGGTGGGTGGATCACGAGGTAAGGAGATCGAGACCATCCTGGCTAACACAGTGAAACCTCGTCTCTACTAAAAATACAAAAAATTAGCCGGGCGTCGTGGCACGTGCCTGTAGTCCCAGCTACTCTGGAGGCTGAGGCAGGAGAATTACTTGAACCCGGTAGGCGGAGCTTGCAGTGAGCTGAGATCGCACCACTGCATTACAGCCAGGGTGACAGAGCAAGACTCTGTCTCAGGAAAAAAAGAAATTAAAAAAACAAAAACGGTTGTTTTATTAAGAATTGTTATTAGGAACGGGCAAAGAAGAACAGTGTCTGTGTAGTTCAGCATGTGAGTGGTAAGTTGCTAATTATATCTGGCTTGTCACTCCGGTCTCTGTAACTTGCTGTGTTTTGTCAAGTGATTCTTCCAGAAATTTTGTGTATATTATCTTACTAAACTCTCATTAAAGTGGCCCCTCAAATGGAAGGAGGGAACTTAGAGTTTTTAGAATGTGAATAAATTTAAGGGACTTTGGCTTCTAGAATTCTGTAGATCTCTGTTTTGCTGGGAATATACAGCTTCCCATTATTCTGAGATTGGCTGATCTGTAATGCTGTGAAATATCAGTGTTTACTAAATTTGTTATTTTACATTTATGGGCATACTTGTTTTTTTAATTCTCTCTCTCTCTTTTTTTGAGACAGGTTCTCCCTCTGTTACCCAGGCTGGAGTGCAGTGGCGCACTCATGACTCAATGCAAACTTGAATTTGCCTGGACTCAAGTGATCCTCCCACCTCAGCCTCCCAAGTAGCTGAGACTATAGGCATGCACCAATATGCCCAGCTAATTTTTGTAATTTTTGTAGAGATGGAGTTTTACCACGTTGCCCAGGCTGGTCTTGAACTCCTAGGCTCAAGCAATCTCCTAAAGTGTTGGGATTACAGGCATGATCCACTGCTCCCAGCCTTAATTCTTCTAAAAAGGGGAAAATGAGGTTTTTCACTATTGCTCCAATCACCATCATAGCTAAATAAGTTAATGCACATAGTTAAGAAATGTACAGTAGAGAGGAAACAATCTGTGTTGTATTTAGAAACTAGCAAGAATTAAGGACTAATAATATCTGAATATGAACTGGTATTAAGCCCAAACTAGTGCATCAGGAGACCATCAATAAAATTTATTTATCGAAAGCCATTTATTAGTCAACCAAAGTCGTGGGAAATTTAATCTGTATAAGGAGTCATAAGGCATAAGGGATAGGTATGAAGGATTGTTGAGATGATGTGTTTTATTTCGCTAATAATGCATACGACACCATTCCAATTTTTTTAAATTTAAAACAACAATCATTTATTTGCTTGCTTCTCAAGCCTTGGTAATCGTGTTTGGCAATGAGACCTTGTTGCATGCTTGCTAATATCCCACTGGCCAAAGCTAGTCAAATGGCCAAGCCTAGAGTCAGCGTGGGAGAAGGCCACACAAGGGTTTGAATTCTGAGGACAAGTCTCTTTCATTGAAGGCCAAAGAAACAGTCTACCTCAGAGGGTCGCTGGGGAGTTATAGTACAAAGAATAAACCTCACCCTGCCTTCAAGGCGCTCACAGAGAAGAAATGTTTTGAATATTAGTGAAGTATTCCTGGACATCCCAATGGATAGATGTGAGGGACAGTCACGTACTCAGGACATCTGTTTGCTTATGGTGTTATGTTACAGATGTCACAAATGAAAATCAGAGACATGTAGCCCTGAGCCCAGTAACTATAAAGCGGTCTAGCTGAAGCTGGAGCCCACAAGAGGGCACTTTGCACCATGATGCACGCTTGTTTCTTGCCATCAGCTCTGCAATGAGTTCAAGCTAATGCCATGTCCCAGCCGTCCAGTTGTTTTATGACTTGTGTGCTCAAAGCATATGATGGCTTGTGGCATGTTCTTAGGCAAACCACTCACCTCCCTAGGTTTCGTTTTCCTAATTTCTCAAACAAGGGAGTGAGATTAGGTGGTCTATAGTTCCTTCCAATTGTGATATTTCACTATATAACAATATAGTTATAATAGATCATAGCACATCTGTAATGAAAAAAAGTGAGTTCATTTCTTAACAAGCACATTTACTTAACTAGTTGGAGTCATTAAAGCAAATTAAGAACGAAATGCTTAGTTAATCTGAACTTTTCTGGGCATACTGATTTGTTCCCTAACGCGTCTGACCGTGGAAAAGTGGATCAGCAGGAGTGGGACTGGCTGTCGGCTTTGCCATGTTTGGCTCTTTCTCTGCTGTGAAACTCAGTTTCTTCCTGGATCAAGAGGTTAATTTCTGCCGGTGTTATTTTACAGTGTTGCAAAGAGATAAAAGCCAGACGAAAGAAGGGAAAGTACTTCAGCTTTGATTAGGGATTTTTTTTTTCTGTCCCTGTGACCATACACTACTCAATTCTGACAGCTTCGCATGAGTCTGGCAGAAAATTGAGGGATTCACTGTTATTCGTTAACTTGCAGAGGTCCAGACCCGCCCACATCAAATGGTGAGGTCCCCACTTTCAACTTTAGCTGTTGCTAAATCTGTGACCCTTTCAATGAAATCCAAGGATCTCAGCTTTAAAAAAGTTAAAATAAAATAAAAACAAGATGTTTTTCGGAGGCGGTTTGAAACGCCTCTCTGAGGTTGTCAGAGATTGTTTTTGTTTTCTCCCTTTGCCCTTCTTGGAATGCACCAAACATAAAAGCATTTTTTTCAAGCTTTACTTTCACTTTCGAGAGTGCCGTCTATTTGCCACACACTTCCCTGATGAAATGTCTGGATTTGTACTAAAGGAAAAAGGAAAGGCTAGCGGTCATCCAAGTAAGTGAAGGTGTTCATTTCACGTTCTTACTGGGCAGGGTCTGTCTTGCTGAGTAGAGTTTGCTAGTAGAATGCATGTGGTTTTCGCCTTCTTTGGTCTTTCTTTGATCTGGTGCTTGAAATCTAGTCAGAATTATTGAGGAAGGAAGTGGAAGAAAAGGGGTATGATATGGGCATGGGAGAAGGGTATAACTCAGAACACAAGTAATAGCACCAATATCTAGTTAATGTGATAATGTATTTATGCAGCATTTAATTTTTTTCTCTGTAGCATTCTGTACCTGGAAAAAACACATTAGGGAAGCTATGGAAATCATTTTGCAACAGTCTTTTTAGCAAATCACATCTTTACCTTAAAGAAACAAAACTCCAAGAGGTTAAAAGAGCGTATCCCCTTTTGTTAGTTTTATTGGCTGGAGGGGAGACAGGAGCTGGCATTGTATGACAATGTCTCAGATAGGAGAGAACGTTCAGGTATGCCTAGGAGTAAGTAAATGGCTTTCTTTCACCTAATGAAGGATAATGGAAGAAGTGGAGAAGTGGAAAGTCGTTAAGGTGTATGGGAAGATCAGAGACTGGTATCGGCAATTGTGGGGTACTCGGGTAAAAATGGAGTTGGCTTCAGCAAGTTGATTCCCAGGTTTACAGATGATTACGTGCTGGTATGTGTCTGCATATGGGCGTGCCTGTGTATTAACCTACTACAAAGATTGCAAAGTTTACAAATCAAACTATGGATAGTGGTTAACTCCAGGTAGTCTGCCTCCAGACCCCATGTCCTAACCATCAGGCAATATTGTCTCTCACTTGGACAAAGAATGTGAATTCCATGTGCCCTCACAAAATATTTCCAAAATTCTAAGGCCGAGTGAGTCTCTTTTTAATTTTTTTCATTTTCTTTATTTCTGCTAGATCTCATTCAACAGCAACTTTTTCTTCACTCTCATTTCATCCTTTAACTGCATTTTTGCTTGTTTTACTGAAGCATGTCCTAGAATAACCTTTTCATACAGATCGTATGGCTATAAACTTACTGAATTTTTGCATATCTCAAAATACTTGTACCTTTTTATTTAGTTATTCAGATGGATGTGAAATTTTATCTTATTTTATTTTATTTTATTTCATTTATCGATTTAGAGACAAGGTCTCGCTGTGTTGCCCAGGCTGAAGTACGGTGGCATGATCGTGGCTCGCTGCAGCCTTGACCTCCCTGGCTCAAGCAATTCTCACACCTCAGTGTCACTAGTAGCTGGGACCACAGGTGTGAACCACTATGCCCAGCTAATTTTAAAAAAATTTTTGGTGGAGATGAGGTTTCCCTGTGTTGCCCAGGCTGGTCCCAAACTCCTAGGCTCGAGGGATCCTCCAGCCTCAGCTTCCTAAAGTGACGGGATTACAGGCATGAGCCACAGGTAATTTTCTTGGCCTGGTCAAAGGTAATTTTCTTGTTTTTTAGAGGTAAGGTCTTGTCTGTTGCCCAGGCTGGAGTGCAGTGGTGTGATCATGATTCATTGCAGCCTTAACCTCCTGGGCTCAAGCGATCCTCCTGCCTCAGCCTCCCAAGTAGCTGGAACTACAGGCTTGTGCCACCACACTTGGCTACTTTCTAAAATTTTTTTTGTAGATATGGGGTCTCACTATGTTGCCCAGGCTGGTGTTGAACTCCTGATCTCCTTCCACCTACACCTTCTAAAGTGCTGGGATTGTGGGGATGAGCCACTATGCTTTGCCTGGATATGAAATTTTAAATTCAAAATAATTTTCTCTAAATGTTTGGAAAGCTTATCTCTATTGTTTTCCAGTGGTTCATGTTACTGATGAAAAGTTTTTTATTAATCAAGATCTCTTTTCTTTGGAAATGAAGGTTTTAGGATTTTTGTGCGCATGGTTGCAATTCTGAAATTTCATAGGAGTCTCTCCAAGTTCGTTCCTCTTTCACTCCTCCTGCCTAGCATTTGGTGAGTTTTGCCCACTGATGAAATGTCTTCAGATGGGGCAAGTCCTTCAGTCATTCAGGAATATGCTTTGTAATGGATTAGTCCTTCTCAGCAATTCTGACCTATAGCAGGAGCCCTACCAGAGGGGTACATCTCACCTAAGCAAGGACAATGTATCGTAGGGACCTTACCTATGAGTTGGTAAATAGAGGTAGGAAGTTCTGAAGGAACTGGAAGAGAGGTTTGGGAGACTCTCAGAGAGGGGGCAGGTGGGGAGCTGGTCCCCGGCATTTGAGAGTTATCATTGCCAGCCCTGCATCCTTCACGTGCCTGGGCAAGTCAGCAAATGCATCCTTGCTGGCCTAGCTGTGGCATTCCTCATGGCCTGTGGATATAAAGAATGTGCACAGCTTTACAATGATTAGTGCCAGAGTTGTAAAGGCCATGAGATGGGAATATTAGTTTATGGAAGCCAGTTTTTTTTTGTTGTTTTTTTTCTGTTTCTGAGAACTAAATTAGAATATTAGTAAAATCGCTATTTTTAAGTATATTAGAACAATTCTATATACTCACATTAGTTCTGTTTTCCTAGGATTAGTCACCTAAGGTGATTTTATTACCTGAAACTTACCTGGAATAATTTTCATGTCATGACTTTTAGATGTTGTGGAATATCTATTTAGATATCATTACCACTGCTTCATCTCCATACTTTGTGGGTGTATTTGATTTTTTAAAATATCTGAAATTTGGTTGTTCATCACACCACAGAGTATCACATTGGGTACACATCCCACCAAAATAAAGTGTGACAATGTATGGAGTTAGGTGGCTTTCCCGAGCTGACTAAATGCCCGTGGAAAGCTATTGTATGAGTGCATTCTCACATTGCTCTACAGAAATACCTGAGACTGGTCATTTATAAAGAAAGAGGTTCAATCAGCTGATGGTTCTGCAAGCGGTGCAGGCAGCATAGCAGCCTCTGCTTCTGGAGAAGCTTCAAGGAGCTTTCACCCACCACAGAAGGCAAAGCCAGAGCTGGCACCTTCACATAGCCGGAGCAGGAAGAAGAGAGAAGGGGAAGGTGCCATACACTTTTATTTTTTTATTATTTATTTTGGGGGTAGCGGGGGCGAAGTCTCACTCTGTCACCCAGGCTGGAGTGCATGTGGTGGGATCTTGGCTCACTGCAGCCTCCGCCTCCCTAGTTCAAGCGATTCTCCTGCCTCGGCCTTCCCAGTAGCTGGGATTACAGGCACCCACCACCACACCCAGCTAATTTTTGTATTTAGTAGAGACAGGGTTACACCATGTTGGCCAGGCTGGTCTCAAACTCCTGACCTCAGGTGATCTGCCCACCTTGGCCTCCCAAGTGCTGGGGTTACAGGCGTGAGCCACGGTGCCCAACCGCCACACACTTTTAAATGACTGAATCTCATAAGAATTCACTCACCCACTATCAGGAGAACAGCACCGAGGGGGTGGTGCTAAACCATCTGTGAGAACTCTGCCCCATGAGCCAGTCACCTCCCACCAGCCCGTACCTCCAACACTGGGAATTACAATTCAACGTGCGATTTGGGTGGAGACGCAGAGGCAAACCATATCGGCTATGTATTCAACATATATTTATTTCTTCAGAGCCAACAAAGTGCCAGGCCTTGTTCTAGGCACACACAACACCGTATGGAATAAGAACTATGTCCTCTACTATTATAGCTTCACATTCTAGTGAGAAGCAATAATTAATAATAAATAATACACAATATTGGATAATTTCCATCAACCATAGCAACGGAAAAGGCAATCTAGAAGAAGAGCAAGATAGGAGGTTTCGCTCACTGAACTTCAAGACTTGTTATAAAGCTAAAGTAATCCGAACAATGTGGTATTGGCCTAAGAACTAACAAATATTTCAGTGGAAGAGAGTAGACAGCCCAGAAATAGCCCCTCACTTAAAACATTTACTCGGTTTCTAAGGAAAGCACAGAACAATCCAGTGGGGGAAAGAAGTCTCTTTAAAAAATGGTCTGACTGGGCCGGGCGCGGTGGCTCACCCCTATAATCCCAGCACTTTGGGAGGCCGAGGTGGATGGATTACCTGAGGTCAGGAGTTCAAGACCAGCCTGGCCAACATGGTGAAACCCTGTCTCTACTAAAAATATAAAAATTAGCCGGGCATGGTGGCGCGTGCCTGTAGTCCCAGCTACTCGGGAGCCTGAGGCAGGAGAATCACTCGAACCCAGGAGGTGGAGACTGCAGTGAGCCAAGATGGCAGCACTGCACTCCAGCCTGGGTGACAGAGTGAGACTCCATCTCAAAAAAAAAACAAAAAACAAGATCTGACTGACTGGATATACACACAAAAAACCGTGACTCCTACTTCATGCATACACAACAATTAATTCAGGAGAGATCACACACCTTCACATAGAAGCTAATACCATAAAGCTTTTTAGAGGAGAGTATCTAAGTAATGGGAGTAGGAAAATTTCTTAGAGAAGACACAGAAACAATAAAAATAAAAGAGAAGATGATAAACTAGATTTCATCATAATTAAGAAGACACCAGTAAGAAAATAAATACGCAGCTCACACACTGGGAATAAATATTTACAAAATAGGAATCTGACAAAGGACTGACACTCAGATACATAAAAAATTCCTACAACACAATAATAAAAAGGAAACAATCTAATAGATGAGCAAAATATTTGAACATACAAGGGAAGATAAATGAACAATAAGCACATGAAAATTGTTAAATATCGTTAGTCGGCAGGGAAATGCAAATGAAAACCATAATTAGTTATCACTATATATTCAGCAGAATGATTAAAAATAATAATAAAAATAGGTACCAAATGTTGTCAGGAAAGTTGGTGGTGCAACACTTTCCCAAAGGATCTGGCAGTTTCTTGTAAAACCAAATGGCCTCACCAAATGGCCCAGGCATTCCAATCCTAGTTATTTACCCCAAAGAAATAGAACACAGTCATGTGGCGCTTAATCATGGGGATATGTTCTGAGAAATGCATCGTGAGGGGACTTCGTCCTTGTGGGAACGTCACAGGGAGTGCTTACACAGAACTAGGTAGTACAGCCTGTGGCGCCCAACCTGCAAAACCAGACAGCCGGCGTGTGACTGCACTGAATACTGGAGGCAATTGTAACACAATGGGAAGTACTTGTGTGTCTAAACATAGAAAAGGTAAGTGAAAATGTGGTACAAAAGGTTACAAATGGCACTTCCATAGGGCACTTACCACGAGTGGAGCTTGCAGTACTGGGAGTGGCTCTGGGTGAGTCTGTGAGTGAGAAGGGAAGTGGGTGTGGAGGCCTCGGACATGACTGTGCACCACTGCAGACTTTATGAACACTGCACACTTACGTTATACTAAACCTATGTAAAAATTTTACTTTCTTCAGTAATAATTAACTTACTATAACTGTTTTACTTTATAAGAGTTTTAATTTTTCAAAACTTTTTGACTCGTGTAATAATGCTTGGTTTAAAACAAACACATTGTACACCTATACAAAAATATTTTCTTTGTATTCTTATTTTATAAGCTTTTCTCTATTTTTAATTTTCTTCTTCTTTTTTTTTTAACTTTTTAAACGTTTTTGTTAAAAACGAAGACACAAACACACACACTAGCCTAGGCCTGCTCAGAGTCAGGATCATTAATGTCACTGCCTTCCACCACGTCGTGTCCCACTGGAAGCTCTTTAGGGGCCACAACATGCACGGACCTGTCATCTCCTATGACAACAGTGCCTTCTTCTGGAATCCCTCTTGAAGGACCTGCCTGAGGCTGTTTTACAGTTAACTTAAAAAAAAATAAGTAGAAGGAGTACACTCTAAAATTATGATAAAAAGTATAGTATAGTAAATACATAAATCAATAACATATTCATTTATTATCATTATCCACTATTAGGTACTGTAAATAATTATGTGTGCTATATTTTATAGAACTAGTAGTGCAGTAGGTTTGTTTACACCAGCATCACTATAAACGTGAGGAATGCATTGCACCATGATATTATGACAGCTACCTTAGTAGGTGATAAGAATTTTTCAGTTCCATTATGATCTGCAGTGACTATTTATTTATATGATTGTAAAATTGTGATTGAGGCTGGGCACATTGGCTCATGCCTGTAATCCCAGCATTTTAGGAGGCCAAGGCTGGAGGATCACTTGATGTCAAAAGTTTGAGACCAGCCTGGGCAACATAGTGAGACCCTATCTCTCTATAAAATTTAAAAAATAATAAAAAATTAGCTGGGTGTGGTACATGCCTGTAGTCCCAGCTACTTGGGAGGCTGAGGTGGAAGGAACCCTTGAGCCCAGGAGTTGGAAGCTGCAGTGAGCCATGATAGTACCACTGTACTCCAGCCTGGGCAACAGAGTGAGACCCTGTCTCTATAAATAAATAAATAAATAAATAAATACAAATACTTTTTAAAATTGTAAATAATATTTACTGACTTTAGATTTTCTGAATTAATGTAGGCCAGGGACCTCATATGTAATCATAGTTTCAGGATAAAATGCTAACATTTCACATCTTGACAATGTCAAGCAATGTTATAGCTGACAGTTTTAGGAAATGTAAGAAAGGAAGAAATGTGGAGAAAAATGTATTTATTTATTTAAAATAAAATAAAAATTAACTGGCTGGGCACGGTGGCTCACGCCTGTAATCCCAGCACTTTGGGAGGCTGAAGTGAGCAGATCATGAAGTCAAGAGATCGAGACCATCCTGGCCAACATGGTGAAACCTCGTCTCTACTAAAAATACAAAAATTAGCCAGGTGTGGTGGCGGGTGCCTGTAATCCCAGCTACTCGGGAGGCTGAGGCAGGAGAATCACTTGAACCCAGAAGGTGGAGGTTGCAGTGAGCCGAGATCGCACCATTGCACTCCAGCCTGGTGACAGAGCCAGATTCTGTCTCAAAAACAAAACAGAACAAAATAAAACGAAACAAAAACAAACAAAATTAACTAAAGAAAAGTTGTGAATAGAATGAGAGAAAAATATAATTAAATTCCTTATCTTTATAGTGAAATGAGTAAATAAAGAAATAGAAGATCAAGAATATTAAGTTTATGGAGGTAATCATGAGAATTACAGATAGAACCTATCAAAAGAGAGACATTACAGCTGCAACTGGCATTAAGGTGAAGGATAGGAAGGAAGTTTAGATGTTTTATTTTTTACCTTTCTGTACTGTTTGACATTTTTCCATTTGATGTATGACTTGTATAATATGTACTTGTATGGCATAAAAGTATGAGTAATAATATCATACATGGTCATATCTTGGTGATATATTTTACAAGGAATATACCAATGCATTTGAAAGCCATCTGCTATTAATGTTGCTCATACTTTTTAATGTTTCTTTTCTACAGCAGAATCATGAGACAGACTTTGCCTTGTATCTACTTTTGGGGGGGCCTTTTGCCCTTTGGGATGCTGTGTGCATCCTCCACCACCAAGTGCACTGTTAGCCATGAAGTTGCTGACTGCAGCCACCTGAAGTTGACTCAGATACCCGATGATCTACCCACAAACATAACAGTGTTGAACCTTACCCATAATCAACTCAGAAGATTACCAGCCGCCAACTTTACAAGGTATAGCCAGCTAACTAGCTTGGATGTAGGATTTAACACCATCTCAAAACTGGAGCCAGAATTGTGCCAGAAACTTCCCATGTTAAAAGTTTTGAACCTCCAGCACAATGAGCTATCTCAACTTTCTGATAAAACCTTTGCCTTCTGCACGAATTTGACTGAACTCCATCTCATGTCCAACTCAATCCAGAAAATTAAAAATAATCCCTTTGTCAAGCAGAAGGTAAGATGAAAATGTCTATTGTTACTAATGTTTTTAAGTCACTTACCCATCCTTAGACTTACTATCTAAATATCAAGGAAATAAAGAGGAAGAAATTTGATCTAATCCAATTTGCCACGAATATTGCCATTATAATAGAAAATGCTTCCAAAAGAGAAAATATACTCTTAAATCAGTTTCATCCTTAATTTCCAATGTTTGCCTCTCTCGCTTTCTCGCATTAGAAATAGAACTTAGATGCAAGAGATAGAAGTAATGAACAGAGAAGAATCAGAATATCCCATAAGAACATGGAAACTAAACTTTCAATGCTGCTGATTTAGTATGTGAAGTCATGACAAAAGTCTTGAGTCCAAATTCTGACTTAAATAAAATTAACAAATTGATACAATGATCAAGTGAATTGTTCAACTAAAAATTACCTACTCCTGGTTTCAGAAATCTCCTCAGTGGCTATTTCAATGACTTTTTCAATAGTGGTGTCACTTTTTCAATGATTCCTTTTTCTTTTCAACACTTTGCTCGAATTTTAGTTTTTTTTTCTTTTCTTTTTAGTTGATGTTTAATAATTGCACATATTTATGAGATAGAGAATGATTTTTCAGTATGTGTATATCATGTGTAATGATTAAATCAGGGTAATTATCATATCCATCATCTCAAATGTTTCTCATTTGTGTTGTGAACATTCAAAATACGCTCTTCTAGCTTTTAAAAAATACGCAATAAATCATAGTTAACCATATTAACCCTACAATGCTTTAGAGCACCAGAAAAAAAAAAACGCATGTTATTGTTTCGAAATCTGAGGCAATTATTAAGTGCTTTTCTTTAACCAAAGCAATTTTCAAGTTACTTCATTTTATGGCCTTATAAAAAATTGAGCATTGCTCTTCCTCAGATGCCAAGAATAATGTACAAACATAAATATGCTGTGAAACATAAAGTGATTTGCTCCCTAGCTATTTTAAATCTTTTCTTGGGTCTTCTTAGAGTCTAATGTGGATGAAATATCTTTGAATACAAAGGGCTCAAAATCTGGCTAGAGAAATCATTGCAAGATGTTATTTTTGTAAAGACTTAAATTAAAAAACCTGCTTCTCGTTAACAGCGATTACATTAGACTTTGCCTTAACTGGTATCGCTTTCCCTTACCTTTTGCCTGAATTTGAAGCATACATATTCAAAAGTAGCAAAGGGTGATAAAACATCCCACAGTACTGATAAAGCAAACAAAAGTTAATATTCTGTACTAGTCATGATTCAAAATTTATATAATATGACTCTCAGTATAAAAATCTATTTAAAATTTCATAGATGGCAAAATTCTCATGCTTTTTAAGAAAACATTCTGTTCTTTTTTCTGATACTTATTTTCAAGGTTAAAGCATGACACTGTGTGTTTGATAAGCCGTGTGAAAATTTCTTGCATCATAAGTAAAAGGTTATGATAAATAAGTTCATAAATTAGCAATGTTCCTTATATCATAAATAAGCTTAAATCTTTTTTATTTTGGTAAGAGAAATAAAATGATTCTTGAAGTAAGAAATAAAATCCTTCCTACAATGGTTGCAAGGGTAACCATCACAAAGATTATAACGTAACAAAGATTAATCAGATCAAAGATTTTTTATTATGCTTACTGTTAGTATTCTACAGAATAATAGAGAGGTGTTGATTTTGCTGTTGAAATATTTTTCAGATGTACTTACATTTAAAAGAACTGTTTTTGACAGCAAGACTCTAACATATGCATATTATTTTTTCCCTTCAGAATTTAATCACATTAGATCTGTCTCATAATGGCTTGTCATCTACAAAATTAGGAACTCAGGTTCAGCTGGAAAATCTCCAAGAGCTTCTATTATCAAACAATAAAATTCAAGCGCTAAAAAGTGAAGAACTGTATATCTTTGCCAATTCATCTTTAAAAAAATTAGAGTTGTCATCGAATCAAATTAAAGAGGTAAGAAATAAGGTAAAATTATTTTGCATTCTGCCTTTAAGGTGGATAGTCCCTATCTGTGTGACATACACAGGAATGTAATGCTCTCTAGCCTCTGCCTGTCTTCCAGCAATCCTTCCCACCTACTGCTTGGGGGCATTGGTGTCATCCTCCTGAGATCTCAGGCAGCCCCAGGAGAGGTCGGGAGACGGGACTCTGCCGCCCTGCAGCACTGGGTGGAACCCCTGTGCGGTGACCTTGCGAACATCCTTAACATCTCTGAGTCTGTGTCCTCACTTGTAAAGTGGAAATAGTGCTCTCTCACACAAACTCTCTGACAGAGTTATTAATTAAAGAGTACGATGGTCAAGAGCCCCAGGTTCACGGTTGGGTTAGCTGGCTTGGTCTCTGGGCTTTGCCTTTTAACAATCATGTTATCAGGCAAGTTATTCAAGTTCTCCCTCTCTAGCCTCCCAGCTTTCACATGGGCGTGATAATGACTCTGCTTCATAGGACTGTGTGGTAAAGAATTTAGGACTGTGTCTGGAATAGGCAGTGCTCAGGAAATGATCAGCAGCAGTATGTTGTTATAAAAAACCTTCCTATAATGAAGTCAGCTTAAATAACTGACAGGACTGTCTCTTTTTGGAATCATGATCTTCAAGCTAATCATTTTCTGTCACGGGAGAGCAACAACTATCTGGACCGGTGGCACAGGGGTAAAAGAATTTACCAAGACAGTTGCAGGTGGAGAAAGGCACATTTATTAGTGAAAGTAGGAAACTACATTGCGAGAAGGCAACGGGCATATCAGCAAGAGAAGCTGACTGCAAAGAAACAAAGGCTTGCTGGGGATTTTACAGGGTCTTGTTTATGCTGTGTGCTGAAGAGGGCTTTGAGCTGCGCTGACAGCACCCAGGTTGCTGTGGGCTAACTCGCAGGGGCCTGGTGATAGGTGGGCACAGGAAGATTGTCAGTTATTCGCACAGGAGGGCTACGTGTCCTGGATCATGAAGAAAGACAGACTAATAATTTACCTGCTCTTTTGCTTTCTCTCGGTCCCGCCAACTAACTACTTTTCCCTAAATAGGACTCCGCATTTTCATATACAGGTTTGTCTGTATTTTACATGCATTTTGTTCCAGGCTATAAGACTACTGGAAATCCTTAATTACAATTCTATTTTTTTCAGACATAAAAATAAATGGCGTACAAATTTATCCTGAGATATTAAGATGTTTTGTGCAAGCTCTTCATTTTATTTTTTAAACAGCATTTTTCTATGATTAAGACATTTATTGTAGTAATCTTATTAAATATATGAATAAATGAGAAAATAATAATAAGGGGTGATTTTTAAAAATCACTCAAATGTCCATAGTCAGAAACAACCACTGTTAGCATTTGGGTATATTTATCCCTGGCTTTTCTCCAAATAATTATAAGGAAAAACAATAGCTTCAATTCTTACTGTACTGAAATTCACACTTAACTGTGTGTCAAGTGCTGTGATAAATTTTTAAAAATATTTTATGTATATAGTATTTTTAATCAAATTTTTTGAGACTGAGTTTCACTCTTTGTTGCCCAGGCTGGAGTGCAGTGGCACAATCTGGACTCACTGCAACCTCCGACTCCCGGGTTCAAGCGATTCTCCTGTCTCAGCCTCCTGAGTAGCTGGGATTACAGGTGCCCGCCACCACCCCTGGCTAAGTTTTGGATTTTTAGTAGAGACAGGATTTCACCGTGTTGGCCAGGCTGTCTGAAACTCCTCACCTCAGGCGATCCGCCTGCCTTGGCCTCTCAAAGTACTGGGATTACAGGCATGAGCCACCGTGTCCGGCGTAATCAACTTATTCTTAATTGTCATTTTCACAAAAGAAAACTGAGATGAAGAAAGTTTGAGTGACATATCTCAGGCCCCACAGGATCCACCTGGGGCAGAGCTGGGTTTCCGGCTCACTTGGACCGGAGGCCCTGCTCCTAACAGCTATGCTATATCACCCTCCGAAGATCATGATGTCTCCTGCTCTTTAGATTTAATATCATATTATGAACATCTCCCATACAATTAAGAAGCATTCCAAAGCTTAATTTTAATGCCTGTAAAATAGTGCTATCATGTAGATTTATCATACTTAATTTCATAATTTTCTGCTTTGCATTTTAACTCATTTGTTTATGATAAAGCACCCTTTCTTCTATACTTCTCTCTTTTTTTGCATTAGCCCTACTGTCCCCCAAGTGACACATTGCAAATCAGAGCCCTCTCCAGGCTGGGCGCGGTGGCTCACGCCTGTAATCCCAGCACTTTGGGAGGCCGAGGTGGGGGTGGATCATGAAGTCAGGAGTTCGAGACCAGCCTGGCCAACATGGTGAAATCCCGTCTTACTAAGAATACAAAAAAATTAGCCAGGTGTGGTGGCAGGCACCTCTAATCTTAGCTACTCAGGAGGCTGAGGCAAGAGAATCGCTTGAACCCAGGAGGCGAGGGTTGCAGGGAGCTGAGATCGCGCCACTGCACTCCACCCTGGGGGACAGAGCGAAACTCTGTCTCAAAAAAAAAAAAAAAAAAAAGAAAAAGAAAAAGAAAAATCAGAGCCCTTTACTCCTCTGGCGGTTTCGACTGCCGGAACTGGCCTCCATCCTCTCTGGATTCCTCCTCTCCCACTTGCTGTTCTCTTGTCCCCGAAGTGAGTCCCAGAACAGCCAAGGCTCTGGTAAGGGTGTGGGACGGAGCAGAAGGGAGCTGGAAAAACACGATAGTAAAATAAAGTCAGGAGAAAATCTGGGTGGAAAGACGAGAGGGAGAGCTGGAGCTCAGAGTTCCAGAAAGGAAAGTGTGCCGTCACCGCCTCATCATAAAAGCCATCCACAACTTCCTTCCATGAGGCTCACTGAGAACAGCGGCACCAAGACAGAACCAGGAACTGCCCCAGGAGTGACTTCACGAGCAGTTTATTCATTGCAATTGTTCTCATGGTGATAAAGAAAAAGTACCAGGAGATTGATCCTGGACTGGAAGGTCAGAGAAGCCTCCCTGAAAAGGTGGCATCTAAGCTGAGGCTGTGAATGCTGAGCAGAAGTTAGCCAGGGGCCGGGGGAGGTCAGAGGCTGGAGTAAGAGGTGGGCGCTGCAGGAACCGAGTAAGGAAGGACTCGTGCATTAGAGGAAGGGGGAGAAATGCTCTGCCCACAGGATGTGGTGAAGGGTGAGCGGAGATGGAGTAAAGAACTGCATCTGGCCGGGTGCAGTGGCTCAGGCCTATAATCCCAGCACTATGGGAGGCTGAGGCGGGCGGATCATGAGGTCAGGAGTTCAAGACCAGCCTGGCCTACACGGTGAAACCCCGACTCTACTAAAAATACAAAACTTAGCTGGATATGGTGGCGCATGCCTGTAATCCCAGCTACTCAGGAGGCTGAGGCAGGAGAATTGCTTGAACTGAGGAGGTGGAGTTTGCAGTGAGCTGAGATTGCACTGCTGTACTCCAGCCTGGGCGACAGAGCGAGACTCCGTCTCAAAAAAAAAAAAAAAAAAAAAAAGGCTTTCAACAGCCTTACAGAGTCTGTGCTCTTTTGATTATTAACCTCTTTTTTTTTCCTACCTTTAGTTTTCTCCAGGGTGTTTTTACGCAATTGGAAGATTATTTGGCCTCTTTCTGAACAATGTCCAGCTGGGTCCCAGCCTCACAGAGAAGCTATGTTTGGAATTAGCAAACACAAGCATTCGGAATCTGTCTCTGAGTAACAGCCAGCTGTCTACCACCAGCAATACAACTTTCTTGGGACTAAAGTGGACAAATCTCACTATGCTCGATCTTTCCTACAACAACTTAAATGTGGTTGGTAACGATTCCTTTGCTTGGCTTCCACATCTAGAATATTTATTCCTGGAGTATAATAATATACAGCATTTGTTTTCTCACTCTTTGCACGGGCTTTTCAATGTGAGGTACCTGAATTTGAAACGGTCTTTTACTAAACAAAGTATTTCCCTTGCTTCACTCCCCAAGATTGATGATTTTTCTTTTCAGTGGCTAAAATGTTTGGAGCACCTTAACATGGAAGATAATGATATTCCAGGCATAAAAAGCAATATGTTCACAGGATTGATAAACCTGAAATACTTAAGTCTATCCAACTCCTTTACAAGTTTGCGAACTTTGACAAATGAAACATTTGTATCACTTGCTCATTCTCCCTTACACATACTCAACCTAACCAAGAATAAAATCTCAAAAATAGAGAGTGATGCTTTCTCTTGGTTGGGCCACCTAGAAGTACTTGACCTGGGCCTTAATGAAATTGGGCAAGAACTCACAGGCCAGGAATGGAGAGGTCTAGAAAATATTTTCGAAATCTATCTTTCCTACAACAAGTACCTGCAGCTGACTAGGAACTCCTTTGCCTTGGTCCCAAGCCTTCAACGACTGATGCTTCGAAGGGTGGCCCTTAAAAATGTGGATAGCTCTCCTTCACCATTCCAGCCTCTTCGTAACTTGACCATTCTGGATCTGAGCAACAACAACATAGCCAACATAAATGATGACATGTTGGAGGGTCTTGAGAAACTAGAAATTCTGGATTTGCAGCATAACAACTTAGCACGGCTCTGGAAACACGCAAACCCTGGTGGTCCGGTTTATTTCCTAAAGGGTCTGTCTCACCTCCACATCCTTAACTTGGAGTCCAACGGCTTTGACGAGATCCCAGTTGAGGTCTTCAAGGATTTATTTGAACTAAAGATCATCGATTTAGGATTGAATAATTTAAACACACTTCCAGCATCTGTCTTTAATAATCAGGTGTCTCTAAAGTCATTGAATCTTCAGAAGAATCTCATAACATCAGTTGAGAAGAAGGTTTTCGGGCCAGCTTTCAGGAACCTGACTGAGTTAGATATGCGCTTTAATCCCTTTGATTGCACGTGTGAAAGTATTGCCTGGTTTGTTAATTGGATTAACGAGACCCATACCAACATCCCTGAACTGTCAAGCCACTACCTTTGCAACACTCCACCTCACTATCATGGGTTCCCAGTGAGACTTTTTGATACATCATCTTGCAAAGACAGTGCCCCCTTTGAACTCTTTTTCATGATCAATACCAGTATCCTGTTGATTTTTATCTTTATTGTACTTCTCATCCACTTTGAGGGCTGGAGGATATCTTTTTATTGGAATGTTTCAGTACATCGAGTTCTTGGTTTCAAAGAAATAGACAGACAGACAGAACAGTTTGAATATGCAGCATATATAATTCATGCCTATAAAGATAAGGATTGGGTCTGGGAACATTTCTCTTCAATGGAAAAGGAAGACCAATCTCTCAAATTTTGTCTGGAAGAAAGGGACTTTGAGGCGGGTGTTTTTGAACTAGAAGCAATTGTTAACAGCATCAAAAGAAGCAGAAAAATTATTTTTGTTATAACACACCATCTATTAAAAGACCCATTATGCAAAAGGTAGGTAAACATTGTGAAATTTTAAGTGTGTACTTGCTTTTCAATTAAACTTCTTTTTTTTTTTTTTTTGAGATGGAGTCCTGCTCTGTTGCCCAGGCTGGAGTGCAGTGGTGTGATCTCAGCTCACTGCAGCCTCCACCTCCTGGGTTCAAGTAATTCTCCTGCCTCAGCCTCTCAAGTAGTTGGGATTACAGGCACGCGCCACCACGCCTGGCTAATTTTTGTATTTTTATTAGAGATGGGGTTTCACCATGTTGACCAGGCTGATCTTGAACTCCTGGCCTCAGGTGAGCTTCAATTAAACTTTTAAATATTACCAATATTACTCACAACTCAAAGAATTTTTAAAATAAAATTAAGAAAAAAAAAACCTGAGTTTCAGTAACAGTTTAAACTCTACAGAGTATTTTTAAATAGTATTGCTTCTGGCTGTTAAAAACCGTATATTAATTCTTCAATACATTTCTTTACTTAGATTCAAGGTACATCATGCAGTTCAACAAGCTATTGAACAAAATCTGGATTCCATTATATTGGTTTTCCTTGAGGAGATTCCAGATTATAAACTGAACCATGCACTCTGTTTGCGAAGAGGAATGTTTAAATCTCACTGCATCTTGAACTGGCCAGTTCAGAAAGAACGGATAGGTGCCTTTCGTCATAAATTGCAAGTAGCACTTGGATCCAAAAACTCTGTACATTAAATTTATTTAAATATTCAATTAGCAAAGGAGAAACTTTCTCAATTTAAAAAGTTCTATGGCAAATTTAAGTTTTCCATAAAGGTGTTATAATTTGTTTATTCATATTTGTAAATGATTATATTCTATCACAATTATATCTCTTCTAGGAAAATGTATCTCCTTATTTCAGGCCTATTTTTGACAATTGACCTAATTTTACCCAAAATAAACATATAAGCACGTAAGAACATTGTCTACTGATTAATATACAATCAGCCACTGAGCCCATGACAACTTAAGGAGTTTGAAAACATTCCTCATTTTAAGAAAAGTTAGAGGTATATGAGGGTTTGTGATGATCTTTTTGTATTTTGGATGCACTTAGAATGAAAGATAATTGTTTCAATGGGTATAATGCTATTTCCTTTGTAAAAGAGTAAAATATATACCCATATTTTTAAGAAGTTTAATTACAGTATTTTTTCAATGGAAAAACTTTGTATTTTAGTAAGTACTTGTCTCAGTGTTGACTTTGTTAAATGTTAAATATTTTTTAATATGCATACCCAAGGGCAGAAAACATTTGCAATTCATTTTTATTAGTTAATGAGATGATTATTTGAATGAATATTGACTTGTATTTTCCTGAGATTATGAGTTTCTGCTGTGGGAGGGTAGAAACAATATTCTTACTAAAAGTATTGTAGGCAGGCTTGCTTTCTGAAGGCTAATCAGTAATTGGCTTTGTGGAAACAGAACTTTCCTCCCATGGTCACAGACTCAGGAGATGGCATTGGCGAAATCACTTGGTCCCACTGGGATTCTTTGATGCCTGATCTTGAAAATTATGATAATAAATGCATCTTAGATATTCCTATATAATTAGTGATGATGATCGCTGTATGATATATTCAAAGGAATGTATTATTTTACCATAAAATAATATGCTACGCATAAGGTAGTCCTTATCTAGAAAGACTATTTTTATTTTTGTTTTTTTGTTTGTTTGTTTTTTATTTGTTTGTTTTTGAGACAGAGTCTGGCTCTGTCGCCCGGGCTGGAGTGCAGTGGTCCAATCTCGGCCCACCGCAACCTCCATCTCTGAGTTCAAGCTATTCTCCTGCCTCAGCCACCCGAGTAGCTGGGATTACAGGCATATGCCACCATGCCTGGCTAATTTTTGTATTTTTAGTAGAGATGGGGTTTCACCATGTTGGCCAGCCTGGTCTTGAACTCCTGACCTCAAGTGATCCTCCCACCTTGGCCTCCCAAAGTGCTAGGATTACAGGCGTGAGCCACCGCGCCCCACCTTTTTATTTTGTTTTACAATACAACAAAAAATTTTTAGTTTTACAATAAAAGAGAATCTGATTATTGGAAATAGACCTGAACAGCTTTTTGAAATATTTATAGTTCTAGTATTTAAAGAGAAACCTGAAATTATAAAGCTGAGTTAATTTCTATACCTGAAATGTTCATTTGTCTGCTGAATTCAGGGAGCATTTGAGATGTCACATTTTGGAACTTTGATTTAAATAGTTCAGTATTCCCAAGGCTGAGTTCCATGACCCTGGAATGAGAAATATCCACTGTACCTCTGGTTCTGAAGAGTCTATAGTCGGCCAACACTGTGAATGTGTGGAGGACTAATTGTCACTTTCATGTTATTTGCCACCCTGACAGCTGAGACACTGCTTTTCAGCATTTTAGTTAAGATTTGCTTTTTAACTGTGCAATAATCATTTTATTTTGGCATTATAAAATAAAAATCACAACTTCTGCTTTTCTTATATGCTTTGTGTGTTATCAATATTCTCAAATATTCATAAGATATTTTAAATAAATCATTGTGAATTAGTCAATATATCAAGTTGCTTAATATGTCATGTATCAATGCTATTTAATATATAATATCTATATTTAATATATTGATATGTTACTGGTGGAGAGTGTCCAGGTTCTTGGTGCTTTGAACAAAGAATTGGACAAAATGCACAGAGAATGAGGCGACAAAAGCAGAGGTTTATTGAAAACGAAAGCACACCCCGCAGGGTGGGAGCGGCCCGAGCAAGCAGCTCAAAAGCCGGGTTACAGGATTTTCTGGGGTTTAAATACTCTCTAGAGGTTTCCATCGGTTACTTGGTGTATGCCCTATGTAAATGAAGAGGCTAAAGTGAAATTACAAAGTTATTTACTTGTTGTGCACCCTACGCAAATGAATAGCTGTCACAGCTGAGGTAGAGTTACAGTGATTTACTTGGTGGTAGAATGTTGGGGTTTTTCCATTTGATTGAGTTCTAGGAAGCCTTTAGTTTCCCTGCCTCCAGACCCTATTCTCCTGCCTCAGATGTATCAATGACATATTCAATACATCATTAAGTTGCTTAATATTTAAGAGGTTAAGATGCACAGGTAATGACCTCTAAATGAATGCCAATAAAAATAGTAAAAGGTGTGAACTCTGACTCCTATCTGACCTAGGTAGGAAGTAACATCCAGAACTTCTGCAGGCTGTCCTGTGTAATTGTTCTCCGGAGGAACCCTTGTCCCTGGGGTTTGAGAGAAGGGGATCGAGGAAAAGGATGTTTGTCTGATCTCTTGTTTGATTTGCCCAAGTGACTTGACTTGTTTGAATACTCTCAGGGTGCCATCATGTAATCTGTTCACTCCAACTTCTTCCTGTTTTTCACATTGCAAAACAAAACCCAACTGAATCGACACTGAGTTTAAAATAAATCTTGGTATTTAGGTTGTACCTAAAAATGATAACTTTTAGATTGTAATCAGAGGTAGATGCTATCAATTTGTTAGTGGCGGGGGGGAGTTTTCAATGCCACTTAGTTTACAATGTCTAATTGTTCAAATATACATCTAGGTTGTAAAGGAGACTCAACGGTAAGTTATAGTGACCATTGAAAAATGTAAAGGGGCTTCAAATCAAGAACTTAGAAGGAATTTCTTGCAATCTATTGAGACACAAAGCAGATGAGTGGTTGTCTGGGCCTAGGAACAGGAATGGGGAGTGGCTGCAAATAGGTGGAAGAGACCTTTTTTGGGTGATGAAAATGCTCTATAATTGGGTTACGGTAATAATTGTACAACTATGTAAATTTACTGAAAGTCATTGAGTCGGACACTTAAAACAGGTGAATTTTATGATATATAAATTATATATTCACAAAGCCATTAAAAATTGTATTTTTTGAGCAGCTACAGGTGCCTAGCCCTGTGTTAACTACTATGGTGAACAGTAGGATGGGATTTAGAGGTGTGGGCAATAGAAGCTGGGTGGAAAGGGATTTCCAAAGATGGACCTGGGCAGGGAGGACTCCACAGAGGAGACCCAGCCCCTTCCAAGGTGGATGAGATTTCAATGAGTGGAGAAGAAGATGGCAGAATGAATAGCAAGAGAGAAGTTCATGAGGGAGACATGAACTTGGTGTCGGGAGATAGTGGTTTGCCGAAGGGGATGGAACCAGGCTGCAGAGAGCATGGCAGGGATGTTTAGATGCAATGTTTTGAAATTGTGACTTCATGGGTTTCAACTGCCAAACCCAGACCTCATGATGAAATTCCCTCCTGGGATCTATGCCTTAGATTTAGGTGTCAGCCAGTTAAACAGAGGAACATAGACTATAACTTCACAGTCCAAAGCCAGGCTGGCTCTCACATAACAAAAGGGGCTTTAAGCACTTTTTTCCCCTATAAACATATACATCTGTGTTAAAATAACAAAGGACAATCACTCATTAGTTACTAATTACACTAGGTGACATATTAGCCACTCTTGGCTCTTGCAACTCTCTAGCCTTGCTCCACTGTCCTGTTTATGGGAGAAAACAGTTGTGCCATGTGGCTATTTTCACAAACCATTCTTTATTCTTTGTGTGCATTGGGCAAGAGTCATCAGACTTTTCAATGGTGGAACTCTTCCACTTTTGTTTGAGGACTTCTGGGCAGACAGGGTTGGCTTATTTAGCTTCCTTTTCTCTTAGGTCAGTTCCCCAGGAAACAGGTTTTGGGATGGAGATTTGCATGAAGGAAGTTTCAGGGGTGCTCTGATTTATAAGTGAGTGAAATAAGCTGGATTGGGAAGAGAGAGAATAATTAACTCTGATGCAATTCACAATTGCAGCTGAGTTCTTAGCCAGCCCCATGGGGAGCTCTGGAGCTGGAATGACCCTAGAGAATTGGGAGAAATCTAGGCAAAGGGGCTGGACCCCTCTCCATGCCCTCACATCAACCAGTCACAGACACAGGCAGCCCCAGGGAGGAAGCGTGACCTTAAGTAAAATGTTTTGCCAAAAGAAATTCAAGGGCAGGTGCACTGGCTCAAACCTGTAATCCCAGCACTTTGGGAGGTGGAGGCAGGCAGATCACCTGGGGTCGGGAGTTAGAGACCAGCCTCACCAACATGGAGAAAACCCCGTTCTAATAAAAATACAAAATTAGCCGGGCGTGGTGGCGTGTGCCTGTAATCCCAGCTACTCGGGAGGCTGAGGCAGGAGAATGCAGTGAGCCGAGATTGTGCCACTGCACTCCAGCCTGGGCAACAAGAGCAAAACTCTGTCAAAAAAAAAAAAAAAGAGAAAGAGATAAAGGAAAGGAAGAAAGAAAGAAAGGAAGAAAGAAAGAAAAAAAAGAAAGGAAGATGAAAGAAAAGAAAGAAAAATTCAAGGGGAAGGCCTCAGTTGTGAACCGTCAGAAGCGAACTCACTGTGCAGCTGGAGGAATAAGTGCCTGGATCCTGAGAGCAGAGCTCCCTGTAAAATGGCCTTTGCAAAAATTGTTAACAGTGAGAAAGTTATGATATTGAAGGGATCTGAACTAATCAACTCCATCTTGCTTCTAGTCTTGTTTATTTCTGGGTGCAGGCAAACTAACTTTGGGAAGAACTTAGTTCATAGTTTAACTTCCAAACAAAGATGGTAACTTCCCTTTCCCAAAACAAACCTCCTTCTTGCCAGGGAACCAGACTGCCTTTGTAGGACCAACAAATTAGCCACAAGGTTTATAACTTCCTTAATTACTCCTGCAGACAACATCACTATTTTAGAATGTAAGATTGGCCTTTCGAGATGTCTTTTCAAGTTTTTGCATTTCCGATAAATAACGGCTCGACCCACCTGCCAACAAGTTCTGTAGCTCCACCTAAGAACCAGCTCAGTGTAAGAGGACAGCTTTGGCTCCCTATGAGTTCATCTCCCACCCAACCAGTCAGCACTTCCCATTCCCCGGCCCCTACCCACCAAACTATCCTTAAAAAACCCTAGTCTCAAGGCCAGGTGTGGTGGCTCATGCCTGTAATCCCAGCACTTTGGGAGGCTGAGGCGGGTGGATCACTTGAGGTCAGGAGTTCGAGACCAGCCTGCCCAACATGATGAAACCCTGTCTCTACTAAAAACACAAAAAAATTAGCTTGGTGTGGTGGTGGGCTCCTGTAATCCCAGCTACTCAGGAGGCTGAGGCAGGAGAATCGCTTGAACCCAGGAGACGGAGGCTGTAGTGAGCCGAGATTGTGCCACTGCACTCCAGCCTGGGCAACAGAGCAAGACTCTGTCTCAGAAAACAAAACAAAAAAAACCCTAGTCTACCAATTTTCGGGGAGACTGATTTGAGTAATAAAACACCAGTCTTCTGTTCAGCTGGGTCTGTATGAATTAAACTTTTCTCTATTGCAAATCCCCTGTCTTGATGAATTAGCTCTGTCTGGGCAGCAGAGAGATACTTGGTGGTGGTTACACCTGTTTCACTATAACACCCACCACGCCTTTTAAAGTACTTAAGAATTAAAAGGGCAGGTGCAATGGCTCGTTGTAATTCCAGCATTTTGGGAGGCCAAGGTGAGAGGATTGCTTGAGGCCAGAAGTTTGAGACCAGCCTGGGCAACACAGCAAGACTCTGTCTCTACAAAAAATTTAAAAATTAGTTTGACGAGGCCGTATGAGCCTGTAGTTGCAGCAACTTGGGAAGCTAAGCTGGGAGAATTGCCCGAGGCCGGGAGTTTGAGGCTACAGTGAGCTATGATCATGCCACTGCACTCCAGCCTGGGTAACAGAATGAGACCCTATAACCACCAAATGGGTGTATCTTGCCTGCTGCCCAGATAGAGCTGACGGGAAAATTTAAAGAACAATTTGATGGGGGCGGGCGGTGGCGCAGGGAATGGGGAATGCTGATTGGTTGGATGAGAGAGAAAATCATGCGGAGTTGAAGCTGTCCTTTTGGACTGAGTCGGCTCTTGGGTGGGAGCCACAAGACCAGGTGAGCCCGTTTATGGATCTGAGTGGCGCCAGGTGATCCATCAACTGCAGGGTCTGAAAAATACCTCAAACATCAATCTTAGGTTGTATAACGCTATGTTATTCATAGGAGCAATTGAGGAGGCTAGCGATCTTGTGGCCTCTGGCCGCGTGATTCCAGAGCCGTCACTTCTAATCTTGTGGCTGACTTGTTAGTTTTACAAAGGCAGTCTGGTCCCCAGGCAAGAAGGGGGTTTATTTTAGGAAAGGGCTACCGTCCTTGTTTAAAGTCAGCTCGGCCTATGCCCAGGAATAAGCAAGGGCAGCCTGGAGGTCAGAAGCAAGATGGAGTCGGTTAGGTCAGGTCTCTCTCACTGTCGTAGCTTTCTCTCTGCTATAATTTTTGCAAAGGTGGTTTCAAGACTCTGAGTCTAAAATTAAAACAAGAATTAAAATATACAGAGCTCGGCTGGTTTGGGCACTAATGCAAGCTTCCAAAGCTTCCAAACTTTTTTTTCTTTTTTAAATAAGGTCTCCTTCAAAAATTCTGAGAAATAAATGACTTCATAAAGAGCCAATGTTTTGTGTTTTTTTAAACAAACAAGGATGTTTTCACAGTGTTAATGTCCTCCAGTCAAAGACAACGAACACCCCCGCAGTTAAAGAAGTTGGGGTTGGCGTCGTTGCCGTGAGGAAGGAAACACACCATGGGGTATCTGAGTAAGAAGGGGGTTGAAAAATCCTATTATATAGGATTTGGGCTTAGGATGGGTAAATTCAGGAAGAGGAGACTAGAACAGGGATAAAGTTGTAAAAGAAACAGCAATCACTGGCCAGATGTGGTGGCTCATGCCTGTAATCCCAGCACTTTGGGAGGCCAAGGTGGGTGGATCACTTGAGGTCAGGAGTGGGAGACCAGCCTGGCCGACATAGTAAAAACCCATCTCTACTAAAAATAAAAAATTAGCCGGGCGTGGTGGCACATGCCTGTAATCCCAGCTACTCGGGAGGCTGAGGCAGGAGAATCGCTTGAACCTGGGAGGCGGAGCTTGCAGTGAGCCGAGATCACGCCATTGCGCTCCAGCTTGGGCAACAAGAGCAGAAATCTGTTTCAAAAAAAAAAAAAAAAGAAAAAGAAAAAAGAAAAGAAAGAAAGAAACAGCAATCACTGAGCTGAGAGAGGAGTGTTTACGGTATTTTGAGGGTGGCACAGTGACCTTATTTTTGTCCGGACTCAGACAAAATTATGACGTGGTGGTGCTTCGTGTCGCTTTCTAGTACAGAGCAGTCTTGCGGAGGCTGGTATGCGGTGAGTGTGTCTGTGTCCCACGGGAGAGGAGCGCACCAGCCCCGTGGGTGCCCAGCTGCTCCTGCGCATCAAGGCCCGCTCCCTTGTTTTCCTTCCCAACTCCCTTCACGTGGAGATCTTCTTGGCTCCTTGCAGAGATCTCTCTCTCTCTTTTTTTTTTTTTTATCTGAGTGAGTACTTGGTCGAAAGCGACAGAAGCTCAAAGTTGTTTAGGCAGAAAGGAGGCACGTTTGTGGGACAGCCCAACCCGGAAGGGGAGCTGGAACGGGGCTCTGACGTCACCACGCGGTGTGTGCCTCTCTCTGCATGATGGCGGCATCGGTTTGCACGGTTTGCCCAGGATCTCCGAGGCTGCCATTTCCCGTCAACAAAGCACTAGCCCTCTTTCCTAGTGTGGTTTCCAAAACCTCAGGACAGGCCTCTGCGTGGTCTAGCTGTGGATAGATGTCCACGTATGTGGCCATGGGAGTAGGGTGCCGGGGTTGGCAGCACCCACTAGAACCACATGGAGAGAATGGCAGGAGGAATGGCCCCCACAAAACAAGTCAATGCTATTTCCCAAAGAGGGGAGCCAGGCAGCAAAGCAGGGTGTGTCCACCCTATGAGCCACTTGGAGCTGGTCTGCTGGACAAGCTGGACTCGTAAAGTCCTATCAGAAACCTCCCTTGTTATTTCTTCCTCAAAGCTCTCTTTTTTTTTCATCCTGCCATTTGGTTGAAGCCTCTGGCTTATTAGAGGGCTTATCAGACACACTTAGATAGCACAAAGCATGGCCCAGCATCCTGGTGCAAAACTCCAGTCCTGTAGTAATAAAGCACAAACCCTTTCCCAGTTGGAGTTCTCCTCTTCTCTGTCCGAGGCCCGCTGCAGCCTGCTGGACGCCCGCATCGGGGAGCGGCGTGGTGTTGACTTCCTTTGGCTCCACACTCCCCCTGCTCTTTCACCTGCTACCTGGGGCTCTGAGCATCTCCAGGATCTGAGGGGTTCAGCACGCAGAAGGAGAGAGATAAAACACAGAGAAGCCTTTACTTGGTGGGCACAGGTACCATCTGGCCCGGGGCCTTTGGCAGCATAATGCTGAGGTGCTGCCTCTTTCTTTCCTGAATGCTTTTGTCATTTCTTCAGAAATCCAGCTTCTTCCCTTGCAGCAGAACTCCCAGGCTCTGGTTAGCCACTCCCAGCACAGGTTCATCCATGCTGCTAGGATGGAATAAAATGAATCCAAAGCTTTCCATTGGCCTGTCCCAATCCAGGTTCCAAATTCTCTCCTGCTATGGCTTCATACATCTAAGGCACTGACTGGTGTTCCTCACTAGTGTTGTCAGATAACATCTCGTGAAAGGGGTCCCTGCCAAAGAGATGTGGGAAAGATGGTATACTACCTTCTCCTCTCAGAAATACTCAATGCGTACCAGCATATTGAAAAACTAAGATGCCTGCTATAAAGAAAGCTATTTAACCTTCATTATTGAGTCAGTTGCCAAACCAACTTGATTATAGAATGCTTCTAGTGGTAACTTATCAGCATCCTGATAAAGGCATGTTCTGCATAGCACAATTTTGGGAACACTCTAGGTAAACTTAATTATTCTAGTTCTAGCACCTCCTAAGAAATTCTCCTTTTCATACCTTGCCCACCTTAGATGTCACAGTTTGTTTTTTATTGCCTTCTCCTCCACTTTTGCACCCATTTTTTTTTTTTTTTTTTGAGATAGCGTCTTGCTCTGTTGCTCAGGCTGGAGTGCAATGGCATGATCTCGGCTCACTGCAATCTTGACCTCCTGGACTCAAGTGATCCTCCCACCTCAGCCTCCCCAGTAGCCAGGACTACAGGTGTACACCACCACACCCGGCTAATTTTTTGGATTTTTAGTAGAGATGAGTTCTCACTATATTGCCCAGGCTGGTCTTGAACTCCTGGCCTCAAGCGACTTCCCGCCTCAGCCTCCCAAAGTGCTGGGATTACAGGTGTGAGCCACTTAACCCACCCTGCACTCATTTTTTTTAAAGCTTCAGTTAAATGCCATTCCTGCTGGTCAATGGCTTTAGCCAGAATTTCGGCAGCACTTTCTTCCCCTCCTTTTCAAGCCCTAGATGTGGATGCCCCATATTTTGGATGGGCCAGCGCATGAGGTGGGGAAGCTCAAATACCAGACCAAGGAAGTGAGTTAGTGGAAATGAGGAGCCATAAAGATGCTTTTATGGCAGAAGGAGCATGGGTTGAAGAGCTGGGTTTTAGGAAGAGTGAGATAGTGGGATCGATTAGGAACAGACTGAAGTTCTTGAGATGCCCCTATTTACATAGGACAAGTTCAGATTGAGGCAGGAAAATAGGGTCTGGAGGCAGGGAATATAAGCCCAATTCAGACTTCAGCTGTGACAGGAAATATCCTCTCCACAGAGCCTATGTTGTAAATGACTTTGTAACTTTACTTCAAGCTCTCCATTTACATAGGGCATACCCCAAGTAACCAGTGGAATCCTCTAGGGGGTATTTAAACTCCCAAAAATTATGTAACAGGGCCTTTGAGCCCTTATGCTCAGGCCGCTCCCACACTGTGGCGTGTACTTTCTTTCTTTCTTTCTTTCTTTTTTTTTTTTTTTGAGACGGAGCTTCACTCTTGTTGCCCAGGCTGGAGTGCAGTGGCGCGATCTCGGCTGACTGCAACCTCCGCCTCCCGGGTTCAAGCGATTCTCCTGCCTCAGCCTCCTTAGTCGCTGGGATTACAGGCGCCTGCCACCATTCCCAGCTAATTTTTTGTATTTTTAGTAGAGACGGGGTTTCACTATGTTGGCCAGGCTGGTCTCGAACTCCTGATCTCAGGTGATCCACCCACCTCAGCCTCCCAAAGTGCTGGGATTACAGGCATGAGGCACTGCGCCCGGCTCCATACTTTCATTTTCAATAAAACCCTTCATTCCTTCCTTGCTTTGTTTGTGTGTTTTTTCCCATTCTTTGTTCAAGACGCGAAGAACCTGGACACCCTCCACCATTAACATATTGACCTAGTGTGACCTTCAAGACCCTTCGCAGCTGGGTCGAGTTTATCTCCCTGCTTGATTTTGTTTGGTTTTGTTTTACCACATCTTCTATGCTTGGTGCCATCACCCCTGACTGCTCTGTGTCCTCGCCCATCACGGTCGTGGCTCTTTGCTCCTCCCTCTGCAAGCAGCGGCCCCTCCTCTCCTCTCCAGCGGGACAGAGCCAACTCTGTGAGAATCCGTCCTTCATAGCGCTGCCCTTTCCGTCTTGCAGGATGAATCGCTTCATTACTTAGGTGTCCATCATACTTTATCTATGCCCTTAGTCTAAAAGCATACTGTGTTGCAGGCACTGTTATATGATCGGACTCTGTCCTGAGCCCTTGGAATAGGATAGAACTTTGAACACAGAGAGCTCCATCATACTCATCTTGGTATCCCCACTATCTAGAAGGGTGACTGGACCATCGTAATTTGTCAAAGAAGAAGCTGTTGGAAAAGTAAATGTTAGATTGAAGTTGTGGCAGGAGGTAAAGAAAGGGAATAGACACATGAGATTTTGTGGAAATACACTTTTACCACCAGCAAATTTCATCTCCAGTAGCTCTGTTTCTGAGAATGAAAACAAACAAGAGAACCAGGATGCTCCGGCGTTCCCTCCAGCCTCCTCCAGCTCTGCAATCCCTACTCCAAGAACATGCCAGCAATCCAGGAAGAACAGTGTGGGGTTCTAGGTCCCCACTTAAAACCTTAGTTTATATTCTAAGTTTTTTTTGTGATCTTGTTCTCTTTTTTTTCTTGCTTCGTGTTTGACCATTCCCTCATACTTACATAGTGCCTGACACAGAGTAGGAATTCACAAACGTTTGCCGATGGAATAATTAAAGGATTATTGAATGAACACACTCTGAACAACATTGTAGCTCTCTATGACAGCAGGGAGAAATCCTCTCAGTTCTGCAAGTGTGCCTCACCCTTTCAAATTTCTATCCATTTGTGGGGTTCTGTTTTCACTGCTCCGTTCTCTCCTTTCCTTGGCTACATCTCGCAGTTGCAGGGTTAGATTTGGTGTCCACTTCTCCTAGAAGCCTTCCTAAACACACCTTGGGATGACTGTTAGCGAGGCCTTTACCCTGTGCGAAGGGCCTTGGTTAGGAAGGACGTAATCTTGTGAACAGAGTGAGTGCCCGTAAGTGTGCGACCTGGAGATCCACCGTGCCAGTGCAAGGATCTGCACACCTCCTGGGGGGAGGTGGGGCTTTGCCTTGGCCGCCATGTGACTTTGAAGGGAGTTCTCAGTTGCGGCCTCTTTTCCAGTCTGCTACTTTGCTGAAAAATCGCCCTTCTTCAGAGCAAGGGAGTTTAAAGAGCTGTTCTTCTTCAGGTTGTTTTGGTTTCAAGCAATTTCCACTGGGGTGAGCACTGGGTCCAGTGAGCTCGTCCTTCCTCAGAGAAACCCTATTACGTACCCAGTGGTGAGAAACAGAAGGCCCCTGCAGACTGCCTCGATCACAGTTCAACCCCACTCCTGGCAGCTTAGTGATTCTGCAGCTTCCTCCCATGTCGTCCATCTCTGCTGGCTCATGTGTCATGGTCTGGCCTTAAAGTATGTGGTCCTAATATCCGATCCCAGCTTAGAAGAGAGGGGAGGAAACGGCACTGCCCCTCGCCTCACCCTCCCTCCTTAGGGAGCCCCTGGTGATTTCTGAGCAAAATCGTAGAGTGTATAAAGCGGGAGGGTGTATTGAAGGGATGGCTCAGGACTGTGGTTAGAAAATTGACCTTCTTTTTAATCTTGGCACAGTGGATTTTGAGTATTGTACTTTCAAATAACTTCCAGGAGGTGTCATAAGGCGTGCTCCAAACTTTAAGGAGAGTCTCCCCAGTTCCATGCTCTGTTGTTCATCTTCCTCCTCTCCCTCTTCTCTCTCTTTTTATCTACCTTCAATCTCCTTTCCCTCCACTTCTGCTCTCCCTGAATTGTGCCCCAGTCTAGAGACATGCTTAGCAGGAGAACACAAACTCTGGGGGAATGGATATGTCTAAAGTCTGTGTGCATCGCTGTTATTCTTGTGTTTTATGAGCCTCTTACCAAAGCACTCTATGATATAACATTGGCATGTCACCCAGAAATACAAGGGCTGGCTTTGAGAAGGTCTCTCGCCGTCTCTTGAATGATAGCATTTGAAATGGTGAAGGAAGTGCTCCGTGCATGCATTACATTAACAGAGAGTAGAGGTGCTGTAAATCAGTAGCTGCCCTTTTAGTCTAATAACAACGGACAGTCAGACTCTTCACTGGAGCTCCCAACTACAGCAGACACTGCCAGTTACCTGCCCAACAGACACCCACACCTCACACCCTTTCTTGGTTTAGGGGTGCTAATTTTGTTTGGGGGCAACATATTCGGGGAAAGGGATCCCTTCTAGCCCTAGAAAAATAGCATTATTTCTCTCTCTCTTCCTCTGTCTTTTCTTTTCTTTCCTTTATTATTATTATTATTATTATTTTTAGACAGGGTGTCACTCTGTTACCCAGGCTGGAAGAGTGCAGTGACATGATCTCAGCTCACTGCAGCCTCCACCTCTTGGGCTTAAGTGATCCTCCCACCTCAGCCTCTGGAAGAGCTGGGAAGACAGGTGTAAGCCACCATGCCCAGCTAATTTTTTTATATTTGGGCTGGTCTTGAACTCCTGGGCTCGACCCATCTGTCAGCCTCAGCCTCCCAAAGTGCTGGGATTAAGGCGGGATCCACCCTGCTCCGTCTATATCTCTTTCTGATGATTAGTTCAGCTGTGCACTTTTGACCTGGTGATAGCCAATGGGACTCAATTGGAGGGGCTTCTGGAAAGTAGTTTGTTCTTTAATGAGAGAGGGTGACCTGAGCCGCCTTCTTACCTGGGATGTAGCTATTTATTTATTTATTTATTTATTTTTGAGACAGAGTCTCGCTCTGTCACCCAGGTGTGCAATGGTGAGATCTCGGCTCACTGCACCCTCCGCTTCCGAGTTCAAGCGATTCTCTTGCCTCAGCCTCCCGAGTAGCTGGGATTACAGGCATGTGCCACCATGCCCGGCTAATTTTTGTATTTTTAGTAGAGACGGGGTTTCACCATGTTGTCTAGGCTGGTCTCGAACTCCTGACCTCGTGATCTGCCCACCTTGGCCTCCCAAAGTGCTGGGATTACAGGCGTGAGCCACCGCACCCGGCCAGATGTAGCTATTTAAAGAAAGATGGCTGGTGCTGAGGGTGACACCTTGGAAACACCAGGAAACAAGCCATACACCCTGACAATGTGTGACTGAAAGAGAATGAGCTTGAGTGTCTCTGACGTTGGTAATTCACCACAGCAATCCCAGAAGCAGTGAATTGTGGGCTTCCTACCCTGTGAGCTACTTAAGCATCTTGAATGCTCAAGCTAAGGCCAGCGAGGGATTTCCCTGTTCTCTGCAGCTGAATGTACCTCACCTGCCTCTGTGGTCTGGTCCTCCGCCTGCATCTGCTATAGTACTCGGGGAACGGGGTCATGGTCCATCAGGAATCGCTGTGATGTAACACTGCCTTTGATCGGTTTAAAATTGTTCTTATTGTTATTTTATTTTATTTTTTGAGACAGTTTCCCTCCTGTCCCCCAGGCTGGAGTGCAATGGCATGATCTCGGCTCACTGCAACCTCCGCCTCCCAGGTTCAAGCTTCTCCTGCCTCAGCCTCCCAAGTAGCTGGGATTACAGGTGTCTGCCACCACATCCGGCCTAAAACTGTTCTTATTGTTATTTTAATAGTTTTCCCTCAGTGGAATCCTGAGCCCGCAATCAAATAGCAAGAAAATTTGCCCAAGGCTTTTTTTTTTTAAATTATTATACTTTAAGTTTTAGGGTACATGTGCACAACGTGCAGGTTTGTTACATATGTACACATGTGCCATGTTGGTGTGCTGCACCCATTAACTCATCATTTAGCATTAGGTATATCTCCTAATGCTATCCCTCCCCCCTCCCCCCACCCTACAACAGGCCCCGGTGTGTGATGTTCCCCTTCCTGTGTCCATGTGTTCTCATTGTTCAATTCCCACCTATGAGTGAGAACATGCGGTGCTTGGTTTTTTGTCCTTGCGATAGTTTGCTGAGAATGATGGTTTCCAGCTTCATCCATGTCCCTGCAAAGGACATGAACTGAGGCTTTCATTTATTGTGTTTATCACTGAAAACAAATACATATTTGTTGCAAACAAATTTTGTTCACATTATACAAAAAGGAATAAACTTGGAAGCAAATGTAGCTATAATTTCCTTCTAGATATTTTTCTCTAGTTATTCAATGTAACCTGGGGTCATATATAACAAAAACTAACATCTACTGAGAATTTGCCAAGTGCTATGCTCTGTTCCAGTACTTCACATGTGTTAGTTAATGTAACTCTTACAAGGCACCATTCAGATAATTACAGCCGAGGAAACTAAAGAACAGAGAGAAGTCTTGGTGTTGTTTAGTGGCAAAGACAGACCATGAGCCTACATAGTTCAGACCCACAGTCCACTAGTCTGCAATGCCTCCCTCTAGTGCTTAGTAAATGCTTGTTGAATCAACAAATGTTTCTCATTGTTCAGAAGTTTGACATTTTTATAATAAAAATTGACAGTATTTTCTTTGTAAAATACCGATGTCATGCTAATTGAGGCGATTTAACTTCTTAAACAGATTAATCAGGTTGTTTTAACTTTCAGGTTTCCAAAACACTTTTTTTCATAGCAACATGGTCATAATTTCCTAATGCTTTCTCCATGATGTAGCCAAGTGTTATTATGCACATCAGAAAGACAGTCAATGAAATTGTTAATCAATATAAGCAGAATAATTTTATCACATAAAGCACTACTCTGACATTTCTTTTCTTTTTGAGATGGAGTTTCACTCTTGTTGCCTAGGTTGGAGTGCAATGGCATGATCTTGGCTCACTGCAACCTCCGCCTCCCAGGTTCAAGCAATTCTCTGGCCTCAGCCTCCCGAGTAGTTGGGATTACTGGCATGTGCCACCACGCCCTGCTAATTTTGTATTTTTAGTAGAGACAGGGTTTCTACATGTTGGTCAGGCTGGTCTTCAACTCCCAACCTCAGGCAATCCGCCCGCCTTGGCCTCCCAAAGTGCTGAGATTACAGGCATGAGCCATCACGCCTGGCCTTACCCTGACATTTCTAATTGTCTATATAAAATCATTAGAAAGAAAGATTTACTATTTGCTGTGTTTACTTTCATTGCCTGATCCTGCTTGAGCCAGACCACATCACCTGAGGCTCATGTTCTAAGAATGACATGCTGCTGGTAATTAACAGAGAAGCCTGGCCGCATCTACAAAAGGCTGTTGATGGATGAACAATGGGTACAGAGGACTGGACAACTTGCTAAGAATGGCTTATCATGTTTGCAATTATGGGTCATTTTCAAAGGAAGGCCCTCCAAAGAAAAGGACCCACTATTCTTCCAGTGTGCCTTCTTCATGGGGCTGGCTGGTCATAATGCTACACCTACTACCGTAACCAGGGATGATACTTCTTCCCCACCACCACCGTCTCCTTTTTATGATTCTTGCATTCTCCCTATAGATTTAAAACAATTACGATGACCATTTCAATTTGTAGCCAGTTTTTTAGAGTGAATTTACCCACTAAAGACTTTCATAGAGGTACAAGCAAGATACTATGATCTTGAAGTACCCCAAAATTAATTAATACCCCAATCATGGATCTTTCCTAGGAGTGCCATAACAAAGTGCTGGGAGGCTTAAAACAACAGGATTTTTTTTCTCACAGTTCTAGATATGGGAAGTCCTCACTGAGGTGTTTGTGGGGCCCTGTAGGGGAGGAGTCATCCCTGCCTCTTCTTAGCGTCTGGTAGTGGCCATCAGCCTGGAGCACCCTTCGGCTTGCAGCTGCTTCACTCCAGCCTCTGCCTCTGCCATCCTGTGGTGCTCCCCCTGTGTGTCTTTGCCCACATCTCCCTCTTCTTAAGAGTATACCCATCGTACTGGGCAAGGACCCATCCTACTGACCTCAGCTTAACTTGATTACATCTGTGAAGATCCTATTTCCAAATAAGATCACATTCACAAGAACTGGGGGTGTGACTTCAACACATCTTCTGGGGGCACACAGCTCAAACGTGCCCACAGCTGGGACACATGCAAACACACCTTAGAGACAGAATGCTTTCAAGGCCAGGATCTGAAAGGGTATGCAGCTGTTCTCTACCTTTATTTTTTATTTTATTATTATTATTATTATTATTATTATTATTATTATTAATTATTTGAGACGGAGTTTCACTCTTCTTGCCCAGGCTGGAGTGCAATGGCACGATCTTGGCTCACCGCAACATCCACTTCCTGGGTCCAAGCGATTCCCCTGCCTCAGCCTCCCAAGTAGCTGGGATTACAGGGACCCGGCACCACACCCAGCTAATTTTTGTATTTGTAGTAGAGATGGGGTTTTTCCATGTTGGTCAGGCTGGTCTTGACCTCCCGACTTCAAGTGATCCGCCCGCCTCAGCCTCCCAAAGTGCTGGGATTACAGGCATGAGCCACTGCACCCGGCCTCTCTAGCTTTATTAACAGCATCTATCTGTATACTTACAAAAAGAAAAAGTATGTTCATAGAAGAGAAGTGGTTATTAAGGGAAACATGGAAAGATCTAGAATCAGACAGCCCAAGATGGCGGCATGAATGCACCACTGTTCAGGAACGGTTGCTCCTGAAGGAGAAGGGTGCTGGGCTCTAATGGTTAATGCCCCCTGTATGTGAACCATATGATTCCTTCCCTTTGCTTTGATTCCACACTCACCTAACAACCACTGGAATTAATTTGGTCTTAAAGGGATTCCTCTTATGGGGAAAGAGCAGAGGATGCAACACTGCATCAGTGCTTTTTTTTTTTTTTTTTTTTGAGATGGAGTCTCACACTGTCGCCCAGGCTGGAGAGCAGTGGCGAGATCTCGGCTCACTGCAAGCTCTGCCTCCCAGGTTCACGCCATTCTCCTGCCTCAGCCTCCCGAGTAGCTGGGACTACAGGCGCCCACCACCACACCCGGCTAATTTTTTGTATTTTTAGTAGAGACAGGGTTTCACCGTGTTAGCCAGGATAGTCTCGATCTCCTGACCTCCTCCGCCCGCTTGGCCTCCCAAAGTGCTGGGATTACAGGCGTGAGCCACCGCGCCCGGCCGCATCAGTGCTTTATGAGTCAGATTAGTGGGGCTCCACACAGAGACACTGGTGAGCTGTGAAGGTGCTGGGTCCATCAGATTTCTGAGTCTGAAATATCAGGAATCCTGAGTTCTGGCAGCAAACAAGTGCTACCCCCAAGGATCTAGGTGAGCTGACTCGAACTTTGCTCCACAATGGCCCTCCCTTGCTGTTATTTCAAGCTCCATATGTTCAGATTCAATGGAGCGACTAGCCCCTTACTCACTGAAAGCACATACTCTAGAAATAACTTCTATTTGCATTGAAAGTGACCTGATATAGTAAGGATTTAATTATTCCATGAATCAGAATAAGATCCTTGTGAGATAAACAAAATCTGTGGGAAACTGCTTTGCAGTCCTGAATGAGTGCTCTATGAAAACAGTCCAGCGTTCGGAGGGAACGTCCAGACTTCTGGGGCTACCTGGTGAGTGCTGCCGAAGAGGAACAAGGGAGCACGAGAAAAGTTCACGGTTCAACACCAGCCTGTTCCTGGTGTCTCTGCGTTGTGACGGAGTTGGCACTGCTTCCCTGGTTTGCCCCCAACCCTCTCCCTCTTGTTACCATTGCTGCTCTCAGAGGTGTCTGTTCTTAATTCCCTTTTTCTCTCATTTTGATTCTTCGCTGTGTGCTGGCGCTTCACACGCTGACGACTGCGTGCTCTCGCCTCTCCGAACATCCAAGGGCCTTTAAAATCTCACCCTAGTCACCCATGTCTCTTACTTCCCTTAGGCACACAAATGCTCTGCTGTCCCCAAGCGAATGTTGACCACGATGGCTGCCATCACCTGTGCTTGTCTTCCAGGGCACTCACGGGACACTCAGCATATGACGTGAAGCGGATTATTCCATGCTCTGGGAAGAGAACCGCTCTTTCTTTGCATGTCTGTGCTTAATGCAATCTTGAAGCAGACAAGTGCCCAGTACATGTTGGTGGCAGTTAGATGTAGAAAAGGGATCATGACAGAAGACTTGTTAACTGCCTCTAAATAACGCAAAACTTAGCATTACCCGGAAGTTTACCGTGGCTCAGACTCCAGTTTGATAACTTACAAAAGATTCAAGTATATAAACATGAATGTCAGTTTATTCACTGCCAAACTTAATTCATCTCTTTTCCCTATCCCACATCAGGAAATGTATCTCCTGAGATCCTCTCCTGAATATTAATGGACAAACTCCATCAATATCTCATTACTATTTTTTTGACACAGGGTCTCACTCTACTGCCCAGGCTGGAATGCAGTGGTGCGATCACGGCTCACTCCAGGCCCAAGCGATCACCTCAGCCTCCCGAGTACCTGGGACTACAGGCATGCGCCACCACGCCCGGCATTTTTTTTTTTTTTTTTTTTTTTAATATTTGTAGAGATGGGGTCTCCCTATGTTGTTGCCCAGGCTGGCCTGGAACTCCTGGGCTCAAGCCATCCTCCCACCTCCCAATCCCGGTGTTGGGATTACAGGTATGAGCCACCGCGCCTGGCTGCAGTATCTTATTTTTTAACTCTGTTCAACACTGACCCCACACCCCTTTAGATGCTCGCACCTATACGCTCTACCTTTCACACGTATTTTTCAGATTAAGCAAAATACAATTTATTCCACTTAATAGAAAACTTTGCCTTCCATATCTGTCTTTGAATTTGTAGTCGTTCCGATTATAATTTGAGTTCTCAACATTTGAATTACACAGTCTCTTGGTTCACTTCGACAGGTGTTTAAACAGGTGTGCGTAGGTCTTTCTACTTCAGCTCTCAGAGCCGGTCTTGTTTGCGGGTTAGTGGGTGGCGCACCTCGCGGTCGCTCCCACCCCACCCTTAGTAACAGGGTTTGAGTAGGACCCTGGGGTGGGGGGGTGGATGCTGCTGTTTCAAGCTCGTTCGCCCAAATACATCTTTCTACCCACCTTCCCTATCATCGGAGAGGTGGCCTGACCCCAGCACGTGTAAGCTTGTCAGGCTGGGTAAGTTCCAGAACCTTCTGGAGCCAGGATTCTCTTTCCCAGCCCTGGGCCCTGAGCTCGGCGGATGGGATCTGCGAGGCTCGGAGCGCAGGGGAAATGGGGGCGTGTTCCTTTAAGGCGGAACCAGGCGGGGAGTGGGACGTCCCCCGCGGGCACAGCCCGAGCCGCACCTGGGGCCCAATTAGCCTGGAGCGCGGCCGGGTGTGTTGAACGTAGCAACCGCGGGCGGCGGGCGGCGGCCGCCGGCCGCGCTTCCCGGGGCTCCTGGCCCTTCGGCCCTCGGGGGTCTCACGGCGCTGGGACGAGGCGGGGCTGCTCTCCGCAGCCGGGGCGCTCGGCGGACGGACCCGGGCCGGGGAAGGGCGACCCCAGCGGCGCGGAGCTGAGCGTTCCTCGGGGAGGAGAGGGAGCCAGGGGCCTCCGGGGCTCCGGGTGCGGGGACCCCAGGCTCCTCGCCCCGGCCCGGGCCGCCTCGGCCGGATCTCGGCGGTCTGAACTCTCGGGCGGCGGCGAGGGCGGCGTGTCCACTGTCGAGGCATGAAGGCTGCTGTGCTGGACCTTGGGTCGCTCTTGGCCAAACTCTTCGAGACCTCGACGGCGCCCCCCGCAGGCCCCTCCTCCAGACCCTCGGGAGGTGCTGCCGCTGCAGGGTCGGGGGGCTCCAGGGCGGGCACCCCGTTGGGCACCGCCCCGACCCCGACCCTCCTCCGCGCCCTGGCTCCGGACTCCCCCTCCGCCTCGCGGCGGTCGCCCGCTCCGCTCCTCCCCTCCCCCTACTCCCGGGGCTCCGCCGCCAGCCGCGCCGCGGGAGCAGTGGGGACCCTGCTCTCTTGGCCCGGTAGCCCGAGAGCGGGTAAAGCCCCGCCCCAGCCCCCCACTCCCTCCGGCGGGGGCTGCTCCCCTGCTCGCCTGGTGGTCCCAGCGCGGCCGCCCTCGGGCCCCGGCGGGGTCTGGGCCGCGCTCCCCAGGAACCCGCTCCAGCCTGGCCCCGGAGAGCGAGAGCCCGGCGCCTGCGTGGCCCCCGGGGCTGGCCCCAGAACCCTGTTCCTTACGCTGCCTGACATCGGCGAGGAGGGGGCCTCGGACAGCGACTCCGGGGATGGCGAAGCGTGAGTAGCAGCGTGGTCCGGGCGCGTGTATCTTTTGCTGGGACCCCCGACCCCTCCGCCTGCCGCACTCACCTTCGCAGGTGCACTTCAGGAAATGAAATATTTGTAGTAACTTCCATAACCCCCTGGGCACCCTCCTTGCACGTTTCCTGGGTTTTTACTCCTTGGCTTTGCGGGCTTTCAGACATAAGCTGTGACATGCTTTGTCCAGCTTTCTCAGAGTGAATCCTAAGGGGCCTTGAAGGAAGGGACAGAATTTTGTTTCTCTTCTACCAGAAGCATTGCTACTTAGAGTGTTTGTTTGTTTGGTTTTCTTAAGGACTTTTTGAAGTCCCTTTCTTTGTCTCAGAATATAGCAGGTGTGCAGGGAAACCGAATACACAGGTCTGCAGCAAGTATTTTAAGAAGTGGTGAGACCTGGTGCTTTCCTAATTTCTAAGGACCAGTCCCTAGTCTTATCCCAAGTGGGATGGGTCTCCTTTGTGTGACATCTAGTTAATTTACATATGCATGACATCATCTGACACAAGTGGAATTGTAATGGCCAGGACACGTCTGATTATTACCCTAGAGCTCCTGAGAGCTTTCCACAGTGCCCTGAGTCACTGCAGAAACGTTGACTTCATGGGAACATTTTCACTGGGAATCGGAGGCCGCTTCCCTCAACACACACACACCCACACAACACCCCTTTCACTTCCAAGAGTCGTGATAAAAACATTGCTCTTTTAAAATGTGTTTTAGAACTAGGATGAATTTTAATTTTTAGAGTGGAGCATATTGTTAGCCATTCTTGAATGGGTAAATTTTCATCCTGAATGCTGCAAAGAAATAGTGAAATGGTCAAAGACAGATGAGCCAATTCACTCAATGAGGTTTCTGCATTGTAATCTAGTGAGGCCATTCCCTACTCCCTGCAAAAAATCCTGAGTAATTTTTGCATTCATACTGATCCTGACTCACTCACAATTTAAATAATTACAGTTTCACAAAATTGAATGATATTCATGTCAATATGAAAACAAGCGGCTGGGCACGGTGGCTCACGCCTGTAATCCCAGCACTTTGGGAGGCCGAGGCGGGCGGATCATGAGGTCAGGAGATCGAGACCATCCTGGCTAACACGATGAAACCCCGTCTCTACTAAAAATACAAAAAACTAGCCGGGCGTAGTGGTACGTGCCTGTAGTCCCAGCTACTCGGAAGGCTGAGGCAAGAGGATGATGGCGTGAACCCGGGAGGCGGAGCTTGCAGTGAGCCAAGATCGCACCATTGCGCTCCAACCTGGGCGACAGAGAGAGAGACTCCGTCTCAAAAAAACAACAACAAAAAAGAAAATAAGCAGTTAAGCAAAAAGTTGTTCCCACTCATTAAAAAATACTATATTATGACATATGTTTATCAACTGATAGTTTTCCCTATCAGTTAATTGCTTTTGGAAAACTCACTGGAATACATATGCCTGAGGAATTAGACCTTTGTTATTGGCAACTGGTCCTTAACATTTATGCAATTAATGTTTTATGAGCAAACAGATCTACACACTGACCTTAAACTCTAGTCTTAGTGCTTTTAACAAATAGGCACTGAAATATGCAGCATGGCCAGTGAAACTGGTGTTAGTTTCAATTCTTGAACATATTAGCTCATGTTTATATTGTGCAAATATTTGAAATAGATACTTTTTGAATAACACTGCATTTGGCATTATTTACATAAGATTATGCTGAATTAACAAATGCATTCAATTTTATGGACAGTGAAGAAATTGAATTTTTAAATTATTGTTATTTTTTGAGATGAGGTCTCCTTCTGTCACCCAGGTTGGAGTGCAGTGGTATGATCACTGTTCATTGCAGCTTCAACCTCCCAGACTCAAGCGATCTGATTCTCCCGTCTCAGACTCTCGAGTAGCTTGGACTACAGGTGTGAGCTACTATGCCTGGCCAATTTTAAAAATGTTTCTGTGGAGACAGGGTCTCCCTATGTTGCCCAGGATGGTCTTGAACTCCTGGCCTCAAGCAATCTTCCCACCTGGGCATTGCTGGGATTACAGGCATGAGCCACTGCATCTGGCCATGAAATTGAATTTTAGGTAAGTGCTATGAGAAGTAATATACACAGCTAGGTGCTTTGCAGAATCCTCCCGAGTTTGTGTGCTCCGGCTGTCTGCAGCAGCAGGTAAAGGCACACACAGGCAGGAAGCAGACTGGCCCTCTGAGCATACCATTTTTCCTTTCAGATCCACGACTACTCACATTCCCTTCCTCTCATCATACCCCACTCCTTTTTCAATCACTAAAACATAAGAGACAAAGGGGAAGGAAGAAAGTATTAAGACGGCTTTTCTTTCAATACTGCAGACTTTGCACCTTGAAGGATTCTTTTTCCCTCCTGGATTTCTGTGGTAGTGATTTATAACACCGAATAAACAAACATAAGACAATGAATTTAAATTTGCTCTTACCATCTCATCTGTCACTTGGCAGATAGCTGCTGCTGTTAACCTGTGTGGTTAATATTAAAATCAGGAATTTAAATTTCAAAAGCCTGGAAACTTGGAAAGGGAGAAATGGGTAATGTCAGAGAAAAAGTTTGAAGAGTGATGAGAATGTGAATACATATAAAGGAAACCGTAAACCTGTTCTGCAAGAAATGCGGATCTAATTTTAAGGCCGTGGCCCTGAGTTCTAAAGGAAAACCCTATTAGCAGTTTGTACTTTTTTGACAATAACGCATACATTTTACATTTGCCTGATTCTGTACTTGGCTTTAAAAAAAAAAAAAAAAAACTAAAAGTAGTGAAATTAACTTGAGTAGGAAAATATGCAAACTCTCCTGCAATTTAGAGGCTTTTTTCCAAGCAAAGATGCTGAATAGCAGCAGGCGTTTTTAATCTCTGACCCAAAAATTCCGTAAGTGAAAGGCCCATGGAACGGAGGCTGCCCCTTTCGCTCCACAGGGCGTACTGACTGCACATCTGAGCCAGAGGCAGAGGATACTGAGCTCTCTTTCTTCACCTCACTGTCCTGCATCCCTGGATAGGTGATCCAACACCTTTGATCTTCACCTTGGCTTCCCTGTCCATTTCATGTATATATTATGCCTCAGTGTTTTTCAGTCTCACTCATCCCTCTTCACTACCTCTTTTCATACTTCTGGTTTGAACCACACAATACACCTTGTAAAGGTCTTATTCTCTCTCTCTCTTTTTTTTTTTTTGAGACGGAGTCTCGCTCTGTCGTCCAGGCTGGAGTGCAGTGGCGCGATCTCGGCTCACTACAAGCTCCGCCTCCCGGGTTCATGCCATTCTCCTGCCTCAGCCTCCAGAGTAGCTGGGACTGCAGGTGCCCGCCACCACGCCCGGCTAATTTTTTGTATTTTTAGTAGAGAAGGTTTCACCATGTTAGCCAGGATGGTCTCGATCTCCTGACCTTGTGATTTGCCCGCCTTGGCCTCCCGAAGTGCTAGGATTACAGGCTTGAGCCACCGCGCCTGGCCGGTCTTATTCTCTTATTTGTTCTGCAAATGTAAGAATTCCTAGCAATACGTAAGGTGGATAGACAGATAATTGCTGTGTATGAATGTTGGTAGAGTGTAAACTTCTAGTCACGAAGTATTTATAGCTTGTATAAGTCATAGTTATTAGCAAGCATATATTCAATCTTTTTTTTTGAGTGATTGAGTTCCATTGTTAAAATCACATTACTGTGGAAATATTGCAGTGGCTGCTTGAAGGGCCTGTCAGCATGGCTGGCAGTAAAGTGACTGGAGGGACTTATCTCGATTCCTCTGACACTGAGGCAGCCTCCAGTGTGATGAAGCCTGTAGACCCGGAAACCAGACGAGGTGGATTCCACCTCAAACCGATTGCTAGCTGAGTAATTCTGGGCAGGTCATTCATTTCTTCCCTAGCTGTAGTTTTTCTTTCTTGATAATATGGAGGTGATAATACTTTCTGCATAGAAGTGCTCCAGAAATTAATTGAAATAATAAGTAATATATGGAGAAATGCTAAAAAAGTGTTATCTATGATTACTACCTGCTTCTTGGCACAGAAATGAAAATTGAGAGCCATGTTTTATTGAAAGGAACATTCTAGATGAAGAAAAAACTGAGAGAGAAAAATGATTCATTATATTTACCATGTGGCTGTAATAAATGGTGTCTTTTAGTTCAGTTATTTGGGAGAACAAACTATAGTACATGCCAATCTTTCATCATTACCTTCCCTGCATGACTTGCAGAAGATAAGGGTTAGTTTAATTAACATTACCACTGAGTGCTGTGTAACACCCAGAAGGAAATGCATTTACCACTCTGGGATCAAACTTTTAATCTGCAGAATAATCAGTAGCATCACAAATCATACATTTGTGTAGCCCTTGTCTTTTCCTCCACTGAAACCCTGTGATTTATATTCACATCTTATGTCCATTATCAGACTGTAAACTCTTTGTCCTGTGACACTTAAGGGAACACATGCCCATAAAAGACATTTAGCAAATATTTATTGAATGGATGAAGAAAATATTTTCTTCCTCATATAATCCACTGTCATGGGTTTCTACTCTTACAACAACCCAGGGGCAGTTTAAATGTCTTTCTTGAAGAATAATTATTGTCTTAGGTCTTTTTGTTTCATCGTCTTCAGTTTTTCCAAAGTTAGAAATGCTTTCTGCTGGGACTTAGCATTTCCTCAGGGATGAACGGTGGCTCAGTGTACAATTGTCTTATGAGCGTTACTTTCTTTTTTTTTTTATTATTATACTTTAAGTTTTAGGGTACATGTGCACATTGTGCAGGTTAGTTACATATGTACACATGTGCCATGCTGGTGCGCTGCACCCACTAACTCGTCATCTAGCATTAGGTGTATCTCCCAATGCTATCCCTCCCCCCTCCCCCCACCCCACCACAGTCCCCAGAGTGTGATATTCCCCTTCCTGTGTCCATGTGATCTCATTGTTCAATTCCCACCTATGAGTGAGAATATGCGGTGTTTGGTTTTTTGTTCTTGCGATAGTTTACTGAGAATGATGATTTCCAATTTCATCCATGTCCCTACAAAGGACATGAACTCATCATTTTTTATGGCTGCATAGTATTCCAAGGTGTATATGTGCCACATTTTCTTAATCCAGTCTATCACTGATGGACATTTGGGTTGGTTCCAAGTCTTTGCTATTGTGAATAATGCCGCAATAAACATACATGTGCATGTGTCTTTATAGCAGCATGATTTATAGTCCTTTGGGTATATACCCAGTAATGGGATGGCTGGGTCAAATGGTATTTCTACTTCTAGATCCCTGAGGAATCGCCACACTGACTTCCACAATGGTTGAACTAGTTTACAGTCCCACCAACAGTGTAAAAGTGTTCCTATTTCTCCACATCCTCTCCAGCACCTGTGGTTTCCTGACTTTTTAATGATTGCCATTCTAACTGGTGTGAGATGGTATCTCATTGTGGTTTTGATTTGCATTTCTCTGATGGCCAGTGATGATGAGCATTTTTTCATGTGTTTTTTGGCTCATAAATGTCTTCTTTTGAGAAGTGTCTGTTGATGTCCTTTGCCCACTTTTTGGTGGGGTTGTTTGTTTTTTTCTTGTCAATTTGTTTGAGTTTATTGTAGATTCTGGATATTAGCCCTTTGTCAGATGAGTAGGTTGCAAAAATTTTCTCCCATTTTGTAGGTTGCCTGTTCACTCTGATGGTAGTTTCTTTTGCTGTGCAGAAGCTCTTTAGTTTAATTAGATCCCATTTGTCAATTTTGGCTTTTGTTGCCATTGCTTTTGGTGTTTTGGACATGAAGTCCTTGCCCATGCCTATGTCCTGAATGGTAATGCCTAGGTTTTCTTCTAGGGTTTTTATGGTTTTAGGTGTAACGTTTAAGTCTTTAATCCATCTTGAATTGATTTTTGTATAAAGTGTAAGGAAGGGATCCACTTTCAGCTTTCTACATATGGCTAGCCAGTTTTCCCAGCACCATTTATTAAATAGGGAGTCCTTTCCCCATTTCTTGTTTTTCTCAGGTTTGTCAAAGATCAGATAGTTGTAGATATGCAGCATTATTTCTGAGGGCTCTGTTCTGTTCCATTGATCTATATCTCTGTTTTGGTACCAGTACCATGCTGTTTTGGTTACTGTAGCCTTGTAGTATAGGTTGAAGTCAGGTAGTGTGATGCCTCCAGCTTTGTTCTTTTGGCTTAGGATTGCCTTGGCGATGCAGGTTCTTTTTTGGTTCCATATGAACTTTAAAGTAGTTTTTTCCAATTCTGTGAAGAAAGTCATTGGTAGCTTTATGGGGATGGCATTGAATCTGTAAATTACCTTGGGCAGTATGGCCATTTTCATGATATTGATTCTTCCTACCCATGAGCATGGAATGTTCTTCCATTTGTTTGTATCCTCTTTTATTTCCTTGAGCAGTGGTTTGTAGTTCTCCTTGAAGAGGTCCTTCACGTCCCTTGTAAGTTGGATTCCTAGGTATTTTATTCTCTTTGAAGCAATTGTGAATGGGAGTTCACTCATGATTTGGCTCTCTATTTGTCTGTTATTGATGTATAAGAATGCTTGTGATTTTTGTACATGATTTTATATCCTGAGACTTTGCTGAAGTTGCTTATCAGCTTAAGGAGCCTTTTTGATTTTATATCCTGAGACTTTGCTGAAGTTGCTTATCAGCTTAAGGAGCCTTTTTGATTTTATATCCTGAGACTTTGCTGAAGTTGCTTATCAGCTTAAGGAGATTTTGGGCTGAGACAATGGGGTTTTCTAGATATACAATCATGTCGTCTGCAAACAGGGACAATTTGACTTCCTCTTTTCCTAATTGAATACCCTTTATTTCCTTCTCCTGCCTAATTGCCCTGGCCAGAACTTCCAACACTATGTTGAATAGGAGTGGTGAGAGAGGGCATCCCTGTCTTGTGCCAGTTTTCAAAGGGAATGCTTCCAGTTTTTGCCCATTCAGTATGATATTGGCTGTGGGTTTGTCATAGATAGCTCTTATTATTTTGAAATATGTCCCATCAATACCTAATTTATTGAGAGTTTTTAGCATGAAGCGTTGCTGAATTTTGTCAAAGGCTTTTTCTGCATCTATTGAGATAATCATGTGGTTTTTGTCTTTGGTTCTGTTTATATGCTGGATAACATTTATTGATTTGCGTATATTGAACCAGCCTTGCATCCCAGGGATGAAGCCCACTTGATCATGGTGGGTAAGCTTTTTGATGTGCTGCTGGATTCGTTTTGCCAGTATTTTATTGAGGATTTTTGCATCAGTGTTCATCAAGGATATTGGTCTAAAATTCTCTTTTTTGGTTGTGTTTCTGCCTGGCTTTGGTATCAGAATGATGCTGGCCTCATAAAATGAGTTAGGGAGGATTCCCTCTTTTTCTATTGATTGGAATAGTTTCAGAAGGAATGGTACCAGTTCCTCCTTGTACCTCTGATAGAATTCGGCTGTGAATCCATCTGGTCCTGGACTCTTTGGTTGGTAAACTATTGATTATTGCCACAATTTCAGCTCCTGTTATTGGTCTATTCAGAGATTCAACTTCTTCCTGGTTTAGTCTTGGGAGAGTGTATGTGTCGAGGAATTTATCCGTTTCTTCTAGATTTTCTAGTTTATTTGTGTAGAGGTGTTTGTAGTATTCTCTGATGGTAGTTTGTATTTCTGTGGGATTGGTGGTGATATCCCCTTTATCATTTTTTATTGTGTCTATTTGATTCTTCTCTCTTTTTTTCTTTATTAGTCTTGCTAGCGGTCTATCAATTTTGTTGATCCTTTCAAAAAACCAGCTCCTGGATTCATTAATTTTTTGAAGGGTTTTTTGTGTCTCTATTTCCTTCAGTTCTGCTCTGATTTTAGTTATTTCTTGCCCTCTGCTAGCTTTTGAATGTGTCTGCTCTTGCTTTTCTAGTTCTTTTAATTGTGATGTTAGGGTGTCAATTTTGGATCTTTCCTGCTTTCTCTTGTGGGCATTTAGTGCTATAAATTTCCCTCTACACACTGCTTTGAATGTGTCCCAGAGATTCTGGTATGTTGTGTCTTTGTTCTCGTTGGTTTCAAAGAACATCTTTATTTCTGCCTTCATTTTGTTATGTATCCAGTAGTCATTCAGGAGCAGGTTGTTCAGTTTCCATGTAGTTGAGTGGTTTTGAGTGAGATTCTTAATCCTGAGTTCTAGTTTGTTTGCACTGTGGTCTGAGAGATAGTTTGTTATAATCTCTGTTCTTTTACATTTGCTGAGGAGAGCTTTACTTCCAAGTATGTGGTCAATTTTGGAATAGGTGTGGTGTGGTGCTGAAAAAAATGTATATTCTGTTGATTTGGGGTGGAGAGTTCTGTAGATGTCTATTAGGTCTGCTTGGTGCAGAGCTGAGTTCAATTCCTGGGTATCCTTGTTGACTTTCTGTCTCATTGATCTGTCTAATGTTGACAGTGGGGTGTTAAAGTCTCCCATTATTACTGTGTGGGAGTCTAAGTCTCTTTGTAGGTCACTCAGGACTTGCTTTATGAATATGGGTGCTCCTGTATTGGGTGCATATATATTTAGGATAGTTAGCTCTTCTTGTTGAATTGATCCCTTTACCATTATGTAATGGCCTTCTTTGTCTCTTTTGATCTTTGTTGGTTTAAAGTCTGTTTTATCAGAGACTAGCATTGCAACCCCTGCCTTTTTTTGTTTTCCATTTGCTTGGTAGATCTTCATCCTTTTATTTTGAGCCTATGTGTGTCTCTGCACGTGAGATGGGTTTCCTGAATACAGCACACTGATGGGTCTTGACTCTTTATCCAATTTGCCAGTCTGTGTCTTTTAATTGGAGCATTTAGTCCATTTACATTTAAAGTTAATATTGTTATGTGTGAATTTGATCCTGTCATTATGATGTTAGCTGGTGATTTTGCTCATTTGTTGATGCAGTTTCTTCCTAGTCTCGATGGTCTTTACATTTTGGCATGATTTTGCAGCAGCTGGTACCGGTTGTTCCTTTCCCTGTTTAGCGTTTCCTTCAGGAGCTCTTTTAGGGCAGGCCTGGTGGTGACAAAATCTCTCAGCATTTGCTTGTCTGTAAAGGATTTTATTTCTCCTTCACTTATGAAGCTTAGTTTGGCTGGATATGAAATTCTGGGTTGAAAATTCTTTTCTTTAAGAATGTTGAATATTGGCCCCCACTCTCTTCTGGCTTGTAGGGTTTCTGCCGAGAGATCCGCTGTTAGTCTGATGGGCTTCCCTTTGAGGGTGACCTGACCTTTCTCTCTGGCTGCCCTTAACATTTTTTCCTTCATTTCAACTTTGGTGAATCTGACAATTATGTGTCTTGGAGTTGCTCTTCTCGAGGAGTATCTTTGTGGCGTTCTCTGTATTTCCTGAATCTGAACGTTCACCTGCCTCGCTAGATTGGGGAAGTTCTCCTGGATAATATCCTGCAGAGTGTTTTCCAACTTGGTTCCATTCTCCCCATCACTTTCAGGTACACCAATCAGACGTAGATTTGGTCTTTTCACATAGTCCCATATTTCTTGGAGGCTTTGCTCATTTCTTTTTATTCTTTTTTCTCTAAACTTCCCTTCTCACTTCATTTCATTCATTTCATCTTCCATTGCTGATACCTTCTTCCAATTGATCGCATCGGCTCCTGAGGCTTCTGCATTCTTCACGTAGTTCTCGAGCCTTGGTTTTCAGCTCCATAAGCTCCTTTAAGCACTTCTCTGTATTGGTTATTCTAGTTATACATTCTTCTAAATTTTTTCCAAAGTTTTCAACTTCTTTGCCTTTGGTTTGAATGTCCTCCCGTAGCTCAGAGTAATTTGATCGTCTGAAGCCTTCTTCTCTCAGCTCGTCAAAGTCATTCTCCATCCAGCTTTGTTCTGTTGCTGGTGAGGAACTGCATTCCTTTGGAGGAGGAGAGGCGCTCTGCTTTTTAGAGTTTCCAGTTTTTCTGTTCTGTTTTTTCCCCATCTTTGTGGTTTTATCTACTCTTGGTCTTTGATGATGGTGATGTACAGATGGGTTTTTGGTGTGGATGTCCTTTCTGTTTGTTAGTTTTCCTTCTAACAGACAGGGCCCTCAGCTGCAGGTCTGTTGGAATACCCTGCCGTGTGAGGTGTCAGTGTGCCCCTGCTGGGGGGTGCCTCCCAGTTAGGCTGCTCGGGGGTCAGGGGTCAGGGACCCACTTGAGGAGGCAGTCTGCCCATTCTCAGATCTCCAGCTGCGTGCTGGGAGAACCACTGCTCTCTTCAAAGCTGTCAGACAGGGACATTTAAGTCTGCAGAGGTTACTGCTGTCTTTTTGTTTGTCTGTGCCCTGCCCCCAGAGGTGGAGCCTACAGAGGCAGGCAGGCCTCCTTGAGCTGTGGTGGGCTCCACCCAGTTGGAGCTTCCTGGCTGCTTTGTTTACCTAAGCAAGCCTGGGCAATGGCGGGCGCCCCTCCCCCAGCCTCGCTGCCGCCTTGCAGTTTGATCTCAGACTGCTGTGCTAGCAATCAGCGAGACTCCGTGGGCGTAGGACCCTCCGAGTCAGGTGCGGGATATACTCTCGTGGTGCGCCGTTTTTTAAGCCCGTCGGAAAAGCGCAGTATTCGGGTGGGAGTGACCCGATTTTCCAGGTGCATCCGTCACCCCTTTCTTTGATTCCGAAAGGGAACTCCCTGACCCCTTGCGCTTCCCAAGTGAGGCAATGCCTCACCCTGCTTCTGCTTGCGCATGGTGCGCGCACCCACTGACCTGCACCCACTGTCTGGCGCTCCCTAGTGAGATGAACCCAGTACCTCAGTTGGAAATGCAGAAATCACCCGTCTTCTGCGTCGCTCACACTGGGAGCTGTAGACCGGAGCTGTTCCTATTCAGCCATCTTGGCTCCTCCCTCATGACCGTTACTTTCTATTGCAGTCATATGACTGTTACTTTCATTAAAGATAATAATGAATTCAACTTGGTTTTCCATATCGAATATTTGCTTATACCCGAGAAAACAATTTTGTTCTGTCTTATGCATAGACTTTTGCTTTAAATTATCCTCTTTCTTTGTTGTTATATTTAAATTTTTTTTTTTTTATTTGAGACAGAGTCTCACTCTGTCACCAGGCTGGCTGGAGTGCAGCGGCACGATCTCGGCTCACCGCAACCTCTGCCTCCTGGGTTAAAGTGATTCTCCTGCCTCAGACTCCTGAGTAGCTGGGATATATTTAAATCTTGAAAATTGTATTTGAGTTAGCAGTTATATGTTTTTTTGCTGTGTGTTTAAAGAACACATGTTGAGTGTTTTCTAATTTCTTATCCAACAAGCATGGCCCTTGTGCCAAGCTCATAATGATAGTCCTGTGGGATTTGAATGCTTCAGCATTGCGTAATCATAACAGCTCATGTAAATTAGTATAGTTTTTAGAGCACAGATTGAAGTCAGATTGAATTTGATTCAAATCTCATTTTGTAACTTTTCTTAGAATGCTAATTAAGCATTCACATTGGCTACCTAACCTCTTTAAGCTTCACCTTCTCATTCATAAAATGGGAATTAATAATAATGCCTATTCAAAGAGACATCGTAAGGATTAAAAGAGATCATATATACAAACTTGTCTCTGTGGTGGCTGGTACATAGGCACTTAATAAATATCTATTACATGATATTCATTATTCTAAAGATATTCTTACTACCCACGGCATCTTTTGTACAAAATACGGTTTATTGCTATGATCTGCAGTGTAGGCTAATGTATTCTTTAATTAATTGTCAACCTGTATTTAATGAATATCTATTCCATCTAAGATCCACATGGAGCTAGATTTTTGAGTAATTAGGGAAAGAACTGGAAATGGATCTTATCAAAAAGCAGGAAAAATAAGATAAATGATCCAAGAGTGGTTTCAGACACACTGCTGTGAGCACACAGCTAAGAGAGAAGAGGAGGCGCGGAGATGATGCTGAACGAGGGGCGATGTCAGGGGTCTGAGTTCTAAAGAATGTCCAAAAGTGGGGCACATGGACACCTGGGGCTTGGGAGGGCACTGTCAGAGACCAAAGCAGTGTGAGCAAACGCGTGGAGGCCCAGAGCCACATGGCGTGAGTCTTTCCATTTGTTAGGAGCACAGCTTTTGTGAAAAGCGTTAAAACTAGGGAGAGCCTTGGATACTGGGCTCTGTTTAGTAAACACTAGAAAAGCCAGGATTTAGGTAGAGAAGTGGCAGGAGCAGGCTGCACTTTAGAAGGGTTGAGCTAATGCGCAGGGAGCTAGTAGGAAGCTCTAGGAATAAACGCCTGAGAGGTATGGAGCCTAGGAATGAACACAGTGAAAAGAAAGATATTGAACTGACAAATCTCCCAAGACCGGCAACACATAGGTGAGGCTGAGGAAGCAAGAGGAAGGGCTGAAGATGATGTCATGTGGCTGGGAGGACAGTGCCACTCATAAAGGGGGACCACAGAAGATGCGGGTTTGTCATGCAGATGAGGAGTTCACTCTGGGATACACACCTTGAGTTGAGGTCTAGGGAAACAGCTAGAGAAGGGCCAGGCACGGAGCTGGACATTCATGGTGGAATATGGCAGGAAGTTAAGGACTGGAAGTATAAACAGGCAACTTTGCACGTACAGGAGATGGTGAACACACACAGTGATCACAAACTATCCAACAGATGACATCACACACCACGCAAGATGGGAGTGCTCTTTACTGTTGCTGTGGGAGTTTCAAGACCCTCTAAAATGAGGGGCATCTCCTTTCTCTGCTGGAACAGTGCTTCTCAATGTGTGTGCCATTAGCTACCTGCTTGCAGTTACCAGGTAGCTACTTGTTCCCTGTCCATGAAGCGGTAAGTACAGAAAGGGAGAATAAGCATTTAGAAATTTTATAGCAGTTGGCAGAGGAGCTTTATGTCTGTTGACTCTAATAATTAAACATTTGGATTCACATTTTGTGTATTGTTTTTACCATTTTATTTTTCGATTTTTATGTTTTAAAAGTATTTATATACAATAAATTGGAAAAATGATCTGACACTACAGATAGTTTGAAGAACACTGAGGTAGACTTTATTAAGATACCTTTAGACCACACTCAGCAAAACATTTCAGGACACCAAGAAAAAACAAAACAGCCAATGATGACATTATCTTTTACTGTCCTTAAAATACCGGGCTAAGCAATATTCAAATAGTATCCTCTGATTGAAGATGAGATTCTTTAAATTGTTCAGACGATCTGGAGTTGAGGGTGTGCCCGGTTCACGGTGTCTTTGAGCACTGCGGTCATCGGATGCAGCCTCCAGCCAAGCACCCACTGCCTGGGAGGAGGGAGCTTCCCATTCTTATTCCTGCTTTAATCCAAGCTTGTAAGTTTCAGTTTTGTTTTGTTTTCTTTTGACATAAAAACCATGAGGAGTACAGTCTATTGCTTTCTTTCAAAATAAACCTTTGGATCATTCAATGTGAGGAGGGCCAAAGGAAAGTGAAAATGCTAGGGAAAAAAATATCAGTTAACATTTACAAATACCATTCCACATATCCTTCACATACAGGGGACACTCTTCCCTCATGGGTGCAGTCTGGATATTTGTTTCATTTTACACAGTCAAACCACGTACCTTTTTGGATATGCAGATTTTACAATTCATAGGCAAAAATTTCAAAAATTACCTCACATTTAATGGTCTCACGAATAGTGTTACACAGACACACATTTAACAGGACATGATTTTCTAGACACCATGTACTACGTAGTACTCATCAAGCAAATGGATAAATGCTATTCATTATGTATTGAAAAAAGAGTTGCCCCTTTTTGAGAGGTAGAAATAATGAAGATGCCATCTTTGAAAAGCACAGAAACGAAATAAAGGCTTTGTCATGATTGACGATTATGGAACTTTGCAATGATTAAATATCATTTAGAAGCAGATGGTCTTTGGCAGTGACTAGAAAAACAGCCAAGCTAAGACTTTCCCTTCTGTTGTTTAATAAAGAGGTTATTAAGGCAAAGTTGAACTAAATAAAATGTTCTTCTCAAATGCATGTATACCTATATAATCTTAGAATCATTGCCTTCTTTATAACCATAACTTGAAATTATTTTTAAATATTGTGGAACTTCTATATAATGTCAGTCATGAGGATGAGGACACAACTCACCTTGGAAGCTCCTGTTCATATCAGGCTTTTAATGTTAATAATTCTATTTCAGAGAATGTCGCTAGTTGTATAGAAAGGTAAAGTGGGGATGTATTGTAAAATGCAACACGTAATTCAATTCCCTAGTATCAAAGAGTGTGAAGACTTGGAAACCATCCCTGTAGATGCAGGACTCTTCATAATCCAGTTGAACTAAGAGCCTACATCAAATAAAATGAACCCCTCCCCTCAAATAGAAGTTTTCTTGCTAAATTAATGCAAAAAATTGAATCCTAAGGAACTACAGTTTGAATATATGAAGCGCAGTTTAAAGAAGCAGGTGATAAATTCCCAAGGGAAGGTCTCCCTCAGACCTCTGTTTTACTTGTTTTAATATTTTTATAAGCATGTTTCACAGATTGATGTGATCATTGAACAACTACTTACTATTCCATAAAGCCAGTGTTCTTAGCATTTCAAGTAACAGCTGGTATTTCAGGGTCTACTAGGCACCAAATACAGCATGCATGTTTTATGGACATTATCACAAATCCCCAAAACATACATACAAGGCAGGAATTTTATTTTCATTTTACACATGAAGAAATTGAGGCTCAGAATAAGAAATTGTCTAATTCCACCTAGCTGCTATGTGAAAAATGTAAGATTGAATTCCTGGAAATCAATCTATATCTTCCACACATAGGTATAACCAGGTATTTTTAATGAATTAAGATAGTAATGAGGATTAAAATCTACTTCCAAAGTAATTCATGGTATTTCCACCGGAACAAAATAACTCCAAAGAATTATACTCTTTCCAATAAAAATTTAAAAATCACGTTAGTAATACTGGGCGCGGTGGCTCACACCTGTAATCCCAGCACTTTGGGAGGCCGAGGCAGGCGGGTCACAAGGTTAGGAGTTCGAGACCAGCCTGGCCAATATGGTGAAACCCTGTCTCTACTAAAAAAACACAAAAATTAGCCGGGCATGGTGGTGCGCGCCTGTAGTCCCAGCTACTCAGGAGGCTGAGGCAGGAGAATCACTGGAACCAGGGAGGTGGAGCTTGCAGTGAGCCAAGATTGCGCCACTGCACTCCAGCCTGGGCGACAGAGCAAGACTCCATCTCAAAAAAAAAAAAAAAAAAAAGTAAAGTATCTTTCTCAAAATAATATTCCTTTTTTTTTTTTTTTCTTTTGAGACGGAGTCTCCCTCTGTTATCCAGGCTGGAGTGCAGTGGCGCGATCTCGGCTCGCTGCAAGCTCCGCCTCCTGGATTCACGCCATTCTCCTGCCTCAGCCTCCCTAATATTCCTATTAGTACTGATAAAGAGACCATAATAGTCCATTTCAAAGTACAAATAAATGTGTTTTGTAATAAAGGCATGACTTATTAAAAATAAAGCATTCATTTTGTCAACTCTCTTCCAGTTTTTTATAATTATGTTTCTTGTAAATTATTTTATGTATGATGATACCAAATATATTTTATTCATACTAGAACGGCAGTAATGAGCAAGCATTGTCTTACTAGAAAAAATGGAGAAGCAATTAGAGATGGCATTGCCAGGGAAAGGCTGTTCCTGCACGTCAGCATTTTCTTAATTAGATGTTTCACTTAAGGGTTTGGAAGAAGCCTTATAATTAAATATTGACAACTGTAATCCTTGCCAGGCACTAATGTTCATGTTTATCTAGTGAGTGTATTTGTTTCATTTAACATTTAACATTTTGGATCTTTTTTGACTGATTTCTAACATAAATGATACAATCTCGAGGATCTATAAAATATAGTTAAAATATATTTTAAAAATGTATTTTTAAAGATTTATTAAAGTGACAATTTAAAACTTAGTCATTAACTTCAATTCTTTACAGTGAAATTTCTTTAGTAGAGCATGTCAGAATTACATTGAGAAGATCATGGGATCCTATGGAAGATGTAAGGAGACATTGGTGGCAATTGATATTCTGACGCACACAAACGTATTGTGATGGCCCTGACAGCCGCTGCACACGTCGACCCCACCTAACGTGGGACTGAAAACGATGAGCGTGGTGCTGCCATCCTACACCCAGCAGTTGTCTGTCTTCGTTCTCTCTTCTGACCCTGTTGAAGTTCTGCTTCTGCTCTTTTGTCTCTGTCTTGCTTTTGTGGTGGAGTTTAACCTCGGACTTGATGAATACATTTGGCTCTTGATATAATCCTCATAGCTCCTGAGAATCTGACTCAAGCGCCCCTGTGATTTATCTTCCTGAATTCTCTGTTAACTGTGCTGACCAACCCAGATCCAGCCCCATGAACTTACCAAAACAGTGACTTCCTGGCTGGCACCATGCTAGGCCTGCCAGGGAGATCAGAATAGCCAATACCTGTCTTCCTTTCACTAGTTTCTCACTTGTCTCAATTATGTCTTTATATTAAGTGAGAAAATTGCTGACAACATATAGATAAAGATGTTATGAAGAAGTCTGAAAGAAGCTATTCGTAAAGAAACCATAAGATGAATGTAGACAGTAGGCTGTTCTGAAAGACAACTGGCCTGCTGTCTTTAAAACTGTCAGTGTCAGGTCTGGGGAAAGGCGGAAGAACCATTTTCTTTCTGTATGAAAATAGACTAAAGATATGTAAGAACAATTTAAAGTATGGAATTTGATTGGATGCTAGTTTAAAAATATAGCTATAGAAGACACTTGGGAAAATTAGATTTGAATATTAAAGAGAATATCGGAGTGAGTACTAGTTTTAGGAAACTGTCATTGATTTCCTTAGATATGATAACAGTTTGAGGATTATGTAGGAGAACATCCTTTTAGGAAATGTATGGTAAGGAAGGGATCAATAGAGTGTCGTGATATTTGCAACTTCCTTTCAAATGGTCCGGAATTAAATATGTTTCTGGATTTAATATGGTAAAATATTAACCATGGTTGAATCCAGGTGATAGGTATTTTATTTTTTGGTATAAATCTTTCAACTCTTCCATATTTTTAAAAAAAGTTATAGTAAGAAGTTGGAAAAACTATTGTATATAAGAATCATTATTGGCCGGGCGCGGTGGCTCACGCCTGTAATCCCAGCACTTTGGGAGGCTGAGGCAGGCGGATCACGAGGTCAGGAGATCGAGACCATCCTGGCTAACACGGTGAAACCCCGTCTCTACTAAAAAAAAATACAAAAAATTAGCCGGGCGTGGTGGCGGGCGCCTGTAGTCCCAGCTACTCGGGAGGCTGAGGCAGGAGAATGGCGTGAACCCGGGAGGTGGAGCTTGCGGTGAGCCGAGATCGCGCCACTGCACTCCAGCCTGGGCGACAAAGCAAGACTCCGTCTCAAAAAAAAAAAAAAAAAAAAAAAAAAGAATCATTATTATTCTGACCTCAACAGAAATGTTAAATATTTACTTTTCATGGGAATTTTTCATAAATAATGTAAATATTTAGAGGATGAATATCTAAATGATGAAACAAAAGATCATAAGTAAATTCTTGCCTCCTTTTTTGGAGACTAAGTGGTTCCTTAACATTTGTGAACCCTAATGTTCCAAATTTCATATTTCCACCTTTCTTGAAAGCATCTGGTAATGGTGACTTTCTTTTATAGAATTTCAAGCCTTCAGAGAAGAATCTAAAGTTCTGAAGAAGGAAAGATGGAAGTTATGATAGAGCCTAGAAGGGAAGAAATGAATATGTTTAATTTTGTTACAAGGGAATAAGAAATGGTGCGGAAGAGAAGACGGAGGAGATACTTTTATTCATAGGCCATGCCTCTGCGTTCAAACACTGGTCATTCTGATATAGAGTCCAGTGTTAATCCAAGGAACCAGGACAATTTGAAAAGGAAATGTCACATTACCGAGTTTTCAAAGGATGTCCAAATCTTATTTTTGCAAAATATAGCTGTTTGTATAGTTTATTTTTGGCAAAGTATGGTTGTTAGTTTATGTAGTTTATACAGTTAAAAGATTTCTCTAGTCATTGCAAGTTTTCTTGTCTGTACCTTTATGAGACGGGTGAATCTTCGTCTCATGGACATGTGCTGATGTTGGGAGACAGTTCTCCCTGGGCCTTTTGTTCCTGTATGTTGTTGCTGGATATGCAGAAATGCAAGGCCCTTCATGGCTCTTTATTAATAAGGGCCATTTTCCAGGGTTGCGTTTGCAATGAGCAGCCTGAAGAGATGAGGGAGAAAGAGCACGTGAGCCACTGGCTGCTATGGAGCAGCTGGTTTGCAAGCTCGGTGTTTTTTGTGGCACGACCCACTGCAGGACCAAGGACCAAACACTTTCCCTCTGGGAAGTGGGGTCCAGGAAACAGACATGAATTCTGATACTGTGGCTGCTGCTTTTGCAGCAAGTAAGAAAGTCTTTCATCTCTGATCTAGAATTCTTATGTTTCCTCTAAGCATCCACAAAATTGTGACAAACTAATGTGCTGGCTTTTCAGCAGAGTAAAATGAAATCCCAGACCCTTCACGGTCCTTGATAGCCAGCATAAATAGTTAAGCAGCAAATATTTATGTGACAATCACTTTCTTAAAGAAAAAAAAACCACTTTTTGTACGAAGCAGTGACAGTAGCTGAAATTGCTAAACAAAATTCTATTCTAAAAATTTGCCATCTTAACTAGATAGCTAAAATTTTCTAATGTGTGAAAGAAGGGGCTACACACTCACACAGACAATGAGAAACTTGGTAGTGGGTGGCCACTTTGTTTCTAGGTCATCCACTCCCCAAAGAGGTGTATCCTTGGTCAGAAAAGGGTGGGCTTATGATAAGATCCCAAGATACATCTACAGAATAATCTTGTGAGTAGGAAATGCAAAGGCACTATATTCCTCCAGAGTGGAGACAGAGGGTGGGTTGGCTTTCGGTTTCTTGCCGTTTTTGTTTTTTGGGTTAATTTTTCTTTTTTTTTTTTTATTATACTTTAAGTTTTAGGGTACATGTGCACAACGTGCAGCTTTGTTACATATGTATACATGTGCCATGTTGGTGTGCTGCACCCATTAACTCATCATTTACATTAGGTATATCTCCTAATGCTATCCCTCCCCACTCCCCCCACCCCACAACAGGCCCCGGTGTGTGATGTTCCCCTTCCTGTGTCCATGTGTTCTCATTGTTCAATTCCCACCTATGAGTGAGAACATGCGGTGTTTGGTTTTTTGTCCTTGTGATAGTTTGCTGAGAATGATGGTTACCAGCTTCATCCATGCATGAACTCATCATTTTTTATGGCTGCATAGTATTCCATGGTGTATATATGCCACATTTTCTTAATCCAGTCTATCATTGTTGGACATTTGGGTTGGTTCTAAGTCTTCGCTATTGTGAATAGTGCTGCAATAAACATACGTGTGCATGTGTCTTTATAGCAGCATGATTTATAATCTGTTGGGTATATACCCAGTAATGGGATGGCTGGGTCAAATGGTATTTCTAGTTCTAGATCCCTGAGGAATCGCCACAGTGACTTCCACAATGGTTGAACTAGTTTACAGTCCCACCAACAGTGTAAAAGTGTTCTATTTCTCCACATCCTCTCCAGCACCTGTGGTTTCCTGACTTTTTAATGATCGCAATTCTAACTGGTGTGAGACGGTATCTCGTTGTGGTTTCGATTTGCATTTTTCTGATGGCCAGTGATGATGAGCATTTTTTCATGTGTCTTTTGGCTGCATAAATGTCTTCTTTTGAGAAATGTCTGTTCATATCCTTCGCCCACTTGTTGATGGGATCATCATTTTTATAGAACACAGTGTGGTCATGTGTCCACAGCCATACAAGTCAATGACTGGAGTATTGGAAATCCTTGCTGGTGGCATCTCACAAACCTTTTCCTTTCTCTCAGTACTTTTTCTCTAAGTAATGATGCAGTTCAGGCCCTCAGCTTGTTGTTTTGTGATATGTGCCAGCCACCTGCTTCTTGAACCATATCTTTCTCATTGGATGAACACAGAGCCAGGATGCCTGCTACACCCACATCCCCTGCGGAGGTCTCTTGACCATAGCCACTGCAGAGGGAAGCAGCCCTAGGCAGTCCTGCAAACACAGTAATGACGCTGCCTCTCCAGAGCTGATCAGAGCACGCTGGGAAGCCTGAGGAAGACAGTCCGTCCGTCAGCCAGCCAGCAATCAGTGACGTGGTACAGGGGTAGCTCTATCCAAGCAGGGATGTCCATGCAGTGAAATAGGTTTCTCACGAGAATTTGCACACGACGTAAAGGGAGAGTCAACAACACAGGCTTGTTGTCAGGTTTAAGTGAGATCATTCCCATAACGCACTCAGCAGAGCGCTTGGCTGAAATATGGGGCTTAATAAATGTTGGGGAATTAACACTACTATTATTGTGAATAGTTGAAGCTGAAGGATACTGAGAGAAGGCAAAGAACAGAGAGGCTGTGGGCAAGCTGGGGCCATGAATACCCAACCGTTCGGAAGGGAAGCCGAAAAGAAATACAAGGTAGAGATGAGATGTTGAAGAAGCAACGTAGAGGAGTGGAATCACACGAACGAGCGTGGCACCTTCTCTGTGTCCTGCAAACTCGCACTGGCAAGAGCGCGAGGTAACAGCCTGTTCTCCAGCTGCCCGGAGGCTGGATGACCTTCACAGGCCCCAAATTCTAACCCCTAGAGCCTGCCATCTCCTTCCTCCCTTATATTCCTGTTTGGGTGGTGTTTCCCAGACTCCTGTGGGATCTGGACGCTTGTTTCCAATATTTGAAAATTATTTCCACAAAATGAAATCCTTTCATTAGTATCATATCACTTGCCCTGTCCATACTACTCATTACTAGGAGTACCTCGAGTAAGCCTCGCGCCTTGTTACCAAAAAGGATACCTTGACGTACTTGCCCTTTCCAACTCACATCTTCCTGAGATGCCCCTTTCTTGCTGGCTAGATAGAATTTATTCACTCTCTCAGCTTCTCTACCATATGGCGGTGTGATGGTCAATTTTATGTGTCAGCTGAGCTAAGGGACACCCAGATAGCTGATAAAACGTGATTTTTGGATGTGTCTGTGAGGGTGTCTCCAGAAGAGATTAGCATTTTCATCAGTAGACGCAGTGGAATCTACCCTCACCAATGAGAGTGGGCATCATCTAATCCCTTAAGGGGCCAAATAGAACAAAAAGGCAGAGGAAGGGCGAATCCTCTTCTTCTTGATCTCGGACATCCAACTCTCCTGCCCTCAGACATTGAAGGGCCTGGTGTTTGGGACTTTAGACTCCAGGACTCCACCCTCGAATTCTCAGGTCTTTGACCTTGGACTGGGGGAGGTCACGCCATCGTCACCCCATTGACCCCCCTGGTTCTCAGGTCTTCACAGTCGGGCTGGATCACACCACTGGCTTTCCTGGTTCTTCAGCTCGCAGATGGCAGATGATGCGACTTCTTAGCCTCTGTGATTGCGTGAGCCTGTTCCCCTAATAAATCTCCTGGTGTATATCTCTGTATCTTATTGGTTCTGTTTCTCTGGAGAACCCCAATACAGGGGGAGGAAGAGACACTTGCTCTTTATAAATGGGCAGTATGTCACAATTCTGTGGTGATTTTGAGCTAATTTTCTGCTTTGGAACCACTGAAGAGGCTTATCGAAGACTGGAATGGAATGGAATTTTGTAATGGTAGAGCTGTCGTGTATGCCAATTACAAGTGTTGCGGGCAGGACAGTTACTTCACAGGCAGAAGTAGTGTCTGTGTGATTCTCTGAGAAGCCCTGCCTTCCTGCCAGGCAGAAGGTGCTGGAGCTGACTGCACGGGCCAACGGGAGCAACTGTACACCTCTCGCCAACTCCACCCTGAGTGGCATCACATTGGGAGTTTGAAATCAGCCAAGGAGGAACTATTTTCACCCTGCATGCCCACAAATCTCAACTCAGAGCTTCGGTTTCTTCCGGAGAGTTAGTCTACCAGCACACTGCTGCTAGGAAGTATAAGAAGTAGGTTTACTTCACAGTAAACATCCTTCCAGTCTACCTGGATTCCACAGGTAGATTGAAACAAGGGGATGCTTTTGACAAAAGGCTTTGTGATGACTGCTTCTGTCACAGGAACGCTCAGATGTCAAGAGGCTGGCCTCTCCAAAGTCTCACAGCTGGAGTGTGGGTACCAGGTTCTGTCTAGTGGCTTTCAACATTTGTTTTCTGTCTTACAGCATCCATCAGAGGATGACATGTCCGTGCAAGAAACAGTTTCATGAGTGTTTGTTAATGTAATCACTGCAGTTATATCCCTTACTCTTCAGACAAGCAAGAATAAGGGAATGTATGTGAAAGAGGTAGTCTCAAATATTCTGGTGGTTTTTTTTGTTTTGTTTTGTTTTTGTTTTTGAGATAGAGTTATGCTCTTGTCGCCCAGGCTGGAGTGCAGTGGCACGATCTCTGCTCCCTGCAACCTCTGCCTCCCAAGTTCAAGCAATTCTCCTGCCTCACCCTCTCAAGTAGCTGGAACTACAGGCATGAGCCACCATTCCCAGCTAATTTTTTTGTATTTTTAGTAGAGACAGGGTTTCACCATGTTGGCCAGGCTGGTCTCAAACTCCTGACTTCAGTTGATCCTCCCCCCTCACCTTCCCAAAGTGTTGGGATTACAGGCATGAGCCACCATGCCCGGCCTTTTTTTTTTTTTTTTTTTTTGATACGGAGTTTCACTTTTGTTGCCCAGGCTGGAGTGCAATGGCATGATCTCAGCTCACTGCAACCTCCGCCTCCTGAGTTCAAGTAATTCTCCTGCCTCAGCCTCCCGAGTAGTTGTGACGACAGGTGCATGCCACCATGCCCCACTAATTTTTGTATTTTTAGTAGAGATGGCTTCACCATGTTGGCCAGGCTGGTCTCGAAATCCCGGCCTCAGGTGATCCACCCACCTCTGCCTCCCAGAATTCTGAGATTACAGGCATGAGTCACTGCGCCTGGCCAATATTGTGTTTTTTCATGCAAGTCATTGATAAAATTAGTCCTACATTTTTGTGGTCACAGCTTACGACTGATACTGAGGTTAAGGACCATGAGTTTAGATGATACAAGAGTGAAGGGAAATTGTGCTCTGCAGGGACTCATGTTGCAATTTTCTGTCTTTGGGAGCCACTCAGCTAAATATTATAAAAAAAAAAAAACAAAAAGAACGGAACCTTCCCTGGAACACCTTAGCTCACGATGCTTTCTTTCCTCCTTATAAGGACATGTCTTATATGTATTTTTGTTTATTATGGGGAAGGGCTGAGCTCTGCTTAATGGAAATATGTCTAGTATATTTCAGAGCTCATGGTTTTTTGAAATTCAAGGTCCATATTAAATTCAGTTTACTTAGAATTAGAATGTTCACCTTTATTATTTAATGTACTTCAGTTGTTGGTTTGGTTAATTTTCACACTTTTTAATATTCACACTTTGAGCTTAGCATTGTATGTCTGTGTGTGTACATATATGTATGTGTGTATGGATGTATGTATGTCTCTTTGTCTGCATGTGTGCATGTGTGTATGGTGTATGCATCTGTATAGGGGTGTGTGTGTATGGGTGTTTGTGTATGTGTGTGTGTCTGGGTATGCGTCTATGTGTTCTGTGTGTGTGTGTGCATCTCTGTGTCTATGAGTGTCTGTGTATATGTGTTTTTTGGTGTGTGTGTGTCCATGTATGAGCCTGTATCTGTGTGTGTGCCTGCATCTCTGTGTGTGTATGAATGTGTGTGTGTGTGTGTGTATCTGTCACTTTGTGTCCATGTATGTGTATGGGTGTGTGTCTCTGTGTATGAGTGTGTGTCTGTGTGTGTGCATCTCTGTGTGTATGTGTGTGTGTGTGTCTCTGTGTCTGTGTATGAGTGTGTATGTGCCTCTGTGTGTCTGTGTGTGTCTGTGCATGTGTGTATGTGTCTCTGTGTCTGTGTATGAGTGTGCATGTGTGTGTGTGTCTATGTGTGTGTGCTCCGAATACACTTCTAATCTGTACCTTCCTGTCCCTGTTGGGAGGCCTCTGTTTTTGCTCCACACTGACCAGTATGGCCAATATTTGTCAAGGATTGACCAAAGGAGAGAGCAAGGATGCAGCTCTCCTTTCCCCATAAGGAATTCATGAACTGTAATTGCATTAAATCACGAGGAAAAACTGTGTATTTCACTAAAGATCCCCTTGAAAGATGAATGTGATTCATATCACACGCCGTACAATATCTCACTTCAAAAGTTCTCTTGATTCCGCTTCCAGCAAGGGTGGACTGGATTGTTTCAGACCAACCACCAGCTGAGAGCAACTAGAGAAGCTGAACACTAGGTCAAAGACCACGCAGGAGTTAGGGTGACCTGCAAATAGAGCAGCGCCAGGGACTGAAACCCAGTTTTAGATCTTCTCAATTGCTGATTGGATTAAGGTGACCTGGGACTGAGAGAGCCCCCAGCACAGTCTGCTATACCAAGCAAATACAATCCTCTTTGAACTTAAGCTGCAAGCAACAACTCTATATTGTTTACCAGACACCAGTTAAATAGAAGAAGAAAGAAATATTAAAAATAAATGTACACGTCAAGTGTTTGCACGTGCAAATATTCCAACTAAAAGGAAGCTGATGTATCTTGTATTAGACCAAGTAGACTCCCAAGTAAATAGGAAGCATTGGTAGAAGTACCAAGGGCCATTTCATGAAGATTAAAGGCCACTCTGTGAGAAGATATAAGAATTCTTAATTTATAGGCACCAATAACATCGTTTCAAAAAATATGTAAAGATGCACCCATTTGACTAACTTGCAGCAGCTAATGTCTGCTGCCAAGGTTTCCTCTCCAGATGCAAGAAAAAAGTGTTTTTTGCCATTCCTGTCCATCAGCCTGTGGCAGCCAAGATTGAATGGAAGAGTATAGGAAATACAGAACACAGATGGGAGGTAACTGTTACAACCCAGACATAAACTTGTAAACAGTGCAAAACCTGTTTTACTCCAAAAAAGGAATCTAAAATTTGACTTTATGAAATCTCTCTCTCTCTCTCTCTCTCTCTATATATATATATATATAATCTATATCGACAGAACTAAAAGGAGAAATCCAAAATTGTAGTGGAAGATTGTAACAGTAATTGTATATAATTGTTTGTTTGAGACAGAGTCGCACTCTGTCATCCAGACTGGAGTGCAGGGGCATGATCTCAGCTCACTGCAGCCTCTACCTGCTCGGGGTCAGGTGATCCTCCCATCTCAGCCTCCCCAGTAGCCACCATGCCTGGCATTTTTTTTGTATTTCTGTAGATACGGGGTTTTGCCATGTTGCCCAGGCTGGTCTCAAACTCCTGGACTCAAGCGATCCACCCACCTCAAGTTCCCAAAGTGCTGGGACTACAGGCATGAGCCACCGTGCCTGGCCAATTATGTATAATTTTTTAGAGTCAATTTGTTTCAGAAAAAATACCACCAATTTACCTTAGAAAGATTCAAACAATACAGTAATTCCTCTCATAGATATGAGATGGATTGAAAAGCTACAGTAAATAAAACAGTATGTTACTGATGCAAAGGTAGACAAGTAGGCCAGGAGAGTACAGTAGACAAGCCAGAAACACCTATTTGTACGTGGATGTTTGGTTGCTGCAAAGTTGGTGTTGCAGATATTGGTGAAAAGATGGTTGCTATGAACTGAATGTCTGTGCCTTTCCCCAAGTTCCTATGTTAAGCCCCTAACTCCTAGTGTGTTGGTATTTGGCGAGTAACTAGGTGTAGATTAGGTCTTGAGGAAAGGCCCCTTGTGACAGGGTTAGTGTCCTTATAAGAAGAGGAAGGGCCGGCGCAGTGGCTCACGCCTGTAATCCCAGCACTTTGGGAGGCTGAGGTGGGTGGATCACTTGAGGTCAAGAGTTCGAGACCAGACTGGCTGACATGGTGAAACCCCATCTCTACTAAAAATACAAAAATTAGCCAGGTGTGGTGGCACATGCCTGTAATCCCATTTACTCAGGAGGCTGAGGCAGGAGAATCGCTTGAATCCATGAGGTGGAGGTTGCAGGAGCTGAGATCATGCCACTGCACTCCAGCCTGGGTGACAGAGCAAGACTCCAACTCAAAAAAAAAAAAAGAGGAAGACAGAGAGTTTCTCACTCTCCCACTCTCCATGTGCACACAAAGAAGAAGGCATTTGAGCACACAGGGAGTTGCCAGCCTTCAGCAAGCCAGGACAACACCCTCACAAGAACCAAACCAGCTGGCACCTTGATCTTGGACTTCCAGGCTCCATAACTGTGACAAATAAATGTCTGTTGATGACACTGCCGTCTGTGGTGTCTTGCCGTAGCAGCCTGAGCTGAATGAGGCGATGGTCTTTTCAATAAATAGTGTGGAAGCAACTGTATATCCTTACAGAAGTGAAAGACACCTGATACCTCAAGTCACACTACACATACAAAACAATTTCATGTGGACTGTAGATCTGAATATGAAAGGTAAAACAATGAAGCTGCTAGGAGAGGACATAGATGCCGATTTTCATGCATCTCATCCTCGAGGATAGGTAAGGACCTCTGCTAACAGACAAAATAATTGCTAACCAAAAAGTAAAAGTTACACTGCATTAAAATTAAGACCTTCTGTTAATCAAAACAGACCATTTACTGGAAGGTTTTAAATGACCCCAAACAAGCTTTGTAAGGCCAGCTAGCCCTTTAACTGTAGTTGATTGTTGGGAAAAAATTCTTTTGTATTTGTTTTTCAATGGGTTTAGCTTCTGTTCTAGCTTTCTTTATTATCTCCATAAAAGATTGGAACACAAAACACAAAATAGCTCCATATTAAAGCTTAGCAACACAGATAACACGTCATTTCCACAGCAGAGGCTTGGTGATGCTAATCATTTGACAAATTACCTTGGTACGGGATTTTCCAGTTTATGTCACTTTTAACGAAGGGCAGATTTTTAAAGACCTGTTGTCTATATCTGAAAAGTAAGCCATCAGTATTGTCATGAGACAAAATTACAGCAAATTTAGTTCAAAAATCTCAGTGAAATCAATGAAATTGATTTAAAAGCTACAGTAAATAAGACTGTGTTATTGATGCAGAGATAAACAGTGGGCCATGGGAGCCCAGTAGAAAAGCCAGAAACAGACCTATTTGTCTATGGGATTGTTGCAAAGTTGGTGTTGCAGACATTGGTGAAAAGATGATTGTTATGGGCTGAATGTCTGTGTCTTCTAAACCAAAAAGTATCTAAGACAGGTCTCAACCGATTTAGAAATTTTGCCAAGGTTAAGAACGTGCCAGGGAGACAGGTCTGTGCCTTTTTCCAAAGATGGTTTTGAGGGCTTCAGTATTTAAAGGGGAAAAGTAGGCTGGAGGGGATAGGAGGGTATGGTCTCACTACTGAATCCACTTGTTCCAAGACAAAAGGAGCAGGGAGGGGAATGGCCAATTAGGTACTTGTCCAGGCTTAGTACATCCGCTCTTTATGCAAGATAAGGTGAACATAGGGTAGCCACCTGTGAAGATATTGAACCTTTTATCTGTAGCTCTCTGCCTGTCAACAAAAGGAAAGATAGTTTCTTGCATGACTCAACTTTCAGCTTAAGTGTTTCCTTTTGGCATCGTGAACTGGGGTCCCAAGTTTCTGTTTTGCTTTCACAGTCTTTCCCTAAATTCATATGTTAAGCCCTGAACCCCCAGTGTGATGGTATTTGGAGATGGATTTTTTAAAAGAGACATTGACGCTGTGCTCTGAGACGAGCTCTGCCTATGGAGCTGGCCTGCACTCAGCACTGCTTAGGAACGTGAGTAAAGGCGTCTGACTCAACACTGCCCCCTCCTCCCTAGGCATTCACTGGTGGGTAAGGGTTAGACAGGAGTCATGTATTGTCTCGACTTCTTTCCAGCCTACACACTACATTCTGCAAGCTGGGAGGTGATTTTTTAAGAAATGTGATAAATATGCATGAGACAGAATTTATTTTAACAGTTTTAAGTGTACCATTTAGTGGCATTAAGTACTACATTCATAGTGTTGTGCAGTCACCACCACCATCCATCTCCAGAAGTTTTTCACCATCTCAAACAAACTCACTGCCTGTTACCAGTAACTCCCGGTTCCTTCCTCTCCTCAGCACCTGGCAACCACCATTCTGCTTTCTGTCTGTATGAATTTGACTACTTTAGGGACTTATATAAGTGGAATCATACAATATTTGGGCTTTTGTGTCTGGCTTATTTCACTTAGTGTAAGGATTTTAAGGTTCATCCATGTTATAGCATGAATCAGATTTTCACTCCCTTTTAAGACAATATTTAATTGTATGTATTAATATATACTACGTTTTGTTTATCCATTCTTCTGTTGATGGACATTTGGGTTGCTTCCCTCTTCAGCTGTGTGAACAATGCTGCTATGAACATTTTTTAGAGATGGGGTCCTGCTCTGTCACTCAGGCTGGGGTACAGTGGCGTGATCATAGCTCACTGCAACCCTGACCTCCTGGGCTCAGGTGATCCTCCTGCCTCAGCCTCCCAGAGTACCAGGGAGTACAGGCATGTGCCACCACACCTACCTACTTTTTAAATTTTCTGTAGAGACAGGATCTCCCTGTATTGCCCAAGGTGGTCTCGAACTCCTGGCTCAAGTGATCCACCCACCTCAGCCTCCCAAAGTGTTGGGATTACAGGCATGAACCACTGCACCTGGCCTGTGTCCCTGCTTTTAATTCTTTCAGTGTATACCAAGAAGTGGGATTGCTGGATCCTATGGTAATTTTGTGTTTCACTTTTGAGGAATCACAAACGATTTTTTATAGTAGCTGCACCATTTTACGTTTCCATCGGTGATGCACGAGGATTCCCATTTCTCTACATCTTCACCAAAACTTACTTTCTTTATCTCTTTTTAAACAGCCACTCTAATGAGTTTGAAATGGAGGACTGATCTTTTTTACATTTTTTGGCAAGGGCTTCCAGACAGCATCGTGCGATGCTGTTGAAGATAGACACATCCCAGCCTCAGAGATTAAACCTGAGCAATTATGATCTTTATTTTCTTCCTTTGCAACATTTTAGACTGGTATTTTCCTGGGTCTAAAATAGGAAGAAAGCTGCATGTGAAGCATGTTCATGGCTGACTCTGTACTAGGTGCTGCAGCAAGGACAGGAAGAGCCTCTTGCTTTTTTAGGTGCATGAGAAAGACAGCGAGAACACAGTCATCCTGAGAGTGTCTGGCAGCCTGAGTTCTCCTTTCAGCTTTGGTCAGCTGAGAGCCCTGGATCACCAAGTAAAGAGGAACCTCTGTGCTCTCCCAAGTGTCTTCTTTAGTCAGACCTAGGTTTTCCCTGGGTATCCTGCATTGCCCTAGAATCTGACAGTTTTGTTGTTTTACGTTTAGAAAGGGTGTTCTGCTGGTGTTCCCACCCAAAGATGGAATAGGATTTACTTACAATTAAAGCTGTTGAGGGAAAGCCTCACAGCCTTGTGTGCTGCAGGTTTGCAGGAATCTGGGTTCTGGCCCCTGGCCTTCACCAAGCAGCAGCAGGCCTGCCCTTCTGAGACCTCGCTTTTTCTTCTCTGGAATAGGAAGGCTTTCGTTAGTTCCTCTACTCCTTCAAACATTGATTAAAGGTGTGCTGAGGCTGGGGTGACACAATTCAATATGACGCAGTTCCTGGGCTCAAGCAGTTTTTTAGGTGGGAATGCATTGGGAGGATAGAATGTATAACAGATGAATCAGGGCAGTGGCTCTCGAAGTGCCATCCTGGGCCAGCAGTACCAGCAGCACGTGGGATCCTGAGAAATCCACATTCTCACTGCAGACTTGCTGCACCAGAGACCGGGGTGGGGCCCAGCAACCTGGGTTTTTACGAGCTCTCTGGTGATCCTGCTGCATGTTACAATTTGAGAACCACTGAATTCAATTCTGATCTGACAAACTGCAGTGCAGACATAAGACAGCGGGCACCACCCCTTTGCCTCTACACTCACATTGTTTACTTTAGATTGTGTATTAAACATAAAACGCATGCAATCTCCCAATTCTAGTGTTCTGAAATTCCGTCTGTATGTCTTGAAATTTAGTAAGAGATTTATGAAGACATTGTGTTGTAATGTCGTGTAAATATGAGTGGTGGTAGAGGTAATAATCAGTTCTCATTATCCCTGGTGGTCGTGGTCTGTGAAGTCACCGGAAACCATGATGTAGTGAATACTGAACCATAACTGCAGAGGAAATACAGGGTTCGCGTCCTGTGAGTCTCCAGTCTCAACATTTTTGTCAACTGATGAATACCTGATCTTGTCTAATGTGTGTTCGTGTTGAAAGACACCTCATTTAATATATAGTGGTGACTTGCTAACATTGAACTCACCGACAGCACTGTCTATACCTCGTGCCTGAAAGCTGATCAACATACATATTTCCTTCCCAAGGCACACCACAGCCTTCTGGCGCTTAGGAACACTGGACAGCTTTAGCACGACACTCCAAGACCACTTTACACAGCCAGATCACCCACAAAAAGCAAAACAATTTGGAAAACCTGTGACAGCACTGAATAGACCACAAAAGTGCACACTTGTTGACAGTGTGAGAGCTGAAACAAGGCAGGGTCGCCTTGTGTGACCGCAGTGGGGAGCATGCAGTTGAAGGGACTCAGGTGTGTCGTTGTTCTGCACATGTGCGGAGGGGCACGGAGGCACCACGCGTGTGGAGTTGGGGCTTACAGATGTATTTTAGCAAGTAGGTGAATTTGCAGAGAGTGAACCAGAGAATAATAAGGATCAATTGCATCTTAATATTTCAGTTACATAAAATCTAATGTACAACAGTGGTCTAGCAATTACTACGAAGTCTTTGTTTTCTGTGCTGTTTAAAAGAATAAATCAAACATTGAAAAACACATTTTAGGAAAATTTGGCCTTATTGATGTTGCAGTTTGCCCAGTTGAACTCTTCGTAGAATAAGTTTGGATAGTTATTTTTATTTTGAAAGACTGTTTAATTATCAGAATTTTTGTAAAACAGTTTTTATTCTTTTTTCACTTTATACTAAGTATAGTAAACAAATGTGTAAAAGTAAAAAAATTGGATATTAAAGAATGTCATTGAACCCATTTGTTCAATATATTAGGTTGAAACAATGAAATTTCTGTTTCTCCGGTTCAAAATAGTATCATATGGACAATTTCATATGATTCTGCCTAATAATTACTCTCCGTGATAAATTTTAGCACTTTAAAAAGCTGGGTTTCAGAACTTAGGTATTTCATTTTGAATAATGTACTAATTCTATATTTTTCTATAATTTTCTATAAGCTTGTGGACCTTATTGATTACCTAGGACTTTCTATGCTTTTTATACTCTTCATTTTAAAAGTCTAAGTATTTTTCATCTCTTTTTGGATACAACATTTATAGCAATTTCAAAATGTCCTGATAATCTGTGCCATGTATAGGAGCTTTAGCGTCTCTGTATGATTTGTAGAGAGCTGTGGGAGTGTGCCCTGCAGGGCTGGAGGTGGGGTGCTCGACAAGCCAGGCTGCCCACAGCCTAAGAAGGTGGCTCTGCCTTTCCATCCACCTGTCTGTGCCCGAGTTTTCTCACTGGCAGAATGGCACTAACAGCAGTGCCCCCTTTGAAGAATGATTGTGAAGCTCAAATACACTCACTGATCTCTCTCTCTCTCTCTCTCTCTCTCTCTCTCTCTCAAGTGCTTAAAGCAGGGCCTGGCGTGTGGTACATATTCAGGAAATGTTAGTGGATACTATGGTAGAACATATTTGTTGTGTTTAAAATAGACCAATAATGAAAGGAACTTTAACAGAAATCAGCAAATTGGATTTGAGATGAATCTTTGAAAGCTAAACTTTTAAAGCTAGACTGGACTGATCTGGATAAAGCTGTGTACCCTTGGGGATTTACTGGATGTTGCTGACCCTCTTTTTTTTTTTTTTCTGTATAAAAGAGTAGCCACCTTTCAGGTGGCTGAAGGTTTTGTTCACGTGGTGGTGTGAGGTTTACGAGTAAGGTACATTGGTCTCTGGCTCTAAGTGCCGGTCAGAGCGAAAGCATACCCTATCCCTCGTGCACATTCGTATCATGACACTTTCGGCTGTGTGTACCAGCTACTGTTCACTGAAATGCTGACTTCTGATTGAGACAGGATTCCCCATCTATTCTGGAATGAAAATTCAGCAAATCCTAAATCTTGCAAAAAAGAAACCATAAAGTATTAAAATCTGGGCAAGGATTTTTTTTTATAGTGATGAAAGAGGGGAAATGTTGACATCTGGTGGCTTTCTGGCAATATTGCATGCCAACATTTCAATATTACATGCAGCCTTTCAATCCCAATCTAGAGCTATATCTTGGTTTACACAGGCTATTCCTAGAACATGCTCATAAAAGAAAAATTCTGTTATCATTTAATATCATATTTATTTATTGCAATTTCCTGGACTCATTTAAAACAATGTACTTATAAATTTCACCACTCAGGTAATTTTTAAATATTAAATAATATATTCTATATTTTTCTATAATTTTATATAAGCTATGGACTTCATAGTTTACCTAGCACTTTCCAAGATTTTTATACTCTTCCCATTAAAATAATAAAACATGATATTGTTTTATTAGTCTTCTCTGAAGGAAGTTACCAACTTGTAAAATATATTTAAATGTATAGAGGAGGTTAATGCAAGCATTTTTAAAACAGACTTTTTATTTTAGAGCTAGATTTACAGAAAAGCAGCTCCCTATTATTCTGCTACATGTGTCACAACTAATGAACCAGTATCAATCCGTTACCATTAACTAAACTCCACATTTATTCTGATTTCACCAGAGTACTATTCAGGGTTTTTCAGAGAAGCAGATCAGACAGGATGAGTTAGTGAGTGAGTGAGTGTGTGTGTGTGTGTGTGTGTGTGTGTGTTTGCATGTGTGAAGAGGGAGAGAGATTTTTTAAAAATTGGCGCACGTGATATGGAGGCTTGGTAAGTCCAAAATCTGCAGAGGTGACAGATTATTTTGGGGGTTACAATTATATTTTAGCAAATAGGTGAATTTGCACACAGTGAGCCAGAGAATTGCAGAGATTGGATGAGGTCCACCCCCATGATGGAGGGTCATCTGCTTCACGCAGGGTCCCCTAAACTGTATTAACCGTCACCACCAGTTTTCTCCAGTGCCCTTCCTCTCCTCCAGGGGCCACTTGACATTACATGGAGTTGTCACGTCTCCTCAGTGTCCTCTGATCCGAGACAGTTTCTCAGACTTTCTTGTTTTGATGATCACGACAGTTTAGGGGAGTACTGGTCATGTGTTCTGTAGAAGGCCGCTCCGCTGGGGTTCGCCTTGTGTTTTTATCATGGTGAGACTGGGGTTATGGGTTTGGGGAGGAAGGCCACAGAAGGGAAGTGCCTTTCTCATTGCCTCATTGCAAGGGCACGTGTCAACATGACGCATCATGGATGGTGCCAGCCTTGACCACCTGGCTCCGGGAGTGCTTGTCAGGTTGCTCCCCTGTAAAGTCACCCCCTGCTTCCATACTGCACTCCTGGAGTCAAGCCCCACTCCATTTCCATACTGCACTCTTGGAGTCAAGCTTCCATACTGCACTCTTGGAGAAGAAGGTATGATGCCCACCTCCTGGAAGGGGAGACACACAGCACTGGGGTAGAGTTCTTCTGCGGGAAATGCACCTCTTCTCCCCATTTATTTATTTATTTGTTTATTTCTATCAATATGGGCTCATAGAAATGTATTTTGTACTTTAGTTATAATCCAATAGCACATGATGTATTTTGTTACTCAGGTTGTTCCAGCTTTAGCCATTTGGGGCTCTTTCAGGTTGGCTCCTGTGACATGCTCTCATTCTTTTGTTGTTTTGGTTTTTGTTTTTTGAGCACTTTCCTACAGTCTGGCAGTACAAGATGCTCCAGGTACATTTTATATTTCCCTGCCTCAGCCCCCAAATCGGCCGCTTCTCCATGGAGCCCTGATCCCTCTGTTGGAGAATAGTATTTGGTGTGGTCTGAATGTTTGTATCCCCCAAAATTCATAGGTTGAAATCTCTCTCCAATGAAATGGTACTAAAGGTGGGGCCTTTAGGAGGCAATTAGGTCATGATTGCAAAGCCCTCGTGAATGGGATTCGTGCCTTTATGAAGGAGGCCCTGGGGGCTTCTTCACCCTTTTGGCCATGTGAAGACACAGCCGGAAGGCACGATCTAGGAAGCATGGAGCCGGCACCAGACACTGAATCTGCTGCCACCTTGATCTTGGACTTCCCAGCCTTCAGACCTGTGGGAAATAGGTAATGGCAAAAACTGCAGTTACTTTTGCATCCACCTAATATGTTTCTGTTGTTTATAAGTCACCCAGTCTATGGTATTTTGTCGTAGCAGCCCAGATGGACTAGGACAGTGTTAGGAACTAAGATCTAGGCACTGGAGGTGCTCATTGCTACTGGAGACAGCTCTGTGGTATAGAGAGATGACATAGTTGTATGTATATGTTTGTATTTGCAAAGCAAGGGCACAGTTCTGATATGCACAAGTTTCAGTTTATATGATACCCATGTAAAGCCAGGACTGCTCGTACTGGATAAATGTAAAAAACTGTGTGTAACTTTTGTATATTATATTGTATAATATTAAAATGAACTGGTTTAATACTCCACCTAACTTGAAAAAAAACACTCTCAATGCTTTAAATGCTGAAAAAAGGAATAATTTACAATTTATTATGTATCTATATGCAGTTTCCAAAATTTGTCTCTAATTCACACAACTCTACAAGGAAGACAGTAATATTAGCCTTGTTTTAGCTAATTTCTGCTCACAGCATTAAGTTATCAGCTCAGGATTGCATGGCTAGGGCAAGACAGAGCCAGCACGTGAAATCAGGTCAAGTTTTAGAGGAGTTGCTTATAATTTTTGGAATAATTTTATATCTTATATTACTAATTAATTTTCAGAGGGTGATCACATAATCACATATACCACTTTTTATTTTTATTTTTTGAGACAGTGTCTTGCTTCGTCACCCAGGCTGGAGTACTGCAGCCTCCATCTCCGGCGCTCTAAGTGATCTTCCCACTTCAGTCTCCCAATTAGCTGTGACTACAGATCCATGTGAACACACCTAGCTTTTTTTTTTTTTTTTTTTTTTTTTGTAGAGACAAGGTCTCATTATGTTGCCCAGGCTTGTTTTGAACTCCTGAGCTCAAGAGATCCTCCCGACTTGGCGTCCCAAGGTGCTGAGCCACTGTGCCCAGCCTATACCGTTTTATTTTATCCTAATGAATTCGCCAAAGTAGGCTAAGGGAGATCCTATTATTTTAGGAATTGAGGTCTCCCATTTAATGACTGTAATTACTGATCCCAGGGCCCCATGCCATTAAAATGTAAAACACTTAAACAATAAGATAGAAATAGTTATGTACTTTTCAATTCTCAATTAGGGTTTAAATAATCAATGAAAGATCGAAAATCATATGGACTAAGTACAGGTAACATTGTATTAGGTTCTCCAGAGAAACAGAAGCAATAGGAGATACATGTCTACATCTATATTTTTATATATCTGTATAAAGAGATTTATTACAAGGATTTAGCTCATTGATTATGGAGGCTGACAAGTCACAAGGCCTTCAAGGTGAATGGCCAAGTTGGAGATCCAGGAGAGCCAGTGAAGTAGTTCTGATCCAACTTGCCAGCATCTGCTATTTTTAAGAATAGCCATTCTGACTGATGTGTGATGGTATCTCATTGTGGCTTTGATTTGCATTTCTCTAATGATAAGTGATGTTGAACTTTGTTTTATATGATTGTTGGCCACATGTATGTCTTCTTTTGAAAAGTGTCTGTTCATGGCCTTTGCCCACTTGTTTATGGGTTGTTTTTTCTCGCAAATGTATTTTTAAGTTCCTTATAGATACTGGATATTAGACCTTCGTTGGATGCGTGAAATATGTTATCGGTGTAAAATACACACTGGATTTCAAAACTTAGTACAAAAAATTAAAAATATCTAATTACCAATTTGTATACAGATTACATGTTAAAATGATAATATTTTATATTAGATTAAATATATCATTAGAATTAATTGTACCTGTTTCTTTTACTTTATAAATGTGGATACTAGAAAATTTAAAATTGTGTGTATTCACATTATATTTCTGCTGGGCAGTGATGGTTTAAACCAATCCAACGTGAAGATTTTATCACTTTAATCTTTAAGCAAGCAGCATAGCTTTAGGTTTTGAAATCTGAGAGAAGAGACAAATGAATTAAGGAACTGTTCAGGTTTTGAACAGAAGTCATAAGAAATATGAAAGTCAAGACTTGCTGGGTTTGTGAAACTTTGGCCATCACAGTCTCTCTGGGCAAAACTGAAAAATGGTCTCTGTGCAAAGATCAAATCCTAGGCAGGGGTAAAGGTGAAATCAAAGGTTTGGCTTAATAAGATGTCAGATTTAGGGGTGTCTCATAGATCCCCAAGATAATAGGGCTTTAAAAAATCATAAGAGAATTGTCCCCCGGCAGTCTCAAAGGTGGACCAAGGGCCCATCTCAGGTCAGTGTGGTTTGTAACTAATGCATGGGGTGAACTCTGATAAAATTCAAAGAAACCCACAAGGTATTGGCAGAGTGATGGAAGCGCCACTGGCTTGAACTAAAAGAGGCACAGACTTTTGGACCCCCTTCCCCAGCCTTCCCTGGAGGAAAGCAGGCTGAGAGGCTACTTAGTTGCAAACCTAGGCCATTTCTTTTCCCTGAGGAAGTCTCGGTAGAAGCAACAGCCCAGAGGACAGAGCTAAGGGCTGGGGAGAAGGCAGGAAGCAGAAGTGAGTCCTCCTCAAGGCAAGGCAGCAGGAGCCTGCTGGAGCCCGCAGTGGCTGCTGCCTGGCTCCGCCACCTCTCCTGTTGGACAGGTGCCCACTGGGGCTGTCCTGGCTCTGTCTCACCATTGTCGGTTGGGTGTGGAGAAGAAGGCTGCCTTGTCTCTTTAGTTCGCGGGTCTTCAGATGTAAAAGAAATACCCAAGCAGAAGCCTCATCTGTACGCAGCCATGCTTTAGATGATGAGACTTCTGAGCATCTTGAAAGAGCTGAGTGTACCGTGCATGTGTAAATGACCTGTGGCCAGAGGACGGTTATGGCGGATTAAAGAGGGCTGTAGGTTCTTCCCATTGAGAGCTGGGGTCTATTTTCCATCTCTTTCATTCTGGGACTGCTTTGATTATGGAGTACAGTGGAGGTGACACTGCCAGTTGCAGCCTTGAATAGAGCTGACGGTTTCTGCCTCGCTTTCTTGGAGCCCTAAGCTGCCACATAGAAATTCCAACGACTTCACTGGAGGGACCACTCAGAGAAGTGTTGAAGCTGCATGAGAGAAGGCTCAACTGAGCCCAGACTTCCAGCCACCCCCGACTGCATGGTGTAGACACATGAGTGAAGCCTTCTTAGAGCCTACACACCAGACCACCCTCCACCTGTATGCCACTCAGCAACCCCACAGGGAGCAGAAGAAACACTCAACCTGCCGCAACTCCTGAGTTCTGTGGATTATGAGCATAACAACATGACTGTTGATTTAATCTACATTTGGGGTGGTTTGTTATGGGGTAATAGATATCTGGGACACATTCACACGTATACATCCTAGCTGTGTGACCTCGAACATGTTACTTAAGGTCTCTGACATCAGTATTTTTATCAACAAAATTGTAATAATAGTGTCTACCTACTATGGGTGTTAAATATATGTAAGAATATATGTAAAATAATATATATAAAAGTAAAAGCAGCTAGCATATGTTTGGATCTTAAATGACTTTCTGTTCGATTTTTACTTTTTTTTTTTTTTTGAGACAAGAGTCTTGCTGTCTTGCCCAGGCTGGTCTTGAACTCCTGGGCTCTAGTGATCCTCCTATCATGGCCTCTCAAAACACTGCGGTTACAGGTGGGAGCCATCACACCAGACTCCTTTCTTTTGTTTCCCTGGCATGCCCATCCTCCCGTCCTTGGCAATATAAATAATATCAGCAAGTCTGTGTGGGCTTAAGATACCATAGTTTTCCTGATAGATATGGATACACATACACACACATCACATATATACACATATACACGTATCAGGATTTAAAATCTCATTAATTTTATAAATTATAACCACTTCCCACTTTTATAAAAGTGGGGAGGGTTCCAGTGTTCTTAGTTCAACAATGGATTACTGTTTTGTTTGTGTTTGTTTTTTTGAGACAGAGTCTCCCTCTGTCGCCCAGCCTGGAGTGGGTGGGGCGATCTCCGCCTCCCAGGTTGAAGTGATTCTCATGCCTCAGCCTCCTGAGTAGCTGGAATTACAGGCACGCACCACCACACCCAGCTAATTTTTGTATTTTTAGTAGAGACTGGGGTTTCACCATGTTGGCCAGGCTGGTCTTGAACTCCTGATCTCAAGTGATCCGCCCACCTCAGCCTTCCAAAGTGCTGGGATTACAGGCGTGAGCCACCCTGGCTGGACTACTGTTTTTGTTATTGGTAGTGATTTCTTGTCACCGTGCTAGGGTGGTGCATCAGAAATAAACTGGGCTTTTTAGTAAAAACTCGGAAATACATGGTTTACCTCTGTAAATACGGGATACTTGGCAGGAGAAATTGTTTGTGCCTGTTGAAACTTAGATGGCCTCAGCTCTCAAAAGAGACTGGCTATGGCAGGACGGGGATGAGTGTTGTACCGGCACCCAGTGCACTAACTGTCATTACTAAAATCCCTGTCGTGGGAAAGGCATGCCTCGTGCAGTGCCCACCCTCTGAGACTCAAAAATGTAGTTCACCTCCGCGACCGCACCCCTTCTTCCCTTAGCATGTGAAAATGACGGCTTGGCAGTTTCACCAGCTCAGAGGAGAGCGTCCAGCTGCTCTGCTCCTGGTATAATCCTGGGCCTCCAAAACTGAAACGAGCACATGGTAACGCAAGCGGCAGGCGGGGATGCACCGGCTTGTGTGAGCCGGTAGGGCAGGACGGGCGTGGAAGGGTCCACGTCTTTAGTATGCATGCTTAGATCTAGCGTTCCTGTTGATGGAGTAATGGTTCTCGCATTGACCAGATCCGGGGCTTCATTTTTTAAACCTCATTCGTCCACTCCCCACCCCAGCCTGGTGTCCGCACCCTTTGATGGGGCGGGGATAGGCGAGATGGTCCTGTGGTTCTCTGCCTTCTTCTGGTGAATTAAAATCCGATTTGGAAGAGAGAAGGGCAGCCAGCACCAGTATGCACAGCCCCCGGCCCCAGAGACCCGGGAAGGAGTAGGGAGGCCGGGCCGTGCGCGGAGGAGTGGCCGCTGGGTTGGAAACCCGGCCCGGCAGGGAGCGGGGAAGGCGCGCTTTCCCGGAGGTCGGCGCGGGGCCGGGGCCGGGGCCCGGAGCCGGGATGGGCGGGCGCGGCCGGGATTAGCTGGCGGGCGAGGGCGCAGCGCAGGGAGGAGGAGGGGAGGCGGCGCCGGCGCGGGCGGGGCGGAGGATCTGGAGAGGGAAGGGGCGTGCGAGCCCCGCGGACCCCGGGCGCGCCCGGGCCGCCTGAGCTGGGCCAGCCGCGCGGCGGGCGCGGGCTTGGGCGGGTGGGGAGCCCCAGCCCCGGGGTTGCGGGGGCCGCGGGGGCGCGTGACCGGCTGTCTGCGTGGGGCCCGCGCGCGGTGCCTCTGCCTGACCGTGCCCGAGCCTAGCGCGGAGCCTGGCGCGGGGGCTGCGAGCACAGGCCCGGGGCTGATCGTAATCGGGTGAGTCTCATCCGGCAGCAGGGCTCGCCTTCTGGCCGCTCTGCAGGCGATGTGCGTGGTGTTCTCCGCCCGCGGGCCGGCTGCGTCTGGCCCGGGCTTCCCTGCAGGCACTCGGGAAGCGTCAGGCCTGCCCCGGGCATGGCTCATGCGGGGAAGCGTTCGCCGCCAAAGGGACTCCTTCGTCACTGCGGTCGCTCCTGGGACTTGCTGGTGTTGGGTCAGGGCGGTGTGAGTGTTCCGTGTTGAGGAGCGGCTTCCCATGGCCACCCTGGAGTGCCCCTGTGTGCCCCCCTATCCAGAAAACCAGCCTGCATTTTAACCCGTTCAGAGTACAGTGCTTATGTCAGACAGTCCTGTCAACTAGGAATAGAAAATTTTGAAAGCTGCTGTCACTGACATTAGAATTTCTACAAAGCAGTGTGGCAGAGGTTTGTGGGCTGTCAAGAAGCAACCTAAAAAAGTAACTCTCGATGATTATTTTCCTGACAGCTGGAATGGAGTCATGGAGATTGGAACTCACCCTTAACCTCCATGCACCAACAAATGAGTGCAGTCTAGTTTAGTGACTGCACTTCAGTCCACCCTACGAAGACCTGTCCCCAAATCAACAGCCTTGCTCTATTTAAACAGTATGGACAGGAACTAGTATAGAACTTGCATGTCTATGTATAGAAGCTTCATGGACATGCCACCATATTCAAGTTTTAAAATACCTGTGGGATGCATCCTGTAAGTTGTGTACACTTTCTTAGACTGTGTAGGATACAGAACTAGTCCATGGTTTATAGGGGATTAAAGAGGTTCAACATTATGCATGAAGGACCAGTAACCAATCCTTGGTTAGAGAACAGAGAAACCAAAGAACCAAAACAAGATGTGAAAGAAAAAAAAGAAAAAGAAAAAGACAAGGAAGGGGTTTTGTAGGCTCTGCTGTTAATTCATGATGTTAGTAACTTGTGCTACTGGAGAGACAGGCAGGTCAGTGGCCTGGGTCCTCGAAGAAACTCTGTCCCTATCTTCTTTGTGCTCTTGGGCAATCATTGAGTTATGGACTTAAATTCCTGTTCACCTCGTTTTTTTGTGAATTGTGTGGTGAAGTTTGTATGTTATTACACTGAACTCTGAAGCTCAAGAAATTGCTTAAAAGGAGATACGGAGGGGAAGGTCAGAGAAGAAAAAAGAAGGAGAAATGGCGTGGAGTACGGGAGTTTTAAGGCACCTTATTCGTAATAATTGGTGTGACTGTTACCCAACTTCCCATTTCCCCCTGCCCTGCATCCCAAGACCTCCTGGGCTCAGCTCTGCGTCCAAGACAGTGGGAAGCCTGGTCCTGGAAAGGATGTGGTGTGATGTGAAGAGACATGAGTTCCTCCGTTTTGTAAATAATTTTCTCCTTAATTTGAAAAGAGCTTCCACCCTTTCCCCTGAAAAAGAGTGAATTTCCTAGAGGAATAAATTATTCATTGAAACAAACTCGCATGCGTCCCATTCTGAATTTGGCTTCGAAGTTGCACAAAAGCCGGAGGAGGAGCTAGAAGCAGGATAGACCGTCTTGAGCAGAGCAGACGCTCCGTTTGGCGGTGAAAACCATTTGGGGGAATATCAGCTGCCCCAAGAAGAGCTGTGACTTTTTAACGAGTAAAACGTTATCCAATAGTGTCTTGAATCTGGGGAATATTTTCATGTCAGGTCACGATGTAATCCTATGTTTCAGGCATAAACATTCAGAGTAATTCTGTAGTGAAAATGAGTTCCGCATTTGAGTTGCTAATTTCATCTTCGCCGTTTGAGTCTTTCAACCGAGGGCATCTTTTGTGTGACGAGTGTTATTTCAGGTGCTTACATTAAAAGATGAATAAGGTGTCAAGGTCACAACAAAAAGTTAAAATGTGAAAAGATCTATATAATACAAAATGCTATGGGAGGTCCAAAGAAACAAGAACACAGCATCATCATAGAGTAGCAGGTGATGATGATAATAGCAGTGAGAGGACAGTGCGGTGGCTCATGCCTGTAGTCCCAGCAGTTTTGGAGGCCAAGGCAGGAGGATCACTTGAGCCCAAGAGTTCAAGACCAGCTTGGGCAATATAGTGAGACCCCATCTCTACAAAACATTAAAAAGTTAGCCAAGCATGGTGGTAGACACCTGTAGTCCCAGCTACTAGAGAGGCTGAAGGTGGGAGGATAACTTGAGGCCTGGAGGTCGAGCTTACAGTGAGCTGTGATCCTGCCACTGTACTCTAGCCTGTGGAGCAGAGCAAGACCCTGTGTCAAGTAATAATAATAACATAACAATAATAATAGCAGTGAGCAGGTAAACCCGATTTATGTAGCACTGATTGACACTTCATATACTCTGTCTACAGATGTGGACACTGAATTCAGGAGAGGAAAAGTTAACTCGCTTAAAGCCTCAGTGGCAGAGCAAATTTGAACCCCCCATTATTATTCTGTAGATACGTATCATAAAAGAACAATATTTTAGCTAATTCATCATGCTGAGTTTTAAAATTATTTCTCAGTCATGTATTAACTCATATACCAGTATGTTTTTCTTAGTGTTCAAAACAAATCTATTTGATGTAATTTTTAGTTGTTGTTTTATGTCATTAGTATTTGTATGTTTACCTAAAAAGTTATTGAGTCACATGTAAACAAGAAATAATTAATGGCTTGAAAGCAACTGAAGAGGGTTAAAGGAAAGCAGTTTGTCAGCATAAAGCGTGTCCTTTATTCTTTTCTCTGGGGCCCTTTCTTAACACCTTTATCCTCAGAGTTACCTAGTTGTCCGTAAGATACATAAGCAACAAAGAGAAGAAAAAAATCATATAATTCTATTATTCTCTCTTGCACGAGACATATCTATGGAAGGTAGATGTTCTTGCCAATCTGTACATGGTAATTACTTTGTTTTAAAAATTCCCTTTGTTGGCTGGGTGCGGTGGCTCATGCCTGTAATCCCTACACTTTGGGAGGCCGAAGCGGGTAGATCACTTGAGGTTAGGAGTTCGAGACGAGCCTGGCTAACATGGTGAAACCTGTCTCTACTAAAAATACAAAAATTAGCTGGGCGTGGTAGCAGGCGCCTGTAATCCCAGCTACTCAGGAGGCTGAGGCAGGAGAATTGCTTGAACCCAGGAGGTGGAGGTTGCAGTGAGCTGAGATCAATTAGGTAGCCTTATAATTGAAAGCAAAAGCAACCTTTTTAAAAATGCATTTTAGAGTGGTGTTCTAACTAGAAATATTGAAAGTTGAAGTTTTTCCTGATTCATGACCATATCTTATGTTAGTATATGTTTTATTTGTAAGGGAAAATAAGATTTCCATTGAAGAACAGAAGTTGTTGATTATCAAACATCAGAAGATATTTTGACTAGAGGAAGTAAATGTTTTAAGCGGTTCATTGAAAGGACATTTCAATGATTAACAGGAACTGTGCCACACCAGTTAGGCTTAATAGTTTATTTAACATCTAGATATTTCTTCTGTTTTAGTTCTTCATTAAATTTTAATATCTTCTAACTCTTGAAAACTCAGTATACCCACAAACAGCAATGCTAAATTAAAGCGAGTTAGATGTCTGTGTGGCTTCTGAGTCTAAAGAATTTGATGCTTCTTAATTAATATGGGATTAATGATTTTTTTACTGGAGGGATGGTTGGGTTTTGTAAGTAAGTCCCTTGTCCCTGGTCAAGGGACAACTGGGACCTGAAATCCCTGAAATACTGTGAACTGTTTGGGGCAACTTTTCCTTCTCTGGCTGAGTCACAAAAAGTTGATGTTGTCTTCAGTTCACATAAAGGTGCATGTAGGTTAATGGCAACCTTGATTTTAAGAAAAAGAAAAATGATAAGGTCCTAAGTCTCAGTTTCATCAGGATGGGGTGTGTGTGTGTGTGTGTGTGTGTGTGTGTGTGTGTGTGCTCATGCACAGGTGGGTTTGGAGGGATGTGGCAGAACGAGAGGGGCAACTTTGTATAAAAGGGAAATTTTAAAAGTCTTAATGGATAAAACTATATTATTACATTAGGGAGACTTGTCATGTTTTATTTTATTTCCAGAAGAGGACTGTCAGAAGGACGTAGAAGGCACAGTTTTACTGTGAGAAGCAAAGATTCTTTACCTACGCATTTTACAAGAAATGTGCAGAAAGCCATTGATAAATATACCTGGTAAGAATTCACCTTGTTCATTGCTTCAGATTACAAAATCACAAAATGCCCGTAACAAATGTGGGAAGGAAGTTAGTGACTGGCCATGAATTTCTAAAAGTAAGATGCAGTTTTATTTTTAACCTAGTGTAAACATCACACTGTAAAAATATTTCAAAATTAGTATACTGTGAAATTAATAAATATATTTAATGAAAGAAAGAGGAAGCAGGCTCAGAAAAGTGAAGCCACTTAGCCATCCAAGCCCTTCCAGCAAATGTGATTTCTTTGCTCATGTTCATTCCTGCAGCGAATCCTTGTCATCCTTTTCCTCCAGCGGAAGCCACACACCCACGGGAGCCCACACCTCTTGGTCTGGGTCGGCCACACAGAGCTCCACCACCGGCTCGTCCACGGAGAGGGGCTCCATTTATTCCTGGAGAGATGACGTATGTCTCGGAATATTTTGGATAATCTTGTAATTACAGTTTATAGTGAAGAGTTGCTTCCTTATATTCAAAATTATTTTTACCAATTATAAAAGCATGACCTATTGCATACATACATGTACATACATGTAAAAGCATGTACATGTTACATGTGAAAATAATAGATCACGAACTGTGGAGGAAAACAGAACTCCCTCGTTACCTTCTGGCCCCGTCTTAGCTGCCCGCAGTTTTCTTGTTTCCACCCTGCAGCCGGCTCTCCGGGTGTGTGCTCCTTGTGACTTCTTGGACGGTATCCACGGCCAGAAATTCAGGACTTGAATAAGAAAAAAATGCTGGAAAAGTAAAAGCTGTGACAGCCACTGTGATTAGAGAACTCCCCGCCAGTATTCCCAGTTGGGTATTTCACCTTCACCTCCTACCCCTGGGGGGGCTGTTGCCTCTGAACTGCTTCTGTCTGTGTGAGCCTGGGATTCTGGCTGGGCGAGCTCCGCCTCCACTGCTCCAGCTTGCTCAGGAGCTCCCTGGCTCCAGTCTCCTCCCTCCTCCTCCCTCCAGGGGTCTCCGAGGATCCCAGGACACAGCCCTCCTTTTTAAGGCCCACCTGGCTACAGCACCTTGGGTGTTCTGTTTTACCTCTTTATGCTGGGTTTTTTTTGTTGCTGTTGTTGTTTTTTTTGCTTGCTTTCTCTCTCTCTCTCTGTCTCTCTCTTTTTTTTTTTTTTTTTTTTTTTTTTGAGACAGAGTCTCGCTGTCGCCCAGGCTGGAGTGCAGTGGCGCTATCTCGGCTCACTGCAAGCTCCGCCTCCCGGGTTCACGCCATTCTCCTGCCTCAGCTTCCGGAGTAGCTGGGACTACAGGCGCCCACCACCACGCCCGGCTAATTTTTTTGTATTTTTAATAGAGACGGGGTTTCACCGTGTTAGCCAGGATGGTCTCGATCTCCTGACCTCGTGATCCGCCTGCCTCGGCCTCCCAAAGTGCTGGGATTACAGGCGTGAGCCACTGCGTCCGGCCTTTTCTCTCTTTTTTTTTTAAGACAGAGTCTTGCTCTGTCACTCAAGCTGAAGTGCAGTGGTGCCATCTCGGCTCACTGCAACCTCCGCCTACCAGGTTCAAGCAATACTCCTGTCTCAGCCTCCCGAGTAGCTGGGATTACAGGTGTGCACCACCATGCCCAGTTAATTTTTGTATTTTTAGTAGAGACGGTGTTTCACCATGTTGGCCAGGCTGGTTTCGAACTCCTGACGTTGTGATCCGCCTGCCTCGGCCTCTCATGGCATGAGCCACTGCACCCGGCCTCTTTTAAAAGCTGTTCCCCACTCCCACTGCACATGGGAATCCGCTTCTGTCCGCAGCTGTGCAGCTGTGATTCTCAGGGGAGCCGGCAGGGCAGGTGCACCGAGGGGGTCTGGAAGGGACTCAGCTCAGCACTGCTAGGAGGACCTTTCACGCACGCAGCTCCCTTACTTAGGGGCAGCTGCCTCCTTCCTCTCCCTTACACCCACTCACCACCACCCCTCAAGCCCACCTTCCTTGGTAGAAGGCTGAGCACCACTGCTTTACTCTGTCCAAATTCTAGGATTCTTTTAGTACAATGTTTAATGGAATTACCAGGGAAATTCGTATAACTTCCATTAATACTCAGGCCTAACCCTAATAACCACACTTCTTAGGATAACTAAGGATTTTTTTTTCCAGTTCATTGATTTAAGGAGATTAATGGCCTTTTCTACAAAAGTAGTTTTCTTTTCTGTGGTATCACCAGAAGAAAAAAAATCTTGTATTTTGCAGGTGTGCTTAGGTGTGTCAGGCACAGCTCTGTGAGGGACACGTGGCTGCCTGTGTTTGCAGACATACAGATGTGGACGTGTCTGTGTGTCTACGCTGATGTCTGTGGCAGTATGAACACCTCCACCTATACCTCTATCTATGCAAATTCTCGAGTCTCATAACTTCCGTGGCAGCAGTTTTCTCTATTTAACAGTAAAAGAATCCGAGGCTCAGAATGAGATGGCATTTCTCAGAAAGGTAACAGCTGGAGCACAGGTGTGTCTGACTGCAAAGCCACCATCTTTTTACCAAGTGATGCACCCTCCTACATAGTGGGTGACAGTAAATGTATAAGTAGCGTTGATCCAGAAGCCCGCAGTTCTGTAACTTGCAGTGTCGTAACCAAGTGTGCATTTCTGTTTAGGAATTTGACGAAGCCAGTTCACAGTCAGTGCAGCGGTTACTCTGGGAGGTGGAGGAAATGTTATTTGAAGGGAAAGTGAACCCTCAGACCCAGAGTCTGCTGGCCGAATGCGGGGAGTGGACAAGAAGATCCCTCCATTTGAGGTGGGACCTTGTTGGTGGAAGTTCTCTGGGGTGGGTTTTCGAAGCACCCACCCCTGACCTGCCTCGATACATTCAGTACATTTGGTCTGAAAGTGCCTGCCCAGTCAGAATATGGATGCAGAGCGCAGTCCTTCACTGAGAGATCACTTTCCTCTTACGGTGTCTGAGGAAATACTGAGACATTCCAGTACTCAAGTGCCTTTTAATTTGTGAGAAGCAAATTCAGCCCATCCTGAGAAGGTCATGACACATATACGAATGCAAGAATGGTGGAGGCCACCTCTTACCTTCACATTCACTGTGTGTGAGCAGCACATGTCTGTCTTCATCACAGAACACAGCGAGGGTGGGCAGAGATGATTTGCTGAACGGCTGGATAGATGGGTCTTCCCATCTCACCCATTCCTTATGTAGGGAGGAGCATGTGTTACTTTTTATATCAAAGATGGAGAATATGGATTTGGTATGAAGGCAAGCTTTTCTTTTCTTTTTCTTTTTTTTTTTTGAGACGGAGTCTTGCTCTGTCGCCCAGGCTGGAGTGCAGTGGCGCGATCTCAGCTCACTGCAAGCTCAGCCTCCTGGGTTCACGCCATCCTCCTGCCTCAGCCTCCCCAGTAGCTGGGACTACAGGCACCCGCCACCACGCCCGGCTAATTTTTTGTATTTTTAGTAGAGACGGGGTTTCACCGTGTTAGCCAGGATGGTCTTGATCTCCTAACCTCGTGATCCGCCCGCCTCAGCCTCCCAAAGTGCTGGGATTACAGGCATGAGCCACCGCGCCTGGCCAAAAGCAAGCTTTTCTTTCAGTCACACAGCCAACGTACTGGGGGACAGTTTATAAAAGTTACCTGAGTTCCTCTGGATTCTGTCTGGGGAGAATCAATCAGAACACTCATGTAAATGTGGCTGGATTTCCTGGTTACATTCACGAGGTAACTTTTACAGAAATCTTGACCAACTAGGGTTTTTTTTTTTTTTTTCTTTTCAACCCTTAATAAGCCACCTGCCCTAAAGAGTATGATATGTCCACTAGATACTAGTTGTGGATACTCACTTTTCTGGGGATGATCACTCACCAGAAATTCGGGAGCTCACACTTATTCTTGTCACTGCTGTCTTACATCATTGATAGAAATGGAGGGAACATGGGAAAAGATTGTCAGGTACATAAGCCAAGTGTGCATATTTGTATATTTGTATTCTTGTTATGTTTGTGTGTAACTGTGTATTAGTTAATATGTATGGAGAGCTTCTTTATGCCCCGTGTTGCCTTAGACACCTGAGCCTGTCATATGTGATCTCTAAGCCATTCATCAGCCCTGCAAGGTAACCATTATTATCCTGTTTTGCAAATGAAAGACAAACAAATGAAATTAGCCTGAGAACCTTGCCTGAGACTGAGTCAGTGGAAGAACAGTCTGGCCTAAACTCTCAAAGTCACACTTCTGTGATGTGTGATGCTTCCCACGTACCCATACACATCTTATCATACACATGCCTTCAAAATCATTGTCTCCTGCTTTTAAAATCTCCAAACATTTTCCCTTTGTCTGATCAAAAATGTCAGTAGCTTCTCTTTGACCTTGCAGAGTATTAGGAAGACAGCTAATCCTGCCCACTGACGAAGGCGTCCAGCATTTCCAGGGCAGCACTCCTGCCTCTGCAGTCCACAGACCCCCGCTCAGTGCCTGCGGACACAGCAGCAACATCAGAGAGTATGTTCAGATAAGTGACTCTTAAAAAGTATTGTTAGCTGTATTTTAGTTATACTTTTTCATGTTTATCTCATCTATAAGCCTTGGCTCCACCCAGTTTGGAAATTTAGATTCCGATGAAGGGCAGGTACAGAGAACAATTTTTATAAGAAGCTTTTGATTCTGAATTGATGATAGGTGTATATGTGTGTATATAGAGAGATGTGTAATATATATATGGAACACACATGCACACACATGGTAGTTACCTTCCACGTTTGTTCCAAAGGCGCTGTGAAAGGTGGACTGGGTGCAGGATGGAAACCGCCTCACTGTGATGGATTATAAGCCTCCAGGCGGTGGCAGCAGGAGAAATGAAGCTCTGTCCTGTCATTTCTGTTCACTAGCAGATTTTGATGACTCTATGCCATTCACACATATTTGGTGTGCCGTGACACAATGCAGTCCTTTCACTGCAACCAAAGAGGGTACAAACTCATAGAATAATTTAGGCTTTTAAGAAGCCCTTAAAATGTTTAGTGATGCCTGTATTAAAGTGTTTTTAAGGACATGAGTTTTGTCCAATGTAATATTCAACCGTTTTGGGGGGGGGGGATTCTGTACTTTACGGATAATTGAAAGATCCGCCATGATCGTTTAAGCATTGCGTTCTTGGTGTTCTATACTCCCATGTAGAATCTGTTTTTTTCCCATAGGTTGTGCATTTCTGGCTCTCAAATAGTCCCAGCAGCACTCTCAGCCTCTGCCTTGCCAGGCCCTGATGACACAGGGGTTGCTGACCTAACGGCACGTTCATCCCTGGAAGAAGAGGTTTACCATGTGGATGGAAAGATTGAGGAGTATTTCGCTTTTGACAGAAAAGAGGAGTAAATAGAATCTTATTTGACAGTGACCTCATAAAATAATATTAATTTATTTGACATTTATTGTTATCGTATGCTCATTAAGTGTTTTGTGTATTTTTTACTCACCCAAAAGATTTCTGTTCTTTTGAGAGTAATGTACTCCCCAGGGCTTTTGGATTCCTAGCAGGCGGTGCGGGTGCGGGAGCAGCGAAGAGGGTGTTCAGCGCCCTTGTAAAAGCAGACAAGGCTCCTCGCAGCCCTGGTCCTGGGGGCTCCAGGTTCCCCAGCCCTGGCTGCCCAAAAGGGCCTAAGGGGAGTTCCCGCCTCTGCACTAAATTCGTATTTTGTTCTTTTTATATTATTTTATTTTTTGAGACGGAGTCTCGCTCTGTCGCCCAGGCTGGAGTGCAGTGGTGCGAGCTCGGCTCACTGCAAGCTCCGCCTCCCGGATTCACGCCATTCCCCTGCCTCAGCCTCCCGAGTAGCTGGAACTGCAGGCGCCCACCACCACGCCCGGATCATTTTTTGTTTTTTTTTTTTCAGTAGAGACGGGGTTTCACCATGTTACCCAGGATGGCCTCAATCTCCTGACCTCGTGATCCTTCTGCCTCAGCCTCCCAAAGTGCTGAGATTACAGGCGTGAGCCACCATGCCTGGCCTCGTATTTTGTTCTTAATCAAAAACTACAACTATTACATTTGCCCCATGATTGAAAATTGGCACATTAAAAAGTAACACTGATAAAACAAGTCTTAACACATTTAAGAAGACTGAAATCAAGCATCTTTTCTGATCCCAGTGGTACAAAACTGAAAGTCAATAACAGGAAGAAAACTAGAAAACTCACAAATATGTGTAAACTAAATAACCCGCTCCTCAGCAATCAGGCAGTAGGTCAAAGAAGAAACCAAAAGGGAAATCAAAAAACATAATTTGACAAAATAAAATGGAAACACAACATGTTAAAATCAAACTTATGGGGTACAGTAGAAGCAGCTCTAAGAGGGAAACCTATGGCAATAAATGCCTACATTGAGAAAAAAGAAATATCTGAAATAAACAACCTAACTTTATACTTGAAGGAATGAGAAAAAGAACAAACTAAGCCCAGACTTAGTAGAAGGAAGGAAATAACAAAGCTCGGAGCCGAAATAAATGAAGAGACTAGAAAAAAAAGAAAGAGCAATGAAACCAAGAGTTGGTTTCTTGTTTTTATTCATGTGTAATGGGCAAAAATTATATATGTTAAAAAAGAACGATGCTGTTTAACAAAGAATGTTTATTAATATATGTATACATGTACATACATGAATGTGTGTAGATAGAATTATTTTAACTCTAAGCATTGATCTTTTAGTAATTGGAGTGGGTTTTTATTCTTAGTGATGATGAATGTCTTGAACAAAAACCAGCTCAGCCTGGTAGGAAATGGCGTGAACTCGGACTTCCTCCTGTTTCCCCGTGTGACTGTGTCAAAGATGCCGTGGCAGCAGAAGTGTTTGATCACGTCTGGACAAATATGGTAGAACTTTTGGAAGAGCTGATTAGAAAACACTGGGAAACTACACTCACAGGTACTTATATGCAGAATTTAGCTTAATGAAAAGAAAAAGTCTCTGTTCCTCGGCCCTGGGCTCCTGCTCCCCAGGTTGGCCAGACCTAGAACATGACCTGTGAGAAGACAGGTGGGTGTTCTGACTTTACTCACGAGTGCTCTTTAGTCCCTTCAAAAAGGACGCTATTGTTTTTTGTGTTATAAAAAATAATGCAGGGCTGGCTGGGTGCAGTGGCTCACGCCTGTAATCCCAGCACTTTGGGAGGCCGAGGCAGGTAGATCACCTGAGGTCAGGAGTTCAAGACCAGCCTGGCCAACATGATGAAAGCCTGTCTCTACTAAAAATACAAAAATGAGCCAGGCGTGGTGGCACGTGCCTGTAATCCCAGCTACTCGGGAGGCTGAGGCAGGAGAATTGCTTGAACCCAGGAGGTGGAGATTGCAGTGAGCAGAGATCACACCACCGCACTCCAGCCTGGGCAACAAGAGTAAAACTGCATCTCAAAAAAAAAAAAAAAAAAAAAAATGCAGAGCAGGCATGGTGACTCAGAACTTTGGGAGACCAAGGCAGGAGAATTACTTGAACCCAGAGGTTCAAGGCCAGCTCAGCTTGGGCAACATAGTAAGACCCTGTCTTTTCAAAAAACACAAATAAAAAGTTAGCCAGGCACGGTGGCACGTGCCTGTAGGCCCAGCTACTCAGGAGGCTGAGGTGGGAGGACCCCTTGAGCTCAGGAATTCAATATTAAAAGTGAGCTGTGATCGCGCCGCTGCACTCCATCCTGGGCAGCAAAGCGAGACCATCTCTCCCCCAAAAATAGCAATGCATATGCAGTCTGGAAAACACACAAATACACAAGAACAAGGCTAGAAGTCACGTTTTTTGTTATAGTAAAAATAATTTACCTCACTACTCTCTAATAATGAGATATTTGTTTTTAATTGTTTGTGACATTATCTGTAATGTAAAATGTAAACATCGCTAATTGAATCGTCCTTTAATCCTCTTACTTCAACATACAAAATATTCTCTAAACTTAACATTGAACAAAAACAAATCATAAAAATGTCAGTGATGGACATTAATGACCAGTTTTATTAATCAATTTGTACAATAAGGCAATAATCATGTTAACCTAAATCCTGTTCTTTTTCCAGTATTTAAGGAATTAGTTGGGCTTTATCATGTGCTGAGAATCTGTATTGCCCACTGTGTAATCTGCTTCTCCAAGCCCTGCAACCACAGTTCCAGCAGCCAGTTGCTCCACAGGGGTCTCTGCCCTCTGTAGTAACATGTGGAGTGGCTGTAGCATGGGCTCGTGGTAGCTCAAGCACACATATTCTCTTTCAAGAGTGAATTTTAAGTATTTGTATTAGATAATCTGATGTTTCTTGTAATATTGATTCTTCTGTTGACACAGAAGGGAAAAAACAGAGAGAAACATTGAAAGTGGCTGGAAACAGATTTCCGCACGTCCTCGTTCCACGCGCTCACGCTGACGGAGCCAGTGGCCCCCCGTGCGGAAGCTCCGAGGCTCACGGCTTCTCCCTGGCTTCTCGTCTGAACCCGCCCCAGGTCGGTGCTTTCACACCCTTCTCCCTCTTGCCTTCATTCTATGTGTCTCTCACCTCAGTTTGTCGTTCTGTTAAACTGCAGTACTGAGATATTTGGGGCTGCTTTCCACGCTGCCCGCAGAGGGGTCCATGCAGGCTTTCCATGGTAACTTAAAGGGAAACCTTCACAGTGTCACAGTGCCTGGAGCCCTTGACGTCCTGCCTATGAAGGACGAGGATGTGCTCAAGTTCCTTGCGGTAGGAGCCCACGCAGGTGGCACCACCCTTGGCTTCCAGATGGAGCAGTATATCCACAAAAGGACGGACCAGCGATGGCATCTCTGTCATAAATCTGAAGGGACCTGGGAGAAGCTGCTGCTGGCAGCTCGTGCCATTGTTGCTGTTGAACCCTGCTGAGGTTCCTGTCTTGCTCCAGGAACACTGGCCGGCGGGCTGTGCTGAAGCTCACTGCTGCCACCAGAGCCACTCCAGCTGCTGGCCGCTTCTCTCCTGGAACCTTCACTCGCCAGACCCAGGCAGCCTTCCAGGAGCCATGTCTGCTGGTCCCATGTCTACTGATCCCAGGCGACCACCAGCCTCTCAGAGAGGCGTCTTGGCTAACCCACCTCCCATTGCTCTGTGGAACACATTCTCCTCTGTGCTGTGTGGAAGTCGCCATCCCGTGCAACAAGGGAGCTCACTCAGTGGGCCTGAAGGGGTGGCTGCTGGCTCAGGGAGTTCTGGGCATGCGTGACACCACCCCCCAGGAACACCCATGGGAGTCCACGCCTGACCTCTGCTTCTGCAGAGACCCTGAAGAGATGGAGGTGGAAGAGCAGCCTGCTGCTGATGCAGCTGTGGCCAAGGAGGAGTTTCAGGGGAACAGATTGCTCCAGTGCCTGCTGAGCATTGCTGCCCAGCCTGAGGCTGCAGACCCAGCCCAAGTACACTGCCGCCCAGCCTGAGGCTGCAGACCCAGCCCAAGTACACTGCTGCCCAGCCTGAGGCTACAGACCCAGCCCCTGTGTGCACGGCTGTCCAGCCTGAGGCTGCAGACCCAGCCCAAGTACACTGCTGCCCAGCCTGAGGCTGCAGACCCAGCCCCTGTGTGCACGGCTGTCCAGCCTGAGGCTGCAGACCCAGCCCCTGTGCATACTACCGCTCAGCCCAAGGGTGCAGACCCAGCCCCTGCACACACTGCCGCCCAGGTTGAGGGTAGAGACCCAGCCCCTGCACACACTGCTGCTCAGCCTGAGGCTGCAGACTGCTCTGAAGGTGCAGGTACCCTTGTGCCTATTCAGCCGTCCCTACTGCAGACTGGAGCACTCAGCCTGCCAGGCAAGCCTGTTCTGCAGCTCCCAATGCTCAGGCCCCTGAATGAGGAGGATCAACCACTGAGCAGTCTCAAGCTGTTCTTCCACAGGCCACCAGCAAGATGGAAATAAGGCCGATGGAAAATAAACATCAGTTTCTATTTAAAACAATGATATTCGGGTCTGTTTGCAACGTGATTATTTCATGAAGTTTAACAGAATTACCACATGGCACTGCTCTGAGATGTGAAGCTGTTTTCTACATTTTGGGAGATTAAAAAAAATGCTTTCCCCTAATATTTCGAGCTAGTTTGAAAATTATAAACGTTCTCCTTTCTTTCCACCAAAGTGATAAAAGAACCAATGAGTATACATTGGGCTTACTCAGCATTTATTGGTTGTAGTTGAGGCGTTTTGAGGAGATACAGAGGTGAATCCTAGTGATACAAAAGCCGTGACACAGGGTCAGGTGCAATACATTCTGTGAGGGTCGCGCAAAAAAAAACTTGTAGAAGAATCAAAGAGAGAGTGATTTGTTCTGATTACAGGAGGGGGATTGGTCTTTTACATTGAAGGTAAAATTTGAGCAGGAATGAGCAAGGCTCTTGTGGGAGAGAACTCTGGGTGGGCCATTTCAGGCCAAGCAAAGGCGTGGATGAGTAAAAGATGGGGCCTGTTTGGGGACTGTGACTGGGCTGAGTTTAGGGGATAAGAAACTGGCAACTGCAGCATAGTGGCAAGAACGGGGAATTAGGAATCGAGAGGCCTGAGAGGAGTATTCTTCTGGATATGTTGTTTAACTTTTCTGAACTTTAGTGTCCTTAGCTTTTAATGAGATTATTATCTTGTCCAAGGGATTATTGTGAGGATAAAATCATAGAAATACCTGAGAGCTCCTACTACAGGGGCCAGCACATACTGAGCGCTTAATCAATTTTTCTTGAATTGCATTTTTATTGAGAGATGTGGTCGCAGGTGAGGCTGGAAAGGATACACTTGTTCACGCGAGGCCTGTAGTGGTGCCAAGGAGGTTGTTTCCACTGCCCACCTTGTGGGGGGAGCAGAGAACACGGGTAAGGCAGGATTCCTAGTCCTGAGCTACACAGAATTTATAGTATAGTTGGAGGGAGCCCAGCCATGCCACACAACACACACAGACACACACCACACCACTCACACACACACCAAACACACCACACACACTGCACACATCCCCCCACACACCCCACACACAAACGCACACCCCACGCAAACACACCACATACCATACACCACACACACACCACACACCAAACACATACCACATACACACACACACTACACACACACACCATGCACACACCACACACCAAACACATACCACATACACACTACACACACCACGCACACACACCACACACCAAACACATACTACATACACACACACTACACACACACACCACACACACACCACACACCAAACACATACCGCATACACACACTGCACACACACCACACACACCACGCACCACACACACCACTCACACACTGCACACACCCCTGACACAAACACACCACACACCAAACACACACCCCACACAAACACACCACACACACAGAAAACACATACCACATACACACACACCACTCACACACACACTGCACACACCCTCCACATAAACACACCACACACCAAACATACATCCCACACAAACACACCACACACCACACACACACCACACACTATACAAACACATACCAAATACACACATACACACACACTACACACCACACGCACACCCCACACATGCACACATACTACATACCACACACACCACATATCATACACACACCACACACATACACCACATGCATACACAACCCACAACACACCACACATGTACACACCCCACACCTACACACCCCACACATACACACACACCTTCACACATACCACCCACACTACCACACACCACACACACACCTCACCACACACCACACCACACCACACCACACACACACCACATCACACCACACCACACACACACACACACATCTCCCCACATGGGAGGCAGTCTAGCTGATAGCAGAGTGAAGCTTGCGTATATAGACTACTAGTTCTGGGCTTGATGTCTGCATTTAATACTCCGTGATTTTAAATCAGTCCCTGTTTCTCAAAACCTCAGTTTCCTGATTTATGAGGTAGGAAGCTGTGAGAATTAAAGGAGATAAAACATTTCGCGTAGTGTCTGGTGTAGAGTGGACATTCAATAAGTGTTACCTTTTGTTATAATCAGATGCTAATTATATATTAATAGTCTATATAATCCTTTGTAATTAGATTTTTGTGTAATTTTTTAATTAGATGTAATGTTTTGTAATTATATATATTTTATAATGAGATGTGTTTTGGATCATAAGTGCCCTGGGAGTCAGAAGAAAAATATACTTTTCTCAGAGTAGGGTAAGATATGAACCCAGCCCTAAATGACAGGTGTGATTCGTTAACATGAGAAAGGAAGGGAGGCTCTTCAAAGCAAAAGCAAAACTGCACCTGGCGTGGGAGCTTCTAAACCCGCCATCTTTGTGAGACTGAAGGGACACAGGCCTGAACAGAACCTGTGCTTCGGGGAGCAGTGGGGAGAACAGAGCGTCTCAGAGGCTTGTTTCACTCTCTAGTGTAAGTCTTCTGTGCCTTTTCTGTTCTAAAGAAACTTTTGGAATTGCCACCTGCTTATTGTATTTTTTTGTTCTCTTTAAACTGCTCTGACAAGTTCAATACAACATTTCCCACTTAAAAAAAATAGGCAGTATGAATATCACACAAAGAGCAGTGGATGAGCCTTTAAATATCAGGCAAAATAAACAGACCAGAAGAATATGGACATTCTAGAAGCTGAGGCATTTTTTAAATAGCTGTTTTGTTTTTATAATTACTTTGTTTGGATAAATGTTAAAAAAAAATAAGTGGACAGCAAAGTTAACAGAATAAAAATAGAGCCTGCTTTGAAATACTCAAGGTGTTCTGGTTCTAATTATGAAAGCTCTTAAGTTATTCCTCTACATATGATTGTGGTTGCCACATGTGTTCATGAACTAGAACAGAATTCCAGTCCCAGAAATCCTGTTCTCCTACATCTAAATATTGTTATTTAAAAAAAAATTTAATTTTACTTTAAGTTCTGGGATACATGTGCAGAATGTGCAGGTTTGTTACACAGGTATACATGTGCCATGGTGGTTTGCTGCACCTGCCAGCCTGTCATCTAGGTAAATATTATTTTAAATCCTAGTTGGTCATATTATAGGACTGAAGAGGGAGTTAAGAATTCCTTAGCCCTAAGCTCACGCTTTCTGTCATCTCATTTAATTCTCTCAATAGCTCTGTGAAGTAGGTATGATTTTTCCCCAATGTAAACATGGGGCCATTAAAGGTCCAAGAACAAAGTAAGCTTTCCAGAATTACAAATCAGGAAGCAGTTAGAGCTGGGATTCAGAGTGACGCTTTCGAGGGCCCAGGCCATCTCACCGCTTCTGGGAAGAGAACCCAGGCAAGTGTGGAGAGGAGGAGAGGAGAGGTCCCAGGCAAGCAGGGCAATGAGGAGCCGTGATGCCCGGCCTGTGCTTCTCCCAGTTCTCTCTCTGCCTTCCTCACCCTGGAGTTACCAGAGGCTGATACACGTTGACCACACCAGTGCTCCCTTGCCCTCCAACCTCTGGGATCTCAGAGCATGGCGGGAGACTGAAGCACGGCTCTGCTTCCCTGAAGCCTCCCTGCCAGGTCACCCTGGGCTGGTGGCGTTCCTACCCCGTGCAGCTACCCTCTCCGGGTGCAGGAACCTCTCCCTCACTTCTGGCCACTTTGGGCCAGGTGTGCTCAATGTCCCCACTGTTAGGAGCCTTGGGGAATTAACCAATTCATCGTTAATGTCTCAGCCCACATCTTTATAAAATATATCCCCTTTATTAGTTTTTTCTCCAGTTAGCTGGTGAGTGTGCCGGGTGTTTCCTGCTGATTTCGGACAAGCATCAGTCATTGGAACGGCACTAGGCATTTGTAATTCTTTTTTTTTTTTTTTTTTTTTTTTTTTTTTTTTTTTTACTGTTCTCAGATTCATCGCTTCTCCAGCAGTTTTTATAGTGACATGAATGGTGTCATGACAATTCAAGCAAAACCACTTCAGCGGAGACCTGCCTATTTTGCTGACAGAACGCAGTACGTATCAGAATCAGTAGTAGTTACCCAGCCTCTTCCCTGTGCTGCAAACACTGGAGCACTGAAGACTGCAGGGGACATGAGATCACGAAGGTCCCATTTAATCCCATGCTTCAGATGTGCCTGAGCACGTCTGGAAGAGCAGAAACAGACCCTTCAGTACCAACCACAAAACAGTTACTATCGTGTATTTGGTTGGGAGAGATGGGGAAAGGGGAATGTAGTCCTGAAATTCTTAATCTTGTGGGCTTGACTGTTTGATTACTGACAGTGAAAACCTTAGCCCTCTGCCTGTGGATGATTCTTCATTGAAACAGAAACAGAAATGATGGGTCTTTTCATTCATTCAACCCGTACTTAGGAGTATGTTCCAGGTGCCAGACTGTTCTAGGCAGTGCTCAGCTAAGCACAGACAGGTGCGTTCCCTGTTATCACAGCACTTGCAGCTGAGTAGCTCACAGGATTTCCTTCCCAGGAATGGGAAGGAGGACAAAGCATCAGGTGGAGGGGCACGTGCTCTCTCCTCCGCACGGCACAGACTGGGACGGGCCTCAGACACTCATGGATTATCACCTTCTGCAAAGAAAACACCAGTGCCCTGGAGGCTGCCTTCTCTTGCTTCAGATTCACAGAGACTAAAAACTCCCAACATCTATAGTGACGAAGTTCTTCGGGGAACAAAACTGTGAGTCTCGTTTCTTTCATAGTAAACTAAAGGTCACGGGGGACCTAGATGCTTCTCAGTTAGGGTTTATGGATCATCCTGGACAAAGCATCCTCTACCTAGTTTTACATAGATGCTTTTCTAAGGAGTTCATTGAGCATTTAACATTCCGCTTGCTCCAGTCGTCTACTTAGCTGTATCCTAGGACACAAGGTCAGGCAATGTCCCTGTCACACAGGCGGAATGAGCCTCTGATGGTGGGGGACCTTGGGTGGATTTCAGTGGCCTCATCTGTGAAATGAATAATTAGCTAATGCCTTTCAATTACACAATTAATACTTTTCAAGGGGAGGTTTAAATAAAATAATGTATATAAAATGCTATAAAAATAAAAGGACTGTGTCCCTATCGGATTATCTTTAAGGATGCATTTTTCTCTATGTGGGAGTTTCAGCAAAGCTGTTGATTGCGGGATTCACATCCCGTCATGGCCTCCTTAGAAAGGTGCCTGTCTCTTGCCCTCCAGCTAACTTACCAGTATCGGCCAATACTTACATTGATAATAATAGCTAATGTTTATTGATCACTTTCTTTGTTATCAGCACCAGGTAAATGAATTACATTTATGATCTTATTTATTCCCCACCACAAAACTTTATATTGTTGGGACTCATACTATCCCAAATCTGAGATGAGGGAACAGGCTAAGCCTGCCGGAGATCATCCCCGCCAGGAAGAGGCCCAGCCGGACACACCCACAAGTGCTCTCAGGCTTTAGAGGCCACCTGCTGGACTCCCGGCCTGCAGGGGAGCGGTTATCAGGAGCCGAGCTCAGGAGCGGGCGGCTGCCAACGCTTACCTGGCACCCAGACTTTTTCCAGATGCAGTCATAACCCCCCTTTCAGCTTTTTAATTGGTGACTGTTTCACAGTTTGGGACTGATGTTTCCAGCTGTGTTGGGTCTGCTGTGCTGATTCCTTTGAGATCCCTCTCCCTCCTCCGCCTTGCTTCCCCCCACGCCAGTCAGCAGCACACGGTGCCAGTCAACAACACATGGCAGGCTTTCTCCTCCTGCCCCAGCCTACCTGGGCCCCCTGTCACACCTTCATCAAATAGAAACCCATTTATGTTTCCTACTGAGATACATTCAGATGCCACTAACTGTACAAATCCCTCTGTGTTCTGACCCCTCCCTCCCTGTGGGCTGGTGATTTTTCAGCTTTCTTTTTATTATTGCCACCCTGAGGAGCCCTTTTAGACCATTCTTCCCAATTGCTCTCCCTACACATGGAATTGTAGTCCCACAGACAGCCTGTTTGTCTGTGTGCATAGCTGTGCTCTACACATACGAGGGAAGCTGTGGCTTCAGAGGGGCCAGTGCCCACCCCCTTTGGTGATGCTACCTGTGTCCCCCGGCTTCTCACTCGCCTGGATTCTCACCTGCCAGCCTCACTTTCCCTCTGACCCCCCCATACACCAGCTCTGCGTCTTCTCACCTCCATCCTCTGTCTTTCACTTGTATTGAGATAACATTTTCCCGTAGTTATCAGAGTGCTATAAGTTCCCTGGGAAGCATTCGGATAATACCACACACAGCAAAAATCAAAGACCTCCTGTGTGCCCCTCACGCAGAAACATTGAAATCACAGCTCTTGGCAGATTTCCTGTCACTTGCCAGTTATCCATGTACCTGGGTGCTCAGTGGCATGATGATGTGTTGCAGGCCGACTGGCATGGACCACATGGCTTCCCCACTGGTTCAAACGTCACGGAGCAGGTTCCCCCCGATAGGCACGGAGACCAGGGAGCAGAATACAGCAGTTCCTGGATGCCGCCTTGTTTCTGTAAGACAGATTTCATTCTATTTCAGTGGACCATTTAGGTTCTGTATTGGAAAACAAACAAAAACAACCTTGGCACTTCCAAGTGAAATTAGTAACATGAGATCTGAGTAGCTGTATTCAAATGCCTTCATAATCTGTTTCCAGAAAGTAAATGAATGGCTTATGAGAATTTACAGGGAGTGAGAGGCTTAATTCACCATTTTGTGAAATAAAAGCATGTCTTGAACTAAATCAGAAATTCCAGGTGTCAAGGAAATCTCTGATAGGATAGTGGAGCAAAGAAGAGAGCATGAAATTTGGTCAGGAGACAGGCAGGTCCGCGTGGATCCTGCCACAGAAACTCTCTTCTATGACTTGGTACAAGTCACTTTAATCTCCCTGAGCCTTAGTGTTCTCTGTAAAAGGGGATTAATGATTCTTACCTCTAAAGAATTGTTAGAAAGACAAAATGAACTCATAGGTGTTAAATGATTCCTGACGTGAAATTATGAGCTCAGTAAATTATGACCCTGGTCATTTTTATCGGTCATTTTTACAGCTAACCTTTGCTATGTCTATTGCAGTGGAGGGCAATACCTTCTGCAGTCAGACTCGCCTCGGCCAGGCGGTCAGGTCTGCGGGGGTGGGCTGTTGCCAGCATGCATATCCAGGCAGCCCCCAGGTTTACAGCCACCCTTCACTCCACTTCACACAAGTAACTTGTCTCTAGTCATTTTATACAACACAGAAGAACCCCTGTTGTAGGAGCATAAAGACATAGTGAGAGAAAAACCCTACCTGGGGCCAGGTTTCCTCCTGCATGCCCTGTGCCACCTTGAGCCCAGCACTGGAACCCATTCCCAGAAGGCAAGAGTTGCAAAGTGTTCATGTTTAACCTTAGAATAACATCATTTTACAAAAGGCAGCGGAGTGCAGTGGCTCACGCCTGTAATCCCAGCACTTTGGGAGGCTGAGGCGGGTGGATCACGAGGGCAAGAGTTCAAGACCAGCCTGGCCAACGTAGTGAAACCTCATCTCTACTAAAAATACAAAAAAATTACCTGGATGTGGTGGCACGTGCCTGTAATCCTCGCTACTCGGGAGACTGAGGCAGGAGAATCGCTTGAACCCTGGAGGCCAAGGTTGCAGTGAGCCGCGATCATGCCATTGCACTCCAGCCTGGGTGACAGAGCGAGACTCTGTTTTAAAAAAAAAAAAAAAAAAAAAGGTAAACATCACCTTAAAAAGTCTGCTACTTCACAAATGCAGAATTACATTTTCTTAAGGTTTTTTTAATCTCTCTTTCCCTATTATGACACTATCATTTTATCAGGCTTAATAGTGCAGTTACATAATCAAAATATATTTCGTCAGGTATTTATCCTTAGGATATTTATCCTTAGGAGACCTGATCCTTAGTAATGTCTAACTAAAAGTTTCCAAATAGATGAGTGAACGATTGAGCATGTCGAGATTTTCTTTTGTGTTTTTAAGGATTGCATTTATTTTAAACAAGAACATACTATCCTTCATTTAGTACAGAGGAAGGCATCTACAAAACCGTGTGTCGAGTGCCATGCCTGACGGTACAGAACGATCGCGTCTTCGAGAAAGAACTGCCACCCTGGAACAGTTGTCAAGGCCCAGCACAACCCACACGTTCCGGGTGGGTTCTCTGTTTCCTGTAACTTTAATTTTGAAAAACATTTGAAAAAAATGAAACTTGTCCCTGATTTTATTTTTCTTCCAGCAGTTGGATACACCTCAAAAAAGTTCTTTGACACAAATGGAATTTGCTGCTCACACATGGACAGGTCAAAGTATTTTGACAGGTCAGCTTTTCTCCATATATAAATAAAGTGATGTAGTAAGTGAGATTTCAAGTTTCAGACAGTGAAATGGAAGATGATCTACCTTGATGAGCCTATTTTGCTCATGTAGGAGGGAATAGCAAATGTTTGGGGCCTGTGGCCTGACCTCAGAAACTTCGATCACAGAGCACACCTGCAGAGACTTACCTGCTGTGAGGTCACTTACCTGCACTCACTTACCTGCTGTGAGGTCAAGAAGAGGGGAATGTCCGAAAGCTCTCAATGAACTGGGGGCCTCACTCTAAAAAAAAAAAAAAAAAAAAAAAAAAAAAGCTGTCTTAGGAGCAGTCAGTACCTCTGTCTGCTATAGCGTTTTCATGCTCTATTTCTAAGTGAAACTCTACTCTCAGATTCTCTTTGAAAATCTGATGATAAAAATGCTTGAGAAAATTAACACAGATTTGCTAACTACTTTATAACACAAGGTTTTACAGATAAATAGGTATTCTCAGCCTGGTATGCTGTTCGCAGGATATTCTAGTTTGAATACGGGCCAGTGATGTTTCCAGTTCCAGAACAGTCTCCAACACTGTTTTCAAGGCGGTAGTGTGGCCTCATGAGGTGTGCTGCTCTGGAGTCTGACGTTGGATTTCCACCCTCGCTCTGCCACCGGCTGTGCAACCCTAGGAATGTCCCAACCTCTCTGGCCCTCAGCTTCCTCTTTTATAACAAGCGGGGTAGATAAAATCATTATTGGAAATCTGTGAAAAGGATCTAGCTAGATACCAGGCATATATTGCTCAGAAATGATGAATTATGAACCATTTGTATTATAAATAACCTGAAATTTCAGGGATAATTTATTGTTTTACAGGGAATTTTAAACATATAATTCTAAAAATAAATTTCATACCATGTAAGTGTTGCATAGCACAGATCTGTCGCTGTCCACATCAGCCCTTCTGTCCGTCCTGCAGCATAGTGATGTCGAGATTCTTCAGCTCTTTAAAATTCTGCTCCTGTGCTAGTCGCTCTGGGCTGCTGGGCCTTTTTGTTGCTTTTCTTGTTGTATGTTCCTTAGCAGCATTAGCGGTCATTCTCATGTCAACAGCTCGTTCTCTAAAAAGCAGCCATGCTACATGGTCAGGTGTTGCTTTTATTTATTTATTTATTTATTTATTTTGAGATGAAGTCTCACTGCGACGCCCAGGCTGGAGTGCAGTGGTGCAATCTCAGCTCACCGCAACCTCCACCTCCCAGGTTCAAGCGATTCTGCTGCCACAGCCCCCCAAGTAGCTGGGATTACAGGCACATGCCACGATGCCTGGCTAATTTTTGTATTTTTAGTAGAGATGAGGTTTCATCCTATTGGCCAGGCTGGTCTCAAGCTCCTGACCTCAGGTAATCCACCCATCTTGGCCTCCCAGAGTGCTGGGATTACAGGCATGAGCCACTGCGCCCAGCCCAGGTGTTGCTTTTAACACAATTGTAGGTGCTTGGGGGGAAGTAGGCGCCCAAGTTAGCTTATCAATCATGGATGGGTGTATCAAGTGCTCTGTGCCAAGGTCTGTGCCAAAGGCTGGGATTCAGACAGTAGGGGTGTTTCCGTCTGTGCCTCAAGGAGCATTGAGCCTGGCAGGCAAGCTGGAAAAGGCTGTGAGAGGGGTGAGCAGGACCACCTGGATCCCCTGTCAGATGGCTGGAGGGTGCCGAGGCTTCCTAGAGAGGAGATGACCATCACAAGGGATGTGAGAGAGAGGGAGTGAGGGCTGACAGATGACTCTGTGGATGGCCAGCGGTGGGTGGTGCTGAGTGAGGGAACTGGGGAAATTCTGACGAGTTCACTTTTGGGGATGCTGACTACAGCACGCCGAGTGGAGGTATCTGGGAAGTAGTTGGAGCACACATAAGTAGAGGTTTGGAGTGGGAATTGGGTTCTGAATTTGTTCTAAATCTCACTGTTAATCATTGACCAAATGCCAAGTCAGTGTATTCTCTTATCAGTAACTTTTTTACCTTTAAAATATGCTAGTCATTGTTTCTACAATTATAAAAATAATACATTATCGAAACAGACAACTTACAAAACACAAAAATCCACCAAGGACAACACAGCCAAGGCCCCTGATCTCACGACGTAGAGAGAACGCGGCTCAAAGGCGTGAGCTGTGATGTCGGTGCGATGAGGCGCGTGCCCCATGCAGACGTCCCCAGGCCCCAGGTGAGGCTGCAGGTGAGGCGCATGTGGCCTCACACGGATTAGAGCTTGGGAGCGGGAGGCCTAAGTCTTGTCCCTCAAAAACGGAAAGCTCTTTCTTTCCTCCTGAGCACTCTGTCAACGTCAGCCCACCACGCTGCTCACACAGGGAGTCGCCTCTCTGGCCACCAGCTCAGGCAGCACACCACGATCTAATAGGACATTCAGGAATGAATTAAAAACCAGAGTGGATTCATGGTGACCCCTTCGGCATATCACTCACTGCTTTCTGGAAGAGGAGGTGGGGGTAGAGCTGGTATCGGGGGACTGCAGTGACCCCCACTGGGGGCGTCCACAGGAGTTACATTAACACGTGCAATCACATATGGCCACTTAACTCATGTAGGAGCCAGGGAACGGTCCATGCCAGTCATCTGCGCCTCACTGCCTCTTAACTACTGACCCAAGACAAAAGAGCTATTAGAAGAGAGAATGCAGCCAACCAAATGCACGGCTCCAAGAGGTTTTGCATCTGTAACAACAAGCTAACATTTAGTTCTTTGGTTCAAAATATTTCCCCTCCTTAACCATTTTTTTAATGCTTCAAAGCTCATCCCCATTTGGGGAGTGGGAAGGGTATGTCCAGGCCCCCTCAGGATCAGGCTGGCTTTTCTTCCTTTCCACCAGGTGCACAGGCAAACTGGCCACAGGGGACTCCCTGGAGCTCCATGCAGCTCGGCAGGGCCTGTGCAGTCCGGAAGGGAGGGCAGAGATGCCCAGGGCTGTAGGTGCCGGCCTGTGCAATCCGGAGGAGGCCATGCCTGGTGGTCGTGAGAGACACGGGCCTTGGCACGGAAGTCCTAGCTCTGCTGCTGGGTGCTGTGACACCAGGCATTCCCTGTGGGTCTCAGCTTCCATATCTGTAAAATGGGAATAACACCTCACTCAAGGACTCCTGAAATAAAACACGGAGCAGATAACGCAGTGCCTGGTGCATAACAAGCCTCAACATATCCAAGGACTCATCCTGATCACCCATGAGCCTACTTAAGGTCAACCCTGTCTCATTTAAAAAACAAAACAAGATTGTGCATTCAAGTTCAGGTAGGGTTGGCCCTGTCCAGGGCCAACCCCCACCTGGAACCAGCCAGGCTTGTGCTGCTGGAGAGGAATGGCCAAGCCAACGCACTCGGGACCAGCACTGAGCAGCCTGGTGAGCTCTAAGCCCGCAGAGCAGGCAGGGCCCCCGACAGGCAGGTGGTGTGCAGGGGTCCCTGGGGCACCGAGGGACAGAAAACCTCAGGAGAAGGAGGCCCTTTCACCCTCCAAAGTGGAACCTTCCCCACTGAACACCGGATCTCCCAGCACTGTCTGACCTTCAGTCACATTTTAAACACTGAACAGAGGGACAGAGGGACCTGTGTTCCTTGATGTTTCATCTTTGTTCATCCATCGGTCGTCCTCCACATCAAAGTCCAGAAGCTTCTGCACTAATTTCGAAGTCAGGCTGAACCTTGAGTCATGAACAAAACTCTTTCAATTTTCCTCTAAGTCTTCATGGAGCTCATCATAAGTAGGATCCTCATAAAGGAATTTCTGAATCATTCCGATCAGTAATTCTAAGAACCACATCTTTCTGCGGTCCTTCTGAGTGGCCCAGCTGTGCAAGAGACATCCCCATGCAAAAGCAAAGCCTTGATAGCACCTGATCTCAGGCCGGATGTTGGCTCCATGCACCCTGCGGTGCTGCCTTCCTTCAGTGACGCCAACGCTCCTGCCTTCCTCCTCCTTCAGTCACACCCACACTCTGCCTTCCTCCCAGCCTTCCTGACGCCCTTCCCCATGTAACCCCGCATCCGCCTTCATGATGGCATCCAACATGGCCTGGCTCCCAGGGTCAGGCCCAGACACACCACTTCAGAGGATGAGCTCTTATCAGGAACTCTGAGACAGCTATTATTGATGGTCAGAGGTCTTTTCTATATCTGCAGAAGTGATCGAGGGTCCATAAGAGGGATCTTCTTGTCTTTCTGAGGGTTTGTTTTCTTTTTCTCTGAGAAGCAGGCACATGACCTCCTTGCTACCTTTGCATCCAGGTCAAAAAGCACTGGAAACTACTAACTTATCAACTTTTATTATTTCTGTGATAGAAAAAAAGAGGAGCCAAAGGGGTATTCCAGGTAGTGGGAAGGATCCCTTAAAGTACCTGGCGTTGCACCTGCCCCTGGGAAGCAGGAGAGCTGCCAGGAAGTAGTGCTCCCTCAGCCTCCTGGGCCAGGACCCGCCTCTGCGTGGAAGCTTCTCGCAAATCCACCAGCTCGGGAGGACGCGTGGCCTGCACCTCAGCTGGATTTTGGGGGAGCACACTTCCTTTTCCTTAGGACCCTAATAGGCAGTTTTTGCATATGACTATTTCCTAATTTATACAAAAGTGTATTAAAATAAAATATATATTTTAAAGTATTTGCATGGAATGTACAAAACAGTCGTTCTGAGTGGTTGCCTTTGTAACATTTTAATGAGAATTACCTTTTGCTTGGTGTTTCCAGGTTCACAATATGTGCCTAAATCTTTTCAGAGGACAACTTTGACTTTCAAGAAGAGATTCCAAGTGACATCTTGAAACCACCTCCCCAGAACCATTGGAGCACTCGTGGCCTCGGCACACTGCTTATCACTTGAACAATGGAGGAACAAGTGTTATATTTATCTGTGTGTCTGACAGTGTGAGATGTTAGACCGAGAGAAAAGCAAACAAATAAATCACTTAATCTTGAACACTTTGCACTGTAAAGACAGTGAAAGTCAAACCCACCAAGCTGCCTTGCTGAAAGCATCTCCAAGGTTCTGTAGGCTTTGTTCAGAAGACCCTGATGTGTGTTTGTAGTCCGTCATTTTATCAATGATACACAAACATAATTAGCATGTGTATGTACTCACACACTAATTACATGTAAGAATATATTATCTAGGAATATGTCATTTGTAATTTTGTACTCTGACGTATTTTCTAGTCTCACCCTATTAGTAATTCTGTCAAAATCCTAGACACTAGTAGATATTAGTATTTGAGACAATATGTCAGAGTCTGAATAAGACTCAGCTTGTTCTAGTCATGCTGAGTTTCTCATATATTTTTTAAAAGTGCTTCCGCCATGAACCTCTTTGAGAAATGTCAGTGGCAAAATCTCCCAAGCTAATTTTCTTTTTCTATGTTCCATCTTCAAATTCAGACAGTTCATGTGAAGTACCCCACATTTATTGATCTTAGGGTTGAATATAAACGTAATTAAAAGCTATGGCAGGTAATGTCATCTTTATTGTTTACAGTCGAAGCTCCTCCATGGGAGGGGAGCCTCCCACCCTCCATGTGCCATCAGGAGCTGGCCTTTGCCCAGACGCCACCACTGCAATGACACCTTCCCAGAGCCCTCATCTCCTCGCGCTCTGTCCTGCTCTGCCTGGCTTTTCTTCAGAGTGTGTTTCCCCATCTGACATTACTGTAGAAAATGGAGCAGAGAACGGGAAGGGGAATTAGCAGAGATGAGGCTCCAGGCATGTCTTCCTCTTGTCCCTCTCCCCACTGTTTCTCTTGATTGTGATTCAAGTCCTTACACTCATTTTGACATTCTCAGATCTCAAATCAGCGAATTTCTTCTTTTCTATCAGATAATTGCATTTCATCAGTCTAATTATTACTAATCCAAACTGTAACTTTATAAGGCTATATATATGAGCATATTTATAAACTTAGATTTATAGACTATATACACACATATATGTATCATATAAATGCATAATAAATTACTTTCAGACTATTTCTGGCTGTAAGGAGAAGGGATCATTGCCTACTAGTAGATGTCTGAAATTTTAAAAGATGTGTTGAGACTAACATTGATGTTGTCCTTTATCACAGGGTGACAAAAATGACGCAGAGCCTTGCCTCTGTTTGAAAATTTCTCCTTGACTTTGCTGACTCCATTTCTTTTTTCTTTTCTTTTTTTTTTGAAACGGAGTCTGGCTCTGTCGCCCCAGCTGGAGTGCAGTGGCACGATCTCGGCTCTCTACAACCTCCACCTCCTGGGCTCAAGCGATTCTCCTGCCTCAGCCTCCTGGGTAGCTAGGATTACAGGTGCATGCCACCACACCCAGCTAAATTTTTTTTGTATTTTTAGTAGAGGCAGGGTTTCACCATGTTAGCCAGGCCGGTGTTGAACTCCTGACCTCAGGTGATCCGCCCACCTCGGCCTCCCAAAGTGCTGGGATTACAGGCGTGAGCTTCCGCGCCTGGCCAGCTGACTCCATTTCTATAGCAATGAGACACATTAGGCAGCAGCAGTAGCAGTGACCACCAGGTCCATGCCTCTTTTCCATGGTCACAGCTCCATGTGTCCGGGGAAGATTGCTAATGCTTAGTTTCCTGCACAAAGCAAACCAAAGCATTTTTGAGAATTTTCTACATTATTCCTAAACATTAGCAATAGAAACTTTTAAGAGCAAATGCCAGTCTTAATTCAGCAGCTCTCCCACTTGAGGAATAGTTAGATATGTGAGTAGCCTGGAGCCCATGTTGTAGGGCTGCTGGTTAGGTGCTCTCTGGTGCATCATTACTGCTCAAAGCATGACCCACTTGCTCTTTCAGATCCACTCAGGGTATTTTATGTCCATTTCCAGGAACCATCCAACTCCTTCCCTATTCAGTCCTAACTTCCTTTTTTTTTTTTTTTTACTTGACGTTCAGGGGCGCACGTGCGGGTTGTTACACAGATAAACTTGTGTCGTGGGGGTGTGTTGTACAGATTGTCACCCAGGTATTGAGCCTAGTATCCGTTAGTTATTTTTCCTGATCCTCTCCCTCCTTCCACCCTCCACCCTTTGACAGGCCCTAGTGTGTGCTGTTCCCCTCTGTGTCCATGTGTTCTCACCATTTAGCTCCCACTTAGAAGTGAGAACGGATGGCATTTGTTTTTCTGTTTCTGCATTAGTTTGCTAAGGATAATGACTTCCAGCTCCAGCCATGCCTCTGCAAAGGACATAGTCTCATTCTTTTTTATGAGCTCAAGCTTCGTAGTAGGGAAAACACCGGATATTCAGTCTAAACTGACATTAAGGTAGGGTATCCAAGATAAAATGTTTTTTCTTTGAAAACCACTGAATATACTTTACGGTAGCTTTACCTTGTTTGGCTCCAGAGTTTTGCAAATAAGAATCTATTATTTATATATATATTGGTAAAAGACAAAATATTTTTAAAAAGTGATCTTGAGTCTTCTAAACATTAAATTGGAAGATAAAGTGCCATTTTAGAGATTACATAGAGACTTGGCCCTGTCATTGATTTTAAAAATGACCTTCTCATTGCACTGATTTTTACCCCATGTTAAAGTTAGTATTTTATGTATACATTAAATTAGATTTAGATATTAGTAAATAATGCTTATATCAAGGATGGTGCTTTTTAAGCTAATTAGGTAAAAATTAGGGCAGTGTTTTATAATCTACTTTAATAAATGAGTCTTACCTTAGAATTAATCTGTTAAAAAAGAAAAATTGAACTACTTCTGAGATAGATTTTAAAATTCAGATTAGTGAATTTTACACTAATTGAATTACATTAATTAAAATGCCTGTTTATCCAAAACCAAAGAAAGAATGAAGAAATTTTAAACCAATCTAAGAAAATGTAAAATACCATAGAAAACTGCTAGATTTTGTGAATTTAATATAAAAGGAAGTATCCATATTGATATTATTCTGAAATAGATGGAATTTCTACACCAATTCAGAAGTATGTTTTTATATATCATTTGGGTATTATATTTTTTATTGTTTTCTTATAACTACAGATCATTGTGTAGGATTTTTGATTCCTTAATTTCTAATAAAATATAAAAGTGTTAAAAGAGTTTTCAAAAATGTGTAACATTTATAAAAGTATTTTTAGATTCCCAATTTTTGTATCATTTGTGCAAATATCTCTCTATTCTGCAGTTTCTAGTACATAGATATTTATTATTTCTAACTACATAGTAAACTTTCCCCAGTAAATTCTAAGTATATGTCCATATATATTTGCAAAGGCTTTACATAATTTATGAATACTCCGTTGTAATGTTTGTTTCAGAAGTTTATGCTCCTGTGTGGTAATCATCATGGATTTGATTTCATCAAACATTTATTAAGCACTTTCTTGGTGTAAGATTTTGTTCTAAGCATTATAGTGAGCAAGACAGTCTTTGGCCTAAAAGAACTTAGGTTGTAGTGGAGGCGACAGACTATAAACAATTAAATAAAAACATGATACAGGTCAGTTAGCAATAAGTGCTATGAAGAAACAAAGCGAGGCAAGGTGACGGAGTGGAAGGAGCTGCAACTTTCCATCGAGCGGTGGGGGAAGGCTGTGTTGCAGAGGTGGTATTTGAGCAAACCCCAAAGCGGTTGGGGAAGGCTGTGTTGCAGAGGTGATATTTGAGCAAACCCCAAAGAAGATGAGAAAAGAAGCCTGGGAGATATCTGGGGAGAAAGAATTGTAGACAGAGCAGAAAGCATGTGCCTAAACAAGAGTCCACCTGGAATGTCTGAAGAACAGCAGAGAGGCCAGTTCATGGGATGCGCTTGGCAAGGGAGTGAATAATGGGAGCTCAGTGAGCTAACAGGAGCTGAGGGACTGAGGTCCCTTTTGGACTATGGGAAATCTGAAATAAGAAGCCACTGGAGCAGTTGAGTTTTGGGGATAGAATGATATAATCGACAAGAGATGATCCTGTTTCAGTCAGATGATAGTGGTAAGGCTGATGAGAATCCCAGGACTTTGCATGTGTTTTGAAATTTGAGCCAAAAGATGTGCTGTTGGATGAGAGGTGGAGTGTGTCTACAAAAAGAATCGAGAATGCCTCCAGGCTTTTGGCTTCACACTTGGAAGGATGGTGTTGACACTCACTGAAATTGGAAAGACTGCAAGGGGAACACGTTTGGCAGCATGAGGGGCATGTTATGTGTGAGATGCCAATTAGATGCCTAAGTGGAGATATTGAGATATTTGGATATCCACACTTGGGTGTGGAGGTGAGGTATAGACTGGACGTATAAATTTGGGGATTGTCAGCATGTAGATGGTATTTAAGAACTGAAATGGATGAGGCAACCAAGAAAATGAGTGTAGAGAAATGGAGGAAAAAGAAGTACTGAGCCTTGTGCCTTTTAACATCTAAAGGCCTGGGATGTGAAGGAAAACCAGCAAAGCAGACTGAGAAAGAATGGCTGGTGAAGGGAAATAAGAGTCGGGAGAATGTGGCATCCTCAAAGTATGTGTGTGTTTGTGCGGGGGAAGTGTTTCAAGGAAGTGATAGGGACTCAAGTATGTTGAATGCTGTTGATGAGTCAATTACGATGAGGTCTGAGAATCAGACTAAAGGGCTAGCCACATGGAAGTTACTGGTGGCCTTGACAAGATCTGCTAGGTGAATGGACAAGGCGAAAGTAGGCTTGCAGTGGGTTTGGGAGAAAAGAAGAAGAGAGAAATCCAAGACAGTAGTCATGGGCAAGTCTTCTAGGGAATTTTTCTGTACAGGGGAGTAGAGTAGTGTGTGTGTGTGTGTGTGTGTGTGTGTGTGTGTGTGTGTGTGTGCATGCACGTGTGTTTCCTAGTAAGGTTCATCTTGATGAATGTCTTCATTATTCAGTATAAAAATGTTGATCCAAAAAGGAAGATAGCTCTAGTGTTGTCTGGAGGACATGCAGAGTGTATTCCCACTGGAAAATTAAAGAAAAAGCTGACAGAGCTGAGTAAATAGTAAGTTATCACTCAGAAGCAACATTCAGAGAAGGCTACACCTTGTGAAGGATGTCTTCAGAGTTCACAAAAAGAACATTGTGGGGGTGAAAGTTTTAGCTTAGAAGGCAAAAGATTTCAAAAATATACAGAATCAAAATGATGTTAAAAATAAACATGGAGGCATTCCACTACTGTTTATGAAAGAATAGTTCATGAGCAAACTGACCTACTGAGAACAACTATAACAGCTATAAATGGACAAGAAACAGCTCTTCGGAGGCACGCATGGACACCCACATCCACACCCACCCAGCCCCCCAAGACAAAGCAGCACAACTTCAGGAAACAAATTGGGAGACAACAGGAATAATACATTGAGATGAACCCCATATTTGCTACTGTTTTCTTTCCCTGTATCAATATATTTTAGATTAATAACGGGGCATAGAGGCCAAGAAAAAGGGATACCCTCAATATCTGTGACAAGCTCACTAGGCTGCCAAAAGGAATGATGTTGGGAAATGTCTCAGACTTTGAATTGACAATCTTGAAGGACTACACTCTAGGAGTAAGGGCAAGCTTAATACAGACAAGTCCTCAAAACACTAGAAGCAGAACCTAGAATCAATGAAACCTCTGTTTAGATCCAGGTTATATGCCTGTACTTTATATGACCACCAGAAAAAGTATCCTCTTTAAAGAAATATAGCATCACCTAGAATTTCTATTATTTTTATATACAATGTACAGCATTCAATCTAAAATTAAGAGATAGCCCAGGATATAGGGCCAAGTGGCTGAAAGCCAAGAGAAAACAAAATTATAATGGACCCACGCGTGATTAAAATAGTAGCACTATCAGGTACAAGCTAAGAAACAATTTGATTTGCACATTCAAAAATATATTGAAAAACAATTTCAAGAGAGAACTGTAATCTGAAAAATAATCAAAATGATATCCTAGAAATGAATAATACAGTGACTCAAGAATTTACTAGCTGTGTTGAACTGCAGATTACACATAGCAGACAAGAGGCTTAGTAAACTGGAAGGCAGGTCAATACACAGTATTCACTTTGAACAAGCATAAAAAATAGATATTCCTTAAAAATTGTGAGGCCATGTGAGAAAATCTCATATCCTTGTAGTCATAGAGGAGAAAGAGAATAGAACAATGCAGTATTGAACAGATACCATGAAAGAATCTTCCAAAAATAGATAGAAGACATCGATGCACTCATTTAAGAAGCTATAAGAAACACAAGATAGAAAGCAAAACATACTCAGGTCCATCACAAACTGCTAGAAACCCCAAATCAAAAAGAACCAAACAGCAGTCAGAGGGGGGAAAGACTCATTATCTTCAAAGAAGCAAAAATAAGACTAATATTTGACTTTTCAACACAAGTGATGGAAGCTGAAAGACAATATAAAAAGCATCTTTAAAGTTCTGAAAAAAATAATTGCCGACCCAGAATTTTATACGTAGTAAACATATACCTCAAAAATGAGGGCAAAAGAGCAGTATTTTCAGATAAACCAAAATTGGGAATTTATCACGAGCAAATCTGTACTAAAGGAAATACTAACGAGAGCTCTTCACAGAGTAGGAAAATTATCCCAGAAGGAAGTACAATGATAAAAGAAGAAGTAATAAAGATCAGAATGTATAAATACGTGGGAAAATAGAAAAGAATACTCACTGTATAAAATAATGAGTAATATAGAATTCAGTATATATTTGGGATTAAAATATTATAGAAATAGCTTAAAATTGGGAAGGGTTTATTTGCTGTTAAAGTGTTATAGATTCATCATTGTCCAGGATTACTGTTCTAAGGTAGAGTTTTATAAAGCAGTGCATGTGATATAGCGAGATGAAGGCACAAAATACTATCAGGAATGAAAATAGGCATACCACTGCTGATTCTATAGATGTGAAAAAAGATAAGCATTATACTATGAATAACTTGATTTGGTAATTTAGATGAAAATTAAAACTTTGAAAAACATCACATCACTCAAGAAGAAATAGAAAATTTGAAAAGGGTTATGTCTATTATAAGACTTAAATGTATTATTAAAAGCCTTCTCACAAAGACAACTCCAAGTCCTGCTGACTTCATTGGTTAATCCTTCCAAATATTTAAGGAAAAACTAATACCACTAGTAGCAATATCAAAAAGTTCTTCAGGGCTGGGCATGGTGGCTCATGCCTATAATCCCAGCACTTTGGGAGGCTGAAGCAGGAGGATTGCTTGAGCCCAGAGGTTCGAAGTTACCGTGAGTTATGATCACGCCACTGCACTCCAGCCTGGGTAACAGAGTGAGACTTTGTCTCTCTAAAAAACTAACAAAAAAGTTATTCAAGATGATTGTCAGTTTGTAAGGCTACCACAACCCTGATACAAAACCTAACAAGGACATTACAAAAAAAAAAAAAAAAAGTAAATTACAATAAAGTAACTGAGAATTGTAAAAAAAAAAAAAAAAAAAAAGCGAATTATAGGCCAATATCCTCCCTGAACTCCCAAGCAAAATCAAATCAGTAATATATGAAATAGATAATACGTACCATCCAAATTAAATTTATTTCAGAAATGCAAGTTTGATGTACCATATGAAAATCATTCAGTGCAACAAATGATGTAAGGAAACAAGCATGGGATTTTCTCGAAAGACGAAGAAAATGTCTTTATAAAAATTCTTAGTCAACCAGGAAGATAAGAATATAACTGTTATCTTTTCATGAGTATCTAGGGGAAAAAAACAACTGCAAACTGCATACTTAGTGGTAATTTTATTCTGATTTTACTTACTGAAGAAGCTATACTTCCTGAGATCAGATAATACGAAGTGTCAGCTACCGCCACTGTTATTCATGATACGGAATATATTTTCCACCCCAGCAGGGCAAGATTAAACTATTAAAGGGTCTTAAGATTTAGGAAGAAAGAAACAATTTGGTTTTTCACAGAAAACATGATTGTGTACATAGAAAATCCAAAATAATTACAAACACACTTAAAAATATGATTTTAGCAACATCATTGAAAACAGTCAATATAAAAATTATGTGCATTTCTATATAACAACAATTAGATAATACAATTTATAAAAATACAATAGACTCAAAAATCAAATACCTAGGAATAAATTTAATAAAAATGAGTATATTAGAGTTCTTCAGAGCAACAAAATTATTAGGAGATATTAGATTATGTAATATAATCTAATGTATATCTGGAGGGAGAGAGTTTTTTTTTTATTTGAGTGTATTTTATTTTTTATTATACTAAGTTCTAGGGTACATGTGCACAACGTGCAGGTTTGTTACATATGTATACATGTGCCATGTTGCTGTGCTGCACCCATTAACTCGTCATTTACATTAGGTATATCTCCTAATGCTATCCCTCCCCTCTCCCCCCACCCTATGACAAGCCCCGGTGTGTGATGTTCCCCATCCTGTGTCCAAGTGTTCTTATTGTTCAATTCCCACCTATGAGTGAGAACATGTGGTGTTTGGGTTTCTGTCCTTGCGATAGTTTGCTCAGAATGATGGTTTCCAGCTTCATCCATGTCCCTACAAAGGACATGAACTCATCATTTTTTATGGCTGCATAGTATTCCATGGTGTATATGTGCCACATTGTCTTAATCCAGTCTATCACTGATGGACATTTGGGTTGGTTCCAAGTCTTTGCTATTGTGAATAGTGCCACAATAAACATATGTGTGCATGTGTCTTTATAGCAGCATGATTTATAATCCTTTGGGTATATACCCAGTAATGGGATGGCTGGGTCAAGTGGTATTTCTAGTTCTAGATCCTTGAGGAATTGCCACACTGTCTTCCACAATGGTTGAACTAGTTTACAGTCCCACCAACAGTGTAAAAGTGTTCCTATTTCTCCACATCCTCTCCAGCACCTGTGGTTTCCTGACTTTTTAATGATTGCCATTCTAACTGGTGTGAGATGGTATCTCATTGTGGTTTTGATTTGCATTTCTCTGATGGCCAGTGATGATGAGCATTTTTTCATGTGTCTGTTGGCTGCATAAATGTCTTCTTTTGAGAAGTGTCTGTTCATATCCTTCGCCCACTTGTTGATGGGGTTGTTTGATTTTTTTCTTGTAAATTAGTTTAAGTTCTTTGTAGATTCTGGATATTAGCCCTTTGTCAGATGGGTACATTGCAAAAATTTTCTCCCATTCTGTAGGTTGCCTGTTCACTCTGATGGTAGTTTCTTTTGCTGTGCAGAAGCTCTTTAGTTTAATTAGATCCCATTTGTCAATTTTGGCTTTTGTTGCCATTGCTTTTGGTGTTTTAGACATGAAGTCCTTGCCCATGCCTATGTCCTGAATGGTATTGCCAAGGTTTTCTTCTAGGGTTTTTATGGTTTTAGGTCTAACATTTAAGTCTTTAATCCATCTTGAATTAATTTTTGTATAAGGTGTAAGGAAGGGATCCAGTTTCAGCTTTCTGCATATGGGCTAGCCAGTTTTCCCAGCACCATTTATTAAATAGGGAATCCTTTCCCCATTTCTTGTTTTTGTCAGGTTTGTCAAAGATCAGATGGTTGTAGATGTGTGGTATTATTTCTGAGGGCTCTGTTTTGTTCCATTGGTCTATATCTCTGTTTTGGTACCAGTACCATGCTGTTTTGGTTACTGTAGGCTTGTAGTATAGGTTGAAGTCAGGTAGCGTGATGCCTCCAGCTTTGTTCTTTTAGCTTAGGATTGACTTGGCAATGCGGGCTCTTTTTTGGTTCCATATGAACTTTAAAGTAGTTTTTTCCAATTCTGTAAAGAAAGTCATTGGTAGCTTGATGGGGATGGCATTGAATCTATAAATTACCTTGGGTAGTATGGCCATTTTCACAATATTGGTTCTTCCTATCCATGAGCATGGAATGCTCTTCCATTTGTTCGTGTCCTCTTTTATTTGGTTCAGCAGTGGTTTGTAATTCTCTTTGAAGAGGTTATTCACATCCCTTGTAAGTTGGATTCCTAGGTATTTTATTCTGTTTGTAGCAATTGTGAATGGGAGTTCACTCATGATTTGGCTCTCTGTTTGTCTGTTATTGGTGTATAGGAATGCTTGTGATTTTTGTACATTGATTTTGTATCCTGAGACTTTGCTGAAGTTGCTTATCAGCTTAAGGAGATTTTGGGCTGAGATGATGGGGTTTTCTAAATATACAATCATGTCATCTGCAAACAGGGACAATTTGACTTCCTGTTTTCCTAATTGAATACCCTTTATTTCTTTCTCCTGCCTGATTGCCCTGGCCAGAACTTCCAATACTATATTGAATAGGAGTGGTGAGAGAGGGCATCCCTGTCTTGTGCCAGTTTTCAAAGGGAATGCTTCCAGTTTTTGCCCATTCAGTATGATATTGGCTGTGGGCTTGTCATAAATAGCTCTTATTATTTTGAGATATGTCCCATCAATACCTAATTTATTGAGAGTTTTTAGCATGAAGCGTTGTTGAATTTTGTCAAAGGCCTTTTCTGCATCTATTGAGATAATCATGTGGTTTTTGTCTTTGGTTCTGTTTATATGTTGGATTACATTTATTGATTTGCATATGTTGAACCATCCTTGCATCCCAGGGATGAAGCCCACTTGATCATGGTGGATAAGCTTTTTGATGTGCTGCTGGATTTGGTTTGCCAGTATTTTATTGAGGATTTTTGCATCGATATTCATCAGGGATATTGGTCTAAAATTCTCTTTTTTGTATGTGTCTCTGCCAGGCTTCGGTATCAGGATGATGCTGGCCTCATAAAATGAGTTAGGGAGGATTCCCTCTTTTTCTATTGATTGGAATAGTTTCAGAAGGAATGGTACCAGCTCCTCTTTGTACCTCTGGTGGAATTCGGCTGTGAATCCATCTGGTCCTGGACTTTTTTTGGTTGGTAGCCTCTTAATTATTGCCTCGATTTCAGAGCCTGTTATTGGTCTATTCAGGGATTCAACCTCTTCCTAGTTTAGTCTTGGGAGGATGTATGTGTCCAGGAATTTATCCATTTCTTCTAGATTTTCTAGTTTATTTGCATAGAAGTGTTTATAGTATTCTCTGAGGTAGTTTGCATTTCTGTGGGATAGGTGGTGATATCCCCTTTATCATTTTTTATTGTGTCTATTTGATTCTTCTCTGTTTTCTTCTTTATTAGTCTTGCTAGTGGTCTATCAATTTTGTTGATCTTTTCAAAAAACCACATCCTGGATTCATTGATTTTTTGAAGGGTTTTTTGTGTCTCTATCTCCTTCAGTTCTGCTCTGATCTTAGTTATTTCTTGCCTTCTGCTAGCTTTTGAATGTGTTTGCTCTTGCTTCTCTAGTTCTTTTAATTGTGATGTTAGGGTATCAATTTTAGATCTTTCCTGCTTTCTCTTGTGGGCATTTAGTGCTATAAATTTCCCTCTACACACTGCTTTAAATGTTTCCCAGAGATTCTGGTATGTTGTGTCTTTGTTCTCATCAGTTTCAAAGAACATCTTTATTTCTGCCTTCATTTCATTATGTACCCAGTAGTCATTCAAGAGCAGGTTGTTCAGTTTCCATGTAGTTGAGCGGTTTTGAGTGAGTTTCTTAATCCTGAGTTCTAGTTTGATTGCACTGTGGTCTGAGAGACAGTTCGTTATAATTTCTGTTCTTTTACATTTGCTGGGGAGTGCTTTACTTCCAACTATGTGGTCAATTTTGGAATAAGTGCGATGTGCTGAGAAGGATGTATATTCTGTTGATTTGTGGTGTAGAGTTCTGTAGATGTCTGTTAGGTCTGTTTGGTGCAGAGCTGAGTTCAATTCCTGGATATCCTTCTTAACTTTCTGTCTCGTGGATCTGTCTAATGTTGACAGTGGGGTGTTAAAGTCTCCCATTATTATTGTGTGGGAGTCTAAGTCTCTTTATAAGTCTCTAACGACTTGCTTTATGAATCTCAGTGCTCCCGTATTGAGTGCATATATATTTAGGATAGTTAGCTCTTCTTGTTGAATTGATCCCTTTACCATTATGTAATGGCCTTCTTTGTCTCTTGCGATCTTTGTTGGTTTAAAGTCTGTTTTATCAGAGACTAGGATTGCAACCCCTGCTTTTTTTTTGTTTTCCATTTGCTTGGTAGATCTTCCTCCATCCCTTTATTTTGAGCCTATATGTGTCTCTGCACGTGAGATGGGTCTCCTGAATACAGCACACTGATGGATCTTGACTCTTTATCCAGTTTGCCAGTCTGTGTCTTTTAATTGGCACATTTAGCCCATTTACAGTTAAGGTTAATATTGTTATGTGTGAATTTGATCCTGTCATTATGATGTTAGCTGGTTATTTTGCTTGTTAGTTGATGCAGTTTCTTCCTAGCCTGATGGTCTTTACATTTTGGCATGTTTTTGCAGTGGCTGGTACCAGTTGTTCTTTTCCATGTTTGGTGCTTCCTTCAGGAGCTCTTGTAAGGCAAGCCTGGTGGTGACAAAATCTCTCAGCATTTGCTTGTCTGTAAAGGATTTTATTTCTCCTTCACTTATGAAGCTTAGTTTGGCTGGATATGAAATTCTGGGTTGAAAATTCTGTCCTTTAAGAATGTTGAATATTGGCCCCCACTCTCTTCTGGCTTGTAGAGTTTCTGCTGAGAGATCAGCTGTTAGTCTGATGGGCTTCCCTTTGTGGGTAACCTGACCTTTCTCTCTGGCTGCCCTGAACATTTTTTCCTTCATTTTGACTTTGGTGAATCTGACAATTATGTGTCTTGGAGTTGCTCTTCTCGAGGAGTATCTTTTTGGTGTTCTCTGTATTTCCTGAATTTTAATGTTGGCTTGCCTTGCTAGGTTGGGGAAGTTCTCCTGGAAGATATCCTGAAGAGTGTTTTCCAACTTGGTTCCATTCTCCCCGTCACTTTCAGGTACACCAATGAGACATAGATTTGGTCTTTTCACATAGTCCCATATTTCTTGGAGGCTTTGTTTGTTTCTTTTTAATCTTTTTTCTCTAAACTTCTCTTCTCACTTCATTTCATTCATTTGATCTTCAGTCACTGATACCTATTCTTCCAGTTGATCAAATTGGCTACTGAAGCTTGTGCATGCATTGTATAGTTCTCGTGCCATGGTTTTCAGCTCCATCAGGTCATTTAAGGTCTTCTCTATGCTGTTTACTCCAGTTAGCCATTCATCTAATCTTTTTTCAAGGTTTTTAGCTTCTCTGCGATGGGTTCAAACATCCTCCTTTAGCTCCGAGAAGTTTGTTATTACCGATCGTCTGAAGCCTTCTCCTCTCAACTCGTCATAGTCATTCTCCATCCAGCTTTGTTCCATTGCTGGCGAGGAGCTGCATTCCTTTGGAGGACAAGAGGCACTCTGATTTTTAGAATTTTCAGCTTTTCTGCTCTGGTTTCTCCCCATCTTTGTGGTTTTTATCTACCTTTGGTCTTTGATGATGGTGACGTACAGATGGGGTTTTGGTGTGTATGTCCTTTCTGCTTGTTAGTTTTCCTTCTAATAGTCAGGACCCTCAACTCCAGGTCTGTTGGAGTTTGCTGGAGGTCCACTCCAGACCCTGTTTGCCTGGGTATCACCAGTGGAGGCTGCAGAACCACAGATATTGCAGAATGGCAAATGTTGCTGCCTGATCATTCCTCTGGAAGCTTCATATCAGAGGGGTGCCCAGCTGTATGAGGTGTCAGTCAGCCCCTACTAGGGGGTGCCTCCCAGTTAGGCTACTCGGGGGTCAGGGACCCACTTGAGGAGGCAGTCTGTCTGTTCTCAGATCTCAAACTCCGTGCTGGAAGAAGCACTACTTTCTTCAAAGCTCAGTTGGAAATGCAGAAATCACCCGTCTTCTGAGTCGCTCACGCTGGGAGCTGTAGATTGGAGCTGTTCCTATTCGGCCATCTTGGAACCTCGATTTTCGAGAGTTATTTCTTTTAAGGGAAAAGGGAGCTGGCAAGTTTGAAATCGGTAAGGCAAGCTGGAAGGCGGGAAATTCAGGTAAGAGTTCAGTATTGAGTCTGAAATCTACAGGACAAGGCAAGTAAGCTGGAAATTGTGGTAGGGTCTCTGTGTTGCCATCTTGAGGCCAGATTCTTTATTCTTCAAAAAACCTCAGTCTTTTTTTTTTTCTTTTTTCAGACGGAGTTTTGCTCTTGTCACCCAGATTGGTGTGCAATGGTGCAATCTCGGCTCACTGCAACCTCTGCCTCCTGGGTTCAAATGATTCTCCTGCTTCAGCCTCCCAAGTAGCTGGGATTACAGGCATGTGCCACCACACTCGGCTAATTTTGTATTTTTAGTAAAGATGGGGTTTCACCATGTTGGCCAGGCTAGTCTCGAACTCCTGACCTCAGCTGATCCACCCACTTCGGCCTCCCAAAATGCTGGGATTACAGGCGTGAGCCACTGAGCCTGGCCAAAACCTCAGTCTTTATTCTTGAGGTCTTCACTAGTTGGACAAGGCCCACTCACATTCTGGAGGGCAATCTGCTTTACCCTAAGTCTACTGATTTAAATGTTAACCACTTCTTAAAAATACCTTGACAGCAATATCCAGATTGGTGTTTGACCACATAACCTGGCCCCATAACCAAATAGGCACATAAAATCCATTATAGTAGGTAAGACTTCATCAAAGAGATCTAGAAAACATTTCTGGGAGAAATTAACGAAGACCCAAATAAATGAAGCGATATATCATGTTCATGGATTGGAAGACTCAGTGCAGGTATTATAAAGATGTCAGTTCTCTTCAAATTGATTTTTATATTTAATTCAATCACAAAATACCATCAGGGAATGTGTGTGTGTGTGTGTTGATATTATTCTAAAATTTATAGGGAAATACAAAGCACCCAAAATAGCAAGATAGTCTTGATGAATTTGAAAAACAAGTTAAATAACTTATACCAAGAAATATCAAGACTTATAAAATTATTAATTAAAATTATCTATTATTGGCACACAAATGGACAAATAGCAATAGAACAGAACAGATCATATGCATGTGTACAATCCCCTGATTTATGACAAGGTGACATTCCATGCATTGATTAAAAGACAGTCTTTTCATTAAATTGTATTGAATCCATTGAATATTCATATTTTTATTTAGAAGGATGTCAAACTCCACTACCACATACATACACAAATACATTAACAGATGCAAGTTCTTGGATCTAAATTAGAAAGGGAAGATTATGAAGCTTTTAGAAGGTTAATGTAAGAGAGAATATCTGTTTTAGCTTGTGGTAGGCAAAGATTTTCTAAACAAGATGCATAAAACATTAACTATAATGAAAAAGATAAACTGGACTTCATTAAACTTTAAAACATTCTTATTCATTCAAATACATCAGCGATGGTTTGACTGTGTCCCCCAAAGTTCATGTGTTGGAAACTAATCCCCAATGCAACAGTGGTGAGAGGTGGGACCATTAAGAGGTGATTAGGCCATGAGGGCTCTGCCCTCACAAATGGATTAATGCTACTATCGTGGGAGTGGGTTCCTAATTAAAGGATGAATTCAGCCCCCTTCTTCTTGCTGTCTCTCGTTTACTCTTGTGCCTTTCACCTTCTGCCATGGGATGATGCAGCAGAAGGTCCTCATCAAATGTGGCTCCTCTGTCTTGGACTTCCCAGCCTCCAGAACCGTACCAGTCTGTGATATTTGGTTATAGGAGCACAAAATGAACTATGACAACATCATTAAGAGGGTGATAAGGCAAACTACAGAGAGGAAGAAACTTGCAATACATAGCTGGCAAAGGATTTGTATTCATATATAATTTATTATATAATAATTGCTCATTAATTATTTATAATTCCTACAAATCACTAAAAATCCAGACAATTACAACATTAAACATGGAAAATGATTTAATAGGCGCTCTCTGAAATGGCCAATAATCTTCTGAAATGATGCTGACTATCCTAGGTCACTAGGAAAATTCATACTAAACTTTCAATGCTCAGCCTAGGCAACATGGTGAAACCCTGTCTCTACTAAAAATACAAAAATTAGCCTGGTGTGGTGGCATGCCCCTGTAGTCCCAGCTACTCAGAAGGCTGAAGCGGGAGGATTGCTTGAGCCTGGGAAGTTGAGGGTGCAGTGAGCTGAGATCATGCCACTGCACTACAGTCTGGGTGAGAGAGTGAGATCCTGTCTCACATAAATAAATAAATAAATAAATAAATAAATAAATAAATAAATAAATACTCAATGCAGTTTTACTACAAGACAACTGAATGGCTTTGTGAAAAAAAATAAAAGACAATACCAAACATTGGCAAGTATATGGAGCCACTGGAACTATCAGAGATTGTTCATGAGTGTGTAAATTGGTACAAATGTGGAAAACTGGCAAGAAGTACTAAGTCTAAATGTATGCATGCCTTATGACCTAGCAATTCCATTCCTGGGCATATTTACCGGAAGGAGAAATATGTACATATGTGTATCAAAACACATCTACAACAATGATCATACAAAATTCTTCACAACATAGGAAAACTGGAAACAACTGAAACATCCATTGGCAGTAAAATGAATGATAAATTATAATATATTCCAACAATGGAATAATAAACAGCTGTGAACAATAAGGGAAAATATTACACATGGCAATATAGTCAATATAGACTGTCATAAATCAGGTGATTGTACACATACATATGATCTGTTTTATTGCTGTTTTCCACTTGTGTGCCAATTACATGATTTTAATTAATAATGTTATAAGTCTTGATATTTCTTGGTATAAGTTATCTAACTTGTTTTTCAAATTCATCTAAACTCAGTGTTAAGAAGCCAGATACGAAAGAGTGCATGCTGTATGATTTCATGTTGTATTGCATGATCTGGGTTGTGGTTACATGGAAGTGATGGTTTGTTCATGAAACTGGACGTTTGAGTGTTGTATACTTTATTTGATCCTGGTACTTGTGATTCAAAATTTCATAACAATTTCCTGCTACCCTTTATGATTTGATGTGTGTAAGTAGAGTTTGCAGATAATGTAGTTCTATACTGAGCTATGAATTTATTTTTATAATGTAAATTTTTTTGTATTAAGAATCATTCCAAGTGACAGAAAATTTGCGAAATCAAAGTATTAACATTTATAAAACCCTTCTGTTGTTTATAACATTCTGGCCATGACTTTCAAAAGCACTGATTTCTAGGGGGAATAGAGTATCAAAGAAAGACCTTGGCTAAAGAAAGCTCTTTGAAGTGGGAAGGGCATCATAGAGAACGGATCTTGAGGGAAAGTCAGGAGATGGCTTCCTACTCAGCTGCATAGCTCATGAAGCTGACAACCCGCAGAGTTATAAATGTTGTGGGTAGATTGCCTTCACACTGGCCTTGCAATCATCTGCTACGCTGAGCACCATTACATTTCATGGTGGACATTCTAAGGTGTGACACTGTGTACTCTGCTGTCAGGAGGCTTTCCAGTGAGAAGGGTCTTGCCAAGGATTTCTTGCACTCCCAGCCACCTGACTGGTTTAGTCTGAAATTTCAGTATTCCAGGGTAGTATGAGAAAGGCCCTATCTGGTAACAAAGAAAGCATAAGAAAGATGGCTAAGGGAACAAAGGGACAAGGCTTTTATTTTGTTCTTTACCCACAGATTGCCTTCAAAATAAAGATAAAGCGTCTAAGCCTGGCAGTCCAGGTCTCTTTAAGCTGGCTCCATACCCACCCACCTCATCCTGCACCTGTCACTGCGTGGGGCCCTGTGCTCCAGGGAGGGGCACCTCACTGCCCCTTGAGCTCATTTTACCCCTCCTAGCTCTGCAGCATTTCTGACCATTTCTGCCCAGGCCGAGACTCACTGCTGCCCAGAGCAATCTCCCTTCTCTGCTTCTGGAGGGGAGGGGTTGTATGTTACCCGCCTGGTTTTATCCACAGAGGTTAGCAGAGACTGATACAGACAAACCCTTTTTCTTTCTAATTTTAGATTCAAGAGCACATGTGCAGGTTTGTTAAATTTGCCTGACGCTGAGGTTTGAGTTTCTATTGATCCCCTCACCTGAATAGGGAACACAGTACCCAATACACAGTTTTTCAACCATTACTCCCCTTCCTTCCTCCCCCTATTTTGGAATCCCCAGTGTGATATAGACAAATTGTTTACTTTTATAGCTGTAATTAACCTTATTATAATTCAGCCTCAACCCTTTAAAGAGGAGGAAACTAAAGCCCATGAGACTTGCTTAAAGATACTAAGTGAACATATTTATTTTTTAAAGTGTTAAAGTGATTAAACAATGTAGACGTGAATGAAATAAAAAGCGTTAAGTTCCCCATCTTCATTCCCACTCCATAGAGCTGATCAGTATTTTTGCTTGCAGACATTAGTGGAGCCGTAGAGAAAGAAACCTTTTCTCCCAAAGAAGGCGTTACTTTACACACTCCATTCTGCAACTTGTTTTGTTCACTTACTATTTCACGTCAGCACATGCAGATGACTTAAAACAAATTCAAATGGAGAAAAGCCTTAGGCATGTTTTTGTCTGCACTAAAGAGGCCCTGCAGGTGGCTGTGGGCAACCTATGCAGTGGCTTCGAGTAAACGAACGTAATTAGCAATTAAGCAAAGCGGGCATCCAGGACATTCAGTTTCATCTTCCTGACACTTTAGTGTTTAGCAAGGGCCTGGCCTCTCGGGGAGCGACACTCCTCGCCCGGCCACTTTGTAAGAAGCATCGAGCGTGGAAAAGGGGCTGGGGTCAGCACTGGGGCCCTCTGCCGGGAAGAGAGACTGGCGGCCAGCACACGCGTCTCCCCAGGCTGAAATGGGGCACCCTCTCGCGGTCCTTCCCTCCCTTCCCGGGCTGGGTGGCTGGTCTTGGCTCTTCTGCGAGTCCCCCGCGGCTGCGGTCTCCCGGCACCCGCTGAGCAGCCACGCCCGCCTTCCTCTCCCACCCGCCCCTGCGTGCTCTCCGGGGCTCCGGCTTCCTCGGTCTGATGCCTGGTGCGTATTTTGGAAAATACCTGGCTCATAACCACCTCATTTCGCTCCCAGTGTCCCAGTGGGCCAGCGTACACACACGGGTAGCTGACTTCCCTAAGGTTGTGTCCCCAAGGCCTCCCTGGATTACAGCGCCCGGGGCTCCGTGTGACCCCGCGGGAGCCAGGACGCGCCTCGCCTCCCGGGGCTGCAGGTTGCGCAGGGAGCGAGCGACGCGCAGCAGAGCTGGGCTCCGAGCCGGATGCGCCTTCCTCTCCTCTCCAGAGCAGGCTGCCCGCCCGCGGAATCCCGCACGTAGAGCAACCTCGCAGTACCCTCAGAACAGCTCCTCTGGGGCGCGCCGGGCTGCCGCGGTGACCTTTCCGAAGCCCCTGACCCCGCATCCCGAGGCGGCCGGAAGTGTCGCCGGCCTCCTCCCGGCGCAGCCTCGGGCCTCCCGTGCAATCACTACGCCCTGGGGCCCGGAAACCGTTTTCCGGTCTTTCGCTTTCGGCTGGGGCGTGGAGGCCGCGGTGCTGCGTAGGCTGGGCCAGGCGCAGGAACAGCCCCGTGGCGCCCTCCCTGGCCGCCGCCCAGGCGGGAAACGTCGTTCCGGGGACCGGGCGACCCCGCAGTGGGGAGCGCACCAGGTCCGCGCGGGGAAGTGGGCGGTGTGCAGCCGGCACCGCCTCGCACCACGCCCCCGCGGGCCCGCACTTTTCCGGAGTGCACCCCGCGGCCGCCAGCCGGGGCGATGGCGGGGCTCTGGCTGGGGCTCGTGTGGCAGAAGCTGCTGCTGTGGGGCGCGGCGAGTGCCGTTTCCCTGGCCGGCGCCAGTCTGGTCCTGAGCCTGCTGCAGAGGGTGGCGAGCTACGCGCGGAAATGGCAGCAGATGCGACCCATCCCCACGGTGGCCCGCGCCTACCCACTGGTGGGCCACGCGCTGCTGATGAAGCCGGACGGGCGAGGTAAGGGCCGGCGCCCCTCCAGGAGCGCAACGGGGTCCGCAGCCCCGTTCCCACCCTCCGATCAGCCAGGAACCCGCTGCTTGTGGCGCTGGCCGCAGGAAGAGAGGAGCCTGTCACCCTGTGGAGAATGCACTCCCAGTTCTAGTCGTTGCCCCTTGGCACCCGCCGACACTGCTAGTGCCCCATCCCAAAGTGAGCATTTTCTTTGTGTGTAGCACAGGATGCGGTATTTCCAAACCCCTGCCCTCGGTCTTTTCCCACCTCACCGCTGCTCAGCTCTCTAAGCCCTGCCGTTTCCTCCTGCCTTGGCTTGGGAAGCCTTAGGAACAGAAGCTCCCTGGGAGCACTAAGCGGTTTTAAACTGGCCAACACCTTAACGCCTAGAGCCGCCCTCCTCTCGCTGCCACTTTGGAAAATAAGAGACTAGAGATTCGTTGGACGCTTCCTCCCGGCATCACAAGACTTGACTGCTACTTCAGTTCCCGCTTGACCTTCATACTTTAGCCCTTTAAAGGATATTACATAGGCCGGGCGCGGTGGCTCACGCCTGTAATCCCAGCACTTTGGGAGGCCGAGGCGGGTGGATCACGAGGTCAGGAGATCAAGACCATCCTGGCTAACACGGTGAAACCCCGTCTCTACTAAAAACACAAAAAATTAGCTGGGCGTGGTGGCGGGCGCCTGTAATCCCAGCTACTGGGAGGCTGAGGCAGGAGAATGGCGTGAACCCAGGAGGCGGAGCTTGCAGTGAGCCGAGATCGCGCCACTGCACTCCAGCCTGGGCGACAGAGCGAGACTCCGTCTCAAAAAAAAAAAAAAAAAAAAAAAGGATATTACATGATAACAATTAAGAGACGGCAGGGCCTTCAGGCAGACTTCTTTGGAAGGTGTCAAACGCCTTGTTTATTAAAGAGTGAATTTCTTAATTAAAATCATGTTTTAAAACAGAGATGGACATTTTATTGATGGAAAAAAATCACGTTAAGTTAGAAAGCTCTCAAAAGTACCAGGTATTTACAACCCCCCGTCAGGGAGGGCGAACTCGATCTCAGCGTTTTATTTTCATCAGGGATTAAGTTGAGATACCCAGAACTGAGAAGATTTGCCCAAAATGGCATATTTTAAAATTGGCCCAGACCAGAACCCAGTTTCCTCTGGGATTATTTGCTAGTAATCGTTTTACAGGCTGAGCATTAACTAACTCCAAAGCTTGAAGGACTTTTTCTCATCTTCACTTGTTTTCTCTAATAAAAATAATGCTGTCGTTTCAACTTCACAAGATGAGGCCTCATGGAAGAGTGTTTACCAAAATATTAAAAATACTTTGACAGAAAAAAATCAAGCGAACTCTTTGCCAACCAAATATCATCATGACTGATGTAACAAGTAATCTAACACAGATATGAAAATCACACTGGTAAAAATCATCTCAGTTAATTCTAAAAGCAGAGCTAACCACCCCTTTTGTCCTAAGGCTTTATGGTATTAAAAAATAAATTGTACAAAAATATAGATTTTCCCCTATCCCTTACCCCTGAAAAGTAATATACTGAAGTCTCATCATATTCTTTTGGGGATTCCAGTAATTAAAATCTCTAGTGAATAAAGACCTGTTTCAAAACAACCTGTGAGCTGATTGTACTATTTAAAGTAATTTTCCTTGCAGTCACTTTCAGACTGAAGACAATGACGAATACTGTCTTTTACAAAGGGACTTTTTATTCCACCAACAAATTCTGGATTTTGGCATCAGGAAGACCACTGTTCAATTTCCAACACTATATCCAAGTTGTTTGAGAAATTATTTAAAACTCTTTAACTTAGAGGGTTTTCTTTCTCCTTTACTTGTTAAAGTGACTATATTACAGAGTTACTTTAAGGATTAAATTTATTGCATGCAAAGTTTCTAGATCACTGTCTAGAAGTCAGAGTAAGTTCTTTAGTTGTCAATCAAGCATTTAGTAAGGCCCTGCTTTGTGCCCAGTGTTGACCTCAACAAAGTTGGGGATATCAGAATATTCTAAGATACAGTCGTTGTTCTCAAGAATCTTGTCTTTCACATGCAAGAGGTGTTGCGTTTCATTTTGCGGCTAATGTCCAAACGCTGGCCTCAGCCATTTCACCTTGAAGATTGCAGTTGGCTTCCAACTGGCCTCTAAACTCTAATCTAGCATTTTCCAGTCCATTGTGACAATGTCTGCCTTCCCCAGCTACTCCCAGCTGTTGGCCCTGCTGCCTTAGAACCACAGATTGAGACCTCCCTGTCCCCTCTGTCAGACCAGACCAGGGCAGGCAGTATATTTGCATGACGCAGGATGGTTGACACTGGTGATTTCACCCAGCTCCCTTCATAGCAATTTTGACAACTGCTTCATCTGAGAGACATTTGGAAGCAGCATAGTTTATGGTGAAGTTCTGGAGTCTCGCTCGGTACAAGCCAGTTTCCACCATTTACTAGCTCTGTGATACTGGGCAGTCGTTAGAAAGAATGCCCGTTCTGGGACATCAAAACCTAATAATTATTATTCTCTAGTAGCTAACATGCATTATGTGTGTTTATTTGCTGTGGCAAATACTATGTTGAAAAAAACTTTAGACTTACAGAAAAGTTGCAATATTACAGGCAGTTCACACATGCTCTCTACCTGGCTTCCTCTAACAGTGACATATTACAGAATTAGTATATTTATCAAAATGAGAAAACAAGCATTTTTCCAATACTGGTCACAACTTTCTCATCTTGATTGAATTTAAAATTTGATGTTTTTCCCCAGAATTTTTTCAGCAGATCATTGAGTACACAGAGGAGTACCGCCACATGCCGCTGCTGAAGCTCTGGGTCGGGCCGGTGCCCATGGTGGCCCTTTATAATGCAGAAAATGTGGAGATGGGTACGTGTGAATATGATCAGTATTGTACTGTGTATCTGACAGCGTGAGAATCTCACCAGAATCAATATAACGTGTCCTTATATTTCAGCCATTTCAGTACAAAAAACATTCCATTAAGTATTTTAGACTATATAGGTGCAATTTAATGCTTTCCAGGTATAGCCTGAATCCTGGGAGATTAGCATTCTCCAGATATAAGTGCACAACTGCTATCAGGTCCCATTATATTTATTCTTTTTTTGAAAGGATACCGTTTTTTAGAAACATAAATAAATTATTCCGCAAGGCAAGCACTTGTTATCCACCAGACACTATTTTAAGACTTCAAAAATATATGACTAATAAAATATGTTTCCCTCAAGTTGCTCAGGGTCTCATATCAATGATAAACTTAGTCCAAATTTAAAAGACAATGCAAATTTGATATTTATGGGATAAATATTACAAACCCATGCTATTGAAATTAGTCCTCCAAAAAGCTGTAGTCTTTTTACTTGTTGAAAGGTCTGGGGAAATCATCTTGTAGTATGGTGAGAAAAGGATTTGGGTCAGGAAACAAAGATGGGGTAAACAGAGCTTCTCTTCATCGAACAAAATTAAAGACTGAATTTCCTAGGAAGTAGTGCCAGGACATGTCTTTCTAATTATGGTGAAAATGTTGGAGTTTCTCTTGCTTCTCCAGAATCCTGGCTCAGAGAAGAGAGCAAGAAGGGCAGACAGGATTTCTGCTGCTGTTGGCCTAGTGTTAATAGAAGTTGGTGTGGTGGATGCAGATGGAGATCTGTCCAGAGTAGGGGACTTGAGCAAGAAGCCTGGTGGGCACCCTGTGCTCAGCCCTAGACCCCATCCCTCCTCCCACTTCACGTGGACTCTGGGTGATCAGATCACGTTCATGGCTTCCATTGCTGCCTCTATGCTGGGGACACTCCGAACAGGCATCTCCAGCTCAGGCCTTATCTTGGCTGTCTCACTTGCTTTCAGACCACAGCAACCTGAAGGCCTCAAAGTTACCATCACCTGAAAATACACCCATGATTTCCATCTCCCCAGATGTGCCCACCCTCCAGATTCGCCTCCTCCCACCTCACTGTCCCCCTCCCCATATTAAATAACTCCACTTGGTTCCTGGTTTATGGCGGGAACCAGAGAATCATCTGGGACATCTTTCTTTCCCCCAACTCCATTGAGTCCCCAAGACTGAATGCCAGTTTTACGTTCAAAACTCTAACTGAATGTCTTTGAGGCACAGGACTGAAAATGAACCATGGAGAAAATAAATGTTGTGAATGTCCTAGAAACTAGCTGTATTCTAGCCAGTATTCCTATAATTACAGGAAGGTTGTTTGATGTCTGTATGTCTCTAAAGTATGTTTTTCTCTTCCTAAGGTAATTTTAACTAGTTCAAAGCAAATTGACAAATCCTCTATGTACAAGTTTTTAGAACCATGGCTTGGCCTAGGACTTCTTACAAGGTATGCCAGTGTACCTTTGTAAAGCTGTCTATAGAAATGGTTACTTCTACGTGCAACTTGTTATTTCAAGAATTAACACAGGGTAGCTTTTTCTGTAGCAGGACTGTGCTCTCAGAAAGGAGGAGAAAGGCTGGAAAGGAAGGTCCAGCTGGCAGCTGGCCTTTGCCCGCCAAGAGGCCAAGAGTCCAGGTGAACAGTTATCTTCAGCTGTGGTATTCAACAGCGACTGTCGCCAGTGTTCAGGAAGACTCAGGAGGTCCTGATGGACGGGAGTGGATGGGATGGAGGACACAGTAAAGCAAAGGAGTGTCTGGAGCAGGGAAATCTTGAAAATCCAATCAAAAAGATGGTCAGCCCCAGAGAAGTACAGTGAGCTGGTATCTAGAAACAGGGCTCCATCCTCTGAGAGAGGGCCCCACAAGAGCAAGGCAGGAGCCTAGTAGGGACTCTGGAAAACTGGAGAGGGGAGAGGTCAAGGTAGAACCATGGAGCGTGAGGATCATCTGAGCACTGAGGTATAGATGGAAGGAGAAACAAATTTATTATTAGAAACTTGGAACTTAGAAATTGAGGGAAATTCTTAAATTTTTCAATTTTATGAATGCTATTTTAAACATTTATAGAACAATGGCCAAAATACTCATATTTTGTAACTATAGATGAATATTTTATAGATATGTGTATATCCTTGTCATTCTGCCAAAAGCATTTGAGAACCTGTAGATGAAGCTGTTTCAGGAGAATTTTGTTGACTTGCTATATTTATGCTTTAATCGTTTTGGATGTTAACTTTTCTCTTTCTCTCTCTCTGTGTAGATATATTTTTTGTAACCACATATTTTATTTCTAGTACTGGAAACAAATGGCGCTCCAGGAGAAAGATGTTAACACCCACTTTCCATTTTACCATTCTGGAAGATTTCTTAGATATCATGAATGAACAAGCAAATATATTGGTTAAGAAACTTGAAAAACACATTAACCAAGAAGCATTTAACTGCTTTTTTTACATCACTCTTTGTGCCTTAGATATCATCTGTGGTGAGTCTCATCGATCTGTTTCTAAATTTATGGCATAAAGAGAAAATGGCCCAAATAGGAAATCACACTCCACCGGGAAGGCAAATGGGGGGACCGGAAAGGGTGACGGGCTCTTCAGCGCGGTTCTACGGCCGCACTGGCCTTCTGAGGAGCAGCAGCCACGCCCAGGGCTGTGAGTGGGGCAGGCATGGAGCAACTGCCCAGGGAGGTGAAGGGAAGGAAGAACAGGAACAGGGAGTAGAAGTGGACCGTACGAGAGAAGAGAGTAAAGGGAGGAAGAAGAATTCTGAAATATACAAGGACAAAGCAGGATGTACGTCTTTAGTGTCTGCCGCTGCAAAATAAACACGAGATAACTAACATGCGTGAATTGAATGGTTGCTTCTCACCCATATTTTATAGAAACAGCTATGGGGAAGAATATTGGTGCTCAAAGTAATGATGATTCCGAGTATGTCCGTGCAGTTTATAGGTAAATGGAGTCCTTTCAGTTATTTTAACAATTATTATTGATTTAGGCTTTAAAAATTATTGCTAACAGTTTCTGCGTTGTATCTTTTTATGGTTTCAAAATTAAACATTAAACTAGAAGTTAACCTCATCATGTAAGCATGTGTTTAAGCAGTAAAGGTTATGTAAATTATGGCACATCTCGATTATGTAGTAATTTAAAATGATTATTCTCTAACATTGAGATTACATTATATTGTACATAATGATGCTTACATTATGATGCTGAGAAAAGAAAGATATAAACAGTTTTCTGTACCATGATAATTGTTATATTTAAAAATTATTCATAGAAAAAAACTAGCAGATATTATAACAGAATGTTAGCAGTGGTTCTCATTGTCTCGTGTATGTGTTTCTCATTCTTGTGCTTTCCTTTTGTTGTTATTCTTCTTCCCATATTTTCTGCACCAAGTAGGTATTGTTTTAGTCATCGAAACAGTCAATTTTACTCTAAAATTGCTTGCAATTATTCACCTGTTAAAAGGCAGGGCAAGGACTTGATGAAGTACAGAGAAGTGCATTGAGCTGAGTATATTTAAGTCTCCTGCTCATTTCACTTCATTTTAACCAATATTTATTAGGCATCTGTGATCTTCCAATCACTGCACAGGGTACTGACTGGTTTTGTAGTAGTACACAAAACAGAATAACACAGGAGGCAGGCATCGGACAAAGAAATTCATGAATTGTAATAATTGCTCAGGAAGAAAAGATCAAATTGATATCAGAGAGCAAAACAACAAAGTGTCCTACAGAGTGAGAGGCCAGGAAAGGTCTTTCTGAAGAACCGGCACCTAAGCTGGTCCTGCAGGAGATCACATAGGGGTCTTTCTGCTCTATGGCTGGACATGAAAGGGAGGTGCTGGGACAGCCAAGTGACAGATGGGTACTTAGAGAGCCCTCGCTTGTAGAAGAGGGCAGCCAGTTGTCTTCTGTCACTCCAGAAGGTGGTCAGACCAATGATGGACCTTAAAAAGAGGCCGATTTCATCTCAAACCCTGGTGCAGAGGTCCTAGGCAGAGTGGGAAACTCGCCCTGGAGAAACAGAAGCAGAGACCAAATGGCTATCTAGTAAGGATGTTTTATAATGAATTCTTCATTCCTTTAAAGAACCCATTATTTTCTGAGGCTTCATGGGATGCGTAATAGCCCATGCCTTCACTGTTGAGCATAAAACATGGAGCTCTTAGTAGCCTCTAAGACAATCATCGTCATTCCCACGATTGCCTTCATCAAGGCCAGGTACTAAAGAATTGCTCAAGAAATACACATTTCTGATACAACAGCTGATGTATTTTTATCCCATTTATAGAATGAGTGAGATGATATTTCGAAGAATAAAGATGCCCTGGCTTTGGCTTGATCTCTGGTACCTTATGTTTAAAGAAGGATGGGAACACAAAAAGAGCCTTAAGATCCTACATACTTTTACCAACAGTGTAAGTCCCTGACTTTTAAAATTGTGGTAAAATAGACATAACATAAAATTTCCCTTTATAACCATTTTAATTGTACAGTTTGGTGGTATTAAGTGCATTCACGATGTTGTGCAACCATCCCCACCGTTCATTTCCAGAACTTTTGGTAAGTCCATGATGTTGATGTTTTGTTAACATACCCGGTGTAGGACTGTGGAGCCTATGTCTCAGAAAATAAAAGTTGAATAATAATAGAAAACAATTTTTCATATAAAAAAATTACACTTAAGTATAAAAATGTATACTTAAATTATGTAGTCAACAAATATTAATTTAGTACTCTCTAAGTGCTAACCACCATACCAAATGTTGGAAATGTAGTAATGAGTAGGACATGTGTATATGGTCCGTACCTGAAAGGAAGTTATTCTAATAGGAGAGGTGATCTATCAACACATAATTACAACATGTGATATGAGCTATGAACACTTATGAACAAACAGGGTGCTGTGTAAAAGAATAAAGGAACAAAGATCTGTGTATAGGAGTTTTCTGGAAAATGTTTGGATTCGGCAGTCGTTTTCAAAGGCAGAGAGCACTGGTAGCAGTATCTTAACATGGAAAACATTAAAATTAACTAGATATTAGTATTCTATTTCCAATTCAAAAATAACCAGAAGATAGTGATGTTGTTTTGAATATAGGATGTCAATCTTTGTGTTAATAATGTGTTTTGAAAAAAGCAAGATTTAATTGAAAATATACATCAAATTATAATTTCAGTGTATTAAAAAACTGCCTGTTTAAATATGTCCTTTCTTTGCTGTAAATTTTGGTTAAAATCTATTGGAATTACATCCTTGTGGTGAAGTACACCCTACCCCCAAGAGAGCAAATGATGAATAAATCAGTAGATGTTCCATGAATGCAATGTTGGCTGAGCTGGCCACAGTGGAGTGTGATCACCTGGTTATAGGAGAATAGCCAGCAGGTTATATTTCATAATTATATTTTTCCTTAAATTTTGTGCGTTAATATTTAATAGCAATAATTAAGTGAATTCCAGACTGAATAGACAATTTTATTCATTGAATAAACATTGAGAATTGCCTACTGAGGCCTGGGCTCTAGGAATTCCACCAAGAATAAAAAAAGACATGGGGTTTTGCCCTCAAATTGCTTAGAATCTATTCAGGCCACTTAGTAGCAGGTTTGGTCAATTAACCTGGTAGGAAAAGAAGGTTGAAATGTACAACCAAATTAAGTGTATTGGCCTTCATTCTTTTATCCATCCAAGAAATATCTAGTGAGTATTTGTTAAATGCCAAGCAGTGCTCTAGAGGTTGGAAATGTATCAATGAAAAAGACATGCACAAGCATGGCAGTGTTTCAGTTGGAAGAGAAAGATGCTAAATAATAAGTATAACGTAAGTATAATATCACATTATAATAATAAGTATGACAGAAGTATCACATAATGTCAGGTGGCAAGGGAAATGGAGAAAAATAAAGCATTGTTAGGAAACGTCGCAGTGCTAGGGACGGGGGTGGCAGGGATGAGGGAGGTCTCTCTGATCGTGTGACAATGAGCAGAGATCTGGAAGAAGGGAGGGGGCAGCTGCATATATCGCAAGCATAGAGGGTGAATTCACTAATCTGCTTGCTGTTTCTTTTCTCCTCTACAACATGTAATTAAGTCTATAATTAGACTATTGTATAATGATTGCATTCACTCTACCACTTAAACTTTTTCTCATTAGCGCGATCAAATCTCTAGGGTACTATCTAGTAGACTATGATTCTATTCTTGTGTTGGGAAGACTGCAAAAATAGCACTTGAAATTAGGAATTTGCGTGACATTAAATTTGTTTTTAAAAGTTTAACCAGATAATCCCCAAAATATTAATGAGGCTTTACTGTATTTTCACAAGAGCCTATGTTGTCGAAATGTTGAAATAGGCTTAGAAAAATAAATGAAAGAAACTAGCATATTTTATAAGAAAATGTGTTACTAGGGTGCATCCAAGTCCAAACAGAAGCATGTGATTATCATTCAAATCATACAGGTCATCGCTGAACGGGCCAATGAAATGAACGCCAATGAAGACTGTAGAGGTGATGGCAGGGGCTCTGCCCCCTCCAAAAATAAACGCAGGGCCTTTCTTGACTTGCTTTTAAGTGTGACTGATGACGAAGGGAACAGGCTAAGTCATGAAGATATTCGAGAAGAAGTTGACACCTTCATGTTTGAGGTATTGTATATTGTTAGGTTCAGATATCATTAAACAAATTTCAGTTATTGTTAGAATCTTTAGCATTATTTTTTAAAACAATCAAATTTTAAAGTAGTTTAACTAAAGAAGATTCATTATATTTTAATTAGAAATTACAAAATTTAAGAAACTGATTAAGTACCAGCTCAACTTCTTCAGAAAACGATTTTGACTAGTGCTGGGCACAGCAGTAGACACATTTGTTTTTCCTCAAGAAAACCTAAGATTTGTCAGAGTTTTCCCAAGCAGAAGAGCAGCCAGAGATTGCTCTCAGTTCTCCATGTGGCTGCAGGCTTCCTTCTAACCTCCCAGACATGCAAGTCCACTTCCTCACCACCTGCTTTCTGAGGTTCCAGCAGATGAGCACTTAGCTGCTGCCATGAGCTGCTCTACCTAAAGGACGGTAAGAGCCCTCCAACAGAGAATCAGCCAGTTCATGATTCTAAAAAGATCTCTGATTTCAAATTTATACATACATATGTGAAGTACATTTTAGCAAGATAGCCTAAATATTAAATCCTACAAAGAGGGACTTTCTCTATATGTGGATTGCAAAATAAATAAAACATGGTTTTTAGAAGCCATGTAGTAATATCATCCACATGGAGCAGAGTGAAAGGCACCTGAGTTTTTAATGGCTCTGCCTGCCACCCACGTGTGAGCTGCTCTGCGGCAGCCTCTGGCGGCAGTGCCAGTGTCCTGCACTCTGGTGTGAGGCTCCACGACACGGTAGAAGAAGGCTGTGTGAAGGGTCTTCCGATCCGAGTTCCAGTTCAGGCTCTGTGCTGATTAGCCAAATAAGATAGTTCTGATCATTCCAGAGTTCTGTCACGATTTTCCTATGTGTAAAGCGAGAGATGGACTACATTGGTGGTTTTAAACTTTTTTAAGCAGAAAACTTTACTGAAAATAAATCTTAAGCAGAAAATGGACATCTAAATTAGCTGAAAAGTAGAGAGGTGTTAAGTGTGTGGGCTCTAAGACCAAATCCCAGCTAACACGCTGGAACCATGACCTCAAGCACCTCACCTAGCCGTTCTGGGCCTGAATATTCTTATTTTAATAGCACAAGCCTCATGGAATAGTTATGATGATTAGATTTGTAAAGGCGCTCTGAGAATCGTGATTGGCCCGTAAGTATGCGGCACATACCGGGTGTTATTATTGGATGTCGGAGTAGAGAGATCTCACATCTTCACCTTGCCCATGTACTACACACACAAACGCATACACTCATGTAAACCCATGCACACACATGCACACACCTACACACACACATATGCTCATGCACATACACATGCACAGACACGTATATACCAACATACACACATTCACATATACACACATACACAAACATGCACACACCTACATACACTCATGCACATACGCACATACATGCACACACATACACAAACATGTATATCCACATGCACACACACGTGCATACATACACTCACACACAAATATACACACACCCACTCATGCACATACACACGCATGCACACATGCATGCATACACATACATGCACACACCCCCCACAGAGGCACACATTCATGTACATTTATGCAGTCATACAAAAACACATGTACACACCTACATACACACATGCACATATACACATACATAGATGCACATATATACACACATGCACACACAAATGCACACAGCTATGTACACTCGTGCACATAAGCACAAAGGCACAAATACATGTACATATCCACGTACACACATTCATATATGTGCACACCCCAATACACATATGTACACACATGTGCACACACATCCATCTCCTACCAGGAACCTCTCAATCTCACGTAAACAATCAGAACCAGACTAATGATTTTTCTTCCAACTCTAACATTCCTTGACATTCTAATTGTTTTCTTCTTTGCATTGAAAGGGAGGCAGCATACCAGGTGTGAGTGTGATACTGTGGCCTCCTCCACAGGTCGGTGCAGGCTGTGAGTGACACTGTGGCCTCCTCCACAGGCCGGTGCAGGCTGCAACTGCCCAGGTTCCAGCTGTGAGCTAAAAGTGGGCGTCCTCCCCTGCTCCACCAGTGTGCCTGGGTGCTTTACGTTTGTCTTATCATGCTTTCTGCGGTTGGCAGATGAAATGAAACCGGAAGTTCAGCAGACTCCTCTTATGCATTTGGATCAGGCTTCCGCTCATAAATTCAAGGAAAGCTATTAAAATTGTTTAGCCAGAATACTTCCTTCCGTACTTAGACAACTGAGCACAACGGGCCGGAGCTCATCTGGAGTTCCGAGTAGGTTTTGTAACTGCAAGTGCTAGGAAAATGCAGAGGCGCCGACCTCAGGACCTGTAGGCTGTGTCTTTTAAGAATTGCAGAATAAGCCCCGAGCAATTCATTTTAGGAGCTGTTTTATAAAACAAGTACTTTGAAGATTTCTGCACAGAGAATGAAATATTACAAAAATCACTTGTGCCACATAGGAAAAATGGAAAAGTGAGATCTTTTATAGAGGAAATAATTCGTTTTTTCTTTTTGTCCTCAAAGTTTCACAGAGGTAGATTACCGTTATTGACTTTCCAGATACATTTTTTTTTTTCTGAAGAACTCACCACTTTTGCATATGGAAATGTGCTAGGGAGATGAGGAGGTAGATAAGAGGCCAGGGCCTGAAATATCAAATGGGTGGGGAAGAAGGTTGCCCGAGACGTTACACTAGCGTAAGAGGTGGAGGCGGAGACGTTACGCTGGCGTAAGAGGTGGCGGTGGAGACGTTGCGCTGGCGTAAGAGGTGGCGGTGGAGACGTTACGCTGGCGTAAGAGGTGGAGGTGGAGACGTTACGCTGGCGTAAGAGGTGGAGGTGGAGACGTTACGCTGGCGTAAGAGGTGGAGGTGGAGACCTTACGCTGGCGTAAGAGGTGGAGGTGGAGGCGTTACGCTGGCGTAAGAGGTGGCGGTGGAGACGTTACGCTGGCGTAAGAGGTGGAGGTGGGGCATCCTTACTGCACAGGGTGTGGAGGGAATGGCGTGGGCTCAGCTGGCTTTGTCATCGGACACGCCGCAGGCTCAGTTTCTGCCTCTGCTTCCCACTAAGCTGTTTAGCACAGAAGTTATTTAACCACATCTTTGGCCTCAGTTTTTAATCTCTGTAAAGAACAGTAATGAGTCTTTCATGGAGTTTTTGTGCAGATTAATTCAGTTTCTGCAAAATGCTTAGTATTTTGCCTAAAACTCAGCAAGTATGAAATGAGGTTGTTGTCGATTTTTGCTGCAGAGGATATGACTTAGAACCACACCTCTACCCCCTGGTGCCCGTCATCAACAGGTGAGGCCCACCTGACAGATGGGGGAAGGCAGAGAAGTACAGCCCTGACAAGCAGGCTCGTGAAAATCAGACTTTGTTCTGTTCACAAAGGCGCAGCTCACCTCGTGCCCATGGAACGCCGCCTTTATTAACACAGCACAGGCACGTCCCACCAGCGTGCAACACTGTGCGGCGTGGAACTGCCGTCTCTAGGCATGAACCTCCGCTTTTCAGGCTTGTTTCCTTGTTTATCACCGAGGCAAGGTGCTGCACAGAATTCATTTCTTATGTTTGCAGTCACAGTGCAGTCATCAAATCCAGAGACAATTCAGAAGAGGTTTCTCGTCACTCCTAATCATCGCAGCATAACTCTGCTTTTTAAGCTATTGTTTTCTCCATTTGTAGGGGCACGACACAACTGCAGCTGCAATAAACTGGTCCTTATACCTGTTGGGTTCTAACCCAGAAGTCCAGAAAAAAGTGGATCATGAATTGGATGACGTGTTTGGTATGTTTGGCCCCTTCACTGGTTATATTGTGGTACTAAGTCCCCTGCAGAGATGTCACTGTGTTGTAAACACAGTGTAATGAGCAGGAAGGCTCCCCCACGGGATCCTTTCCAGTACCATCCCCTTTGCAAGGCCTCGTCCATTCCCTCACAGGCCTCTGCCAGTCGCCTGGCAAGTGGGTGTACTAGGCCGGATGCTGGGGTGCACTGATGCGTGCTGCTGTCCTCAAGGGTCTCACTGCTACCCAGGCGAAACAGAAGCTTTGAGTCATGGGTCGTGCATTTGAGTGAAGAAGGTGCTATTTGGGAGAAAGGAGGAGCGGGTGAAACTATTCAGAAAGGTACAGGAAAGCTGTTTCACAGATTGCCTCTCACCACAAAGGAGAGAGAAGGTGGGTTAAAAAGGTGGGTTAAGCTACGAGGAGATACATTTCTATTACACAGCAAGCAACCCGGAGGAAGAGTCCTGCCAGTAGGATGTCCAGGGTCCCAGACTTGCCCTTTTGCTCCCAGCCATCCCTACCGTCTTGGCTTTTGTCCTCATGATTGACGTTCCAAGCATCACGTTCGTCTTCAAGGCAGGAAGACAGGGGAGGTGGGGGTACCGGGTGTGTTGGTGTCCTGTGGCTGCTGCTGTGACAAATCCACAGACAGGGAGGTTCACAGCAGCGACGTCTGTTCCCTCACGGTTCTGGACACCCGAGTCAAAGATCAGTGTCATTGAGCCCACATCACCATGTGGGCAGGGCTGTGCCCCACTGGGAAAATATCCACTCCTTGTCTCTTCAGCTTCCGGTGGCTGCCAGCATTTCTTGGCTGATAGCCGCATCACTGCCATCTCTGCCAGTCTCTGCATCGCCTTCTCTTTTCTCTGGGTGTGTGTGTGTGCACGCACGTGCATGCATGTGTGGTGTGTGTGTGTGTGCATGTGTGTGCTTGTGTGTCTTTCACAAGCATACTTGTGACATACTTGTGATGGTGTTCAGGGCTCACCTGGATAATCTACCCACTGTAAGATCTTTAATTTAATCAAATCTGCCAAGAGTTCTCTTCTTCCGAATAGGGTAACATTTACAGATTGCAGGGATTAAGACCTGATATTTTGGGGCCCATTATCAGTCTGCCACAAAGGGGCTTCCATCGATTTTATCCTTGTTAAAAATCACGTGTCATATGGCCCCCAATAGCTGCAAGGTGAAAAGGAATAAAGTTGAGTTAGCCAAGCAACAAGTGGTATCTGATGCAGTTTTATAGTGAGAAGCAGGGGAAGAAAACTAAAGGAATAAAGCTGGAGAGAGAAGGCATTCTAGAAAGAGAGGAAGCAGATGAGCAAGGGCACAGAAGTGGAAAGGTTTCTGGTGTGGAGGGCAATAGTGGAGAGTGAGAGACCGCGAGAACTCATCTCTCATTCACTGGGAGATGAGGATGGAAAAGCAGTTTTGTGTGCAGATTGTGCCGGGACTGGAATTTCATATTAAGAGGCAAGCTTTTATTTTGCAGAATGGACACCATCTAACACTTTTGGCAACATTTTCGTCATCATTTTATCTTTTTAACACTGATTTTAGTTTTGCTTAGATTGCCTTGAGTGGATAAATTTGGTCTTCCAAAAGCTCACAAGTTCTTTTGGAATAGGCTTCAATCTTTTGTATCCCCTACAAAGTTTAGCTCATTACCAGTTTCACAAAGCTTTGTGGTCCTGCAGAATGAGTGACACAGTCATCATTACTAGAATCTTTGCTCTGTGCTTCTCGTGTTTTCTGCTCATTGTGCCTCACTTTTTCTTCTACCCCCAATCCTAGTTCTAGAATTTTTGAGCAACTAAGCTGGGCGCGGTGGCTCACGCCTGTAATCCCAGCACTTTGGGAGGCCGAGGTGGGCGGATCACGAGGTCAGGAGATCGAGACCATCCTGGCTAACACAGTGAAACCGTGTCTCTATTAAAAATACAAAAAAATTAGCCGGGTGTGGTGGCAGGTGCCTGTAGTCCCAGCTACTCAGGAGGCTGAGGCAGGAGAATGGCATGAACCCCTCGGGGGGCGGAGCTTACAGTGAGCAGAGATTGCACCACTGCATTCCAGCCTGGGCAGCAGAGCGAGACTGTCTCCAAAAAAAAAAAAAAAAAAAAGAAAGAAAGAAAGAAAAAAACGTTTGAGCAACTATTCTTTGTGTAGTGAGTTGCAAGTATTAATTCCTTATGTTATTTTTTCTTACTGAGGTAAATGTCACATAACATAAAATCTACCATTTTAAAATGTACATTTCAGCAGCATTTAGTACCTTCACCATGTTGTACGATAGTTACGTCTACCTAATTCCAGAACATTTTCAGCACCTCGAAAGGAAACCTGGTAGGATTAAGCAGTCCCTCTTGATTCCTCCTTCCCCTGGCCCTGGAAACCTCTGATTTACTTTCTGTCTCTCTGGATTTACCTATTCCGAGTACTTCCTATATATGGATTCGTACAATATGTGACCTTTAGTGTCTGTTTATTTTACTTGGCACATTGTCCATTTTATTTTGATTATGCATAATGTTAGAAATTCTGCTTTAGCTGTGGCTATTTAGCATCCCCTGCCTTGATCCACATGTTCTTCTTTGATGGGTATTTGATGGGTATTTAGCATCCCATGCCTTGATCCACGTGTTCTTCTTTGACGGGCATTTAGCATCCAGTACCTTGATCCACGTGTTCTTCTTTGATAGGCATTTGATGGGTATTTAGCATCCCCTGCCTTGATCCACGTGTTCTTCTTTGATGGGCATTTGATGGGTATTTAGCATCCAGTACCTTGATCCACATGTTCTTCTTTGATGGGCATTTGATGGGTATTTAGCATCCAGTACCTTGATCCACGTGTTCTTCTTTGATGGGCATTTGATGGGTATTTAGCATCCCCTGCCTTGATCCACGTGTTCTTCTTTGATGGGCATTTGATGGGTATTTAGCATCCAGTACCTTGATCCACGTGTTCTTCTTTGAAGGGTATTTCATGGGTATTTAGCATCCCATGCCTTGATCCACGTGTTCTTCTTTGTTGGGTATTTGATGGGTATTTAGCATCCCATGCCTTGATTCACCTGTTCTTTTTAGATATCTGCACCCCCAGCCCCCACTGCTCTTTCAGGTCATCTTATCTACTTGCTTTCATCAGGGAAGTCTGACCGTCCCGCTACGGTAGAAGACCTGAAGAAACTTCGGTATCTGGAATGTGTTATTAAGGAGACCCTTCGCCTTTTTCCTTCTGTTCCTTTATTTGCCCGTAGTGTTAGTGAAGATTGTGAAGTGGGTAAGTATGCTGTATCTAAAGTAGAAGGGAGAGGGAAACTTTCTAATGTCTATCTTGCTCCGGTCTCATAATGTATTGACTACTTCTTGACAGCAGGTTACAGAGTTCTAAAAGGCACTGAAGCCGTCATCATTCCCTATGCATTGCACAGAGATCCAAGATACTTCCCCAACCCCGAGGAGTTCCAGCCTGAGCGTTTCTTCCCCGAGAATGCACAAGGGCGCCATCCGTATGCCTACGTGCCCTTCTCTGCTGGCCCCAGGAACTGTATAGGTTTGTATCCATCTGAATTGGTTTGACCTTTCAGGCCCACTTGATGGTGGGTTTCTCACAGTGATTACTTTGAGATGTGATGTGACATTGCCCATATGCAACAGCCTTAAAAAAAATAGGTGGTTTCTTTTTTCCCTCACTGTGCTTTGTAGTTTTAAAATATTACGGTCAAAAGGTATATTAGTATATTCGCCTGCATGGGCTTCCATAGCAAAATACCACAGACTGGGTGGCTTAAACAGCAGAAATTTATTTTCTCACAGTTCTGGAGGCTGGAAGTTCAAGATCAAGGTGTTGGCAGGGCTGGTTTCTCCTGAGGCCTCTCTCTGTGGCTTGTAGATGCCATTTTCTCCTCATGTCTTCACTTGGTCTTTCCTCTGTGTGGGTCTGTGTCCTGATCTTCTCTCCAGTCAGACTACACTAGGGCCTACCCCAATGACCTCACTTATACTTACTGACCTCTTTCGATTACCTGTCTCCAAATACAGTCATATTCTAAGGTACGGGGTGGGGGGCTTAGAATTTGGAGAGAGACACAATTACCCATAACATAAAACATAATTAGCTTCGTGGTAGAGTTTCAAAATGTTGTAGAGTTTTAATTACAGTAGAATATAACTTATTGTGGTAAAAACTTTATTAATGATTACTTATGGTTAACCTAATTTTTGTGTTTATTGCTTTTAAGAATTTCATTTTGCAAATCAAAACAGAAAATGCTTGCCATATGGCCAGCTAGTACTTAAGCAAAATGAATGCACATCACCACCCTGCATTATAAACCCTTTTTGTTTTAGTATCTCTAGCATTTTGTCATTTATGTAAATGCAGACATTGGTAAAATGAGGCCAGAATGAAACGGGTGAATCTGAAGCTTTTTTGGTGAATCCATAGTAAATGAAAGACCCACTAAGACATAATCTAGAGTAGTGAGTCTCAAGCTTGAATGAGCTCAGGATTTATCTGGATCAGCTGGAGTACAAATTCTCTGATCCTCCCCAGCTATAGATGTGCAAGGTGGGATCAGGGAGGGAAACTCAAGACTCTTCATTTTTAACAAGTGTCCCAAGCCATTCTGATTCTCCTTCCGCCTACTGCGAAAATGTAAAATGGCTTGCTTCCTATGATAGGACCTCTTGTTTCTCACATTTGGGGTAAATCTATAACTAAAGCGATGGTATCTACATTAATTTGAAGGTCAAAAGTTTGCTGTGATGGAAGAAAAGACCATTCTTTCGTGCATCCTGAGACACTTTTGGATAGAATCCAACCAGAAAAGAGAAGAGCTTGGTCTAGAAGGACAGTTGATTCTTCGTCCAAGTAATGGCATCTGGATCAAGTTGAAGAGGAGAAATGCAGATGAACGCTAACTATATTATTGGGTAGTGCCTTTATCATGAGAAAGGTCTTTATTTTAAGAGATCCTTGTCGTTTACAACTTACAGATCATGAGTTCAATATGCTTGAATCCCCTAGACCTAATTTTTCCTTGATCCCACTGATCTTGACATCAAGTCTAACAAAGAAAGAGTTTTGAGTTTTGTATTTTCTTTTTTCTTTATTTATTTATTTTTTTTTGAAACCGTGTCTCACTCTGTCACCCAGGCTGGAGGAGTGCAGTGGTGTGATCTCAGCTCACTGCAACCTCCACCTCCCAGGTTCAAGCAATTCTTCTGCCTCAGCCTCCCAAGTAGCTGGGATTACAGGCGCCTGCCACCATGCCTGGCTAATTTTTTTTGTATTTTTAGTAGAAACAGGGTGTCACCATGTTGGCCAGACTGGTCTCAAACTTCTGACCTCAAGTGATCCACCTGCCTCAGCCTCCCAAAGTGCTGGGATTATAATCATGAGCCACCACGCCTGGCCAGAGTTTTTTATTTTCATCACCACCATAGATGTTACAGTTGGCTGTGGTCACAAAAGTAGTTAATTGTGTCACCACCCAAATAAACATCTAACAGGTTTCTCAACAGAGGAATCCACAGCCCAATTCTACTTCAATTGATAGACCCAAAAAATATAATTTAATCAAAGTTCTAGAGTTTTTGTTTGTTTGTTTGAGATGGAGTCTTGCTCTTTTGCCGAGGCTGGAATGCAGTGGTGACATCTCGGCTCACTGCAACCTCCGCCTCCCAGGTTCAAGTGATTCTCCTGTCTCAGCCTCCTGAGTAGCTGGGACTACAGGCGCCTGCCACCACGCCCAGCTAATTTTTGTATTTTTAGTAGAGATGGGGTTTCACCATGTTGGCCAGGATGGTCTTGATCTCTTGACCTCGTGATCTGCCTGCCTCGGCCTCCCAAAGTGCTGGCATTACAGGCATGAGCCACCATGCCTGGCCCAAAGTTCTAGAATTTTTTAAAGGTATTCATGGTGACTCAGGAATACACACACACACATACATACACACACACACATAATTTGAAAGAGGTGAGTATGTACTCTGACTTCAGCTCTCAGGTTTTAAAAATTATATTAGTGGGATCAGTTATGACAAGAATAATCATTATAGTACTTTTCAGATTTTATAACCTGGAGCAGATTATTTTAAGTTGATTAGTAGGTTCTGTTACAGTTTTTCTTTTGATCGTGCACTTATAGTCTTCATTTAATTCCTCATAGAATCCCAATCACCTTTATGTATCATATTATTGGAAGAGATTCATCTTCATAATCTCCAATTTTTTCACAGTGCCTCACAGAGTTAATCATGCCTTTTGGAGCTAGAAGGACTTTAGAACTTATCTAGTTATGCTCCTTTATATTATAAGTAAGGGAATAGAATCAATAAGACAGTTTCTGCCCAAAGTCATGTTACCAGTTGGTGACAGAGCTGGAAATACATAGAGATCTATACCCTTAAATCTCTCCACTCACATGCTGATATACTTTCTACTACAATATGCTATAGCTTTATGGAACTCAGGGTGATGATCAGACTTGTCATTAGAACATGAGTCCTCTGCTTCTGATTCAGGCATACTTCTGGGATTCTTCCATCTTTAAAGGAAAAAGGAAGCCATTCATCTATATTTAGTAACCCAGTAATATCTCACTTAGTTTAGGGTTAGACCTTTAGTTAATTCAACCTTATAGATAATACTTATGAAGGTGATAACTGACACGTGTTCCCTGAATTTTAATTTGATAGGCAATACATCTACCCACTCCATTATTTTTTAAAACTTCATTTAATAGTTTAAACAAGATTGGTTTTGTTTTCAATTTTTATTCATTCTTCATAGAATCACAATTACCTTTATATATCATATGTTATTGGAAGAGATTCCTCAGTAATCTCCAATCTCTCATAGTGCCTCACAGGGTTGGTCAATGGCTTTTGGAACTGGAAGGACCTTAGAACTTACTGTTATGCTCCTGATAGCCAATAGCAGATAGAAGCGTGCAATCAAGAGGGTAGGACATGTGTTCTTCAATGGATATCAAAGGAAGAGGTTGCAAACCAAAGCCATTTGGCAAGCCCTATAGCCTGGGCCATTTAAGACAGGGGCAGTCTCAGCCAAATTGCACCCATTTAACTATCCCAAAGAGCCACAGTGCCTACAACCCAGGCCCTAAGTTGATGAAGAAAAAGTCAAGGAAGGAGGTGATACAATTGGAAATATTCCCATCAAATGGTTAATCTTATTTAGAAAATGGACATATTAGAAAAAGTCCTTCCAAGATGATTTTGGATAATAAAAGTTGTATTTGTGGAAATTGGTATTATCTCTGTTTTATGCACTTACATTTATCCCTTACATTTTGTTTTTAGTGACCCTACATGACATTAAATTTGAAGTAAAACATTGTTTAATGTTACCTTTTGGCTTGAGAACGTCTTTCAGCTCCAGAATTATTGTTACTCATATTTTAATCAGTAAGTCATTTAAGCTATGACAGAGTAGGAATTGAGAAATTATTTCGTGTGCTACAGTATTGAAATGTGGATGCTGCCTTGTTTTATAAGAAGATGATCAAGGTTTGTGTGCCCATTACCTTTCCTCTGCTTGAAAGACGTGTCTCAAGAAAAATAAATTATATTTTAGATGCAGGTGCTGCATTTTATTCTAAGATTTGATATCAATTCAAAACATAGAAAACTGTAAAAGATAAATCAGGAGATGGCTGATTCATAATGGGTAATAAAATAAATAGCACTTTCGAGCTGATGTCGTCAGTGACTCTTGGATTTTCTAACAAAAGGTTCCTGTACTGTTGTCATAGAGTGATTGTGAATTTCTCTGACTCTGAAGAATCAACTAGAAGAAGTAGAATCACCAGAACATTTTGCTCAGCTGAAAGCACAAAGTAAACTCAGTTACTGGGAATCAGCAAAAACCACAGGCATCACTGGTCCCAGGGATTTAGAGTCCAGAAACCTCTCCAGGTGATGGACTGTTGATTTGGGGCTCTATGCATTGTCACAGACAGCTGGGGATATCAGTTTCTGGACCAAATGACCCAATAAGAGATCCTAGTCGTAAAAATCCATTTTTATCTGGAATGTTTCTAGAAGATCAAAACCGTTTTCCTTCCAGCATCTAATGCCTGAGTGATACATTTAAAAATTTTTAGTCTGCATGGGCACCCTCTTTTTCTAGGAGCAGCACTTTTTATTTTTGAAATTATCCTACAATGAATTACCAGCTTTTCTTCTGTTCTCATCTTTTTCCTTCCCCAACATACACACACTGTAAATATGTGCCATGTTCTTAGGCAATCCCACTTTCTCAACCTTTGTTGAGTGACCCAAGCAAGGTTAAATTCGAGTTCTCCCCAGCGAGTTTTCCCAGCTGCAATTGAAGAAGAGATACAGTCCATCTCTGTGGTGGAAACTCCAGGTTGTGAAACTCAAGATCAATCAGCAATAGAACCTCTGGAGCAGCTGCTGGGTGATGAGAAGAAGCAGGCAGAAGAAATGGACAGAATCCTGGAGGAACCTGAGTCCCACATGGCAGGTGATGCTGAGGCTCACTGCATGTCTGCCCTGCCCACTCTTCAGTGGGTCCACCCTACTTGGGAACCCAAGAGCCAGTATATTGCCGTTTGCTTAAAAGGACTGTCTTTCATTTATGACCAAAAGCGAGTTAGTGTGTGTCAGGTCAGCCGAAGGATGAAGGAAGGGCCCCCATTCTCTGGATATGATCTTAGGTCTTCACCCTATTTTCTTTGTGCTGCTCAATAATTCTCTGGATTGGATTGTCAGCATATATGCCCACCAGTCCTTTAAATGCAATACCATTTAAGAAAATGCAGAGTTTTCTCTTTTCTAGATAGTAGGAAAGTTAAAGTTACACTGCATTGTTTTAGAAGACAGCTAGGCTTAACCTAACACATCAGTCTAGTTTTTTGGTTCTGCCTTGATGACTTTCTGGACTAATTAGTCATTTTTCTCCTCTAATTAAACCAGGTTCATTTTCCTGCTGGCTAGCTGTATGCCACATTTCAGGGATAAATCTCTCATCTCTAATTACTAAAATGGACTGGTTGCATCCTTGCCTCAGTTTCTTGTCCAGAAGTTCACCAAATGGTTATTTCCTTGGGCTGAATTCAGTTTTGGAATTAACTCCAGCATTTAGCTGTTGATCTTGTTCTCTTTATCCTAGTAGATAAGTTTTTGGCACGTTCTTTCTCCTTCCCATCATTATCTCTCCTCTTTACCCGTCACTTTCTTTCTGTTGTGGTTTGCATTTATTGATCTCTGCCTTTCCTGATACTACTCAATTTACGTTTCACAGAAATAACGGCTGTACTTAAATGAAACTCAGATTCCTATATAAAAATGTTGGGATAACTTTGTTCCTTCAGTAAGGTCATACAGACATTATAGATCTTACCGGGAAGAAAAATTATCACAATATTTAGACATGACTGTCTTATTTTAAAAATGTTTTCAGTTTACTTTCAGATTCCATATATAGTTTTAAAATACATGTTTTAGCTGAATAGTAAAAAAAGAAAAATGTGTAGGCACAGGAGTGTCTATTGGGCACTCCTGGGAAGGAGAGTAGCCTTTCTTTCTCTTTTTTTCTTTCTCTTTCTTTCCTTCTTTCCTTCCTTCCTTCCTTCCTTCCTTCTTTCCTTGCTTTCTTTCTTCTTTCTTTCCTTGCTTTCTCTCTTGCTTTCTCTCTCTCTCTCCTTGCTTGCTTTCTTTCCTTTTTTTTTTTTCTATATTCTACCTCTAGGCTTTGCCTCCTTGCTTGTTCAAGTCAAGCCCAAGTTTTAAGTTTTATGCTTATGGAAATACAGTAAATTAAGACATTTATTTATCTATCTATCTATCTATCTATCTATCTATCTATCTATCTATCTATCTATTTTTTGAGACAGGGTCACCTAGGCTGGAGTGCAGTGGCGCAATCGTGGCTCACTGCAACCTTCACCTACTGTGCTCAAGGGATCCTCCCACCTCAGTCTGCTGAGTAGCTAGGACTACAGGTGCATGCCACCGTGCCTGGCTAATTTTTGTGATTTTTCTTGTACAGTTGGGGTTTGGCCATGTTTCCCAGGCTAAATTAAGACATTTAAATCACTCAGGCACAACTAATTATTTCATATCGCCACATCTTCCTAGGAGTGGGATTCTGCTTCAGTCTTTTCAGCTGTCTATGCCTTCATTTTGACTCCCATCAATAATGCTTGATGTTGTAGCCAGTGTTGGTTTATTATTACCAAAAGCAATGCTGTTCTGGAAAGGCAAGGACTGCAGTGTCTCATATGATGCAATTGGACGGAACCTCAAGACGACATTTGCTCCCAGCAAAGGGCATTCAGCAGAACAAGGACCAATCAGAATTCATCCAACAATCATTTTCAGTGTCATCTAAGACTGGCAGGTAATAGCTTACATGTGTGATTGTGACTTTCATGTGAGAATGAGATGGTCCACAACTGTGGGTAAAGTAACCTTCCTGCTCTCAATCTCTTGTTTTTAAAAGATATTTCATTCCTTATTCATGTGCTTATTTATTTATCGTTTTACTCTTTCATAAAAGTCTGCCAAGTTCTATTGAGGGAGCCGGGGAAAGACAGCAAGCAAGCCCCAATCCTACCAGCAAGGTGTTACAGACAGTGGGCATCTGAAAAACAACAGAGAAATGGACAAGGAGGTAACAGAATGGCAGGGAGTGAGAAGCGTTACGCAGAAAGACAAAGAATGGTGAAGAGACAGGAGGTGGAAGAGATGGAAGGTGCCTTTTCAGATGAGATGCTTGCTGGAGGATGGTATCCTGAGGAGATGATGTTTGAGCAGTGGTCTGACTGAAGTGAGTCACATGGGGATGTGGGACAAGGGGAGGTGGAGAGGGCTCCATCCTGGCACGTGTCTAAGGGGAAGTTCTGGAGAAAAATCCTCTTTCAAGCACGTGCAGTTTGTTGGAATATTCAGTGCTTTGGGATGGTAGGGGTGAAATCCCCATGTTCTTTTTGGCTCTTGTCCAGAGATGACTCTCAGGTCCTTCCCCGTGACCCATCTCAAAGCCAGCGCTGGAGCACTTCCCTGCTGTCAATCCCTCTTAACGCTCTGAATCTCTCTGACATCTCCTTATGCTGACCGCAGAGGAAAACTCTGCTTTTAACGGGCTCATGTGATGAGCTTCGGCCCACTCTGATTGACTCCATTTTGATTGGCACAAAGCGAAGTGTTTAGTAATCTTAACCCCATCTGCAGAATTGCTTTTCTCATGTAACATAATCATGGGCAGATGTGATAGCTCGTTTTATTCACTGTCCCCAGGATTTGAGTGGGAGATTTGGGAGAATGTTTTAGAATTCTACTTACCACGCCTCTTTTCAATTTAGTTCTGATTTGGGTCACCTGAATCTACAGAGGTCTTTTTAGTTTTATTGTGCTACTAGAATGTAACATGTTTCACTGTAAGAAAACTCCAAACTAAACATAGAAGCATATTTAAATAGGTTAAAAGTCGGTAATCTCACCTTTTAGAAAAACAAACCCTGAGGGTTTCTGCTGTGATTTGAAGGCAGGGTGCTTTTGTCCCAGTTGTGTTGTTGTTGTTGTTGTTTTCTGCTGAGCCTGGTAGCTGATGAAATCTAAAATATAAACTCTTTTCTACTGCACAAAGTGGAGAGATTTGTTGACTACTGCTGCACCACTTGATATCCTAAAAGACAGCACAACATGCATATTTAAAATATGCTACTTCATTTTCGCCAGAAAATATTCTATTGGCAACATTATCCTACATTTCTAATAAATATAGTTCTGCATTCCAGTAATATACATAAAATATTTATTTAAGAATCGACTCCAAAAACTCTAATGTACTAATCAAGATGATATACTGTAATTTCAAAGAATAGAAAACAAAGGAGATTTAGTGGGCAGGTCATTGTGGTCTTTAAATATTTTAAAAGCAGAAAAAGGAGAATCAATTGTTTTGTGTGGGTCTAGTACGTAAATCTAGGACTGAAGGATAGAAGTTTGCAAGGAGGTGTATTTCAGTATACAGGAAGTTTTTTTCTTTTCTTAAAAATAAAATTAAAATAGAGCTCCCTGAGCTCTGAAATAAAATAAAATTAAAATAGAGCTCCCTGAGTTGGAGCAGGCTGCTTAGGAAACCAGTTTCTCCTCAGTCGAAGTATTTTGACAGGAAAGTCTAAAGTCTATGTCAGAAGTGTTATCCAGCAGGTTTCAGCCAACCTTATCTGTAGAGTCAGATAGTAAATTTTCTTGGCTTTTGAGGCCATGCTGCCTCTGTAGCAACTTCTTAACTCTGCCATTGTAAGGTGAAAGCAGGCATAGACAGCAAGTGAATGAATGGCCATGGCTGTGTTTCAGTAAAACTTTATTTACAAAAACAGGTGCAAAGCCAAATGTGGTCTGTGAACTGTGGTTTGTCAAGCCTGATATATTGCATTTCCTGAATTGGGTGGGAATAGGACCTAAACATCAAGCCAGTCCCTTCCAAATCTAAGATTTCAGTGTTATATGATTCTTTGGTAGGGTGTAGGAAGGCATAGATATCATTTGCTAAAATATCCCTCTAGGAGGAGCTATCCATACCCATCCCATTATTCACTGTGCCTGCAAGCAACTCTAATAAAAAAAAGTTCAGTTAGATGAGGTTTCAACTACATGCCACTAAATAACTGGGAATGTTATAAGCATTTTGTTAAATGGAAACCTGTGCATAAACTGTGTGACCCTAAAATGAAATTAGGGTCCTTTGGAGTGCAGCATTTTTCTACCTTTTTTGATGTATCATTTACAAATAAAAATTATATATATCTACTGTGTACAAGATAGTGTTTTGATATACATGTACACTGTGAAATGATTACCATAGTCAAGCTAATTAACATGTCCATTACTTTACATAGTTATCATTTGTGTGTGTGTGTATGTGTGTGTGCTGAGAACCCATCAGATCTATTCTCTAGTGAAGTTCATGTATACGATACAGTATTATGAACTATAGTCACCGTGTTTGCATTAGTCAGTGTTCTCTAGAAGGACAGAACTAATAGGATAGATGTACATATACAGGGGAGTTTATTAAAGAGTATTGACTCACACGATCACAAGGTGAAGTCCCACAATAGTCTGCCTGCAGGTTGAGGAGCAAGGAAGCCAGTCCAAGTCCCAAAACCTCAAAAGCAAGAAAGTCAACAGTGCAGCCTTCAGTCTGTGGTCAAAGGTCCAAGAGCCCCTGGCAAACCACTGGTGTAACTCCAAGAGTCCAAAAGCTGAAGAACTTGGAGTGCAATGTTCAAGGGCAGGAAACATCCAGCACAGGAGAAAGATGAGGGCCAGAAGACTTAGCCAGTCTAGTCCTTCCACATTCCTCTGCCTGCTTTTATCCTAGCCCGGCTGGCAGCTGATTAGATGGTGCCCACCCAGATTGAGGGTGGGTCTGCCTCTCCCAGTCAGCTGACTCAAATGTTAATCTCCTTTGGCAACACCCTCACAGACACATCCAGGAACAATACGTTGCATCCTTCAATCCAGTCAAGCCGACACTCAATATTAACCATCACAAGTCCACCCCTTGTCTACTTGAACCCATACGCATCTCCTGAAATCATATATAATCTTCAAATAAAGATAATAAGGTCATAATTATGTTAGGTAATACATAATACAGCTATCCTTCGTACAACCAGAAATGTACCAATCCCCAACCCAAATGCTATTACATAAAGTTAACAACATTTAAATGCTGATTTGAAGTAAATAAATCTTATGTCACATGATAAAGGAAAAAGAAAGGAAATAAAATGAAGATATTTTATTAGTACAAGTGTATACATACACAAACATGTTCCTAACAAAATAAGGAGGAAATATGACAATTACAGTCCTCATTTCTGCAGCTGGTCACGTGGGCATAGCTGGTATTGATGACTACCTTCTTCTACTACCCATTCTGTATTCCTTTTGCCTTCAGCAAGCATCTCAGCAGGTTGTGGTTTTTTACCTGGTGGAGTGACCCAAACATTCATTCCTAAGGGGTCTGGGCCTTATGTAGCACTGCCTGGATTGGGCTGTTGTAGTTTCCCATTGACCTTAATCACAGGGCATGGTAATACTAAGAGTTGCCTGAAGGGATCTCCTGTATTCCTTGCATACTCTTCCTTACCTCCACTGTGGAGTAATAGACTAACTTCATCTTGATAGTCCAGGTCAATCACCACAGCCAACACTGCAACTCCCTTCTGAGCCTGTTGACTTAGAGATAAAAGGATCTCAAAGTGTCCAGGTGGCAATCTTAACTTCCAGTTTAATGGAATCCTTGTTGTGTCTTCTGGTGGCAGCATTTTTCCCTCTGAAACTAACACAACTAAGCAAGCAGAAGGTAATGTCTTGGGAACAGGAAGCAAAAATTTTGCTAGTGGATAGCTAGGGGTGATGGTGAGTGGTGCCACTTCCACTTCTGCCCCTTGATTCCTAGACCTGTGAATCCTGGCTATGGGAGAAACAGTGCCATATATTGGATGTTGATTCAGAGCATACATAGCCTTCTGGAGAATTTTGCCCCAGCCCTGCAAAGTATTGTCCCCTAGTTGGCATTGTAATTGTGACTTCAAAAGGCCATTCCGCCGTTCTATCAATACAGCTGCTTCAGGATGATGGGAAACAATGTTGTACATTAGATCCTCCAACTTATTCACACTGCATAATTGAAACTTTGGACCCTTTGACCAAAACCACCCCATAGCTGGCACTCCCCATACTCTGGCTACCACCGTTCTACTCTCTGTTAGCATGACTTTGACTTTTTTAGATTCTGCATGTAGTTGTAAGTGCCTCTCTTCAGATGATCATATGATTTTTATCCTTCATTTTGTGAATGTGGTATATAGCATTTATTGAGTTGCATATGTTGAACCATCCTTGCATCCCAGGCTCAGTTGATCATGATCCTTTTAATGTGTTGTTGAATTTAGTCTGGCTAATATTTTCTTCAGGATTTCTGGATCTATGTTCATCAGGAATATTGATCTATAATTTTAAAAAATTTTATTTTATTGTGATGTCCTTGTTTGGCTCTGCTATCAAAGTAATGCTGGCCTCATTAAATGAGATTGGAAGTGTTTCCTCCTTTTCAATTATTTGAAAGAGTTTGAGAAGGATTGGTGTTAATTCTTTAAATGTTTATAGACTTCACCAATGAAGACATCAGGTGCTGAGCTTTTCTTAGTTGAGAGTTTTTATTTCTGATTCAATCTCCTTACTCATTATTGGTGTGTTCAGATTTTCTATTCCTTCCTGATTCATTCTTGGTAGGTTGTATGTTCCTAGGAATTTATCTATTTCTTCTACATTATTTAATTAGTTGATGTACTGTTTTTCATAGTAGTCTCATGATTTTCTGTATTTCTGTGGTATCCATTGTAATCTTTCCTCCTTCATTTATAATTTTATTTGAGTTTTTTTTCTTTTTCTCCTAATTAGGCTAAAGATTTCTTGATTTATCTTTTTAAAAACAATAACAGTGTCATTGACCTTTTCTGTTGTTTTTCTAGTCTCTATTTCATTTATCTCTGCTCTGATCTTTATTATTTTCTTTCTTCCTCTGTCTTTGGGCTTGGTTTTTTTTTTTTTTTTACTTTCTTATTGCTTCAGGTGTAAAGTTAGGATATTTCAGATCTTTCCATTTTCTTAAGGTAGGTATTTATTGCTATAAACTTCCTTCTTAGAACTGCTTTTGCTGCATCCCATAAATTTTCAATGCCACAAATTTTGTTTCTCTTTTCATTTTTCTCAAGACATTTTTTGATTTTCCTTTTGATTTCTTCTTTGACTCATTGGTTGTTCAGGAGTATGTTAATTTTCATGTATTTGTGAATTTTCCATTTTTCCTTCTGTTACTGAATTCTACTTTTATGCCATTGTGGTTGGAAAAGATACTTGATATGATTTCAATCCTTAAATTTGTTAAGATGTTTTCCATGGCCTAACGTATAACCTATCCTGGAGAGTGTTCTGTGTGCACTTAAAAAGAATGTGCATTCTGCTGCTTTTGAAAGGAATGTTCTGCACATATCCGTTAGGTCTATTGGTTTATAGCATTTTGAAATCCACAGTTTCCTTGTTGATTTTCTGTCCAGGTGATCTATTCATTGTTGAAAGCATGTTGCTATTTATTTCTCCTTTAGTTATGTTAATATTTGCTTTATAGATTTAGATGCACTGATTTTGGGTACATGTGTATTTACAATTGTTATATCCTCTTAATGAATTCACCCTTTTACCATTGTATAATGACCTTCTCTGTCTCTTGTGACAGTATTTGACTTAAACTCTATCTCATCTGTTATAAGGATAGCCACGTCTGCTTTCGTTTGGTTATCATGTGAATGCAATCTCTTTTTCATCCATTCACTTCCAGCTTATGTCTGTCCTTAAAGCTAAAGTTAGTCTCTTACAGGCAGCATACAGTTAGATCTTGTTTTTTATTCACTCATCCACTCTCTCTTTTGATTGGATAATTTAATACATTTACATCTAAAGTAACTATTGGTAGGTAAAGGCTTACTACTATCATGTTGTTAATTGTTTTCTGATTGTTTTGTAGTTCCTTTGTTGCTTCTTTTTGTCTCACTGTCTTCCTTTGTGACTTAATAACTTTTTTGGAGAAATTTGCTTTGGTTCCTTTCTCTTTATGTTTTGTATATCTACTACAGACTTTTTCTTTGTGGTTATCATGAGGTTTACATAAAATATGTCATAGTTATAACCATCCATTTTAATCTGGTAACAACTTTGACTGCATTTAAAAATACTGTATTTTAACTTCTCCTCCTCCCACATTTTATTATTCATGCCATAGTTTATATCTTTTGTATGTTGTGTATTCATTAGCAAATTGTTGTCGTTATAGTTATTTGTTAATACTTTTGTTTTTTAACTTTTATACTAGAGTTAAAAGTGACTGTTGCACAATAACAGTATTGGAGTATTCTGTATTTGACTGTATAAGAATACCTTTAATAGAGTTTTATTCTTTCATATGTTTTCATGTTAGTTAGTGTCCTTTTGTTTAAACTTGAGAATTCCCTTTAGCATTTTTTGTAAGGCAGGTTTAATGGTGTTGAAATCCCACAGCTTTTATTTGTCTGGTGATATGATTTGTTCCTGAACTTCCACCCAAATCGCATCTCGAATTGCAATCCCCAGGTGTCAAAGGAGGAACCTGTTGGGAGATGATTGGATCACGAGGTGTTTTCCCCCATTATGTTCTCATGATAGTGAGGGTGTTCTCATGAGATCTGATGGTTTAAAAGTGGTGGTTACCCCTGTGCACATGCTCTCTCTCTCTCCTGCTGCCTTGTGAAGAAGGTACCTGCTTCCCCTTCACCTTCCACCATAATTGTAAGTTTCCTGAGGCCTCCCCAGCCATGAGGAACTGTGAGTCATTTAGACCTCTTTTGTTTATAAATTACCCAGTCTCAGGTGATATCTTTTAGCAGTGTGAAAATAAACAATACAGAGAATTGGTACTGGCAGAGTGAGGTACTGCTATAAAGACAACCTGAAAATGTGAAGGCAACTTTGAAACTGGGTAACAGGCAGAGGTTGGAACAGTTTGGAGGGCTTAGAAGACAGGAAGATGTGGGAAAGTTTGAAACTTCCTAGAGACTTGTTGAATGGTTTTGACCAAAATGCTGATAGTCATATTGACAATGAAGTCCAGGCTGAGATGGTCTCAGATGGAGACAAGGAACTATTGGGAACTGGAGCAAAGGCCATTCTTGCTATGCTTTAGCAGAGACTGGCAGCATTTTGCCCCTGCCCTAGAGATCTGTGGAGCTTTGAACTTGAGAGAGATGATTTAGGGTATCTGTCAGAATAAATTTCTAAGCAGAAAAGCATTCAAATATAACCTGGCTTTTTCTAAAAGCATACAGTCAAGTCATATGCGTTCACAAAGAGATGGTATGAAATTGGAACTTATGTTTAAAAGGGAAGCAAAGCATAAAAGTTTGGAAATTTTGCAGCCTGACCATGTGGTAGAAAAGAAAAAACAATTTTCCGAGGAGAAATTCAAGCCGGCTGCAGAAATTTACATAAGTAATCAGGAGTTGAATTTTAATTGCCAAACAATGGGGAAATGTCTCCAGGGCATTTCAGAGGTCTTCAAGGCAGCCCCTCCCATTACAAGCCCAGAGGCCTAGGAGAGAAAAATGGTTTCATGGGCCCTGCTGCTCTGTGCAGCCTTGGGACTTGGTGCCCTGTGCCCCAGCCACTCCAGCTCCAGCTGTGACTAAAAGGGTCCATAGCTCAGGCTGTCGCTTCAAGGGTGCAAGCCCCAAGCCTTGGTGGCTTCCACGTGCTCTTGGGTCTGCGAGTTCACAGAAAACAAGAGCTGAGCTTTGGGAGCCTCTGCCTAGATTTCACAGGATGTGTGGAAACACCTGGCTGTCCAGGCAGAAGCCTGCTGCAAGGACCCAGCCCTCATGGAGAACCTCTATTAGGGCAATGCAGAGGTGAACTGTGGGGTTGGAGCCCACACACAGAGTCCCCACTGGAGCACTGCCCAGTGGAGCTGTGAAAAGAGTTCCCCCATCTTCCAGACGCCAGAATGGTAGATCCACTGACTGGAAAGTTGCAGGCACTCAGTGCCGGCCCATGAAGGCAGCCGTAGGGGCTGTACCCTGCAAAGCCACAGGGACAGAGCTGCCCAAGGCCTCAACAGCCCACCCCTTGCATCAGCATGCCGTGGGGGTGAGACAGGGGCTCAAAGGAGATTATTTTGGAGCTTTAAAATTTAATGACTTCCCTGCTAGGTTTTGCATGTGCTTGGGACCTGTGGTCCCTTTATTTTGGCCAATTTCTCCCATTTGGAATGGGAACATTTACCCAATTCCTGTAACCCCATTGTATTTTGGAAGTAACTAACTTGTTTTTTATTTTAAAGGCTCATTGAGGGAAGGGACTTGCCTTGTCTCAAATGAGACTTTGGACTTTGGACTTTTGGGTTACTGTGGAATGAGTTAAGACTTCGGGGGACTGTTGGAAAGACATCATTGGTTTTGAAATCTGAAAAGGACATGAGATTTGGGAAAGGCCAGGGGAAGAATGATATGGTTTGGCTCTGTGTCCTCACCCAAATCTCGTCTTGAATTGTAATCCCCACATGGGATTACATGGGAGGGGCCTGGTGAGAGGTGATTGGATCATGGAGGTGGTTTCCCCTGTGCTGTGATCTCATGATAGTGAGGGATTTAAAAGTGACAGTTTCCCCCGCACATACACACTCTCTCTCTCCTATCACCTTGTGAAGAAGGTGCTGCTTCCCCTCTGCCTTCCATCATGATTATAAGTTTCCTGAGGCCTCCCCAGCCATGGGTAACCATGAGTCAGTTAAACCTCTTCTGTTTATAAATTACCCAGTCTCAGGTAGTATCTTTACAGCAGTGTGAAACTGGACTAATACATCTGGGAAATTCTTTTTCTCTCCTTCCTTTCTGAAGGACAGCTTTGCCTGATATTATATTCTTGGTTGCCAGGTTTTGTACTTTCAATACTTTGAATATATCATCCCACTCTCTCTTGGCCTACATGATTTCTGCTGAGAAATCCAATAATCTTATGAAGCTTCCCTTGTATGTGAAGAATTGCTTTTCTCTTGCTTCTTTGAAAATTCTCTCTTTGTCATGGTGAGGATTTCTTTCTTTTTTTTTTTTTTTAGATGGAGTCTAGCTCTGTCGTCCAGGCTAGAGTGCAGTGGCGCAATCTCGGCTCACTGCAAGCTCCGTCTCCTGGGTTCACGCCATTTTTCTGTCTCAGCCTCTGGAGTAGCTGAGACTACAGGTACCCACCACTACGCCTGGCTAATTTTTTTTTGTATTTTTAGTAGAGATGGGGTTTCACTGTGTTAGCCAGGATGGTCTCGATCTCCTGACCTCATGATCCACCCATCTCAGCCTCCCAAAGTGCTGGGATTACAGGCATGAGCCACCGCGCCTGGCTGAGGATCTCTTTATATTTAATCTATTTGGAGTTCTTTTGGGCTTCATAAATCTGGATGTTTATTTCATTTATGTCTCCAAATTTTGAGAGTTTTATATTCTTATTTTTTTAAATAAGTTTCTGCAACTTTCTCTTTCTCTACTTCTTCTGGAACTCTTCTAATGCATTTTAGTTTTCGTAACAGTGTCCTATAAGTCTTGTCAGCTTTCTGCAATTTTTATCATTCCTTTTATTACTCTGACTGGGTAATTTCAAATGACCTGTATCTGAGCATGCTGATTCTTTCTCCTGCTTGATCTAGTCTGCTGCTGAAGCTGTTTGTGAATTTTTTCAATTCAGTCATTTTGTTCTTCAGCTCCAGAATTTCTGTTTGGTTTTTTTTTATAGTTCTTATCTATCTTTTTGTTGAACTTCTAATTTTGCTCATGTATTGTTTTCCTGATTTTGTTTACTGTCTATCTATATTGTTTTGTAGCTTATTGAGCTTTCTTAAGGCAATTATTTTTAGCTCTTTGTCATGCAGTAAAGATCTCCATTTCTTTAGGGTCACCTCCTGCTGCTTTATTTCCTTCCTTTGGTGGTTTCTTGTTTCCCTGATTATTTGTGATCAGTGTGGCCTTGCACTGAAGTAGGCACCTATTTCAGTCTTTACATACTAGCTTCAACAGAGAAAGCCATTCACTAGTCAGATTGACCAGAGATTGTGGGTGGGCTGTCTGTTGGGGTCTATGCACAGGATTTCTGCTGGAGTTCTAAGGTGGGAAGGGCTGGATTCTGGGTTCATTTACTGTGGTTGTCTGTATTCTGTGCACAAGGACTGGCTTGAAGCATGGATCCTTGGGGGCTGACTTGGCACTGAAATGAGCCTTAAGCCTGAGTCTGCAGGGGCCAGCCTAACATGGGGATCACCTGTCACCTGAGTTCATGGGGATAGGCCTGTTCCTGAGTTTATTCAGGCTGTCCTGAGAACAAGGTCCACTGGGGTGAGCCCAGCATCTGGGTCCACATGGCCCAGTGTGGAGCCAAGATCTCTGGAGGCCAACCTGGTGCTGGATCTGCAGGGGATGGCCTGGATTCTAGGCCCATGGGTACCAACTTGGAGCCTTGGGTTGCTGGGGCTAACGTGGAGGCTAGAGTCTTGAGGGCCAGGCTAGAGCTGGAGCAGGCCTGAAGTCTAGGTCTTCTGTGGCCATCTTGGAGCCTGAAGCCCCAGGGGCTGACCTGGTCTGGGGTGAGCATGGGGCTGAGGCCACAGAGGCTGGTCTGGCCTGTGGCAGGCCTGAATCCTGGTGCTGGGGTTTACTGGAGTGGGCTTGGTGCTTGGGATCTGTGGTGAAGTTAGGTGCTATCTTAACTGTCCCTCCTCCATGCAAGAGGGTATCTCTCTCCATACTGTGCTACCCAGGCTTGAAGGTGAGATGACACCGGTAATGTGAAATTGTCCTTCCTATACACTTCTATGTGTCTTTTCTTATTTCTGTGCTGCAACCAGGTGGTATAACCTCTCACCTGATTCCTTAGCTCTAGTTAAGTTATTTTCGTGCATGGATACTTGTTCAAATTGATGTTTCTGCAGGGGATGAGCGCTAGAAACTCCTGTTCTGACAAACTCCTATTCCTATTCTTGCTGACATCACTCCCTGAAATAGTTAATATACTTAACAGCTGAACACGGATAGGATGTTCATGGAATATGTTGACAGGACAAAAAGTTGAAACTGTTGGCAGAAACCCAAAGTCAATATTGAAGCCAAGCAAAATATTGCCTGCAGTGCCACATTAGAACAGCTTGAAGACCGTTCATTTTTAAGTGACAAGAGACTCACCTCCAAGAAGCAATTGTGTTTTCAGGTAGCAAATTTTTATTATTCTGATTGTTTCCAAATAAACTATAATTTTTAAGTATAATTTTTTACTTTATGAGAAAATTAGTCATTTATATTCTAATTTCCTGAGTATGTAGAGAGTATAGCTAATGTTCCTTTATGTGGAAATATTTAAATGTAAGATGATTTTAAATCAGAAAGAATATTTGATTGATTTAAAATTTTTAAATGGGCTTTAATATTTTCAGAGGTTTTCTTTACTTAGGGATTTTTGGACTGACATTATTGCCATTATTTATTAATTTTGTTTTTGCCCAAATCAAGAGGTTTCATAATTGTTTACCCTCTCTCTACCAATTCCCTTTCCAACATTACTAGCCACAGAGTTGGCCAATGAACAATAAACACAACAGTAGTCTGGAGGTCTCAATTTGTATCTTGGGAAGCATTATAAATTTTCCAACTCCCTAGACACAAATGTACAAAAAAAAAAAACCCTTGTTTTCTATACCAGTAATTGTGTGCTTTGTCTTGAAATTCAGACATTTACAAGAAAATCTAAATCACCTTAAATTAAGATTTATGTTAAATGTGGTCTAAAACCAGCAGAGTTATGTATTGTTTTCTTTTTTAGAATGATTTTATTCAAGCAAGCAACTTATTTCATTTCCTTGTTTGCTACAGTTTCCTGTGGTAAGTGAATTATCTATAAAACATGGAATTCAGGCTAAGACAGGAGTAGCCAAGCAAGTGGCACCACCCCTGGAGAAAGCTATTGAACATACAGCTTCGGGGGTGGAGATTGTCCCTGATGATTCAGGACACGTGTCTATTTAATGTTCCAAAACAAGGACCACTTGTCAGATATATTGCTCTAGACGTATGTTGCAGACCAGAGGAAGGAGCTCAGAAGTAGCAATGTCTTAGGACTTGTGTTAACAAAAACTTCTGTTCGCAGATGACACTCTGCAAAGCAAAACTTGAAACAAAAAAAGTTAGTCCTCTATTTTTATCATCAACAGTAAAAAATTAAACTTTATCTGAAAATTCAAAAGAGTGCTAGGCATTTTATAGTGTCTGGGTCCAATCCAAGTATCTGTTAGGAACACCATACATAGTTTTACTCTGGACCGCTAGGGAACCATTTCAAAAATGAAAGTAACTGGTTTAAATTTAACTTAGCAAACCATGCATTTGGATAGTTCTAGGTGAATAGCTTTCAACACCAGATTTCGATCTCATTTCTCTATTAATTTCATTAATTTTTGGAGAATAAAAATGATTCTGGACATTTCATTAATCATTACAGAGGGAGTTTTCTCTGTGTCCCCACAAGGCATGATTCTGGGTCTATGGTGACTTAAGAGGGCCACACAACAATGAGTATTTAACTTTCCTCAGATGTATGGCTACAATAAACATCTATAGGTAAGGTTTACATTCATAAAGAGACCTTTTTTTTTCCAGGAAAAAAGGCTTTTATTCCCCCTAAATCACAACTCCCCTGTGTCTGTCCCTCAACCCTGATTGCTCTTCTAAACTGTAATTTACAAACCCATGTGCAAACCCACTGAAAGGTGAGAAGGAGCATAAGCCAGAGACACTGGGAACCACAGCCAACTCCCGGGGGTTTTTCATTTTTTTGTTTTTTTGTTTTGTTTTGTTTTTTGGCAAAATAAATCATGATTATGGCTAGGAAAATCAGGGATGTAAGTAAGCAAAAATTTAGAAACTACATATTGCATGTAGTCCCCAAATTCAAACAGTCGTCGTTAAACATCTTTTATTTAGTCTTTCAGATATTTTTCTACATATACCTATTTGCACATTTCACAAAAAAGAGTTATTAACTGTGGACACTCTTTGACTTGCATTTTCCACTTATAGCCATCTTTTGGTGCAAATAAGTAATATATTTTGGAGCTTGCTATTCTTCTCTTTTTATGGTATTTTTGTGTGCACATTCTTATGCTCTTATTCAGTTATTTCTGTAGAATACATTTTTTGAAATAAAAATACTAGATTCAAAGGTATGAATATTTTTGAACGTTTTGTGGTGTGGCATCATGAAATTATCTTTCAGAAAGGTTACTCCCTAGTTGACTTTTTCTACCAGCTAATAAGAGTGCTCATTTACCCCACTTAGGCCAACTCTGACAGGCTTCTGTTGCTTTGCATCCTGACATATTTATCTTTCTGGAAACAGTGTCCTAATTTATTTCTGCAGAGCTGCTGCCTCTCAGTTTTGGTCCATGTGGTTCTGGTGACCCTGATTCTTCTGCTGAACCAGAAAGTGCACACATCCTCCTGGCTGTAGTGATCCAATCAGAGCCAACATCTTGCAACGAAGCTTTTGTTTAGACATCTAGAAATAAGACTCTTATGTTTTTTTTTTTCCAATTTGACTTGAAACTTAAGAGAATACAGAGGCCTGAGTTGTTAGTACTATTTTGCTACTACGTGGAGCTTGAGAGTAATGGTAACACCAAGACTGGAGCAAGTGGAAGGAGACACATTGTCCACTGATGCTATCAGTTGAGCACAATGTCCAGTTACTTTTTAAGCCAGATTCACCATGGGCTTTTTGGCTCCTGAACCAATAGATTTCATTTGTTTTTAAGCCACTTTGTACTAGGTTTTCCGTCATTTGCAATCAAAACCAGTATACAAATACTGGTTATTTAATTTTTCATTTTTGCTAATCTCATGGATAAAATGGCTTCTAGTTGTTTTAACTTGCCTATATTTGTGATTCTTCCCATTTTCATATACTTACTAATCACTTCTATTTCTTTTGTAAATTATCTTTTCATATTTGTTATCTAATTCTTTAAAATTAGAGTATTTTTCTTCTCATTATTGTTTATGGAATTGTTAAACAAGACTGAATAATCTGCCCAAAGTCCATGGACATGGGGGCCCATGTAAAAGCTTTGAAAGCCACCATCATTATGAGATAAATTATATAATAGTACTTTACATAGGCTCCAAAATACAGCACAGACACAGCTATCATTGTCATGGTCATCATTATCATCACGATCACCAACTTATGAGGATAAGCAAGAACACCTACTAGAAGTTTCTTTCCATTCAGCAACAAAATTGGTGTCTTTCTAGTCACTCCCTTCCCTGACTGTCACATAGCAGTTCACAGAGGCTCAGTTGCAGAATGAGAAGCTCTGGGCCAGGACCTGCCATTGTATGCATCCTTGCATGGGAACTGGGGGCTGGAAGAGGAGTGACTGCTTGATAATTATGAGTCAGTCAAAACCACCAACTGTCTGAAAAAAATAGGCCTTTTTGTAACTAGTATTGTCACTAAACCAACTCCTCCATGTTTTGTGCATACATGAAATCTAGGCAATACACTTGTATTCCCAAAAGCTTCCACTTGAAGAGATCTGTGCTCTTTCCAAATATAAACCTTACCCGAGAGGTGGTCATCTTGGCCACACCTCAGAGAGGGAGAGAGGCAGTCTTGCTGGGTTGGGTGGTCGTAATGGGGCTCAGGGCCAGAATCCCCAGGGGGTAGGATAGTGCAGAGAAGATGGCACTCTCCAGTGCTTAATAAAATGCATGTGGTCTAAGCTGCCCATTCCCTCAAAGGCAATAAAAAATAGGCACTATTTAAATTAAAGAGTAACTGCTGCCCCAGGGAATGGACAGGTTGTCATTGGAATAACCATGGTTAATGGTCAGTTGACGACTGAAATGAATGTGCTACCTGAACAGGAAAGCTTATTAACCAGATTTCAAAGACAGTCTTTCCCGGTAAATCCAAATTTACAAATTAAAGCCAGTAAAGACACCTAATTCTCTAATAATACGTGGGGTGCAGTATATTTTAGAGCTGGGAATAATTCCAAACCGCAAATAGTTCAAAATTTATTTTCAATTAAGCATACGCGTGCATTTGCTTAAACTATCTTAAAAATGAGTAAAAAATATTGTCAGTTTGTTTCAGTCATACTGAGATGAGGAACAATATTTAGCATTGCATGCTAGAAAAGGACACAGGATTGGGAGTCAGGGCTGGGTGACCGTCACAGGACTTTCACTAACTGTGTGGATCTTGGGCAAGTCTGTGTGCCCTGAGACTCAGTTATTTAACTTTCTTTTAAAAAACATAGTCCAGATGCAGATAACAAAGCCTGCCTCTAATTTCCCTTACAGAATTGTGAGAAGCTGGTGGAGATGTTTGTTACAAAAGTGTTTTGAAAATAGAGCAAATATTATTCTTTTTAAGGCATGATATTTTCATAGCATGTCAGGCAACAGGGAAAAACTAAGTTAGGATTTTATTTTATTGTGGGGAATTTATGTGCAAATTATTGTGCAATTTAATGAAAATAAGCCAATGTTTTATACAGAAGTACCCAGAAAATTAAATAACACTATACATTGTTCAAATAGTTGCCTTAATATATTTTATTTTCTCAGCATAATTAGAGTTGTATTATACAGGTCTTTGAGTAGTCAGTCAGTGGGAGAAGTTAAGACAACAGATATCTTTTTATTAAAATTATTATTTGAATTATCACAAATTAATTTTTATGGTTCTATCACAGGATGTCTGACTCAACTCTATGAAAACACCTTCTTCAGAGGTGGGGATGTAGCTTCCATGTACACCCCAAATGCCCAATACTGCCAGATGATGTGCACATTCCACCCAAGGTGTTTGCTATTCAGTTTTCTTCCAGCAAGTTCAATCAATGACATGGAGAAAAGGTAAAAGTTGGTATTTCATTATTGGAGAAGCCGTTTTTCAAAACTGAATCAGTTTTGTGCAGAAAGGTGTAGTATAACTGAGAGTTCTTCCTCAAAGGGGGTTCAAGGACCAACTTCAGCAAAATCCCGTCAAGAGGTTCTTACAAATGCAGATTCCTAGGCCACAACCCAGATTTGCTGAGCCAGAGTTTCTTGTGACCAGAAATCTGCATTTTAAACAATCACTGTGTTTCTTTAAAGTAGTAGAAGCTAGTCATTTTCTATTCAAAGCCTCAAAATGCTTGAACATTGTTGGGCTAAGAGATTGTCTCAAGAAAGAGTCTAACAGGTGAACATTTCATCTGAATAAAGAAACAGATTTAACTGTGTGACCCATGATCACATTAGCGGATAGCACAGTCCAAAGAAAATAACATAAGACAAGCATTTTGCTGAGAATGTAATTGAGAAAGATCTAGAACTTGTGATTTTGGGACAGGGCAGATCTAAATGGGGCCTATAGTGAGCCAGTTTGGGCACCTATGGCATGATGCTATGTATGCTGTGTGTGTGTATGTGTGCTTGTGCTTGTGTGAATATGTATTATTAACTGGAAATTTGTAAAAGTATTGGAAAAATAGTACTTATGGTTTTTTTTGTGTGTGTGATGGAGTCTCGCTTTGTAGCCCAGGCTGGAGTGCAGTGGCGCGATCTCAGCTCACTGCAACTTCCACCTCCCAGGTTCAAGCAATTCTCCTGCCTCAGCCTCCCAAGTAGCTAGGATTACAGGCACGCACCACCACGTCTGGCTAATTTTTGTAGTTTTAGTAGAGACGGGGTTTCACCACATTGGCCAGGCTGGCCTTGAACTCCTGACCTCGTGATCCACCTGCCTCTACCTCCTAATGTGCTGGGATTACAGGCATGAGCCACTGCACCCAGCCGTAATTACAATTTTTATTAGGTCAGAGAGATGCTTATTAATCACGAGCCACAGTTTCATCTTAATGATTTTTCCTTTTGATTAATATCCAGAGTAAGCTTTTCTTTGTTGTTCCCATTTCCATATCATAACTCTTTACTCATCTTCACTCTATGTGAGTTTACCAACTAGAAATTGGATAGTCATTCTCTGATCCCACATGTTAAACTTGTGGAGAAAACTCAGATTGTATGTGAGGATCATCATATTAAAAGTGGAGGAAGGTTCTAGAATTCTTATAAATAATGAAATTAACATGAAGGTGGACATCTAAGACAGAGGGAAGTCTTCCATTAAGTGCAGACTACAAGGAGTTAATAAGCAAGATGAACACGATATACAAATCCAGCTCTTATCACTAAGTTAACTTTTTAAGTAAATGAAAGTATTTGCAAAAATAATTACCAATTGAGGACATAGTTGCCTGAAAGTTTAAGAACACAGGAAAAATCATTAACTCTTTAATATGGTTGACTTCCTGTACTTAAAAAATGTGAGTGTAAAGAAAACGCAGTGATGGAGTTAGATATTATGGTGTGTTATAAAATTAGCTGTAGGAGTGTTCTTTCCAGCAAGTATTGGGGAAGCTATATTATTTTCCTTATTTCTGGTTTTATTTGTTAGTGTATAGAAAATGCCAGACATTTCCTCAATGTATGTTTATTATTCTACTTCCTAAGTAAAGCTACTTTTAAAACAGGTTTGGTTGCTTCTTGAAAGATAGTGTTACAGGAACCCTGCCAAAAGTACATCGAACAGGTGCAGTTTCTGGACATTCCTTGAAGCAATGTGGTCATCAAATAAGTGGTAAGTTGTGAATTTCTTAGCTACATTTGAGTTAATATTGGATCTCGCTTAGAACAGCTTTTGCTCAAAATTTGTACTGCTACAGCCTTTTGGAAGGCATCACTCATAAAGATAGGAGATGGGGCAGTATTCTGGACACAAAAGAGGGACCCATATTCATCTGGACACTTCTATTGTCTTTATTAATCAAGACATACTTAGTGAGCCTCTATTATTTATGAGGTTAGCACTCAAGGTAAGATTTACAGAAAATGAATCCAAATAATCGTGTCTCCTTGTTTCCAGATAAGAATTTTTAAGAAAACACAAGGGAACATCTCTCTCAAGTTCACTTGAGGGTAATTTTTATATCAGTGATTCTCAACCAGCAGTGATTTTGTCTCTTCCATTAGGGGTCATTTGACAATATCTGGAGACATTTTTGGTGGCTACAACTAGGGAGGATGCTATTAGCATTTACTAAGTAGAAGCCAGAATGTTTGAATGCTGCCCAACATTCTACAAGGCACAGGGCAGTCGTCCACAGCAAATAATTTTCTGGCCCAAAATGTCAACAGTGCTGACATCAAGAAACTCTGTGATATACCATTAGGCCCAAATTGAAGAACTGAGTTCTGCAAATCTTGCTAAGAATAATACTTCCTAAAGGAAACTTGAGGACTAGGATGTTAGAGAACTTTGATTCTGACATCTGAAGCTACTGATGTCTTGGGAAACAGTTTCCAATGCTATCCTAATAAATTTAAGACAAATGAACTATTTCTCAAACATGACTGGGACTGATAAGAAAGTGAAAAGTGCTGAAAAGATTCAACTGAGGGTTGTCAGAATCTTAAAATAACTGCTGTTATTCTATGTATGACTATATATCATTATCATTTTATTTTCCATATGCACAATTAATTTTGTAGGTTCAAATTTCAGATGTTTTTAAATTTGTCATCCTTTCCTCCCTCATTGATATCACCTCTTCAATACATACACACTTTGAGCCTGCTGTTTGCATTTTAACCAGTTATCAAAGGATGGCAATGCCTTCATTATACATATGGGCCTGACTTAGCCAGTATAATAGGTGTAGTCTACCTGAGAGGGAGTACATTTCCTATTTTAAAAGATCAATTTGTATGTTAATCCAATTTGGTATAAATTATTTGAGTAAGTGCTATTTCTGATTGTTGTATCTTGTAGCAAAATTTAAAGAAAAAGTAATTTGTGCCTTTCTCAATATTCCTGTTACTGTTAATGTATTCTAAAACTCAGTGTTACTCACTTAGCTTGCTTTTAATGTTTTTTTCTAACTTCATCATCTTAAAGTGAAAAATTGTTCCCAAGTACATAAAATCTCTACACTCAAGAACAATTCTAGTCAAAAGCATATAGAGCTTTCATATGGACACTTAAAAAGGTTTTATTTGTAAGAGTCCCATCCCAACTCTTAGCCTGTTCTTTTCTCACATGCAGAAAAATAGGAAAGAGACTTTGTTTCCACAGTCTGCAAATTCCTGTGTTTAAGAACCACAGTGAATAATCCACCTCCCTGCCCAACTCAACATACTGTCATATAGTTTTCCTGACAGTTTGTGTATTTTCTGTCTTTCCCACCCTTAAATTTAGTTTTATGACTTCAACCATGCTTCTTAGGAGTGGAAAGTTATCTGTAGTATATTATGGTTTATTCCACATAATCTTGGGGAATAAAACTTTAAAAAAGTATACAGTTTATACTTCTGGTTACATTACTTTCTTGACCAAAAGTCTAACCAAGAAATTTGAATCTTTAAAAAAAAAAAGAGCCTAATTTACTTCACTGTCTGTGAAAAGAATTATCTGTATCTTTTGCATGTAAGACAAATCTCAATGAAAAGGGTGCTTAAATAGAAGTTAACACTATTTTAAAGCAAGAATGGAAGTGGTTTCACCATGCGTAAACAACTCTCCACATTTTGTAATGATTGATCTGGATGCAATTTGTAATCAGACAGGAGAAGTCGAAAGCAAAGAAATAACACTGGGAGATAGAGAAGCTCCTTCATTCAATGCAAAGGGTCAAAGGCACATCAGTTTCTTTAATAATGCAAACCTCAGCACACATTATCAGTGTCCTCATTATTATTGCCTTGTTTATTTCCCACTGCTCATTGATAATTTCAACGTGAAATTTACCTGTATTGCTGCATGCATCTTGCAGTTTAAGAAGCGAAGTAACCCAATTTCAAAGCTAGTGCTTTAGGGAAAATATTGGATTGTATTTACTTCAAGCAGAGTTCGATAATTTATGGACATAATAAAAATTTTAAATCTCTTAGTTAATATAGCAGTTGCCAAAACTGGGCTATTATCATTCTAAACTACCAACCCAAATGGTAGTGGGTATCTAATCTACCTCTAGAAAGAAAATGGACTGTATTTGCTCTATGTATTTTTCTTGTACAGCTTGCCATCGAGACATTTATAAAGGAGTTGATATGAGAGGAGTCAATTTTAATGTATCTAAGGTTAGCAGTGTTGAAGAATGCCAAAAAAGGTGCACCAATAACATTCGCTGCCAGTTTTTTTCATATGCCACGCAAACATTTCACAATGCAGAGTACCGGTGAGTACAATTCAAGGTGTTTGTTCTTTGTATTGGTGCCTCCAGGATTTCACTGTATTCTTCTTAACCTCTTTTGTTCCCAAACTAAAAACCAAACAGGGCTTTTATTCTAACCACTTTCCTCATTTACTTACTCTATTTTTTTTTTATCTTTTATTTATTTATTTATTTATTTATTTATTTATTGAGATGGAGTCGCTCTCTGTCACCCAGGCTAGAGTGCAGTGGCGTAATCTTGACTCACTGCAACCTCCGCTTCCCGGGTTCAAGCGATTCTCCTGCCTCAGCCTCCCGAGTAGCTGGGATTACAGGCATCTGCCACCATGCCTGGCTAATTTTTGTATTTTTAGTAGAGTCGGGGTTTTACTATGTTGGTCAGGCTGGTCTCGAACTCCTGATCTTGTGATCCACCCGCCTCGGCCTCCCAAAGCGCTGGGATTACAGGCATGAGGCACCGTGCCTCGCCCTTCATTTTTTAATTAAATAATTCATTTAATTTCGTTTGTTTCTCTACTCTTTTCCCCTGGCATGTAATTGTACCGCATCTTCAAAGCCTGGCATCCTCTTCCCCTACTTCTCCAAAGCTGATTCTTGCAGGTCTTTCCTCAAATACCATCCCCTCCAAAAGGCCATTTCTGAGCATTCTCTTTTAAGTCACACTCAGCAGTTTATTTCATTCATAGAGCTAATCACAATTTGATATTAACTTGTGATTTTTTTTCCTTATTTTTAAATCTTATTTTTATTTGCATAGATGTATGGGGTGCAAGTTACTTTGATATATTTTTGTTACTTTGATATATTTTACAGTGGTAAAGTCTGGGCTTTTAGTATATCCATCACTGGAGTCATGTACATTGTACCCACTAAGCTATTTTTCAACACCCGCCCCCTTCCCACCTCTCTATCACCTTCCCAGTCTCTACTGTCTATCACTCCATGCTCTACTCAATTTTGGTGTCATTTTTTCCTGAAGCAAAATTTTGGTGTCATTTTTTCTGAAGTCATTTTCTGAAGTCTGTGTCATTTTTCGCTTTCCTGAAGCGAATTTTGGTGTCATTTTTCCTGAAGTTCCGTTTGCCCCACACATAGGCCTTGCTTATAGAGTGAGGGTTCAGTGTCACGGAGTCTCCTGCCTCATTCTCACCCTAACTTTTCCTTTACCCCTTTGCGAGGGGAAGGATGTCCATTAGGTTAATAATGCACACCCCTAACCCATTCATTATCAGGGTCATTGTTTTTCCACTGTGCATTTTAATACTAACTGTTACCTGCACTGCTCCCTGCCCCTCAAAGTGCAGAAAGCAAAGTAACCTCTTTTCTTCCCATTCAGGAACAATTGCCTATTAAAGTATAGTCCCAGAGGAACACCTACCGCTATAAAGGTGCTGAGTAACGTGGAATCTGGATTCTCACTGAAGCCCTGTGCCCTTTCAGAAATTGGTAATTGTAGGACTACTTCACTTTGTGATTGTGGTAGGTGGAATAGGAGCCCCCAGAGACGTCCCTGTGCTGAGCCCTGGGACCTGTGCGTGTGTTCCCATAGCTGGCAAAAGCGTTTCTGTCAATGGCATGCAGTTATGGGCTTCGAGATGGGGAGTTTACTCTGGATTTTCTGAATGGGCCCAATGTACTCACAGGGTTGAGTGCTCACAAGGCTCATAAGAAAAAGAGAGAGGCGGAAGGCTCAGAGCCAGAGAGAGAGGTTTGAAGGTGTTACACTGCTGGCTTTGAAGATGAAGGTCCATGAGCCAAGGAGTGCAGGCGGCCTCTAGAAGTTGAAAAGGGTGAGGAAACAGTTTCCCTGTGGAGCGTCCTGGAGGAAGAAGCCCTGCTGCTGTCTTGATTTTAGCCCAGTAAGGCCCAATCTCTAGAACAGTAAGATAAGAAATTTGTGCTGTTTTTAACCACTAAGTTTGTGGTTATGCCCCTAGAGCAGCAGTTATAGAAAACTAGTACGCTTATATTGTTAGAGTTACAGGAAACTAGTACAGTGATACTGTTACAGTTATAGGACAGTGATATAGGACAGTGATATTGTTATAGTTATAGGACACTAGTACAGTGATATTATTAGAGTTATAGGACAGTGATATAGGACAGTGATACTGTTATAGTTATAGGACACTAGTACAGTGATACTGTTATAGGTACAGTGATATTGTTATCGTTATAGGAAACTAGTACAGTGATACTGTTAGAGTTATAGGTACAGTGATATAGGACAGTGATACTGTTAGAGTTATAGGAAACTAGTACAGTGATACTATTAGAGTTAGAGGACAGTGATATAAGACAGTGATACTGTTAGAGTTATAGGAAACTAGTACAGTGATACTGTTATAGTTATAGGACAGTGATATAGGACAGTGATACTGTTATACTTGTAGGAAACTAGTACGGTGATACTGTTAGAGTTATAGGACAGTGATATAGGACAGTGATTCTGTTATAGTTATAGGAAACTAGTACGGTGATACTGTTATAGTTATAGGACAGTGATATAGGACAGTGATACTGTTATAGTTATAGGAAACTAGCACAGTGATACTGTTATAGTTATAGGACAGTGATATAGGACAGTGATACTGTTAGAGTTATAGGAAACTAGTACAGTGATACTGTTAGAGTTATAGGACAGTGATATAGGACAGTGATATTGTTATAGTTATAGGAAACTAGTACGGTGATACTGTTAGAGTTATAGGACAGTGATATAGGACAGTGATACTGTTATAGTTATAGGACACTAGTACGGTGATACTGTTAGAGTTATAGGACAGTGATATAGGACAGTGATACTGTTATAGTTATAGGACACTAGTACGGTGATACTGTTAGAGTTATAGGACAGTGATATAGGACAGTGATACTGTTATAGTTATAGGAAACTAGTACGGTGATACTGTTAGAGTTATAGCACAGTGATATAGGACAGTGATACTGTTATAGGAAACTAGTACAGTGATACTGTTAGAGTTATAGGACAGTGATATAGGACAGTGATACTGTTATAGTTATAGGACACTAGTACAGTGATACTGTTATAGGACAGTGATATAGGACAGTGATACTGTTATAGTTATAGGACACTAGTACAGTGATACTGTTATAGTTATAGGACAGTGATATAGGACAGTGATACTGTTATAGTTATAGGAAACTAGTACGGTGATACTGTTAGAGTTATAGGACAGTGATATAGGACAGTGATACTGTTATAGTTATAGGACACTAGTACAGTGATACTGTTATAGTTATTGGACAGTGATACTCTTAGAGTTATAGGAAACTAGTACAGTGATACTGTTATAGTTATAGGTACAGTGATATTGTTATAGTTATAGGAAACTAGTACAATGATACTGTTAGAGTTATAGGTACAGTGATATAGGACAGTGATATTGTTATAGTTATAGGAAACTAGTACAGTGATACTGTTATAGTTATAGGACAGTGATATAGGACAGTGATACTGTTATAGTTATAGGACACTAGTACAGTGATACTGTTACAGTTATAGGACAGTGATATAGGACAGTGATACTGTTAGAGTTATAGGAAACTAGTACAGTGATACTGTTATAGTTATAGGTACAGTGATATTGTTATAGTTATAGGAAACTAGTACAGTGATACTGTTAGAGTTATAGGTATGGTGATATAGGACAGTGATATTGTTATAGTTATAGGAAACTAGTACAGTGATACTGTTAGAGTTATAGGACAGTGATATAGGACAGTGATATTGTTATAGTTATAGGAAACTAGTACAGTGATACTGTTAGAGTTATAGGACAGTGATATAGGACAGTGATATTGTTATAGTTATAGGAAACTAGTACAGTGATACTGTTAGAGTTATAGGATAGTGATATAGGACAGTGATACTGTTATAGTTATAGGAAACTAGTACAGTGATACTGTTAGAGTTATAGGACAGTGATATAGGACAGTGATACTGTTACAGTTATAGGAAACTAGTACAGTGATACTGTTATAGTTATAGGACAGTGATATAGGACAGTGATATTGTTATAGTTATAGGAAACTAGTACAGTGATACTGTTAGAGTTATAGGACAGTGATATAGGACAGTGATACTGTTAGAGTTATAGGAAACTAGTACAGTGATACTGTTATAGTTATAGGTACAGTGATATTGTTATAGTTATAGGAAACTAGTACAGTGATACTGTTAGAGTTATAGGTACAGTGATATAGGACAGTGATTCTGTTATAGTTATAGGAAACTAGTACAGTGATACTGTTAGAGTTATAGGACAGTGATATAGGACAGTGATACTGTTATAGTTATAGGAAACTAGTACAGTGATACTGTTAGAGTTATAGGACAGTGATATAGGACAGTGATACTGTTATAGTTATAGGAAACTACTACAGTGATACTGTTATAGTTATAGGACAGTGATATAGTACAGTGATACTGTTATAGGAAACTAGGACAGTGATACTGTTATAGTTATAGGACAGTGATATAGGACAGTGATTCTGTTATAGTTATAGGAAACTAGTACAGTGATACTGTTATAGTTATAGGTACAGTGATATAGGACAGTGATACTGTTATAGTTATAGGAAACTAGTACAGTGATACTGTTATAGTTATAGGACAGTGATATGGTTATAGGAAACTAGTACGGTGATACTATTATAGTTATAGGTACAGTGATATAGGACAGTGATACTGTTATAGTTATAGGACAGTGATATGGTTATAGGAAACTAGTACGGTGATACTATTATAGTTATAGGTACAGTGATATAGGACAGTGATACTGTTATAGTTATAGGACAGTGATATTCTTATAGTTACAGTGGTATAGTTATAGTGAAAGGTACAGTGATATTGGTACAGTTATAGGACAGTGATATTGTTATAGTTATAGGACAGTGATGTAGTTACAGTGATATAGGTACAGTGATATAGTTATAGGACAGTGATATAGGTACAGTGATATTGTTATAGTTATAGGACAGTGATATTGTTACAGTTATAGGTACAGTGACATTGTTATAGTTATAGGACAGTGATATTGTTATAGTTATAGGTACAGTGATATTGTAGCAAAACTGTAAGGTCATTCCTTGGTTGTGTCCCTATCTAGTGAAATGACTCTACCAGGGGTAGGGAAATAAAACTCTGTCGTTTCACACATAAAGGTAATTTCAATGGAATTATCCAGAAAATTGCCATGGCATTCCACCTCATTTAGCATGTCAGGATGTTAATGACAAGATGTTACTAAAAGCAAATCCCTTACGGCCAGTTTTCCGCAGTACTGGGTGCTGGCTCTGTGCCTGGCCCTGTTCGGGTGCTGGGCTAGGATTTCCCTGTGGAAGGTTGGGAAGGTTGGTTACAAGGTGGCTATTTTCCTGTCTCCTCTTTGCGACAGCACACCTTCTCCGTGGTGTGTGCCAGGTTCACGTGTACTGGGGATTTAATTTTAACGTTCATATTATTTTTTTCTGGGAGAGTTTTTGAAGGCTGCCAGGAGGCAGGACTCGATGCAAACATGCTCCATTCTGTACCCAGCCCTGTTGCTGGAAGGATTTGCTGCACTTACCCAGGGAACAGGCAAGCTCGTGCTGTGGCTCTGGGCTGTCACAGCTGCTGTCCACACCTGGGAGAGCACCCTGGATGGCTCATCTGTGTACTTGCTTTCTTGTTAAATTGCAGTGAGTTCACATGTGATTTAATCGGATCAAATGGCCTTTACAGACTGATAAAAATATGGCTGTTTCAGGTGGTGTTTTGAGCTGCTAATGGCGTGGCTTTTCACTGAGTACGTACGTGGTCCCCGTTCCTCAGGGAACACCCAATAGCCACATGCGTCCTATACCTAGAGTAGCGCTGTCTCCTGGCCGAACTGCCCAAATGAGATTCATAAGTTAGGGATGATCTGTAGTTATCACTACAGATTTGTCCTTGGTTTCACCAAGGATTTTCCTAATTTTACAAACAAAACCCCTAAGGCTCCTGGAAGGAGGGTAGAAGTGAAGGTGCTCCGGGGGCCACACAGCTGATGAGCTGAACCAGAACTCGACCCTTGGGTCACACACATTTCACAGTGCTCACTCCACCTTTTGTTTTTTTAATGGATTTAATGGTGTTTTAAAGCCTCCTGCCTCTCAACACATATGAATTCATTATATTTACAGATTTCCTTCTCTTGTGGTCCATCTTCCTGCATAGATCTTGAGAGATGTCAGGGTAACCACGTTTCCTCAGTTAATTTAACAAAACCATTTGCAACTCTGACATGGAAAATTCCTACCATGTGACTTATTAATTTATCAATTGAGATGGTAAACATATTTTCAAGCCAAAAGGAGGAAAACATAAATTGGAAAAAAAAGGTTTTTTTATTTTTATCACCTCTGGGGAAGAAAGTCTGATAAACGAACTGGTTGATAAAATTGCAATTAGGGGAAGCAACATCATGGTTTCTGTTCGGAGGCTAAACAGATGGCATACTTGAAATAGAGAATGTCCTAGAAATCAACTGGTTGCTTGGCCAAAATATCTATAAATAGTGCCCAACATATTAGATAGGAAAAGCAAAGTAAAAACAATTTTAACAGGTTAGGACATTGGGCTGAAGTATTGCATATATTTAATGTCATGTGCGTCCATGTGAAGAGACCACTAAACAGGCTTTGTATGAGCAATAAAGCTTTTTAATCACCTGGGTGCAGGCAGGCTGAGTCCGAAAAAGAGAGTCTCAGTGAAGGGAGATGGGGTGGGGCCGTTTTATAGGGTTTGGGTAGGTAGTGGGAAATTACAGTCAAAGAGGGTTGTTCTCTGGCGGGCAGGTGTGGGGGTCACAAGGTGCTCAGTGGGGGAGCTTCTGAGCCAGGAGAAGGAATTTCACAAGGTAATGTCATCAGTTAAGGCAGGAACCGGCCATTTTCACTTCTTTTGTCATTCTTCAGTTACTTCAGGTCATCTAGATGTATACGTGCAGGCCTGGGCCCAGAGGCCTGACATTCCTGTCTTCTTATATTAATAAGAAAAAGAAAACGAAATAGTGGTAAAGTGTTGGGGTGGCGAAAGTTTTTGGGGGTGGTATGGAGAGATAATGGGTGATGTTTCTCAGGGCTGCTTTGAGCGGGATTAGGGGCTGTGTGGGAACCTAGAGTGGGAGAGATTAAGCTGAAGGAAGATTTTATGGTAAGGGGTGATATTGTGGGGTTGTTAGAAGCAGCATTTGTCATATAGAATGATTGGTGATGGCCTGGATACGGTTTTGTATGAATTGAGAAACTAAATGGAAGACACAAGGTCTGAATAAGAGAAGGAGAAAAACAGGTGTTAAAGGACTAAGAATTGGGAGGACCCAGGACATCTAATTAGAGAGTGCCTAAGGGGGTTCAGTGTAATTACTTGCTTGATTGGTGAGTTTTTGGGCTCTATCCTTGACAGAGTCCTCCTTTTTAAGTTGGAGGCTGAGCTTGGTGAGGTGTGTTTTTAAAAGACCATTAGTCCGTTCTACCTTTCCTGAAGATTGAGGATGGTGAGGGGTGTGAAGGTTTTACTGAATACCAAGAGCCTGAGAAACTGCTTGGGTGATTTGACTAATAAAGGCCGGTCCATTATTGGACTGTATAGAGGTGGGAAGGCCAAACTGAGGAATTATGTCTGACAGAAGGGAAGAAATGACCACGGTGGCCTTCTCAGACCCTGAGGGAAAGTCCTCTACCCATCCAGTGAAAGTGTCTACCCAGACCAAGAGGTATTTTAGTTTCCTGACTCGGGGCCTGTGAGTAAAGTCAATTTGCCAGTCCTGGGCGGGGGCAAATCCCCGAGCTTGATGTGTAGGGAAGGGAGGGGACCTGAACAATCCCTGAGGAGGAGTAGACTAGCAGATGGAACACTGAGAAGTTATTTTTTGAGGATAGATTTTTACGATGGAAAGGAAAAGAGAGGTTTTAAGAGGTGGGTTAGCGGCTTGTAACTTACATGGAAGAGTTTATGAAATGATGACAGAATAGAATGGGCCTGTGAGTCTGGAAGGAGATATTTTCCTTGGTCCAAGAACTATTTGCCTTGTGTGGGAAGAGATTGATAGGTGGAAGTTTCAGTGGGGGAGTAGATGGGAGTGACAGATGAGGAGGAAAAAAACTGGCTGTGAGGGATAGAAGTTGGAATGCTAGCTGCTTTTTTAGCTACCTTATCAGCATAGGCATTGTCCTGAGCAATGGGATCTGATGCCTTTTGGTGGCCCTTGCAGTGAATGACTTCAGCTTCCTTTGGAAGTAAAGTGGCCTTGAGAAGAGTTTTTATTAAAGAGGCATTAAGATGGAGGACCCTTGTGTAGTGAGGAAACCTCCTTCAGCCCATATAACCGCATGGTGGTGCAGAATATGGAAGGCATATTTAGAGTCAGTATAAATATTGACGCGTAGTCCCTTTGCAAGAGTGAGGGCCTGAGTTAAGGCAATGAGTTCAGCTTGCTGAGAGGTAGTGGAGGGGGGCAGAGCAGTAGCCTCAGTGATAGATGTGGAAGATACTATAGCACAGCCTACCTTTGCTGGTGAGTGGTGATTAGGCCTGGTGGAACTGCCATCAATAAACCAAGTGTGATCAGGGTAAGGAACAGGAAAGAAGGAAATATGGGGAAATGGAGTGGATGTCAGGTGGATCAGAGAGATACAGTCATAGGGGTGGGGGCCAGCCTAAAACAGTAAGGTCAAGTTGTTTGGACAGAAAGGCTATAGGGCGCGGTCCCGGCTCTTGTGTAAGAATTTTGACTGCGCAGCCCTGCACTTTGGCTGTGTGTAATGAAAAGGATTGGGATGAGTTAGGGAGAGCTAGTGTGGGAGCAGCTTCTAGGGCTGTTTTTAAGGAATGGCAAGAGGAGTGGCTAAAGGATTTAGGAACTTTGGGGTCAGCTAGCTTTGCTTTTGTGAGTTTATATAATGGTTTAGTCAGGATGGTAAAACTAGGTATCCAAAGGCGGAAGTACTTAACCATGCCTAGGAAGAAAAGAGGTTGTTTTGTAGAAGGGGTTGGGGTTTGGGAGATGAGCCAGACACGATCAGCAGGGAGAGCACATGTGTTTTCATGAAGAATTATGCTGAGATAGGTAATGGATGAGGAAGAAATTTGGGCTTGACTGAAGTAATGGGGGCTGTCCGTGAAGCTTTGTGGCAGTACAGCCCAGGTAAGTTGCTGAGGCTGATGGGTGTCAGGGTCAGTCCAAGTGAAAGCGAAGAGAGGCTGGGATGGAGGGTGCAAAGGAATAGTAAAGAAAGCATGTTTGAGATCCAGAACAGAATAATGGGTTGTGGAGGGAGGTATTGAGGATAGGAGAGTATATGGCTTTGGTACCATGGGGTGGATAGGCAAGACAATTTGGTTAATGAGGCACAGATCCTGAACTAACCTGTAAGGCTTGTCTGGTTTTTGGACAGGTAAAATGGGGGAATTGTAAGGAGAGTTTATAGGCTTCAAAAGGCCACGCTGTAACAGGTGAGTGATAACAGGCTTTAATCCTTTTAAAGCATGCTGTGGGATGGGATATTGGCATTGAGCGGGGTAAGGGTGATTAGGTTTTAATGGGATGGTAAGGGGTGCATGATCGGTTGCCAAGGAGGGAGGAGAGGTGTCCTATACTTGTGGATTAAGGTGGGGACACACAAGGGGAGGATGTGAAGGAGGCTTTGAACTGGGGAAAAGGGTGGCAATGAGGTGTGGCTGTGGCCTAAGAACAGTCAGGGAAGCGGATAATGGAGTTAAAATGCCTCGACCTAGTAAGGGAGCTGGGCAGGTGGTGATAACTAAAAAGGAGTGCATAAAAGAATGTTGTCCAAGTTGGCACCAGAGTTGGGGAGTTTTAAGAGGTTTAGAAGCCTGGCGGTCAATACCTACAACAGTTATGGAGGCAAGGGAAACAGGCCCTTGAAAAGAACGTAATGTGGAGTGGGTAGCCTCTGTATTAATTAAGAAGGGGACGGATTTACCCTCCACTGTAAGAGTTACCTAAAGCATCTGTGATGGTCCAGGAGGCTTCTAAGGTGATTGGGCAACGTCAGTCCTCAGCCGCTAAGCCAAGAAGATCTGGGAAGGAGTCAGAGAGCCTTGGGCCAGAGTTCCAGGGGCTCTGGGAGTGGCTGCCAGGCGAGTTAGACAGTCTGATTTCCAGTGGGGTCCCACACAGATGAGACACAGCTTAGGAGGAATCCCAGGCTGCAGGCATTCCTTGGCCCATTGGCCAGATTTCTGGCACTTGAAACAAGATCCTGATGGAGGACGTCCTGTAGGAATGCTTGACCACTGCAGTTTAGGCATTTTGAAGTTTTTGTGCATGCTGGAGATGTGGCTGGGTTTTGTCTCACAGCAGAGGCAAGGAATCGCAACTCAGAAATACATTGCTACTTGGCTGCCTCTATTATTGTACACCTTGAAGGCGAGGTTAATTAAGTCCTCTTGTGGGGTTTGAGGGCTGGAATCTAATTTCTGGAGTTTTTTGTTTGTTTGTTTGTTTGTTTTTTAATGTCAGGAGCTGACTGGGTGATAAAATGCATATTGAGAATAAGACAGCCTTCTGACCCTTCTGGGTCTAGGGCTGTAAAGCGTCTCAGGGTTGCTGCCAAACGGGCCATGAACTGGGCTGGGTTTTTCATATTTGATGAAAAAGAGCCTAAACGCTCACTGATTTGGGAGAGGTCGGATAAATAAAAAGGAACATTAATCTTGACTATGCCTTTAGCTCCAACCACCTCTTTAAGAGGAAATTGTTGGGCAGGTGGGGGAGGGCTAGTCGTGGAATGAAACTGTAAGCTGGACCGGGTGTGAGGAGGGGAGGTGATAGAAGGATTATAGGGTGGAGGAGCAGAGGCTGAGGAAGAATTGGGACCTGGCTTGGCCTGGCAAGGAGCAGCCTGGGGAGGAGGGGAGAGGTCAGATGGGTCCATAGAAAAGGAGGATTGGAAAGGCTCAGCAACGCTTGGGGTTGGGATTGAGAGGACAGATGGGTTGGGATTGAGGGGACAGATGGGAGGGAAAGAAGGAAGATTTGGGACGAGTTGCATTGGGAACAGAGACTGGGGAGGGACCGATGTGTAAAAGAATGCCTGGACATCAGGCACCTCAGACCGTTTGCCCATTTTATGACAAGAATTATCTAGATCTTGTAGGATGGAAAAATCGAAAGTGCCATTTTCTGGCTATTTGGAACCATTGTTGAGTTTGTATTGGGGTTAAGCAGCATTGCAGAAGAAAATAAGGCATTTAGGTTTTAGGTCAGGTGTGAGTTGAAGAGGTTTTAAGTTCTTGAGAACATAGGCCAAGGGAGAAGAAGGAGGAATGGAGGGTGGAAAGTTGCTTATAGTGAAGGAGGCAAGCCCAGAGAAAAGAGAGGGTAGAGACATGGAGAGAAGGGGTGGGGGTGCTTGCCCCCAGGAAAGTGGTGCTTGCCACTAAGGGTGAAGGATCAAGGCAGGCATTCGCGCGGTGATCAGGTACCTCTGAAACGTGGGTGAATAATCAAGCAGGTGTCCCCGCAGTGATTAAACACCAAGGAAAGACTATCTTCCCGAGTCCATGACCAGTGCCAGAGTTTTGGTTTCATGGATAAAACGCGCCTCCTCTACCAGAAAATGAAAGGAATTGAAATTAAGAGAAGGGCGAGATTGAAGGATGGCGCCAGGATTGAAAGGAGAAAGAGGTTGAGGGATAGGGAGAGAGGTTGGATAAGAGAGTGAAAAGAGGCTGCTTACCCAATTTAAAATCGGTGAGATGTTCCCTGGGCTTGTTGGTCTGAGGACCAGAGGTCATGGGTGGATCTTTCTCATGGAGCAAAGAGCAGGGGGACAGGGGATTGATTTCCCAAGGGAAATCCCCTGATCTGAGTCACAGCACCAAATATCACATGCATCCATGCGAAGAGACCACCAAACAGGCTTTGTGTGAGCAAGAAAGCTTTTTAATCACCTGGGTGCAGGCGGGCTGAGTCCAAAAAGAGAGTCAGTGAAGGGAGATAGGGGTGGGGATGTTTTATAGGATTTGGGTAGGTAGTGGAAAATTACAGTCAAAGGGGGTTGTTCTCTGGCGGGCAGGGGTGGGGATCACAAGGTGCTCAGTGGGGGAGCTTCTGAGCCAGGAGAAGGAATTTCACAAGGTAATGTCATCAGTTAAGGCAGGAACCGGCCATTTTCACTTCTTTTGTCATTCTTCAGTTACTTCAGGCCATCTGGATGTATGCATGTAGGCTTGGGCCCAGAGGCCTGACATTTAACATGGATAAATGTAAAGTTCTTAGAATCATTCATACACATTGGAAAAGATGGGGCTTAATCGCACTTTATAAGACTTGAAGGATGTTTGAGAATCACTATGAAACTGCTGAAAATACCAAGAAAATTTAATTCTTATGTATATAAATAATGTGTCTGTTTTACATGAATCCCTTCTATCAAGCTTGGTATTTTAATATGGCATATATTGTTTTTTCATAGTAGATTTAAAATTTTTGATATCTGATTTAGATAACATAAAATTAACCCTTTGAAAGTGTACAACTCTGTGGTTTTTAGTATATCCACCTGATTGCACAACAATCACCACTGTCTAGTTCCAGAAGATTTTTATCACCACAAAAGAAAGGCTGTATCCAGGCCGGGTGTGGTGGCTCACGCTTGTAATCCCAGCACTTTGGGAGGCCGAGGCGGGCGGATCACGAGGTCAGGAGATTGAGACCATCCTGGCTAACACGGTGAAACCCTGTCTGTACTAAAGATACAAAAAAATTAGCTGGGCGCGGTGGCAGACGCCTGTAGTCCCAGCTACTCAGGAGGCTGAGGCAGGAGAATGGCGTGAACCCAGGAAGCGGAGCTTGCAGTGAGCCAAGATTGCGCCACTGCACTCCAGCCTGGGTGACAGAGCAAGACTCCATCTCACAAAAAAATAATAAAAATAAAATTAAAAAAAAAAAAGAAAGGCTGTCTTTCTCCTTTCCCATTGGCCGTCTTTCTCCATTCCCTACTCCTCCAATCCCCTGGCAACCACTAATCTACTTTCCATGTCTGTGGACTTGACTCTTCGGGACATTTTACATAAATGGAATCATGCAATGCAGCACAGTTTGCATCTGGCTTTTTTCACCTGGCATGTTTTCAAGGCTCATTCGTATTCTAGCATATATCAGTACTTTGTTCCTATTTAGGACTAAATAAGATTCTATTGTATGAATAAAACATATTTTGTTTATATACTTAGTTTGATGAACATTTGAGTTGTTTCTGGATTTTTTTTTTTTTTTTTTTTTTTTTTTGCCTCATGAATAATGCTGCTATGGACAACAGTTTTTGGGTAGGCATGCATTTTAAATTCTCTTATGTATATACTTAGGATTAAAATTGCTGGATCATAGAGTAACTCCATGTTTAACTTTTTGATGAATTGCCAAACTGTTTTTGAGAGCAGCTACACAATTTTACATTCTTACCAGCAACAATTGAGGGCTTCAATCTCTACAACCTTAACAACACTTGTTATTGTCTTTGTAATTATTGCCTTTCTAGGCAGTGTGAAGTGGTGTCTCACTGTGGTTTTGATATGCATTTCCCTAATGACTAACAATGTTGTGTATCTTTTCGTGTGCTCATTTTCAATTTGAATACATTCTTTGGGAAAATCTCTGTTTAAATCTTTTGGCCATTAAAAATAATTGGGTTATTTTCATTGTTGAGTTGTATGAACTCTTTATATACTCTGGATACTACACTCTTATGACATATATTATTTTCAAAATTTTTCTGTGCATCTGCAGGTCATCTTTTCACTTTACTGATGGTGTTCTTTGAAGCACCAAAGTTTTTAAACTTGGTGAAATCCAGTCTGGCTTTATTCTTGCATGTGCTTTACCTAAAACGCCAAAACCTAATTCATGGTTAGGAAGATTTTTGCTTATGATTTGTTCTTAGAGGTTTATAGTTTTAGCTCTTACATTTAGGCATTTGATGTATTTTAAATTAAATTTTGTATATGCTGTAAAGTAGGAATCCAACTTAATTCTTGCATGTGGATATTCAGTTATTCCATTGTCTTGAAAACCTTTTCAAAATCAATTGTCTATAAATGTAAGAGTTTATTTTTGGACCATCAGTTCCATCCCATTGACCTGTATGTCTATCCTAATGCCAGTTACAGTCTTGATTACCATAACTTTGTAGTAAGTTTTGAACTCAGACAGTCTTGAGTGCTTTTATTTTGTTCTTTTTCAAGATTAATTTGGTTATTCCGGATCTTTTGCATTTCCATATGAATTTTAGGATGGTTGTCAATTTCTGCAATAAAAAAGCAGCAGGATTTTGATAGAGAGTGCGTTGAATCTGTAGACCAATGAGTATCAATGGAATTACGTGTTATCAAATTTAGTAAACTACATAAACGATATGTACACAACTAAAACGAAACTAAGATATAAGATCATATTCATGTAATGATAATAAAAGTGGATTGTCTCCTGTTCTAATTTTAATAGGCACAAGGCATTTTTGTTAATCACTTCTTATTAAAGAATTTTTTATAATATTCAGGAAAATACAACAAAAAAACCCTTACATTCCTAAGGCCTCAGAGTCAGAGTAATATAAAGGAAACGTAAACACATGCTGAGTAATGCAGGCATTTGGCAATGGTGGTGACTGGAGCTGGGAGCACAGCTTTTATTTCTCTGAAATAGGAATTTGCCCCTTAGAGTTAGACCAGTTTTGCCTTCCTCTGAATGGCAAACAGTTTGGAGACACTTTAAAGGACACTTTTTCACTTAGGATGTTTAGTACTATGAATAATAAATAGTCACAATCTCCTTAACTATGGTGACAAAATACAAGCAAATTTAGCCTCGTGTCATTTCCTAAGGAACATCTTCTCTCTGTGAGTTCACAGGTTGCCACATGAATGTCTTCCAGCATCTTGCGTTCTCAGATGTGGATGTTGCCAGGGTTCTCACTCCAGATGCTTTTGTGTGTCGAACCATCTGCACCTATCACCCCAACTGCCTCTTCTTTACATTCTATACAAATGCATGGAAAGTCGAGTCACAAAGGCGAGTATGCATGGGGAGCACTTGCTGCTGTACTGTCATCACTTTTATAGTCTGAGTTCTTGAAAGTTTCGTTCATTTCCCTCAAAACACTTGAACCTGCAGTTTAAGTAGGTACTGTTCTGCCAGGTGCAGATTAGTTAAGAGATTAGCAGACTTCTCTGCCTATCTTCTCTTACTTTAAAACAAATGTTACCATTGAATCAAGGAAGCAGTAGCCATGAGAAAAAAGAGGGATCTGACGCCTTTGAATGAAGATTCGAAACATGATCTTCATGTTTTGTATTAGCTTGGAGTAAAATCCACTCGCTGGCAGTATAGCCCTTAAGCTTGTTGCCTCTTGTCTTTGTTTCGGAAACTAGAGCCCTGTTTATTCTGATCAAGGCTCTGGCCCACTGTCTTTATCTCAGATAACCCACCCTCTTCTGCACACAGCATGGAGCTAAGAGAAGGGTGTCTAGTTATGTAATATCATCGGCAGCATGAATTCCCAGAATTTGTTCTTTGATTTTTTTGTTTGTTTGTTTTTCCAGTTAGAAGGTGGAACTTCATCATTGTCCTCTTTTCAGGTTGTCTGTGCCTATTAGTTTTCTCCAGAGGGAGAGGTGGCTTGATTTACATTTAATCTCTGCAATTTATTAGAGTCCTGTAGTTGGATTTACTTTGAAGAGAGTTTCCCAGAAGAATAAAATTTGCCGAGTTGCTTTTTGGGTGTGAGCTGCTTTTGTATTTGCCTAATGCCTTTAATGCAAATTTCTTTCTTTCTCTCTTGCTTTTTTAAAAAAATAGAAATGTTTGTCTTCTTAAAACATCTGAAAGTGGCACACCAAGTTCCTCTACTCCTCAAGAAAACACCATATCTGGATATAGCCTTTTAACCTGCAAAAGAACTTTACCTGGTAATGTGATTTGATAATAATATTACATAAAATGTAACCTATTTCATGACTTTTAACAGCAACAGTGATGAAACAATCCTCAAGGTAACAGAAACTTGTGTAAATGTCGTTCATTGCTTTTCTCATTTGATATCTTTTTGTGTTTATAATTGACACAGAACCCTGCCATTCTAAAATTTACCCGGGAGTTGACTTTGGAGGAGAAGAATTGAATGTGACTTTCGTTAAAGGAGTGGATGTTTGCCAAGAGACTTGCACAAAGATGATTCGCTGTCAGTTTTTCACTTATTCTTTACTCCCAGAAGACTGTAAGGAAGAGAAGTAAAGGAAATTTTATTTTTCAAAGACAGTTGACATGACCATTTCATATTCTTTTTCCCCCTGTGAAGTCTTACTCTTTCTACTGTTCATTTCATCTAGGTGTAAGTGTTTCTTAAGATTATCTATGGATGGTTCTCCAACTAGGATTGTGTATGGGACACAAGGGAGCTCTGGTTACTCTCTGAGATTGTGTAACACTGGGGACAACTCTGGTGAGTAACCTCACTTTTTCGTGGACCTGTCAGGGACGTCTGTCATGTTGATAGTTTGCTTAGTCTTAAGGAATTATGTGTCTTGTTCTCCTTGGTTAGAAGGGACTTTGATTCACTTCTAATTCCAACCATTAGCGTCAACACTCTCTTTTCAGTCTGCACAACAAAAACAAGCACACGCATTGTTGGAGGAACAAACTCTTCTTGGGGAGAGTGGCCCTGGCAGGTGAGCCTGCAGGTGAAGCTGACAGCTCAGAGGCACCTGTGTGGAGGGTCACTCATAGGACACCAGTGGGTCCTCACTGCTGCCCACTGCTTTGATGGGTAAGTGTTGGATGCATCTCATCCAGAGTCTTATCTTGGCTTCTCATTTTGAAGGATCTATGATCAGCTGCTTCACCGCCATGTGACTTTATGAATAGAGACGTGTTAAAGCGGAGATGGTATTCACAACATTTAACTTGTAGGGTCCAAGCACTGACCAACCTGACCATTAGAACAGAGTGTGGTCTCTGTACAGGACAGATGGCTCTGAGTGGGTATTCTCCACAGAAAGAGAAACGAAGACAGTACCCCACTCCTCCAACCCACCACCCACCACCAATCCCACCACCAATCCTACCACCCACCATCAATCTCAGCACCAATCCCACCACCAATCCCACCACCAATCCCACCACGAAGCCTACCACCAGTCCTGCCACCAATCCCACCACCTACCCCACCACCAATCCCACCATCCACGACCAATCCTACCACCAATCCCACCACCCACCACCAATCCCACCACCAACCACCAATCCCACCACCAATCCCACCACCAACCACCAATCCCACCACCAACCACCAATCCCACCACCAATCCCACCACCAATCCCACCACCAACCACCAATCCCACCACCAATCCCACCACCAATCCCACCACCAATCCCACCACCAACCACCAATCCCACCACCAATCCCACCACCAACCACCAATCCCACCACCAACCACCAATCCCACCACCAATCCCACCACCAACCACCAATCCCACCACCCACCACCAATCCCACCACCAGTCCCACCACCAACCACCAATCCCACCACCAACCACCAATCCCACCACCAACCACCAATCCCACCACCAATCCCACCACCAATCCCTGATGTGTTCTTCAAAGACTTATTTGTCAGGCCCATAGAAATGTTACTTCTTGCTCTTTGATTCATAAATATACTAAGTCATAATAATTTTTAAAAGTGAGAGTTTTGTACTCTGTATATTTCAATGTATATAATTTGATCTATTTCAATTTATTGGTCAAATAGTAGACATGTTAGGTAAGTCTTAAAATACTGAGGCTTTGGAGTTAGACAGAACATGGCTTAAGTGACAGCTTTGCTGCTTATTAGAGGTGTGGCCCTAGAAGATTTGTAAATCCCTCTGAGCTTTATTTGATCTAAAATATGAATAATAATAGTCCCGAATTTGTAATGTTATTGGGAGGATTAAGTGACACATTTAAAATGCTTAGTACTGTGTGTAGAACATAAACACTTCAAAAAATGTAAACTGTGATTTCTATATTCAATAAGAAATGTAGAAATGGACAAAGCATATAAAAAGCAAAAGAAATACTAGAAGACACTTGATTTTTCTCAAAAATAAACACAAAGTATTTTGTTTTAGTGAAATTCATGCTTAGATGCTGTATACTAGGATTGAACATACTGCCGCCAAAATATAGCAGTCGGTGGTACACGTGGGTGGAGAAAGACCCCTCCACCTTGTCATCGTGTGAAGGGGCTCTGCCATACATGACCTTGCATGTGACTTTAAGGTGGTTGGACTGGAAGAAAAGGCCCAAGATGGGAAATAGTAGGTGTCTTTTTTACTAAATGCACTCCAATTTGGGACCAAGAATTTTCATTCTTGAAGGCTCAGTATTGTGAGTTTATAAGAGATAATAGACATAAAGGTGTAATGATTTCATTGCAAATAAAAAAAGGCCCCTTTGCACCTGATATCTCCATCATTTTTTCTAGAATTTTGTGCACACATGCCTTGCACTACTTGGTGATGATAAAGATTTCCAGATCTTTGCACAGAATAAGGCTTTGCTTTAGATCAGAATTTTGGATGTACTTAGTATACATTCATCTTTTAAATAATCTATTTACATTTTCATACTTTCCAAAATACAGATATATTTTATTTTATTTGTATATTTATTTAATTTATTTTTTAAGATGGAGTCTCTCTCTGTTGCCCAGGCTAGAGTGCAGTGGCACAGTCTTGGTTCACTGCAGCCTCTGCCTCCCGGGTTCAAACGATTCTCCTGTCTTAGCCTCCTGAGTAGCTGGGATTACAGGCGCGTGCCACACCTGGCTAATTTTTGTATTTTTAGTAGAGACAGGGTTTCATCATGTTGGTCAGGCTGGTCTCGAACTCCTGGCCTCAAGGGATCCACCCACAGCCTCCCAAAGTGCTGGGATTGCAGGTGTGAGCCACTGTGCCCAGCTGTATAGAGATATTTTAAACAACAGTAAAGTCCTCCTACTCTGACTAATTAGAAGAGCATTAGAAGATCAGCCTGACTTCTTGACAGTTCTGAATTTAGTGGAGCAATGAGGTTCAGCTTTGGTGAATGAGCTTAATTTTTCCATGATAAATTGCTAGTCTCTTCCCACTACAGTGTCTCTCAAAAATGGGACAGCAACATTCTTTTTGTTTTCACTTGCAGTAAGCATGATGCAATTACATAAATGTAGACTTTTCAATTTGTTAAATAGAATCTTCAGAGATTCACTACTGCCACTATTGGTGATGAAAAATTACCAGAAGGAGAAATTAGGTAGGAGAAAATGTGTCCTATGTATTTCCTTCCCAGTTCTTTGAAAGAGAGTGATAGGAAAAAGGAACACTATTGAAGGAAGGCCTGCCCAGTTTCAAACAGGTATTTATTTTTCTCTCCTAGGCTTCCCCTGCAGGATGTTTGGCGTATCTATAGTGGCATTTTAAATCTGTCAGACATTACAAAAGATACACCTTTCTCACAAATAAAAGAGATTATTATTCACCAAAACTATAAAGTCTCAGAAGGGAATCATGATATTGCCTTGATAAAACTCCAGGCTCCTTTGAATTACACTGGTATGTAGCATATGTAAGAAGGTGGAGAGCAGAATTGCGCTGGTTGATATTTTCATATCAGTTTGAACAAGAGGGCAGACCTAGAGAGACTGTCGTCATTTTCTGACTGGTGGAGTTGAGGGAAAGGTGAGGGTTGCTGGGAAGTGAAGACCCCGCGACTTGCCGTGAAATCTCTTCTACTTAAAGAGCAAGACGTGAATTAATTCTTTCAGGGAGGGATACAACTGCATGCAGGTGATGGAAATAATGGGTGTGGGAAATGTCTGTGCCGTCTGAGAGGCACTGGGCTTGCTTTGACAAGAGTAGCAGAACTGTCATTGCTTTGGGCTTAGGGATATTCGAATGTGTGAGGGCAAGTGGGATCAGATATCTACTTCCAGGTATAATTTGGGTAGGAAAGAGACACATGCAGAAAGAAGCCCTGGAAGGCCAGAGCATCATGGTCAGAGGTGTTGCCTTTGGAGGGTCATTGCTGCCAGGAGCCGAATACCCACTGTATCCAATAACATTCATGGTCAGGAATGGTGGCTCACACCTGTAATCCCAACACTTTGGGATGCCCAGGTTGGAGGATTGCTTGAAGCCAGGAGTTCGAGACCAGCCTGGGCAACACAGTGAGACCCCGTCTCTACATAAAATTAGAAAAAAACAATTAACTGGGTGTGGTGGTGTGTGCCTGTAGTCCCAGCTAGTCAGGAGGCTGAGACAAGAGGATCTCTTGAGCCCAGGAGGTCAAGGCTGTAGTGAGCCAAGATCGTGCCACTGCACACAAACAATTATGTGACCTCGGGCAAGTTGCTTTACCTCTTTACACCTCTTAATTTCCTTATCTGTAAAATGAGGATGATAATTTCTTCCTGGGTCTGTTGTAATAATTAATACATTAAAGCACTTCATGTCTGGAACAGTGAAGACACCCTGCTATGACTATTAAGGATAGTATACATGGAATAAGACACAGGAGCTTCTAAATGCTTTTGACCGTAGATTTAGGTTCTCAGTTTTAAGGATTTAACTCAGGAAATTGTAACACCAAAAATGTCACGTGAAAAATGGTGGTGACAAATTTTCTTGAATCATAGAGGTTGGGCAGAAAGCAAAAAATTATTCTTGATGCTACTCTATACAAAGAGAAGACAGAAAAAGAAAAAGATGTATTTTTAAAGTCTATATCCATAACTTTATTTGACCAAACTCTAATTTAAAAATTATGTTTCAGAATTCCAAAAACCAATATGCCTACCTTCCAAAGGTGACACAAACACAATTTATACCAACTGTTGGGTAACCGGATGGGGCTTCTCGAAGGAGAAAGGTAAGCATGACGCTTTAAATATTGCTTCTAGAGTAAGTCTCACATGTTGAAATACATGAAGTGGGTCGTTTTAATCGGTTTCTGTCTGAAATTATATCTAAACTCTTCATCTCTCCTATCTATTTATTCCCGAATATTTATTCAGTTATTCTTAAAAAATGTATTTTTGCTTTGGCTTGAAAAAAAATTTTAGGGAGACTTTTAAGCATCTTACTTCATTATAAAGATCAGTTGCTTGACTTTGCATGAAGCAGATTGGGCCCATCTAGGGCTGACAAGCCCGTGCAAGACCACCCGGTCCTCAGTGTTAGTAGCGTTCCCGTCTCCCAAAACCATGTTCTCCCTTGATGCTAATGGCCGGGAGCACAGGCAGGTGTGTCGTCTCACTATGGAGAACAATATTTGTGTCATTCTTTACAGAAGAAGGTAGCTTGCCAAACTCTCTCCATCTTTCCCGATTCAGTCTTTTGTTCAAGTAATTCACATTTTTAGATTTTTTATTGGTAATCTGAGATAAGAAGAAATTTAAAGTAATCTTCACTAAGCCATGAAAGCTCCCAACATTGTTCTCCATGAGAGATGCTGGCCTGCATTTATTCAAAAACAAAAGACCCCTCTGTTGCCAAAGCTCGGAGGGCTTTTTAGAAACGATATAGTTGTAAATTATAATTTTGAATATATAAAACAAAAAAATGAAAAGTGAGAACTTCCAGGCTTTGGATTGTTGTAGGTGATAAATATAAAATGGGATTTCTGGGGGGCTGCTACTGAGATGAGGGGATGGCAGAAAACATGGAAGCAAGGTCTCTGGTCAGCCCAGGGTGCTGGGCTTGTCCCAACACCACGTAGGCAATAAGAGGACAGTACAGGGTGCCGTCTCTCTCCCTCTTCCTCTCTCTGTCTCTGTGTGTGTGTGTGTGTGTGTGTGTGTAACACTATCTTCCCAATTTTTACTGTCTATCTGTATTCAAAGATAAGGTCCTTATGAAAAATACACTGCTCTGATTCACTTTAAAACTTATTTCCATATTTATTATTTATTGTGTTTCCTCCCTCTGAAGTTATATATTGGTTACTCACAGGTGAAATCCAAAATATTCTACAAAAGGTAAATATTCCTTTGGTAACAAATGAAGAATGCCAGAAAAGATATCAAGATTATAAAATAACCCAACGGATGGTCTGTGCTGGCTATAAAGAAGGGGGAAAAGATGCTTGTAAGGTAACTCATGAGATTATGAAAAACACAATAGGCTGCTTGAGAAAATTCATTTCAAAATATATTTTCCAATAGCATAATTTATCATAGTTTTTTAAAAAATTCAGAGACAAATGATCTGATAAATTGATAAGCAACTTTTAACGAATTGAATATACATAATACATATTTATATTATTTATGATATATGTCACAATCTATGCATGTGCTATTTAAGAGGGGCAAATATACATGCAATAATTGTGCTAGAATATAAAAACATTAGACTTCTTTGTCATTGGGATGATGATATCAAGATTTCTTTGTTAGATTTATTTCAGATAGAAAAGGGGATACGAAAAATGCAGGCACATGAGATACTTGGAGAACTTTAAGAAAGAATGAGTGTGTGTGTGTGTGTGTGTGTGTGGCAAGCAAGGTCTTGCACACACACAGCACTTTGGGAGGCCAATGCAGGTGGATCACTTGAGCCTAGGAATTTGAGACCAGTCTGGGCAATGTGACGAAACCCATCTCTACAAAAAATATGAAAGTATCTGTGTGTGTGTGTCGCTGTGTAGTGGACTACAGAACTTTAGAGGCAGTCACTTATTTGAATCCCATTGTCATAACTTTCTATTTTATTTTTCCACTGTGACTCAGGGAGATTCAGGTGGTCCCTTAGTTTGCAAACACAACGGAATGTGGCGTTTGGTGGGCATCACCAGCTGGGGTGAAGGCTGTGCCCGCAGGGAGCAACCTGGTGTCTACACCAAAGTCGCTGAGTACATGGACTGGATTTTAGAGAAAATGCAGAGCAGTGATGGAAAAGCTCGGATGCAGTCACCAGCATGAGAAGCAGTCCAGAGTCTAGGCAATTTTTACAACCTGAGTTCAAGTCAAATTCTGAGCCTGGGTGTCCTCATCTGCAGAGCATGGAGAGTGGCATCTTCTTTGCATCCTGTCATAAGGACAAAAGACACAGTGCACTCAGAGCTGCTGAGGACAATGTCTGGCTGAAGCCCGCTTTCAGCACGCCGTAACCAGGGGCTGACAATGCGAGGTCGCAACTGAGATCTCCATGATTGTGTGTTGTGAAATAAAATGGTAAAAGATCACGATTAGCAAGTGTTTTCTTCTGGTTGTGAAACAGAACTGAAAGTAAGTGGTCGAGGTTCCAGCACAGTTCCTGGGATCCCCCTAATTGCACTGCTTCCTCTGGAACTCAGTATATCTCAAAAGATGTAATTTCCTCTCCGTGCTGCACCTGGTCGGCCACTGAAACCCACTATTGCCTGCTTCATGTGTGGCAAAGAGCTAGCGGGCTTGGGTTTTGTTCTGCCGAGAGGAAGGGAGAACACCCACTTTTATAAGAAAGAGATGGGTTACCTGAACCCATGGGCACCTTTGCCTCTTGGCCTCCTAACTTTGCTACCAGGGCATGGCTAGGAGGGTCCAGGCTGCACGTGCCGAGGAGCTCGAGGGGCTGCAGCATTGCACGGCCTTCATGGCAGGCAAGGAATCTGCTTTGCAAGGGGCATTAGCCCTGGAGGCTCAGTGGATATGGGCTATTGCAATAGTAATTCAAGGAGCATTTTTAGGCCTGGCGTGGTGGCTCATGCCTGTAATTCCAACAGTTTAGGAGATCAAGGCAGGTGGATCACTTGAGCGTAGGAGTTCGAGACCATCCTGGCCAATGTGATGAAACCCCATCTCCACAAAAATTAGCTGGGCGTGGTGGTGCGCACCTGTAACCCCAGCTCCCCCAGAAGCTGAGGCAGGAGGACCGCTTGAGCCCAGGGATGTCGTGGCTGCAGTGAGCTGAGATGGCACCACTGCATCACTGCATTCCAGCCTGGGCAACAGAGTAAGACTGTCTCAAAAAAAAGGAAGCATTGTTAGGTATAAATTATTATTATTATTATTATTATTATTATTATTATTATTATTACTGAGACGGAGTCTTGCTCTGTTGCCCAGGCTGGAGTGCAGTGGTGCAATCTCAGCTCACTGCAACCTCTGCCTCCCGGGTTCACGCCATTCTCCTGCCTCAGCCTCTGGAGTAGCTGGGACTACAGGCACCCGCCACTGTGCTCGGCTAATTTTTTGTATTTTTAGTAGAGACGGGTTTCACCATGTTAGCCAGAATGGTCTCGATCTCCTGACCTCATGATCCACCCGCCTTGGCCTCCCAAAGTGCTGGGATTACCAGCTTGAGCCACCACACCCAGCCCTGTTAGGTATAAATTATTTCATAAAATTCAGACTTGTAAATTTATGGTAGCCTTTGGAATGGATGATAGAAGTCCTATGCCACACAAATTCCTCACATGCCAAGGCTCGCCGTAACTGATACCAGCTTGCTTGATTCAGTTCGGTTAAACTGAACAACATTTACACAGAATTGGCGATTTACAAAATCTTATGCAAGTTAAGTGGAAAAACAGAAAAAAGAGGTTTTCTGAAAGAGTTTGGGTTTTTCCTTCAATGCTCAAGACAGAGGTCCCCAACCTTTTTGGCACCAGGGACCAGTTTTGTGGAAGACAGTTTTTCCATGGACCAGCATGGTGGTGGGGGATGATTCTGGAATGATTCAAGTGCATGACATTTATTGTGCACTTTATTTCTATTATCACTACTTTGTAATATATAATGAAATAATTATGCAACTCACCATAATGTAGAATCAGTGGGAGCTCTGAGCTTGTTTTCCTGCAACTAGACAGTCCCATCTGAGGGTGATGGGAGACAGTGACAGATCATCAGGCATTAGATTCTCATAAGGAGCCTAGATCCCTCACATGTGCAGTTCACAACAGGGTTTGAGCTCCTATGAGAGTCTCATGCTGCTGTGGATCTGGCAGGAGGCGGAGCTCAGGCAGTTATGCTTGCTGGCCTGCCACGCACCTCCTGCTGTGCGGCCTGGCTGCTAACAGGCCATGGACCGGGTACTGTTCTGTGCCCCGGGGGTTGGGAACCCCTGCTCAAAGACACACTGGGTGGTAGGAGGAGCTAAAGGTGGAGAGGCTGAAGGAAAACATGAGGTCTGGGCTATCCACAAACCAGATAGTAGTAGGAAACTGAAGAGTTACAAATTTACTTCAGAATTGAATGGCTTTTGTAAAATCTGGCTAGATTCCATGAAACGATTTTAAAAATGCACTATTTAAACTTTTGCCTTTGCATGCGATGAAGACATTAGTCTTTGTTCGTGTGGATGTTTTTTATGTTTAAAAGGGAAAAAAATGGTTTGCAATGAAACTCTTTTATCTCAGTCTTTGAGTATTGATCATGGGGTTTTGGAACAGGACTTTGGAATGCTTGCAGGATAAACCTTTGGCCTCTGTTAGTCAGGGAATGACCTAGTTTGGCAAAACAGAGGAGAGCTTTGAAATATGGAACTTTCCTGAGGCATACATTGTCATTTTAAAGTGGTCAATCAAAGCCCAGTAGGACTGGGCTGGTGTCTTGGTGACTCACTGTGTGCTCATATACAGGGGTAACTGAGGAGCCCTTCACACAGGTCTAGCCTCGTGGGACTAAAAAGTGTGACATGGGCTAGGAAAATGCGAGGCTGGGACGCCTTCACTCCCACGAGGAAGCGTGATGGGAGGAGGCGTGGGCCACTGGCAGTTCTACTTCACAAAGGCTGCTGGCAGTGCCAATCCTGCAAGCTGGCCTTGCCCTCCTGCGGCGGCAGTGTACACGTGGCATGCAAGCACATGCACAAGCCACCTGGCTCCAAGGTCAGCCAAGGGCTCCAACATCTGTCTCAGTCCCTGCCAAGGCATGGGAACCCCCCACGTAAACTTGGAACTTTTCCTTTCAATTATTGCTCATGTCTGTCGCTTTACTTGACTTTGAGCAGCTTCTAGGGAGGCTCTCTCATTCATAGTGCATATCATGGGCATCCAGTAAATGGCTAATGATGATGATACACCTTTATTACAAAAATAAAGGCAATGGAGACTGAAGAGGTGAAATGATTAGCTCAAGGTCACTGGCAAGGACAGAGCTGGAACAAAGCTCAGCATTCCTATGCCAGGCAATGCCCTCTCACCGATATCCCGTTGCTTCTCACTAGGAGAAGGATGAAAGATGACAGAGCATTTATAAGCACCATTTGTTATTTTCATTATCATCTGACGCTGGTGTTTCTCCGCCGGGAGCGATTTTGTCCTCCCTTCACCTCAGGAAACATTCGGCAATGTCTAGAGACATTTTTGGTTGTCGTAATGGGAGAGGGTATGCAACTGGCTGTAGTGGGTAGAGGCCAGGGATGCTGCTAAACATCCTGCGATGTGTGGGACAGCCCCTCGCAAGAGAGAGTTATCCTGCCCCAATATCAATGCCAATATCAATGCCAGGGTTGAGAAAGCCTGATCTCATGTCAGCATTAAAACCTTGTAATGAAAAGAGGACATTTCGGCCGGGCGCGGTGGCTCACGCCTGTAATCCCAGCACTTTGGGAGGCTGAGGTGGGCAGATCGTGAGGTCAGGAGATCGAGACCATCCTGGCTAACATGGTGAAACCCCGTCTCCACTTAAAATACAAAAAAAAATTAGCCGGGCGTGGTGGCGGGCACCTGTAGTCCCAGCTACTCGGGAGGCTGAGGCAGGAGAATGGCGTGAACCCGGGAGGTGGAGCTTGCAGTGAGCAGAGATTGCGCCACTGCACTCCAGCCTGGGCGACAGAGTGAGACTCCGTCTCAAAAAAAAAAAAAAAAAAGAAACAGAAAAACAAAAGAGGACATTTCAGGAACAGCAAGAAAGGGGTTGTAGGACATGGCGGGCTGTGCCCTTTCTCTTCCTTTATTTTTTACTTTTTGATACATTCTATTTGTACATATTTATGGGGCACATGTGAAATTGTGTTATGTGCATAGAATGTGTAATGATCAAGTCAGGATGTTGGGATACCCATCACCCGACCACTTCTATGTGTTGAGTACATTTCAAGTCCTTTTCTAGCTATTTAGAAAACTATAATACCTTGTTGTTCACTAGAGTCACCCTACTCTTCTATCAAACATTAGAGCGTATTCCTTCTATCTAACTCTACGGTTGTACCCGTTCACCAACCTCTCTTCGTCCCCACCCCCACCCACACACCCTTCCCAGCCTCTCGTAACCACCATATACTCTCTACGGCCATGAAATCATCTTTCGTGGGATCATGCAATGTTTGTCTTTCTGTGCTTGGCTTACTTTACTTAACATAATGACCTCCAGTTCCATCCACATTGCTGCAAATGGAATGACTTCCTTCTTTTTTACTGTGTCCATTTTCAAAGCAAGTTTTGAAAGACAAGAGAAGGAGCTCTGAGAGTTGATTATGGCCATGCCTGAAAAGGGGTCTCAGTCAACTAATGCCATTGTGGACATTCCTGTCCCAAGCAGAAGGCTTTAGGTCACAATATGTCCAAATGTCCAATACATCTCCCACCTATGATCCATTGGAAAGAAAATAAACCTCGGGACCCCCAAAATCACTAAGCCACATGGAAAAGTCAAGCTGGGAACTGCATTGGGCAAACCTTCCTCCCATTCTATTCCTAAATAAGATAGCTTTCTTAAGCTTTTTTAAGCTTTAAAAAGGTTTTAAAAAGCTACATTCCTCACAATTTGCCCATGAGGAAATTCCTTGTGGAAAAAGGACAGGCAGAAGTCAGAGTCACCCCTCTGCTGACATGAGACAGGTGCGTATCTGATTGCCTCATTTGCCATATTGTTTCACTGGGCCACACTGAGGCATGAGTGACTATTCTTGTAAATTGCGTATTTGGTGAAAGGCTAATCGGAAACTCGAAAAAATGCACCTGTTTGTCTCTTATCTACCTATGACCTGGAAGCCCCCTTCCCTTCTTCGAGTTGTCCCACCTTTTAGGACCAAACCAATGTACATCTTGCATAGATTGATTGATGTCTTCTATCTCCCTAAAATGTACAAAATCAGCCTGGGCCCTGACCACCTTGGACACATGTCATCAGGACCTCATGAGACTGTGTCATAGGTACATCCTTATCCTTGGCAAAATAAACTTTCTAAATTGATTGGGACCTGTCTCAGATACTTTTTGATTTAGAATCCTAACTTCTGACTTGTATTTGGGTCTCTGCAGACTAACTTCTATATTATTCCTAAGACTTTGTCTAGTTATTCCTGATTTTCATCAGTCTTCAAATATTCAAAAACATTTCATTTCACTGAAAAAAAATAAAGACAAAAGTAGTTGATATCAGAATTTTAAACTGCAATGCATTAGTTGAAAATAATTTTTTAAGGATATCTATGGTCAGTTTAAAAGAAAGGTCTATTTAATCTCAAAGAGTTTCTATGTAGTCAAGACTTTTATTCTAGGCTGGGCACGGTGGCTCATGCCTGTAATTCCAGCACTTGGGAGGCCAAGGCAGGTGGATCGCTTGTGCCCAGGCATTCCAGACCAGCTTGGGCAACACAGCAAAACCCTGTCTCTACAAAAAATACAACAATTAGCCATGCGGAGTGACATGCGGCTGTATTCCTAGCTATTCAGGAGGCTGAGGTGGGAGGATCACCTGGTGGCTGCGTTGAGTGGAGATCACACCACTGTACTCTCGTCTGGGCGACAGGAGTGAGACCTTGTCTAAAAAAAAATTATTCTACTTTTATTTGAATAGACAAAATTTTTTTGAATCCTGATACTATTTCAAAGACCTTAAAGATTTCACTAACTAGCTAAATCAAACTTATGAAAATATTATTTGGTTTTCCAGTGAAGCATTTCTCTTATTTAGAGCCTTTCTGTTTTTCTCAATAGGGTTGAAGAGTTATCCTTATCTTCTTTTTATTGGGGCTTAAGAAGAGAGATGAGGTTCCATGGAGTAAACAATACAAGGATATAAGGACCTCATATAATCTCACATATCCATTTTCCATGAAAGCCATTCTTGGCACGAATTTGCCATTCTATGTTTGAGCCTCATAAAAGGCAATGCATCATAAATATGAACTTTTTGGGTAGCTGGAATGTGCTTAACTTTAAACAGGAAACTCAAGAAAACAGCTAGGAACTCTTTATGCCAGGATAAGTCAAAGGCACTGGCAATAGATCAAATAAAAATATCTGAGTAAATGCCTTCCAGATAGAACATCACCCTAGTTCTTCTGCACTTTACAAAAAGATCTGTTCTCAGTTCACATTCCCTTAATTCCCTGTCATTTCTCCCCGGTCTTCCAAATATGTTTTTAAAATTATGATTCCATGTATAAACACAAGATAGTATTTTGCTTTTCTATGAAAAATTGAGAGCCTTCTCTGAACCATAAAAGTATCTTTCTCCAAAATGTATTCAAATCAGGCATATTGAAAACTGTTTTGTGTTCGTGTTGTGAGGGTTTTTAGGGGACCGCACAGAGACCTTCAGCACTAGTTAGTGCCTTACGTTCTAAATGAGGAAACGGAAGCCAAGGACCTGCAGGTGGCTGGGGACTGTGCACAGGCTGGTTCCGCTCAAGTCACATGACTCGTCAGCCAGTGAGTAGGTCTGGGTAGCAGCAGGCATGGATGAACATGCCCTCCATAGGCTTTCAGACCTTCTTCAAGGCCAAAGGGAAGGCCTTCATGGAAACGTAATTATGTGAAACACCCCAGAATTTTTTCACAAACTTTCCTGCCTATAAACGCCAGGTCCTACCACTGGAAGACTCCCTCCAGGACAAAACCACCCTTTCCTTCAGGGATGTGACGTGCTGTGCTTTCGTTGACATGTCACTTCCTAGCTCTCCATTCGGGTCTGTGTCCCAGGACCTAAAGAAAGCTAAAAGAAGCCGGTCGTGGTGGCTCATGCCTGTAATCCCAGCATTTTGGGAGGCTGAGGCTGGCGGATCGTTGGAGATCAGGAGTTTGAGACCAGTCTGACCAGCATGGTGAAACCCTGTTTCTACTAAAAATACAAAAAAAAAAAAAGAAAAAAGAAAAAAAAAATAAGCTGGGCGTGGTGGCGCGGGCCTGTAATCCCAGCTACTCGGGAGGCGGAGGCAGGAGAATCACTTGAACCCAGAAGGCGGAGGTTGCAGTGAGCTGAGATCGCGTCGTTGCACTCCAGCCTGTGCGACGAGAGACTCCATCTCAAAAGAAAGAGAGAGAGAGAGAGAGAAAGAAAGAAAGAAAGAAAGAAAGAAAGAAAGAAAGAAAGAAAGAAAGAAAGGAAGGAAGGAAGGAAGGAAGGAAGAAAGAAAGAAAAAGAAAGAAAGAAAAGAAAGAAGCAAGCAAGCTGAAATAGCTTAGTTTTCTGTTTTAAAAAATAGACTTTTAGTGTTCACAAGGAAGAATAAAAAAAAAAAAGCTTGGCCTTAGGAGGAATCCTATCTGCATAGGCCTCTGAGAGGCAGCGTTACCTGAAGGGAAACTGACTGCGCAAGAACCAGGTACTTAGGAGCTGTCTGTACTTTGCTTCCCACCCGTCCACTCTCCCCCAGCAGCCAAAGTCTCCTCCCTCCATTATATTGCAAATCAATGAATCCATTAGACTTTCCATGTTTTCTTTTTAAACTTTGAGATTCAAAGTCAGCTAGAATTAATGGTTAACAGCTGACAGGTGAAAGTGTGGTTAAATGCAGCTTTGGCTAGCAGGCACATTGCGTGACTGCTAAGGCACACAGGCAAAATCAAGTTCTACAGCCGTCCCTGTGTATGTCACTTGTTTGAATACGAAATAAAATTAAAAAAATAAATTCAGTGTATTGAGAAAGCAAGCAATTCTCTCAAGGTATATTTCTGACATACTAAGATTTTTAACGACTTTCACAAATATGCTGTACCGAGAGACAATGTTACATAACATTGAGAACTAGTACAAGTAAATATTAAAGTGAAGTGACCATTTCCTACACAAGCTCATTCAGAGGAGGATGAAGACCATTTTGGAGGAAGAAAAGCACCCTTATTAAGAATTGCAGCAAGTAAGCCACCAAGGTCTTTTCAGGTACAGTTTCAGAACTTACTATTTAACATTCCTCTCAAGCAAATACGCCTTGAAATGCTTTTTTTAAATCATAGGAATTTAAAAACACTTTACAATAGAGAATGATTGATTTTTAAAATGTGTCTGATTTAGCTTTGTAGAGATGTTCCGCTAATATCCATAACTAATCTGAGAGGAAATGTGGAACAACAGAAGAGTAACAGTGTCTACTCAGTAACAAGAGTTTTACGAGTTAAAAAGACATCCAAATGCAGTACTGAAAAATCAGAAGTCTTGATTTGTCTCACTGATGACTCCGTTTTTCCTAGAGCAGTCTGTTTAATGCTTACTGGAGATAAATAGATTTATAGGTGACCAAGACAATCGATTAATGTATCAGCCGCAGATTTTTTTAAATAGAAAATTTTCTAAGTAGGAAATCATTCATAGCTCTTTGAAAGATATAGGGAGAGGCCTCAAAGAAAGAAAGAAAGGAAAAAAATTGGGAAAGGAAACAGAGATGAAAAATTGGGGTGGGGAGAGCTGTCAGATGGTGGCCATGAGAAGGATCTGATCATCGTGAGCAGCGGGGCCGGCGGGGAAGGAGGGAGGAGGGGAGAGCGCTGCTTCCCTGTGGGTTCTGGCTTCTGCAGAGCTGTAAGAGTTGAAGGCTACACACAGTCACACTAAGGAATGCTGCAGGATTGGGAAAGATAAAATTCAACATTATAATGAGGACCCTGTGAATGCTATTGAATTAACTACTCCCCTGTCTCCCTATTTCTTGTAAGTCTTAGTGTCAGTAAACTAATTATAAATCTACATTTTATGTTCTAAAAGCATGCACCTTTTTCTCATTGTAGGATGACTTTCTTATATCAAGTGGTACATTTCATTTTATTTACTTCAGTTTCTGGTGGTAAGTAGAGTGTTATCTTAACTATGGGCTGGGAGAGGGAAATCACACTGCAATCTCCACACATGTGGGAGAATCCCACACCATTTATGCCGGGAAGGAAATAAAATGTTTTTATTAACTTCCTGCCTGAGGCTCCAGAGGTTTTCAAAGCAGGGTAGGAATTGAGGTGAAAAAATTGTTTGTACTGGTAGGAATCTGTGTCTATATGTATACCATATCTACATCCATGCCTACATACATCATTCATTTAAATGATATTTAAAAGCAATATTAAAAAGAAGAAATCTTGATTTGCCTCACTAATTAGTTGGTTTTTCATAAAGCAGTCAGTTCAATGGAACATACACACACACATAAAATAGGAATTTTGTACTGAAAAATGTTATGTAACTATTCATACATAGTTTATGCATTTCAATAATTTAACTACCCTGTTAATTCTCCACCCTATGTCACATCTGCTAAATTTGTTTATAAATTACTTAGCCAATATTAAGTAGGATATATCAGTACAGGTATTGTTTAGTTCCATGACCATTCTTTATTTAAAATGAAAGCTGAAGCATTCCTTTAGAAAAATAGCTTATGTCTACATGTTATATTTAATTTCTGATACTATTGTCAGCATTTTAAGCATAGTAAATTCTTTTTGCTGGCCTATGTGAAAAAAGGCAAACCTAGGTGAAGATATTAAAAGTAAATTCCACTTAATATATTAAATTACACAGCTCATAATTTCAATTTTCTCTGTGACAAGACTACTGCTCAGGTTATAATATTGCTTTGTTATAATTATCTGGAAATTGTATTGTTATTTCATTGATAAATATGTCAGCGCTAAATAATTTGATATATTTTGAACACTGGACCCAATAACTACATAAACAACTGACCCTGAATCAGGGGTTCCACATCCATGGATTTAAATAACATTGAAGTGAAATTTTTTTTAAAAAATTATATCCGTACTCAATATGTGCAGAGTTTTTTCTTGTCATTATTCCCTAAACAACACAGTATAACAACAATTTGCATAGCATTTACATTGTACTAGGTATTATAAGTAATCTCGAGATGATTTAAAGTACACAGGAGGCTGTGAGTAGGTTATATGTAAATATTGTGCCATTTTCTATCAGGGACTTGAGCGTTCATGGATTTTGGTATCTGCAGGAGGTCTTGCAGCCAACCCCCCACAGATATCAAGGAATGATAGTGTACATATTTAGGTCCTTTATACATGCACATGGAACATTTACAAATATTGACCACACACAAGCCTCTGAAACAAGTCTCAACAAATTTTAAGGCGTTAAAATTATACTGATCATGTTATTCAATCACCGTGAATGGGAGCTAGAATAATAATAAAAAGGGAATTGAAAATCTGCAAATGTTTGAAAATCGAGTATTTATAATCACCATGAATGGGAGCTAGAATAATAATAAAAAGGCAACTGAAAATCTGCAAATGTTTGAAAATTGAGTATTTATACCTTTTTAGGTTAAGATGAATCAGAGATGAAATCACAATGGTAATTAGGAAAGGAATTGTACGATAATGAAAGTACAGTATATCAAAACTTTGAGATGTAACTGAATCACTGTTGAGATCAAATGTATAGATTTACATGTATACATTAGAATACAGAAAAGGGAAAAATTAATGATATGACAAGAAGATACAGAATAGCAACTTAAGTGCTAAGAAACCAGAAGGCAGAAAGAAGACATCGCAGAAATTAATTAAATGGAAGACACACATATTTGAGAGGTCAACATAATCCCTTTCTAACCCATTTTATAAGGTCAGGGTAATCTTGACACCAAAATCTGATAGGAAAATTCTGAGGAAAAAAAGTCACAGGTCTTTTATCTTATGAACATATGTACAAATATCCTAAACAAAATATTATCCAACTTAACCCAGTAGAATGTTAAAAACATTAAAGGATGATTACATTGTGATATTGTGACAAAGTTGGGTTTATTCTAGGAATGAAAAGTTGATTTAACATTCAAAAATCAATAGATGTGTGACTTCGGGGTACATACCAAAAAGAAAGAAGGGAAAGCAGGAACCCACACAGATATACTTGTACACCCATCTCATAGCAGCATTATTCACGCTAACTCAAAGGTGGAAGCAGCTCATGTGTTTATCAACAGGTGACTGGATAAATAAAGTGTGGTACATACACACAAAGGAATATTACTCAACCCTAAAAAGAAAGGAAATTCTGACACATGCTACGACATGGATGAACCTTGAGGACATTACGCTAAGTGAAATAAGCCAGTCACAAAAGAACAAATACTGTGGGATCTCACTGATATGAGGTACCTGGTGTAGTCAATTTCATCAAGACGGAAATTAGAACAGAGGTTGCCAGGGGCCGAGGGGTCAGGGGAAGGGGTGAGAGTTGGTGTTTAGTGGGCACAGAGCATCAGCTGGGGAAGTTGAAAAGTTCTGGAGGTGGATGGTGCTGATGGTTGCACAGCAATGTAAATACACTTAGTGCCACAGAACTGTACACTCAAGATGGCTACATGGCACATGGTATGCTATCTGTCATAATAAAAAATAAAAATAATTTTAAATGTTAATATGTGCCAAAAAATGCTTGCTAAAATTCTAGTAATGATCAAAACTCTAAGTAAACCGGAAATGGAAGAAAACTTTCATCAGCTATTTAACAATATTTTAAACAAAAGCAAACAAAAATCCAAACCAAAAATCTTCAAGAAACATAATACGTAATAGCGGAATATTGAAAGCTTTCCCAAGGGATTGAGAATAAGACAAGAATACTTCCCATTATTTCCATTTACTCTTAACTGGAGGTACTCGTTGGTGAGGTAAGGAAGGGAAATAAAAGGAAAACGATTAGGAGGAACATACGCTCTCGTTTTTCACAGATGATATGACTGAGTACCTAGAAAAATCCAAAATTAACCATCACATAAATTATTTGAGCCAATTAATTAAATTAGTAAGAAGTCTCCATACAACGTCAATATACAACAGCAAGCACTTGCTCGTTCGCAAAAACAGATGAACTAGTTTTTCCTGACGCTAGAAGCAGCATGTGTTCCGCATCCATGGATTCAAACAACCTTGACGTGAAATATTTTTTAAAAAATTGTATCTGTACTCAACGTGTGCAGAGTTTTTTTCCAAAATTTTTTTCCAAAAATTTTTAAATGTTTATATGTTTAAGGGGTGTAAGTGCAGATTTCTTACATACATATATTATGCGGCGGTGAAGTGCCGACTTTTGGTGTACCCATCACCCAAGTAGTGAACACAGCCTCCAACAGGTAATTTTTCAACGCTCACCCCACTCCCATCCTCCCACCTAGTGGCATATTGAAAATCAATTTGTCTTGTAAAATTAAATAATCCAATTAGGAGGGGGATATATTCTAAGAAAATTAGTGCCTGATGCGCACACACACACACAGAACACGTGTGTGCGCATGTGCGCACGAGAGAGAGAGAGAGAGAGAAACTGGGTCTTGCTCTGTCGCCCAGGCTGGATTGCAGTGGTACAATCACAGCTCACTGCAGCCTCAAACTCCCAGGCTCAGGAGATCCTCCTACCTCAGCCTCCCGAGTAGCTGGGATTACAGGTGGAAACCACCATGCCCAGCTAGTATTTTTTTTTTGTATTTTTTATAGAGACAGGGTCTTGTCATGTTGCCCAGGCTGGTCTTGAACTCCTCAGCTCAAGCAATCTGCCTACCTTAGCCTCCCAAAGTGCTGGGATTACACGCATGAGCCACTGCGCCCACTCCGCATTATTAAATATAGAACATTTATTTGATTCATCAGTTAATATTCTTCTTAAAAGTACTATTTTAATGTAGCAAGATTGCTTTCCACCAAAAGGTGGGGTTTCCACAGTGGGGTTTCCAAATTATTCTCAATGGGGTGAGGATGTGTGTTATCACACCCCCCGAGCCATCAGATGCTGTCAGAAAGTGATCACTCTGAAGTCTCTGTTTCAAATAAGCACAGGGTTTGGACAAAGAGACGCAATTAGGAAAGGAAAAAGCAGAAGGCTCATTCCAGACCTGGATGAGATCCTGAAAAGCAGCAGCTTTTGCCAGTAAAGATCCTTGAAACGATTCAATTACCCTCAAAGCACTCCTTGTCTCCAAGACAATCACTCATAAGCACAATTCCATTGAAGCCAACGTACCATTTTGTGATTTTCGTTTCCACCTGAGGCTGTTCATTCAATAAACTCACATAAAAGTGTTTATTGCCTTGATTTCCAAATTCAGGCGTATTTCCTGGTAAGTAGAGCTACTTGCCTTGCCTTTATGAGACTACCACCTAATTAGATGTATGCCCAGTAAAATCCAACATAACGCATGCCATGTACTACATCACAGAATGTGTGACTCAGTTGTTGAAGGACACCTGCTTTGAAGGAGGGGACATTACTACGGTTTTCACACCAAGCGCCAAGTACTGCCAGGTAGTCTGCACCTACCACCCAAGATGTTTACTCTTCACTTTCACGGCGGAATCACCATCTGAGGATCCCACCCGATGGTAAATGCTTATGTTTCTACATCGAGGAAACAGATTTTTAAAGGGAGATTGCTATTCTTAACACATTTCCATCTACCATTTTATAAAATTTAACATTAACAACTGGAAGATAAATTGTCTTTCAGTTGAAATATTGTTACAGAAAGAAGTGATGGTGTTTAGGCAATTTAGAAAAGAATAAATATGCCTCCAAGTGTAGACTTTCCAGCCTCTCCTATAGTCTCATATTAATGGTATGTTTCTTCTGTTTGTCTCAATTTTTACACTTCTTAAACATTTCACACTTTGCTTTTCTATCGATTATTAATTTTTGTTGTGCTCTCAACAAACTGGAACTTCTCCCAACTATTTTATTAGAAAAAAATTCAATATTTAAAAAGATAATTTGAAAAAAAGTACAGTACAGTGATCCCCTGCCACAACCAAAACCGCAATGTTTGCTATATTTGTACAGCAATATACAATATACAATACCTATATTTGTATATATGTTTAACCGTTTGAAATAATTTTAAAACATGACACTTTACCCCTAAATACTTCAGCATGCACTATCCTACACAAAAGACATACGAAATTTAACAAGAATTCCTTTATATTATTTCAGTTTTCCCTCAAATGTAATTTATAGTAATTAACCAGAATCTTACCAAGAGCCACTCACTGCATTGGGTGGTTTGTCAGGTTTAAAACATTTTAAACAGTCCACCAACCATTTGTATTCCCATCCTGAGCTTGAAAATTTAATAATAAGCCTTTCTGTAGAATTAAGTTTTCAACATCTTTATTATTGCTACATTCACAGGTATTTATATAGCACCCAGAACTTATACAATTTACTATTCCAGAACCTAGAGCAGGGATTGGCAAATGTCTTCTTAATAATGCAGAGTAAATATGTTAGGCTTTGTGGGCAAAACCCACAGTAAAGCCAAGGATATTATTTAAGTATTTATGTCACCACTTAAAATGTAACCATTTGAAAATATAAAAATCATTTTGTATAGCTAACAGTCTAAACAGAAACACACAGATTTTTGGTTGCATTTTACCAACAGGCCCTAGTTGACCCATTCCTGTTTGTTCCTATTAGAAAGGAGTATTACATGTAGTCTCTTAAGTGTAGGGATGTTGAAGTAAAAAACAAACTCAGAATCTTGCTAAGAAAATATTTGTTTTGGCATGAGATAAAGTAGTTTGTTTCCTTCTCTTTGGCTTTCTGTGTGCTGACTTTTAAGATCCATTATTTTAAAAACATAAAATCCTATTCATTAATATGTATTTTTAAAAAAACAGGTTTACTTGTGTCCTGAAAGACAGTGTTACAGAAACACTGCCGAGAGTGAATAGGACAGCTGCGATTTCTGGGTATTCTTTCAAGCAATGCTCACACCAAATAAGCGGTAAGATATGTTCTCAGAATCAACAAATACCAGCTGTGATGTACACATATCGCCACATCGGATGTGGTTTTAAGGCTATGAAATGAAACACTGCTATGTGGAAATAAACCCCCTTAATGAAGTTCTTTCAGTGTAGAGTATAAACTAGCATACATACATGCCTGCCCTCCAACACACTGTAAAAACCTCTTTACCTCATAGAAAGACATATCTTACTACCTCACTTCCCATCGTTTATTTATATTCTTTCTATTTCCCAGCCTAAAATCTTAAATGAAAGTCTTTTTTTTTTTTTTGAGACAGGGTCTCACTCTGTTGTCCAGGCTGGAGTGCAGTGGTGCAATCACAGCTCACTCCAGCCTCAACCTCCTGGGTTCAAGCGATCCTCCTGCCTTAGCCTCTGGAGTAGCTGGGACCAGAGGCATGCACCAACATTCCCAGCTAATTTGTTCATTTTTCCCAGAGACAGGGTCTCACTGTATTGCCCAGGCTGGTCTCAAACTCCTGGCCTCAAGTGATCTGCCCGCCTCGGCCTTCCAGAGTGCCGGGATTCCATGGTGCCCAGTCGAAATTCTTCATTAAATGTATTAATCCAAATTGAAAGGAGCAAATATAAAGGTTGAAGTGACACTTGTCTTAATAGTGAATAGATACTTGAATCAGTTAATTAGTGAAATAATCAGTGCAGTTAGGGAGAAGAGAGGCTAGGTCAGAAAATCAAAATGTGAATTTACAAGTCTAAAATTGTTACAGTGTAAGAAGGACATTGGCATTCTTTTACTGCTTCCATTCAAGAATAAGAATTTTGCAGATTAATATAACAAAAGACCTCTGAGGAAAGGTGGGTGAAAAAGTTGAAAGGATGAGTCAGGAGGGACAGTTGCTTAGGTCATTGCCCCTAGAATCTGGAAGGGACTCATGTCTTCTGCTTTTATTTCCAGCTTGCAACAAAGACATTTATGTGGACCTAGACATGAAGGGCATAAACTATAACAGCTCAGTTGCCAAGAGTGCTCAAGAATGCCAAGAAAGATGCACGGATGACGTCCACTGCCACTTTTTCACGTACGCCACAAGGCAGTTTCCCAGCCTGGAGCATCGGTGAGTGAGCCCCAGGACATTCGAGTGGTCGATGAAAAACAGAATCGTGATTTACTAAAAAGCTTTTGCCATCAACTTTATGCCAGAATTTATTTTTAACCCCTAAAAGACATTTCTATAAAAGTACTCCTAGTTTTCTTCATGAAAAATACACTTAAAGCCTAATTTGGATGCATTTCATTTATGGTAAGGAGTCTATCTTTTAATAACACTGTCAGAAAAATATATATACTTGGCTAATTTCAAAAGCGCTACACTTTTAAATTGGCACTTTTGAAACAGCTGCAATTGGTATGATTGTCAGTGCCCTTCCCAGTCTAAAAAATGTTACAGTCTAACAGAATAAAAATAAAAACCTACTCCTCTCTCTCTCTCTAAATAACAGTTCCTTACCTAAGACAAAATACTCATGTAAAAAGTCTTATCCTGCTCCATACTGGATTTCGAAATATTTCAAGGATAAATCTGTCGCATAAGGATTTAAAAATTATCTGATCTCTAATAACCAAATCTGTGTTCTCGTCTTTAAAAATTTACTAGGGAAATAGATTATTAATTTGTATATTCAGAAATATTTGAGATGATTTAGATTTTCATAGTAAACTGCATTTATCTGGAATCAACAGAAAAGTGAAAAACATTCAAATTACTAATACTTGCGTTTTAACATTGGATTTTAACATTCTGCTCTCCACATTCACAAAGAGGAGTGAACAGAAAGCAAACAAAGCATCAACGAGTTATTTCAAAAACAACAGTGGTTAAAAACACACACACCAAACCCCTAAATTCGTGATTTGACTTGTAAGGCTTATCTTTAGCTCAGCTCAGACGACAGCTTTTATGTCTAAGACTTAACAGAATGTGAACTGCGAGACAAGAAAGTGGAGGTTTCTAAGCAAGATAAAGTTAAGTCATTAAAAGTAAGAAGGACTTAGCCAGGCGCGGTGGCTCACACCTGTAATCCCAGCACTTTGGGAGGCCGAGGCAGGCAGATCACCTGAGGTCAGGAGTTCGACACCAGCCTGACCAATATGGTGAAACCCCGTCTCTACTAAAAAAGAATACAAAAAGTAGCCAGGCGCGGTGGTGGGCGCTTGTAATCCCAGCTACTTGGGAGGCTGAGACAAGAGAATCGCTTCAACCCGGGAGGCGGAGGTTGCAGTGAGCCAAGATCGTGCCATTGCACTCCAACCTAGGCAACAGAGTGAGACTCCGTCTCAAATAAAAAAAACAAAAAATGAGAAGGGCTTGAGAAGTCGTTCATTCATGCACTCTCCTTCTTCATGTGGTCACTCTCTCAAGCTGTCATTATACTGAAGAAGAAATAAAGTTACACAATTCACAGGTGCTTAGCAACACTGCTGGGACCACGCCCAGCCATTCAGCCTCCCAGATGGATGCTTCGGGGTCTCGCAGGTCCTCTCTCCAAAGGGGACTTTCTTAATATCTCATGTTTTTTCCTCCTTGCAGTTGGAAGAATAAGACACTTTTCCTTTTTCTTTCTATTCAGTAACATTTGTCTACTGAAGCACACCCAAACAGGGACACCAACCAGAATAACGAAGCTCGATAAAGTGGTGTCTGGATTTTCATTGAAATCCTGTGCACTTTCTAATCTGGGTAATTATTGACTTCTTGATGATGTAATTCAACCATTAAATATGCTGATGATTACAGTAGATCTCACTCAGGATACCAGCTTATGCTCACGATGAAACGGACCCAAAGATCTTTACCTTCTTCATGTGATAGATTTCATCATGTCCTATACAGTTAGATCCTCTATTTAAATTTCCAGTTTAAAATAATCATGTCATTTTCTTCTAAATAAAAAAAATTAAAAGATCTTGGGATACACTTAGATTTTTTAATATGGAATTTACACATACTGTGACTGGAATTTTCCTGATAGCTGGTGAATTGAGTCCCTGACATAGTTCTTCCATCGCGCAGCTTGTATTAGGGACATTTTCCCTAATACGGTGTTTGCAGACAGCAACATCGACAGTGTCATGGCTCCCGATGCTTTTGTCTGTGCCCGAATCTGCACTCATCATCCCGGTTGCTTGTTTTTTACCTTCTTTTCCAAGGAATGGCCCAAAGAATCTCAAAGGTAAGGAGTTAACAAGTAAGGATAATTTGTTATCTTTTAAAAATAGCTGATCAAAATCCACCATTAAAAATTCCAAGTAACTAAAAATTTACTCTAAATGTCAGTATAGGATAAAAGTTGCAAAGAATTTCTAGCCCCTTTCCCTTTCTATTCCCCACCTCCTTACCACAAACCCAACATTACCGAGGACTCTTTTTTTTTTTTTTTTTGAGATGGAGTCTCGCTCTGCTGCCCAGGCTGGAGTGCAGTGGCATGATTTCAGCTCACTGCAACCTTCGCCTCCCGGGTCCAAGCGATTCTCCTGCCTCAGCCTCCTGAGTAGCTGGGACTACAGGCATGGGACACCACGCCCAGCTAATTTTTTTTTGTATTTTTAGTAGAGATGGAGTTTCACCATGTTGGCCAGGCTGGTCTCAAACTCCTGACTTCAGGCGATCCACCTGCCTCGGCCTCCCAAAGTGCTGAGATTACAGGGTTGAGCCACCGTGCCCAGCCAGTAAATTTTAAAATAAATATAAATATTATTTTACCTAAATAAATTTTAGGTACAGGTACAGTTGTATTACATGGATATACTGTGTAGTGGTGAAGTCTGGGCTTTCAGTGTAGCCAAATAGTATACATTATTCCCATTAGATAATTTCTCCTGCCTCACCCTCCTCTATCCTCCCAACTCTCTGAGTCTCCAATAGCTTTCATTCCACTGTCTCTGTGCCTGTGTACACTTTATTTAGCTCCCACTTAAAAGTGAGAATATACAATATTTGACTTTCTGTTTCTGAGTTGTTTCACTTGAGATAATAGCCTCCAGTTCTATCCATGTTGCTGCAAAAGACATGATTTTATGATTTTTTTATGGCTAAGTAACATTCTATAGTATATTCTATACACCACATTTTCTTTATCCATTCATTTGCTGATAGACTCTTAGGTTGATCCATATCTTTGTTATTGTGAATAGTGCTGCAGTAAACATGTGGGTGTAGGTATCTTTGTGACATGATTTTTTTTTCTTTCTTTTCCTTTGGCTATGTACCCAGTAGTGGGATTGCTGGAGGTCTCCACCTTGGCAAAGGGGCAGTTGTCTAGTTCTAAATGAAATGAAGAGATTCCATTTCCATTTCATGACAACTAAAAGACAATTCAGTCCAATGCTTTGTTTAAAATAATTGAACCAGGAACAGAAAGAGCTGAAAATGTCAGTGAAATGTCAAACCCAAAGTGGAGAGAGAGAGAGGTGGAAATGAATGTCTCCATCAAGTGGGTTAGGGTGGTGGTGGAGGGAGGTTTGAGAATTGAGTTCCTGTTTCCTTACCAATGGAAATTAACATAGGACATCAGAAACAGCACGGAAAATTTCTTTGATTATCAAAAGGACACTAGCTAAGGTTGCTGTCCCTCTTTTATTTATTTATTTATGTATTCATTTATTTGAGACAGGATCTTGCTCTGTCACTCAGATTTGGGTGCACTGGGTGTGATCTCAGCCCACTGCAGCCTCCACTTCCTAGGCTCAAGCAATCCACCCGTCTCATCCTTCCAAGTAGCTGGGACCACAGGTGTGCACCACCACCCCCAGCTAATGTTTGTTTTTTTGTAGAGACAGAGTTTCGCCATGTTGGCCAGGCTGGTCTAGAACTCCTGGCCTCAAGCTGTCCACCTGCCTTGGTCTCCCACAGTGCAGGGATTACAAGCCTGAGCCACCATGCCCAGCTTGCTATTCCTCATTGACAACATTCACTTAAACAAGCAAACAAATATCCATAAAATTAAGTCAGCTTTAAAACCTGGCTTGTATATATCTCTGAATTGGAACTCTCAGAGCCCTCAGCACTTGCCTGATTGGCCTCCTGTTGATGAAAAGTTGTCCTCCAGACAACTCAGCCAAGGGGGGCCCTGTGTGCCTTGCCTATCACATGAGCCTCACTTTCCACTGAGTGAGGTTGTCATTTCAGAAGCGCCGGGTCTGTCACATGAAAATATATCTGTTACCATCACTTACTAAACAAATTTAGTAGAATTTGTTTGGTGCTTATTATGTATCAGGCATTGTTCTGAAGGCTGGGGATACCATTTAGTGAACTAAATAGATAAAAACTTTGCCTATTGGACCAGAGTGGAGATGAGAGAGAAGTGACCAGATCGATCTGTGTTATCAGCAGAGAGCCAATAAGATTTGCTGATGGGTTGGACCATGGATTGTGAAGGAGTCAGTGATAGCACCAAGACTTTTGGCCCAAGGAACTGGAAAGATGGAAATGCCAATGACAGAGATGTGGAGGATTTCGCAAGCAGCAGAGTGTAGGAGAAGCAACGCCCTTGGCTCATCTAGGGCAAAGGGTTGAATTGGCAACTGGAAATAGAAGTCAAATTCAGAAGAGAGGTTTATGTATACATCTGTGTTTAGGTGTCACCAATATACAGCTGATACTTTTTTAAAAATCTAGTGAAATTATCAAAGGGTTAAATGCAGAAAGGGAAGAAAGTAGGTCCAAAGATCAAGCCTTGGGACATTAGAAGTTTAGAAATAAGAAAGATGCCATTGTCACTTGTAATTTTGTGTTAGTCACTGCTCTTTTTCTTTGTCTTATTCCCTTACTGACCAATTCCTAGAATAGGAATAACACATTTGATCTTTAATACCGTATGTGATAGGAACGTGGCTTCTATAAGCCCAAACTTGGCAATTTAAATTTAAATTTATTAAAATTAAATAAAACTGGCTAGGCGCAGTGGCTCATGCCTGTAATCCCAGCACTTTGGGAGGCCGAGGCGCTGAACCACGAGGTCAGGAGATCGAGACCATCCTGGCCAACATGGTGAAACCCCGTCTCTACTAAAAATACGAAAGTTAGCCAGGTGTGGTGGCATGTGCCTGTAATCCCAGCTACTCAAGAGGCTGAGGCAGGAGAATCACTTGAACCCAGGAGGCAGAGTTTGCGGTGAGCGAAGATCGCGACACTGCACTCCAGCCTGGGTGACAAGAGAAAGACTATGTCTCAAAAAAAAAAAAAAAAATTAAATAAAACTAAAAATTCACCTTCCCAGCTGTGTTAGCCACATTTCAAGTGCCCAATAGCCACATGTGGTTGGCAGTTACTGTATTGGATGGCACAGGCGTAGAATAGTTCCATCACTGCAGAAAGATCTATGGACAGCCTTGCTCTAGACTGTGATTTTGTCTGCTTAGGAAAAGTCACTCTTTTCCAGGAAGATGCTTCCAGGGTGTGGAGTAAACGACGGACTTCACCCATCTCCTTATAAACCTATTGCAACCCTGGATAGGAGGTTTCTAGGTAGCATGAAGACTCTTGAATCTTTAAGATAGGCTGGGAGTGTTGAAAGGAAGGAAATGAAAAGAGAAGATACTAGGAAGACTGACAACAGAGCAAGCTCAGAAAATTTTTATGGAGGTGATTTAGTTAGAAAATTTGTCTGCAACCTAAGGGCCATGGAGTGTGACTCCGTGGTTTATGAGTGTGACTCCGTGGTTTATGAAGAGTACTTTCAAAATAGGAAAATCTTCACAATTAAGTGCTAGCATGAGCTGACTTTACTTTCTCTAGGTGCTGTAAAAATGTTTTTATGTGTTTGATATGATATATTTCTACTTCCCTTTTATTTTTGTTAGAAATCTTTGTCTCCTTAAAACATCTGAGAGTGGATTGCCCAGTACACGCATTAAAAAGAGCAAAGCTCTTTCTGGTTTCAGTCTACAAAGCTGCAGGCACAGCATCCCAGGTAAACTGAGAGTTCTGCATTCTGGCTGAGAGTGACCAGCCCCAAGGAGGCTGATGCATGCTGAGGGAGGGTCTCACTCTGACATGTGGTCTGCTGTCTAGTGTTCTGCCATTCTTCATTTTACCATGACACTGATTTCTTGGGAGAAGAACTGGATATTGTTGTTGCGAAAAGTCACGAGGCCTGCCAGAAACTGTGCACTGATGCCGTCCGCTGCCAGTTTTTTACCTATACCCCAGCTCAAGCATCCTGCAACGAAGGGAAGTAAGCCATATGAAGGGTTATGCAGACACCCTTGTCCCGTCTGCCTGTGAGGTGCATTATGTTTATACCATTTTGTTTCCAACTGCAGGGGCAAGTGTTACTTAAAGCTTTCTTCAAACGGATCTCCAACTAAAATACTTCACGGGAGAGGAGGCATCTCTGGATACACGTTAAGGTTGTGTAAAATGGATAATGGTGAGTATAATGTCACTTGAAAAAATACAGCTGAAGGAATTATTCCATGCTGCATACATCACAACCAAGACTGTCAGTTACAGCCACAGAAGGGAGAACATTCATGAAATAACAAATATTGCAATTTTCTATTCTTTTCACTCCTGTCACTCAAGCTGACCATGTTTTAAAGGTAAATATTGGGGCTTGACTAAACTGTACATTGCCTAGTATTAACTAAATATATGTTTTAATTTGACACATTTATACACCTGGCATTTCTGTTTTCTTTGTTTGTTTGTTTGTTTGTTTGTTTGTTTTGAGACACAGTCTCACTCTGTTGCCCAGGCTGGAGGGCAGTGATGTGGTCAGTGTTCACTGCAGCCTCTGGCTTGAACTCCTGGACTCGAACAATCCTCCCACCTTAGCTCCCTGAGTAGCTGGGGCTACAGGCATGCACCACAACACCCGGCTAATTTTTTATAGAGATGGGGTCTTGCCATGTTGCCCAGGCTGGTCTTGAACTCCTGGGCTCAAGCAATCCTCTCGCTTTGGCCTCCCAAAGTTCTGGAATTACAGGCTTGAGCCACTGCACCCAGCCACAACTGGCACTTCCTAGTGAGACCCAGACTCTGCCAACACTCCTGTTATCAAGGCCAGTAATCTTTCCTATTATCCTTTGTAAGGGAATTATCAATCAGCACTTTGGTTAGTCAAATTACTAATTTTCTTCCAAAAATTGTGTATCTATTCAAGAAATACTGGAGCACCTCCTTTTTAGGGTCTTTATTCAGATTCCATGCAGGGTTCTGGAGACTTAGGGATTGGCAAAGGTTAAGGTAAAACTTTACTAATAACAATGAGTGTGGTAGGGTGGAAATAAGTGTTTAGATTACACGAGACCTGTAATAACATAAAAGTTACAATAAAAATCCGAGCAGCAGTGTTTCCATCCCAGTGGCCAATTTCTGAGCATAGTCACGAGAGATGCTTTGTAGGCAAACAGAATTGTTCTAAGGGACAAAATCCCCAGCAGGAAAGAACACACCACAAACACTCCTGCTTAAATTACCATAGTAACTTAGGATGGCTTTACTATATGTTGATTTACATAAAGCTGCATGTTCTTATACTGTTTCTTGCTAAAAGTCCAATATTACAATACACTATAAGGTGCAACTGAGATTTAATGAATAAAATGGAAGTAATAATCCTGCCTCGTGATAGTTTTAGAAGCACAAAAACATTTTGTGTCAGATTATCTGCTGTACCGAGAAGGCAAATCAATCCTTAATTTCTGAGAACTTGTTTTGTAGAACATAAAGACGTTACATTGCCTCCAACACTGGTATCCTAACTAACAGACTATGCCTTCCTAGAGCTTAGAGGCGCTCCGATGAAAATCTCTGGATGGCTCAAGACTTCTTAAAAAGCAAGTCAATTACGTCGTATCTCATACATTCTGTTTTCCTCACAATAAATTTCCCTAAGACAAGAAGGAGCATTCGGCACCATTCTGTTGTCTTTCTTCTACTTCTAAGCGTTAGAAGGACACTTAGCAAATGTTGCTGTTAAGTAATGTTGACATGGTTTAAAAAATGGGAACGAGCACGTATACCTCAATACATTGCAGACTGCATTTTCCCCCTTCCTTCTTCATTATGGTTTTCTCTGTTGGATTTATAGACTCTGGCCTGTAGAAGTTACAGAATATGCCAGGTATAGATTGATAGCTACAGGAGAAAATGTAAGATAAAGGAAAATAAAGTCATGTCTTTTCAGTGCGACTTTGGAGGGAGTGAATTAGATAACTAGGTTTTTACTGCACTGTATTTGATGAAATAACCCCCTAATGTGAAAGGGAATAGCTGCGTGAGATATTTATGGTGCCTTGTCTGTCACTGGTCTACAATGTAACTTAACTTTCTGAAGATAGATAGCAGCACCATTAAAATAAACATTTCTTACCACAAAATGTGATTCTAAACACATATTTTCAGCATTTCGTTTAAACTGAGAAACAGCATAGGATGAACCTCAAGGCCTCTCACCTGTACCTTGAGTTATTTCTAAAATATCTTAGTTACTATTTACCTATTAATTTTCCTAAAATTTACCTTTATGATGCTTCCCACCTTGCAGAAATTCCAGAATAGAGGGCCTTCCAAAATGAATGTTCACCCTTCCGGCTCTAAAATGAGAGCCTCTGTTCAGGCTTCCGAAGTCACATCGCGCTCGTTCTCACCTCAGTTGCTGTTAGCTGCTGTTTCCTTCCGAACTCCTTCTCTCATCATCTCCTCCTATTTGAAATCCGCCCCAGAATTATACACTCATTTTCCTACCAAGGAAAAAAAGGCCTAGAAAGGTTGTTTTACACCCACAAAACTAGTGAATGGACCTTCTAGGATCCGGCTTCTCATCAGTGATTCTTCTGTTAACTTAGACTCCTCCCTTAGCTCAGGACGCGGAGCCTTCTGAGCGCCTGAGCCTGGTTATTCTAAATGTGATCTGGGCACAGCACATTGACATCACCTGGGAGCTTGTTAGAAAGAATTTCAGGACCCACACAGATGTTACTGAGTCAGAATCTGTATTTTGAAAGCTACACAGGCAACCCACAGGCACATAAATTTTGAGTCGCATAGGTGTGTGTGTGTGTGTGCGCATGTGTGTGTGCGTGTGTTTGTGTGCACGTGTGTGTGTGTGTCTAGAATACTGCTGTCTATGAACACCCTATTCCCATCCATCTGTGTTCCATGGCTCCAACCGGGGGGGTGGGTTCTTGTGTCGGGCATCCAGTAAGTAGAAATAGAGGGCACTGTCCTGTCTAGGCAGCCCCAAGAGAAAAGAAACAGAGGGATGAGCCTGAGTCAAAGTCCCTGAAAAGTACCAAGGACCCCAGAGAATCCCAAACTGTCAACAAGGCCAAAGGTCAGAGGAAGTTCATAGCAGATCAGTCTTACTTTGGACGTGGGTGGAGCAGGAGTGACTGGGATCACGGTCAGCAGAGTCACGGGGACAGGGCAGGAACTGGACAATGGCTGCAGCCTGCGGGCAAGGCGCTCGCCTTTTCTTTCTAAGAGTAGTTCTCAAACGCCAGCAGGGCTGGTTCAAACACAGACGGCTGAGCTTCCAGGCTGGAGTTTCTCATTCACTGGATCTGAGGTTGGGCTGAAGAATGTGCATTTCTAACACGTTCCCAGGTGACGCTGTTGGTCTGGGGACTGCACTTGACAACCACTGGTTTAAAAACACCATTCACGTTATCATTTGAAGGAGGGTAAGACAGCCTTGTAGTACCACACAAGGAGGGCTACATTCTTAGGGGTGTGTAATTACAAGATGACTTAGTCAATTCCATTTTTCATGTGCATGTTTTGCTTTGGCAGCTTGATTATAAAGTCTCTGTAACTCAGGGTCATGATAAACTATTGACTTGAGGAAAGGTTTTCTTCTTGTTCCTGAAGGAGCATAATTACTGATGGAAAGGAAGATGTAGGAAGCTGCTCATCACAATGCTTCTGTTGCAGAGTGTACCACCAAAATCAAGCCCAGGATTGTTGGAGGAACTGCGTCTGTTCGTGGTGAGTGGCCGTGGCAGGTGACCCTGCACACCACCTCACCCACTCAGAGACACCTGTGTGGAGGCTCCATCATTGGAAACCAGTGGATATTAACAGCCGCTCACTGTTTCTATGGGTCAGTACCACAGCTGTTTTTACTAGTTCATCTTCTTCACACATTTATAAAAAATATTATTAGCATGTTAGGAAACAAATACTTTAACCAATTAGATTGTCTTATTTGCAAAATTAATTAATTGCTTCAGTGGTAAAAAAGGCAAAAAGGAAGAGCTCCTCATAGTCTCCCAGCATCAGAACAGGTGCAGGTACAAGGCTGCTTGACTGCCTGCTATTCCGCTTCCCATTTAACCGCATTCACATCCCCAAGGGCCTTCATGTTATTCCCTGCAAGAGCATACCTCCCTCTGTGCCTCGCTCTGTGCACTGTGCCCGGAACTAAACTCACAGAGGATTTACCATTGTCCGAATCAAATTTCTAATATATGTGTGTGTGTGTGTGTGTGTTTAAATACAGAAAGTGGCCAGGTGTGGTGGTTCACGCCTGTCATCTCAGCACTTTGCGTGGCTGAGGTGGGAGGATTGCTCAATGCCAGGAGTCTGAGGTCAGCCTGGGCAACATAGTGAGACCCCGTCTCTAAAAAATATTTAAAAACTAGCCTGACATGGTGTTTTGTGTGCCTGTAGCACCAGCTGCTCAGAAGGCTGAGGTAGGAGGATCGCTTGAGCCCAAGAGTTCAAGGGTGCAGTGAGTTACTACAGTACCACTGCGCTCCAGCCTGAGCAACAGAGTGAGACCCTATCTCTAAGTAAATAAATAAAATACAGAACGAGTTCAGTATGCATCCTCACATTGGATTCCTTACTTAGGTCACTTTCAGCATTGGCCAAACAAAAAGGCTCCAGCTGGGGGTATATATATTCCAGGGAAGTTAAGTTGGCCAAACTTTCCGTTTGCTACTTCAGTATCCTCCGAGTTGTTTCCAGACACAGTTTTGTGTGCTTTTTAGTTTTGGTTTTCTTTTTTAATCAATCTGCAGCACACTCATGTTAAACTCAAGAACACATGTGAGGCCAAGAGTTCCCGTTACCTGTCACATATGGGAATGGAGTAGCAGAAAGGCTGCCCGAGTTTCTGTCACAGCTAGTTACTGGTGAGGTTGAGACTAAGTCCAGCGGTCTTTGTGTGTGTGCGTGTGCGTGTGTGTCTGTGCAGTGTGCGTGTGTGTGCATGTGCGTGTGTGCGTGTGTGTGTGTTGGAGCACGGAGGGAGTGCTCATTCATTTTTTGTGTATAATGGATTTTCTTTATAGAGTGAATCTGTTTTTTATCCTGAAAAATCTTAGGATAAAATCACTTTTTTCCACCTAAATGTCCATCATTGGCAGAAAATAATAGTAATAGTTAAACGGTCACACACTTCACAATGTCTGGGAATTATTTTTAGTAAAGGAAATTTCTTTCCCTCTATTGTTTGCTCCTTAGGGTAGAGTCACCTAAGATTTTGCGTGTCTACAGTGGCATTTTAAATCAATCTGAAATAAAAGAGGACACATCTTTCTTTGGGGTTCAAGAAATAATAATCCATGATCAGTATAAAATGGCAGAAAGCGGGTATGATATTGCCTTGTTGAAACTGGAAACCACAGTGAATTACACAGGTACGGAGAATTCTATCTGGAAAGTTATCTCCAATGGTGAACTGGATAAAATGTTTAACACTACTAGACTTACGGCCTGACGCTGCCAATCTCTCCATGCGTTATCATCATGAAAGGGAGAGGGCCTGGAACGCTAGTTATTCATTCCGTTAAGGCTGATATGCTTTCCTGGCTATTGAAACTTATTTTGGGAATGTGGGTGAAGAGATACGTTTTCCTGAGGCTTCTTCAGGTGCATAGAATGACATAATTTCATAATACTTTGGAATAGTAAAGATAATTTATTAAAGATAACTTAGGGATGAAGGATTGAAGGTTAGAACAATTAAGCAACTTGTGCAGGATCAAAACTGAGTTGGATGAGGAGTTAGCGGCGAGGGTGAGACTTGTCTCTCTCTCGCTCCCTCATCCTGGCACGAGTGAGATATCGTGCTGAACCTGAGGGGGGAAAATACACGACAGCAAGGCAAAAAATGAATATAGTAAACAAAGAAGACACAGACAATGTACAGTGGAAGAAGAGTCTCTTCTGGAAAAGAGGATATATTTTGCGTCTCATATTTAAACCACGATTTTTTTAATTTAGATTCTCAACGGCCCATATGCCTGCCTTCCAAAGGAGATAGAAATGTAATATACACTGATTGCTGGGTGACTGGATGGGGGTACAGAAAACTAAGAGGTAAAAATGATGTTGCTATATGTGCTCCATCCTAGAAATGAAGAGCGGAACCTCTTCTGCCCTGTCAAGTCATGTAGCTGAAGCACAACTCGAGTCACACTACTCAGTTGCAGGAAGCGGATTAATAAAGACGGAGAGGCAAAAATCACCCAAGTGAGGCTGGTGCCTCATCTGTTTGATTGGAAATTTTAAATGTGACTAAATCTCTTTAAAGACTAATTATATTTAATGAAGTTTAATGTGAAGCCTAGCACTTTTCAGTAAATGTTCTAGCCTGCTATCCAATTACTTTCTTGGGAAGTCATTCCAGTTAGAGTCATAATTAATTTTTGAACTTAATTAACATTAACAAAATGGTACACGCAATAGTGGGAATAATGTCTTCTTCATACTTGTAATTATAAAAGGTCTGTGAAGTAAATCTAACATTTTTTCCTTCTAGATTTTTATATAGACATGAGTTTTGTGTTGTTGTTGTTTTGAGATGGACTCTCGCTCTGTCGCCCAGGCTGGAGTGCAGTGGCACAATCTCGGCTCACTGTTACCTCCACCTCCCGGGTTCAAGTGATTCTCCTGCCTCAGCCTCCCGAGTAGCTGGGATTATAGGTACCCATCACCACCCCAAGCTAATTTTTTGTATTTTTAGTAGAGACGGGGTTTCATCATGTTAGCCAGGATGGTCTCAATCTCCTGACCTCGTGATCCACCTGCCTCGGCCTTCCAAAGTGCTGGAATTACAGGCATGAGCCCCCACACCGGTCCATGATTTTTATTTTAAATATATGTGGCCCAGCACCACTGGTGGCTCACGCCTGTAATCCCAGCACTTTGGGAGGCCAAGATGGGTGGATCACTTGAGGTCAGGAGTTCAAGACCGGCCTGGCCAACATGGTGAAACCCCGTCTCTACTAAAAATACAAAAATTAGCTGGGCATGGTGGTGTGTGCCTGTAATCCCAGCTACTCGGGGGGCTGAGGCAAGATAATCGCTTGAACTTGGGAGGTGGAGGTAGCAGTGAGCCGAGATTGCACCACTGCACTCCAGCCTGGGCGACAGAGAGACTCCGTCTCAATTAAAAAAATATATATATATATATTTATATGTATGCATATATGTTTATGTGTATTGTGTATGGTTATTCTACAAACAAACCAAAAAAATTTTTTTCAGACAAAATACAAAATACTCTCCAGAAAGCCAAGATACCCTTAGTGACCAACGAAGAGTGCCAGAAGAGATACAGAGGACATAAAATAACCCATAAGATGATCTGTGCCGGCTACAGGGAAGGAGGGAAGGACGCTTGCAAGGTAACAGAGTGTTCTTAGCCAATGGAATATATGCAAATTGGAATGCTTAATGCGTTGGGTTTTTTTTGTTTGTTTTGTTTTTTTTGTTTGTTTGTTTTTTGAGACAGAGTCTCGCTCTGTTGCCCAGGCTGGAGTGCAGTGGCTCGATCTCAGCTCACTGCAAGCTCTGCCTCCCAGGTTCACACCATTCTCCTGCCTCAGCCTCCCAAATAGCTGGGACTCCAGGCGCCAGCTACCAAGCCCAGCTAATGTCTTTTTTTTTTTTAGTTTTAGTAGAGACGGGGTTTCACCATGTTGGCCAGGATGGTCTCGATCTCCTGACCTCGTGATCCGCCTGCCTGGGCCTCCCAAAGTGCTGGTATTACAGGCGTGAGCCACCGCGCCTGGCCGCTTAATGCATTTTAAAAAGCAGTCTTCTGCCAATGAGCAGGGAACACAGTGTATTTGTTTGACTTAGACTGAAATCAAAAGCAAGGAGACTGACTGGATGAACGCAAGCACCCAGGTTCTCTGCAGTATATTAAGGGTCCAAGACAACATTTTAGGCAAAATCAGCCTGAGCAAGATGTGCTGAAGATGGGAAGTGTCTGAGTTGATCTGTGCACCTTTTCTTGTCTCCCTTCGTTCTAGGGAGATTCGGGAGGCCCTCTGTCCTGCAAACACAATGAGGTCTGGCATCTGGTAGGCATCACGAGCTGGGGCGAAGGCTGTGCTCAAAGGGAGCGGCCAGGTGTTTACACCAACGTGGTCGAGTACGTGGACTGGATTCTGGAGAAAACTCAAGCAGTGTGAATGGGTTCCCAGGGGCCATTGGAGTCCCTGAAGGACCCAGGATTTGCTGGGAGAGGGTGTTGAGTTCACTGTGCCAGCGTGCTTCCTCCACAGTAACACGCTGAAGGGGCTTGGTGTTTGTAGGAAAATGCTAGAAGAAAACAAACTGTCACAAGTTGTTATGTCCAAAACTCCCGTTCTATGATCATTGTAGTTTGTTTCAGCATTCAGTCTCTTTGTTTTTGATCACGCTTCTATGGAGTCCAAGAATTACCATAAGGCAATATTTCTGAAGATTACTATATAGGCAGATATACCAGAAAATAACCAAGTAGTGGCAGTAGGGATCAGGCAGAAGAACTGCTAAAAGAAGCCACCATAAATAGATTTGTTCGATGAAAGATGAAAACTGGAAGAAAGGAGAACAAAGACAGTCTTCACCATTTTGCAGGAATCTACACTCTGCCTATGTGAACACATTTCTTTTGTAAAGAAAGAATTTGATTGCATTTAATGGCAGATTTTCAGAATAGTCAGGAATTCTTGTCATTTCCATTTTAAAATATATATTTAAAAAAATCAGTTTGAGTAGACACGAGCTAAGAGTGAATGTGAAGATACCAGAATTTCTGTGTGGAAGAGGATTACAAGCAGCAATTTACCTGGAAGTGATACCTTAGGGGCAATCTTGAAGATACACTTCCCTGAAAAATGATTTGTGATGGATTGTATATTTATTTAAAATATCTTGGGAGGGGAGGCTGATGGAGATAGGGAGCATGCTCAAACCTCCCTAAGACAAGCTGCCGCTGTGACTGTGGGCTCCCAAAGAGCTAGATCGTATATTTATTTGACAAAAATCACCATAGACTGCATCCATACTACAGAGAAAAAACAATTAGGGTGCAAATGGATAGTTACAGTAAAGTCTTCAGCAAGCAGCTGCCTGTATTCTAAGCACTGGGATTTTCTGTTTCGTGCAAATATTTATCTCATTATTGTTGTGATCTAGTTCAATAACCTAGAATTTGAATTGTCACCACATAGCTTTCAATCTGTGCCAACAACTATACAATTCATCAAGTGTGATTTTTTTTTTTTTGAGATGAAGTCTCACTCTGTTGCCCAAGCTGGAGTGCAAAGGTGTGATCTCGGCTCACTGTAACCTCCACCTCCTGGATTCAAGCGATTGTCCTGCCTCAGTCTCCCAAGTAGCTGAGACTACAGGCACATGCCACCATGCCTGGCTAATTTTTGTATTTTTAGTAGAGACGGGGTTTCACTATGTTGGCCAGGCTGGTCTTGAACTCCTGACCTCGTGATCTGCCCACCTCGGCCTCTCAAAGTGCTGGGATTACAGGTGTGAGTCACTGCGTCTGGCCATGGAAAATATTTATTGAGCACAATTATGTGAGAGCATCATGCTGAGCTTTGAAGATACAGTGGTGAGCAAACAGATATCCTGGCTTCATGAAGATTATACTCTAGTTAACATGAGCAACAAAATAAAATAATCACACAAAATATATAGGTTCAAGCTGAAATGAGTGGCTGCACCAGATTCTATGAGATGAGAAAGGAAGAAGGACATTTTTCACCAAGTTCAAAGACTGGGATACAAAGGAATTTGTCCTGACAAAGACAAAACAAAAACAACAACAAACAAAAAACCCAAAAGAGCAAAATGACAGTAGAACATAACGGGGCCAGATCAAAAATGCTGACAGGTTCCCAAAAGAATAAAATGACGGTAGGACATGACGGGGCCAGATCCAAAATGCTGACAGGTTCAAACAAAATTGGAATTGAAAATCAGAGTGCCTTCAAGAGTATCAAACAATACTATCTTGTTACTTGCTTATTACCTTAGTAGACTGGAAGCAACACTTCACACAAAAAAGGGTTTGGATGTAATTTCGGATAAGAAGAGATGTTTCTGTAAAGTCTTTCCTGAGAAGCATATTATTTGAGAAAAACACATATTTCTGTTTTTAGTATTTCACTTTGTATAATGTCTTAATTTTTGAAGAGCTGGTATATTCCTATGATTTGTTAATGAAAGTTCTATAAGATATAAAATATACAATGAGGAGATCTCCTCTTCTGTACCAGAAGAGTGCACATTCTACACACTGTGTAGCACCCTTCTCACTTACGTTCTGTCTGGGCACACTTCTGATTGACACGCAGAGGGCTCCCTCTGTCTGGGGATATTTCTGATGGGTACCGAGAGAGCTTCGTCTATCTTGGGTTATTTCTGATGCGTAGAGAAGGGCTGCCTCTGTCCATTATGGAAGGCTGGTGTTCACTGCAGGGATTCCACACTTCATTTAACCAGAGTCCCCGTGGAAGGACGCTTGGGTTGTTTTCAATCTTTCCCTCTTTCATACACGCGCAGGAACATTTGTAGGATAAAGTCCAGATGTAGAATTGCTGAAGACAAAACAAAATGAAAACAGCAGATGCATTTGTAATTTTGAATATTGCCAAATTTCTCTTCAAAAATCTGTAGCCATTTTTTCTCCCACCAGCAATGTAAGAGAGGACCACGTTCCAGCTACCATGACACCACAATTAGGAATTTTTGACAATCTGACAGGTGGAAAAAGGTAGCTCACTGTAGTTTATTTTGCAGTTCTCTTACTATGACAAATTAATATAAATGACGTGATGTTAATGTGGTGTATAAGATCACCAAATTGTTCACTGCTTCATTTTTTACTTAAATGCTAATTTGGTGGTTATCACATAGACAAAAATAGAGTATGCTCCTTGCAGTCATGTAAATATGGTAAGAGTTCTTGCCAAAGAACGAAGCAAACGTTCCAGAGCTTATGTTGTTCAACCTTGGTAGTGGCTCAGCGTGGCAGACATACTGGCTGTCCAGCCTTCTCCCTGTGTGTTATGGACATAAATTTGGGGTGCAAGTGGCCTCATCTCCAGTTCCAGGGGTGGATCCTGATTCCTACACATTCCTTGATGGAATCGCATCCTCGTTGCCCTGGGAATCAGTTCCTGGCAGTGCAGGCCAAGGCAGTGGGCACACGCCTTCGCCCCACCAGAGTGACTGGCTCAGAGTCAGCAACCTGGGCAAAGGTTGAGAATTTGGATGTTGTGTCGGAATAAATGCTTTCTCTTTCCCTTCCACGTGAATGAGGAAGTGTTGGCCCTGGACATGGTGGCACTTATCATGAGAAGCCGCCCGAGGTCACTGATGCCCAGGTAGAGGGGCTGAGGTCTGCACCAGCTCTGGGCTTCCCTCTTCCACAGCAATGGCCCCTTTCATTTTAAGCTGTGCGTTTCCTACGACCTGCAGTGGAACGTCCTGTGTGCCAGGACTCGGGTTATTGATCACAACCCTGAGTCAATGAAATGTAATTGACTTTTATTAGGCATGCATTTTACCATAGTGTTCTATGGGACACAGTTTTGTGTTTTCCAATTTTAAAAGTTGGAAATGTTCTTGAATAGTTTTGATCCTAAAGCCTCAGAGAAAGTCTGTCTGTGACCCGCTCCAGAGCTGCCTCACTTTCTGACATGAGCGGTGCCGGCAACGAAGCCACGCTTGTGAAGGACGCAGCAGTTCTCACCTGTGGCTCCCTGGGCACCAGTGGCTGGCCACTGCCCTACACTCTAAAGAGGGAAACTAAACTTTGGACTGAGAATCATATATTTAAGAAAGGCTTCAGAAATAATACATTTACATTATACATGACTCATTTATGGCCTTACCTGTGGTCCTGCCTCATGAAAGCATCAGAGGAAACGTTCCCCATTTGCTAAGGGGCATGTCTCCATCTCGCCTGTTCGGGTCCACTTCTCCCTTCATCCTCGCTTTGTTCTGTGATTTTCCACTCCCTTCACCGGTCTCACTCAGAATGGGTCTTTCCCAGGCCGGGCGCGGTGGCTCACGCCTGTAATCCCAGCACTTTGGGAAGCCGAGGCGGGCGGATCACGAGGTCAGGAGATGGAGACCATCCTGGCCAACATGGTGAAACGCCGTCTCTGCTAAAACACACAAAATTAACCAGGCGTGGTGGTGGCACCTGTAGTCCCAGCTACTCAAGAGGCTGAGCACAGGAATCGCTTGAACCCGGGAGGCCGAGGTTGCAGTGAGCCGAGATCGCGCCACTGCACTCCAGCCTGGGCAACAGAGCGAGACTCCGTCTCAAAAAAAAAAAAAAAAAAAGGAAAAAATAGAATGCGTCTTTCCCTTTGCTCGTGTGAGAGGATTTTCAACATCCCAGCCGGCAGCATCCCAGAGCTCAGGCGTAGGGAATTTCCCGACTGCACGGAGGCTCTGCCGGCCCCATGCGGTCAGGGCAATCCTCTCTTTGAATGTCCTTTCCACAAGATGTCTGTGAGGCCACCTGTCACCTGGGAGGGCTTCCCTTTGTCCAGGCAGAGGTGGTGGCCACAGCATCACGGCTTCCCGGTGCGCCCTGTGAGCCCCACCCCAACTCTCCCGCCTGCTTCCCGCCTGTTGTATGCACGCGTGGTCATTAACCACAGCAGGCCAAGCTTCTTTCAGGAGAACATTTCTTCCTTTTCCAAGGCAATCCCACAAACTAAAAATAACTGTTTAGAGCAATTCTTCAATGAGGAATGTCCGTGTGTGTGTGTCCGTGTGTGTGTGTGTGTGTGTTTGAGAGAAAGAGAGAGAGAGAATGAAAATGAAAACAGGCCGGGCGCGGTGGCTCACGCCTGTAATCCCAGCACTTTGGGAGGCCGAGGCGGGCGGATCACGAGGTCAGGAGATCGAGACCATCCTGGCTAACACGGTGAAACCCCATCTCTACTAAAAATACAAAAAATTAGCCGGGCGTGGTGGCGGGCGCCTGTAGTCCCAGCTACTCGGGAGGCTGAGGCAGGAGAATGGTGTGAACCCGGGAGTCGGAGCCTGGGTGACAGAGCAAGACTCCGTCTCAGAAAAAAAAAAAAGAAAATGAAAACGACCATTTCTGATACCTGTAATGCTTACGCACTCCAGCTTCACTGCCTCTCTGGTCCCTGGGTTTCCTCATCTTTAGATGCTGTGTTACTTTCCTCTGGATTCTGTAACAAATTACCACAACCCACCAGGGTGGCTGAATAGCCCAGATTTCTCCCCGTGGCTCTGGAGGCTGTAATGCTGGAATCTCGGTGTTGGCAGAACTCGGCTCCCTTCGAGGCCTAAGGGAGGACCCTGCCTTGCCTCTTCCTCGTTCCTCGGCTGCCTCCTTCTCCACGTGGGCCTCTCCCACATTTCTTATCCCTTTCTTATAAGTAAACTAGTAATATTGGTTAAACTGCTGTATACGGTATGTGCTATATGCGGCACACAGTACATAGCTTACTCTCATTTTCCATTTAATTCTAACTTTCAGAGAAGAGACTATATTCAAAATGCCTCCCACAGTAACGGGCACACATAGTGCTCAACAAACTAGTTCCCTCTCTTTTGCCTTTGGGTATCAGGCAACTGTCTTACAAATGTAACAGTGTATGGTGGACCTACTGATGGAGAGACTTGTTCGTGTATGTGTTTGTCTTACCTCATCTACCCAGAGAGGTGTCAAAATGTATCTTATATGTATGAATGCAGCTTTTCTGCTGCACCCAGCACTCCCCAGGAAACATGAGCACGCTTTGTAACCACTGGTAACTTTCAAATGCTGTGCCCAGGTAGAGATTTTCACAGGCTGTGGTGACTGCGTGGGTTCCTTCCATGCTCAGACACTGTCAAAACGGCAGTCAGGATGACTCCCATGAGCTTGGTTGGCAAGGCACCTTTACAAACAATACAGACTAGAAAACCTTTGTCATCCCACGGAAAACACTATCAAACACAACACAGAAGTAGGGGTTTTGCGGTTTAGAGGGTTTTTCGATAAGTTTCTGCTGCCACCAACTGAAATAATTATCTTCACTATTAGAACGAGAAAGCAGTAAAGAAAGAATCAAGACAAAAAGTGACTTTCTCAGAAATATTTATATACTTGAGCAAATTAATATTTGATTTGGGTGAATCTGAATGTATTTCTCTGGTAATCGCTTCATTAAAAATAAAACTGTGGGCTGGGCATGGTGGCTCACGCCTGTAATCCCGGCACTTTGGGAGGCCGAGGCGGGTGGATCATGAGGTCAAGAGATCAAGACCATCCTGGCCAATATGGTGAAACCCCGTCTCTACTAAAATACAAAAAATTAGCCTGGCGTGGTGGTGTGTGCCTGTAGTCGCAGCTACTTGGGAGTCTGAGACAGGAGAATCGCTTGAACCCAGGAGGCGGAGGTAGCAGTGAGCCGAGATCGCACCACTGCACTCCAGCCTGGCAACAGAGTGAGATTCTGTCTCAAAAATAAATAAATAAATAAATAAATAAATAAATAAGCTGTTTCGCAGAAACAGAAAACAAAATGCCGCATGTTCTCACTTCGAAGTGGGAGCTGAACGTTGGGTACTCATGGACATCAAGACGGGAACGTCGTCTCACCTCCAGCAGCTTCCAGCCCAGCACTGGGGATTCTAAAAGGGAAGACGAAGGGAGGGGCCAAAGGCTGAAAAGCTACCTATTGCATGTTATGTTCTCTGCCTGGGCAATGCGATCAGCAGAAGGTTAAACCTCAGTGTTACACAATGCAATGAACCCGCATGCGCACGCCCAGAATCTAAAATAAAAATAAAATAAATAAATAGAAAAAATAAAGGCATTAAAAATAATTTTTCAGTTATATATATATTTCATCGTGTTTGTTATTTGGCAAGAAAAATCAAGATAGGTCTATTTTTCAGATTTGAAAGTTAGTTTTTCTTTATTCAGATTCCATTTTATAAATGAGTAGTTTGTGATGTGATGGGCAGCCTTTAACATTTTAACTGACAATCAGTAGATGGATTTATCATCATGTTTATGGCTGTGCTGGTGTCTGTAAAAATAGTATACAGATAATTTTTTTTTTGAGACAGAGTCTCACTCTGTCACCCAGGCTGGAGGGCAGTGGCACGATCTAGGCTCACTGCAACTTCCACCTCCCGGGTTCACGCGATTCTCCTGCCTCAGCTTCTCGAGTAGCTGGGATTACAGGTGCGCTCCACCATGCCCAGCTAATTTTTTTTTTTTTTTTTTTGTATTTTTAGTAGAGACGGGGGTTTCACCGTGTTAGCCAGGATGGTCGGCTTCTGGTGTTGTTTCAGTATACGGCTAAATTAAAGGCTTAGATTCTCAGTTTGCTCATTCTAATTTAGCTGAATTCTGAGTATTATGCATTTGTATCTGAGGTTCCAGGCCTCTCCCTCCTCCTTCTCAGGGTATTAAAACTCATGTTGCCAGGTGCATGACTGTAGTCCCAGCTACTCAACAGGCTGAAGCAGGAGGATGGCTGGGGCCAGGAGTTTGAGACCAGCCTAGGCAACATATTGAGACCCCATCTCAAAACAACAACAACCAAAAAAATAAAAATTAAAAAAACACCTCATGTGAAGAGAGATCTCTCTGCTACCCTTGAAGATCAGAATAACATAAGTTCAAAGTTGCTCTGGTACCCAGTGAAATCTGCTCCTTCGATTTTTTTGCATTGACCAAATTGCTAATGGTGAGGAAGTAACGAGACCAGTGGAAGATGCTATTTGGCACATTAATTATTGGGGACCCATAAGCTGTTAGAGGTGAAAGAGACTTCAGCAATCATTCCATAGAAATGAAGCTCCGGGTGGGGATGTGACCTCTCCCAGCTCACACGGCCTGTTAGGGCGGACGCTGAGCCCAGGAAATGTAGGTCTCCTGTGCCTCAGTCCTTCAAGGGCCAATTTAAATGAGAAGGGAAGTTGGGTGGTAGAGTTCATGGAATAGCAGTTCCTCTGTCAGGCCTGTGTTTCTCTTTGCTGCCACTAACATATGAGAAAGAAACATGTTTCTGAGATGCCACAGTTATCACTTAAAGGCACTTTTCATTGTATTGCCGTCGGTCTGTGCTCACTGCTGACAGCAATGGCAGGCTGCCATCCTTGGAGTGAGGACCTGTGCTTCTACTTCCTGCTTCCTCTGAACCCCAGCAGCTGCCAGCACAGCGTCTAGGAATAGTGGATGTGGACATAATTAGGAGTTTCTTGAGCAGCCTAGTTAACAGCCCCACAGAGGGCATGATCATAGAACGTCACTCATGTCATTATCATTTAATTCTATCCGAAAAGAGTTAAAATGAACATTCTGGAGTTAAGTGAACAGCTTGTTAAATGAATAACATAGACATAAAATCCAGTGGGTCCAACAAGCAGTGATTACTATAGTTAATAATAATAATATCATCTTGATGAACAAGAACAGGAAATAGAATACAGATAAGACTATCGCCATATTCACGTCCTTTGGGATCCTGCTATGTGCTCTGCACCAGGCAGTGGGCTTTCCTTCTCACCAGCACTGTGCAAGTAGGATATTATTATTATTCCCTTTATAACATAATCCATGCGTTTTACAGGTGGAAAAGAAAGACAAGACAAACCTGCTGGTAAATATTTTGAACCCAATTCTCCATTTCCCCACTGGATGGCACTTTTATACCTCTCTTTGTTCCATTTTAAACTCACAGCAGATGGGCAGAGCGCACTTAATTTATGGTAAGTTTAAACAAATCCTATGTATATATAATATCTGGGAACTTTAAATCAAATAAACGGCTTCCATTCAAATATGCTTTCCTTTTCAAATATAACACTTGTAAATATCTGGTCCCCGGACAGCAGGTTCGCCTTTCCACCAGATGCTCCAGGACGGCGCTGGGCCCTTGCTCCTGCGCTGACCGCCCAGCCTGAGCCCCGGGGTCAGGTCCACGGTGCCCACGCGCGCTGTGTTCTGCCGGGGCCCGGCTTAGGGCTGCTTCGGCCCTCGGCGGCTTCCTCTGCGCTGTTGCTGCCCTCCCCACACCCCTACCCCTGCTCACTCGGCTCCTTCACCTCTTCCCTGATACACTGGGGAACAGTATCCCCAACCTTAATCCCGCAATGTATTGTTAAGGCTGTGTTGTATTTTTAAAACAAACAAACATAAGCATTTGAATGCTGAAGTCTTAGTGATAATAAAAATAAATAATCTACCCACCCCCCCACATCACATCATAACACACACACAACACATGCACATATAAAACACACATTCACACACGAAACACACATAAAACACATTCACACACGGAACAAAACACACACAAAAAACATGCACACAACACACAAAATACACACAAAACACACATGAAACACATACACATGAAACGCACACAACACACGAAATACACACAAAAGACATGAAACGCACACAACACACAAAATACACACATGAAACGCACATACATATGAAACACGCAACACACACATGAACTACACACACAAAACACACATGAGAGATACATGAAACACGCATGCAACACACAAAATACATAAAACACAGATGCACACACACACGTACACATGAAACACGCACAAAAAACACACGCATGAAATACACACATAGAACACACATGAAAGACACAGGAAACACACACATACACACATGGAAGGCACACACACACACACACATGGAAGGCACACACACATCGGGAAGCGGCGATGGACACGCTCACTCCAAGACCCCAGCTCCCCGCGGAGGCCTCCCGGGCCGGCGTTCGCTGCCAGCCAAACCTAAGCCCGCTCCCCGCGGGGCCCGCGGGGCACCCGCAGGTTCTGTGCGGCTGAAGCTTGTGCCATTTTGTGACTGTGACACAGGAAGCCTCCTAGGGACAAACTTCGGTCAGCATTTGAATCAGCCCTGACTCGGTGACAGTGTCTCATAAACGGGTCAGCTGGTTAGGGACTTGGAAAGAGACCGGGGAAACGGGTGAGCAGAAAGCCTGGGGAACGGAGCCCAGCGGCGCCAAGTCGCCCCGGCGTCCACCTGCGCCCACCAGAGGGCGCCGGGCCCCCGCGAGCGGAACCTCGGACCGCAGCCTCCGGAGGGCTGGGCAGGGCTTGAAGCTTAAACGCACTCCCTTCTCAGTCCCACTTTTGCCCTCTCTTCACCTTGGAGCCCCCGAGTTTCCAAAAGATACTGGAATCCAGTCTCAGCCTGAGCACCCTATAGCAAAGTTAGGATTCAGCCCCACTAACTGGAGGTAAGTGGATCACGTGGGAGGCCCAGGTGTGCAGAGCCCCTGAAAAGTTACAGCGTCTCCACCTGGGCGTGGAGATCTGGGCCACCCCAGCCCCGCTGGGCATCGCAGGAATGGGCTCCCAGTGGCTCCTCAGTGTGGCCACTACACCATCAAACGAAAACCACCTCCCATGGAACATATATATATATATAAAACAGAACAAAACAGACCCCTTCAGAAAGTGAGCTCAGATGACTCCCCTCTGCTAAGAGGTGCCTCCTGGGCAGGTATTTCTGTGGGTGCCACATACTTTTGGGGAAAATGAGCCCTTAGCAACTCATATTTTTATTCACAAATAAGCCATTAAACTGTTTATTGAAGGAAGAGGGTATGGTCTCTATTAGAAAATACAGAACAAACATTTACACAAAAGTATTATTTTGGAATGAATTTCAGTTCAAGAGCTCCCTTTTAAAGTCACCCTAAGCATACCGGTTGCTACACAGGCAGGATTCAAAAATGCAAATATCAAAAATACTCAAAACTCTCAGAAACAAACCAGTGAAATTCATTGTCCTACTCATTATCCAATTTATCCAACAGTAATCATTACGATTGATTTCCAGGCCTGTAACTGCCTATTTTCATGGCCTGTAGAGAGGGGAGTATAGGGTGCAGGCAGGAGTGTCTGAAGGCACGGAAGTCTCTGCCTGGGCATTAATAAAATGAGTGGAAAAAGCAGACAATTGCATCTGCGGGCATTTATATCTCTTATCTGCACGTTAGACTTAGTTTTATGAGTAACTAAATTGAGTTGAGACTCTTAACTGATGTTCAGATTCACTGCCAGCACTCCCCACGCATACCAGGAAACACCCTGTGTTCCAGTGGGCAGACCCATGCAAGCCCACCGCCAAAGCCTGGGGGTGCAGAGAGGCCGAGGAAAGAGGCTGACAAATCCAGACTCTCAGAAAGGAGCATTGAATAGGGACTTATCCCACAGCTGCCCTCCAGAAAGCTTGCTTGCTTGCTTTTTCTCTTTCTTTCTTTCTTTCTATCTTTCTTTTCTTTCTTTTTTGATATGGAGTCTCGCTCTGTCGCCAGGCTAGACTGCAGTGACGCGATCTCAGCTCACTGCAACCTCCGCCTCCCGGGTTCAAGTGATTTGCACCAGCCTCCCAAGTAGCTGAGGCCATAGGCGCCCACCACCATGCCCAGGTAATTTTTGTATTTTTAGTAGAGACGGGGTTTCACCATGTTGACCAGGATGGTCTCAATCTCTTGACCTCGTGATCCACCTACCTCGGCCTCCCAAAGTGCTAGGACTACAGGCATGAGCCACCGCACCTGGCCCAGAAAACGTTCTTTCTATAGCAAGCTTTTATAAGACTGGTGCACCAGACCCTCTTGCAAAACTGCTGACCAGTGGGGAGGTTGAATAAGCATCTTTATAGGGTTCATCTATGCCCCAGGCATTGTTTGTTTATAGGGGTCGTCTATGCCCCAGGCATTGTTTGTTTGTAGGGGTTGTCTATGTCACAGGCATTGTTTCTGAGGAACTAATTGGTGTGCAGGGGTCCGACAGTCACTTCAAGATGGCCTTACTCTTGCCATGCACTGATCTCGCCACTCAGAAAATGCTCAAAGGCCACTTTTTGGTGCACACGGGAAAGGTCTCTTCTATTCAGCTGAATCAAAACATTTGAAATTGGCTGTGTTTGTTTTCAGATCTGTTCAGGTCAATTTAACAATTATTGTAAAGAAGTAATTTACTTATAATTACATAAGCCCCAACCTGAAAGAATTCCCAATAACCAAAGCTGGAATAACTTGAGTGACAGAATGAATAATCTAGCATTGGATTACATCTTAAAGTAAAAATAAATATCCATGAGTTCATACTGATACAAAATGATTGAATGAACAAAATAATGAGAGAGAAGAGAGAAATCCCCTATACAGGATTCCGGGTAAGTTACACCATTTCTCCTCTCTCAAGGATGTGGAGCTTAACCCTCTATCCCTTGCTTAGGGAGTAGAGCATGGATAGGAGTGAAAAGGTAATTTACAGAGGAGAAACAGGCTAGTTGATGAGTTAACATCATCAGTGGTAAGTCATCTTGATAGTGTGCACTGTTTAACAGGCAGATTTATTGATACATAATTCATATATACCCAAACTTCCATTTAAAATGACGATTCGGTGATTTTTAGTATATTCTCAGAGTAGTGTGATCGTTAATCTAATTTTCTATCATCTTCATCAATCCCCCAAAGAAACCTCATACCTATGTGTAGATTTGCCTCTTCTGAACATTTTACGTAAATGCAATCATACAACATGGGGTCTTTTGTGACCTGTTTCTTTCACTTTCACCTTGTTTTCAAGGAGGAACCATGTTCTAAAGCCTGTACTTCATTCCTTTTTATTGCCATATAATAAAAAGGAATTGCCCTTGTATAATTATACACATTTTATTTATCCATTCATCAATGGAAATGTGGGTTTTCTCACTTTTTGGCCATCATGAATAATGCTGCTATAAATATTCATGTATGAGTGTTTGTGTAGACACGTTTATCTTTCTGTTGAGTGTGTACCCAGGAGCAGAATTTCTGGGTCATATGGGAACACTATGTTTCATATTTTGAAGAATGATGTTTTTGAAAGCAACTACACCATTTTACATTCCCACCAGCAATGTCTGAAGCCTCCAATGTCACCACATCCTGGCTAACACTGATGATCCACAGTGGGTGTGAAGTGGTATCTTATTGTGGTTTCGATTTGCATTTCCCCGAGGATTAATGATGTTGAGAACATCTTTATGTGTTTATCAGCCATTAGTATATCTTCTTTGGAGAAATATTTATTTACTTATTTTCTCCATTTTTAATTGGGGTATTTGCTTTTTATTACAAAGTTGTGAGTTCTTTACATATTCTGGATACTAGTCCTTGTTAGATACATGATTTGCAAATATTTTGTGCCATACTATGGGTTATCTTTTCACTTTCTTGATGGTATTTTGTGAAATACAGAAGTGTTTATTTTTGATGATGTCCAGTATATCTTTTTTTTCCTTTGTTGATTATAATCTTGAAGTTGTGTCTAAGGAACCATTGCCTAATCCAAGGGCACAAAGATTTAGTCCTGTGGTTTCATCTAGGAGTTTTATAGATTTAGCAGTTACATCTAGCTGCATGACCCACTTTGAGTTAATTTTTGTGTGTGATGTGATACGTTGGAGTCCAAATCCATCTTTTGCATGTGAATTCCAGTTGTCCCAGCACTGGAACCCTTGTCAAAACTCAATTGACCATAAATGTGAGGGTTTGTATCTGGACTGTCAATGTTATTTCATTGATCTATATGCCTGTCATCATGCCAGCTCCACACAATGTTGACTGCTGGAGCTTTGCACTAAAGTTTGAAATTGGGCAACATGAGTCCTCCAAATGAATTCTTCTTTTTAAAAATATTATTTTGGCTATTTTGAGTCCCTTGCATTTCTACATGAATTTTTGGATCAGCTAGTCTACTTTTGCAATAAAAGACAGCTGAGATTTTGATAAAGATCCATTTGTGGAGAGTAGCCATCTTAACAGTATTAAGTCTCCTGATCCATGAATGTAGAATATCTTTCCATTTATTTAGATTTTTAATTTGTTTCATATCTTTAGCATATAAATTTTGTACTTCTTTTGTTAAATGCAGGCCTAGACATTTTATTTTTATGCTATTAAAATGCATTTTGTCCTTAATTTTCATTTTCGTATTATTTATTGATAGTGTATATAAATAAAATTATTTTTGTATATTGACCTTGTATGCTGCCTCATGCTGAAGTGGTTTGTTAGCTGTAGTGGTTTTTCTGTGGATTCCTTAGGATTTGTTTATATATATGATCATGACATCTGAAAATGGAGATCGTTTTAACTGTTCCCTTTTTCTTTTCCTTTTATAATTGCCCTGGCTATAACATCTAGTGTGATGTTGAATAGAAGTGGCTAGAGTAGGCATTATTGTCTCATTCTTGATATTAGGGAGAAAGCATTAGTTTCACTCCAGTAAATATGATGTTAGTTGTGGATTTTTCATAGATGCTTCTAACCAAGACGTGAAAGTTTCCTCCTATGTCCAGTTTGCTAAAATTTTAATCAAGTTGAGGAAGTTTCCTCGTATGTATAGTTTGTTAAGCATTTTCATCATGAAAAGGTTTTAGATTTTGTAAATTACTTTCTTCCATCTATTGAGATGATGGCCATGATTTGTGTTGTATTCTGTGAATAGGATGCATTACACTGATAAGCTCTTGGATGTTAAACTGACCTTACATCACCGTAATACATTCCACTTGGTCACAGTGTCTGATCTTTTAATATGTGATGCAATTAAGGTTGCTAATAATTTGTCGATGATTTTTTTAGGCTGTAAGGGTTATCACTGTGTGATTTTTTTTCTTGCTATGTCTTTGGTTTTAGTGTTAGGGTGACACTAGCTTTACAGCATGAGTGGGGAAGTGTGCTCTTCTGTTGTATGTTTTGGAAGAGTTTCTGAAGAATCAGTATTCATTCTTTCAATGTTTTGTAGAATTCACAGTGAACCCCTCTGGGCCTGGGATTTTCTCTGTTAAAGTCTTAAAATTCACAATTCAAGCATATCCATTTCTTCTTGAGTCAGTGTCAGTAGTTTGGGTTTTTCTGGGAATGTGTCCATTTCATCTGAGTAATTTGTGGCATGCACAATTCATAGTATTCCACTATAATCTTTTATAATTGTTCATAGTATTCCATTATAATCTTTTTTATTTCCATAAGGTCAATGCTGATGTCCTCTCTTCCATTCTGGATTTTATTAATTTGATTGTTCTCTCTCTCTTTTTCCTGGTAAGTGTCACTAAAGGTTTGTCGATTTTATTAATCTTTTCAAAGAATTCACGTTTTTATTGATTTTTCTATTTACTCTTTCCTTTATGTCTACTGTAATCTCGTTTCCCTTTTAATGAACTTTTTTGACTATGCAACGACCAGTTCCGGTGGGTATATGACAGGGGAGCCCTGTCACAGCGTTACCCAGGACCCAGTTCCAGTGGGTATGACAGGGGAGGCCTGCCACAGTGTTGTCCAGGGCTTTGCAGATGGTTTGGAATTTCCCTGTCAGTGCACTTGAACACCTTTATGGAGGTCTGTCCTGTGGCGTAATTCAGATTCCAGAGCCACAGTAGAAGAGATTTCACCAGATTTGTATTCACGTTGCTGAATCTCAGTCCACCCATCTCTAGCTGGAAATAGAATACCAAGTCCCTTTGTGATACTAACAGTATATAGGCACTTACACTTTTGAAATCAGGCAATGTGAGTTCTCCAACTTAATTCTCTTTTTCCATATAATTTTGGCTATTCTTATTCTTATTTTACAGAGGAGAAGACTGAGGCACATAGAGGTTAAAAATTAGAGGAGAAGCGAGTAAGAAGTAGGCTAGAAAATCAAATCCATAGCATCTGCTCCTGAATCTACACTTTTCCCCACCACCTGAGGAATCAGCTAATAATGGCTTCCGAACTAAATCTGGCCTGCTGTCTGTCTTTGTAAATAAAGTTTTATTGGAACACAGCCATAACCATTCATTGACACATCACGTATGGTGCTTTTGCTCTATAACAACAGAGTTGAGTAATTGAAGGGGAGATCCTGTGGTTCACAAAGCCTAAAATATTTACTACCTGGTGCTTTCCCAGAAAAGTGTGCTGATCCCAGCACTGTGCTGTACTGACTGCCATTATAATCATACGTGCCTCAAGGCCATTTTGAAAACAAATAATGCAACTGATTATGCCTAGAAGAGTGTCTAGCACACACATAGACACATGTACACATAGACACATACACATGTATACACACACGTGTGTATATATAATATATATTAATATTTTATATATATAATATATATGTGTGTGTGTGTGTGGGTGTGTGTGTATCAAGGTCCTTTTTCTGACAGTCTGCCTATCAGTAATTAATTGTATTCTAAATTATTTCTCTATTTTGGTTTTAGAGATTAGGTCATACCCGCTAGTCTGCTTTCCTTTCTCATTTTGGGTCTCATTTGAGCCCCATTCAGCTGTTCTCCATCACTAACATACAAGAAATGTCTGCCGAGGTTGTGAAGGATGAGGTCATTGATTCACACTCAAAGGAGAAGAAAGGAAAGGCTGATTTCCAGAGTAAGATTCTGGTTTTTGGCAGAGCCAGTGACCTGACCAGAATGAAATGACACTGTGAATTTTCATTCCAACAAAGAAGAAAGAAATCCACTTGAAAACTAGCTTTGACTAGATTTTGCTGCAAAATAGAAGATGATATTGAGCTAAATAATTCAAATTCTTATTCAGAACATAGAGAATGTGGGGGCATTCACTCTCTACTGTCAAGAGCCTGCTAAGGCGATTTCAGCTGCTCCACGCTCCCCTTGCTTCCAGCCTCCCACGTGGCCAGGCTGGAAAACTGCCACCACCTCCACATCCTACCCAGATCTCACCTGCTAGAGCACGGACGGCAGGGATCCGCTCCCCAGCACATCAGTTTGGGTCCATCAGAAACAGAACATTAGAGAAGACTCTCAATATTGCTCATGTTAGAACAAAGCCAGCTTCTTTTCTATTAAAAAAAATGCTTGTCCAACTCGCGTGAGGTTTGTCAGCGACGCAGAGGAGGGGCTTTTGTTGTCGCAGGGGTCATACGTTTCCGTTTGTTTTTCCTCATGGAATTTTCTCCAGCTCTCCCATTTAACACTGCGTGCCCCGCCCCAGCCCGGCCCCATGCAATGCTTTGGTGCTCCAGGGTTGCCGGTGGTCCTGCAGGGTCTGCAGTCACACAGGTCTCTCTCCTGGGGGCAGAGTCCCTGTGGGTCTCAGCCATGTTCTTGGTCAAATGCAGAAGTGAAAACAAAGCATTTCAATATTTATTGAATTACCCTATTTGCTAGCCTGCCCTTTCATTTTCAATTTATTTTTACACATATTTGATACCTATTATGGGTTGGGTACAGAGCTAGGTTCCAAGAAGAAAACAGTAAGGAAAAAGCATTCCTGTTCCTGATAAGTAGTATTCTCTATTGAGAAAGTTCAATGAGGACAGAAAGAAATTCACAAATAATTGTAGTGCAAGCAGAATCATGTCGTTCCCAACTCTGTCCACGGAAGGGTCGCTGGGCTTCTCAAGGGCCTCTGGCCAGGGTGTGGGATGTTACTAGAATAGACGTGCACCATTCTTTCATTCATTCATTCACTCACTCCCCACCTCACTTGCTTCTTATGCCCCGCCCAGCCAAGTTAAATCTCCTTCTGTCTCTCAAAAGTGTCAAACTGCTTCAATCTCTGGGGCACAGCATTTGTCATTGCTTCTGCCTGCCCCTTAATAACCATATCCACCTGCTTGTATCTTTTAACTGAGTTATCAGTCACCTCCTCCATGAAGCTGTCGCAAGCTTTCTCAGGATGACGCCCCTCTTGCGTGCTGCATTGTTGCCTGGTCCGTGCCTCTGTGTAGAACTTGCCACATTGCATTATGGCCAGAGGCTTGTGTGTGTCCCCACTAACCCTGAGCTCATTGTTCTACCTACTCCCTGCACTTAACACAGTGTTTGGCTCCCTATAAACGCTGAATAAAGGTTGCTGATTATTGCACACAAGAATGTATTCAAAAATCTGCAGCATCAGATATTAATGCAACCAAAACAATAAGATCTTGGCTATTTTGCAGAGTCCATAGCTCTGAGAGCCAGGGGGAAAACAACATACATTGAATTCCTGTGTATTCTATTTGTTTTATGTATTGAGGCAGGTGTGTACATGTTCCAGAGAATAGTGGGGGTATAAAATTGGACATACCCTCAGCCAGCCTGTAGGAAGCTAACTATCAGCTAGGCGATTCCGTAAGATGAAACCACCTCTTGGGCAAATGTATATGGCCTTTGATTTAGAGGCTTCTAGAAATTCATTTGGCACTCCATAGACTAGACATGAGCACCAACTCTCAACATTTTATCTTATCTCAGACAATATTGCTTTAATTACTGCTAGAGCGGTGTTGTCCAGTAGAACTTTCTGCAGTTATGGAAATATTATTTAATTGTGCTGTCCAGTGTCACTAGCCTCATGTGGCAGTTGAACACTTGTAAAGCGACTACTGCAACCAAGGAACTGAATTTGCTTTAATGAAATTTAAATTTAAATGGCCTCCCGTGTCTAGCGGCTATCGTATGAATGGCCTCCCGTGTCTAGCGGCTATTGTATGAATGGCCTCCCATGTCTAGCGGCTATCGTGTTGCGTGGCACAGCTCTAGAGGCTTGGGCATATTATACCATCCTATCTATGTACACTAAACTTCGTGACTGTGGATGCTTGTGATGTAATAAGCTGGGCCCTGCAAGTTAAAATTATTTTTGACATGGAGGTAGCGTGTGATGAAGTGCATTGATGGTAGCTAGGGCTGCATTCAAACTTGTAGAGGCACTGAAACCCTCACGGTGCCAATCCTTTGGCCACTCCCTGCCCCTATGCTGTATGGAATTAAATAGATTTTTTAAATTTTACACACACACACACACGTTTAACAACAGCCTACAAAGAATAACAAAATCCAATAAAGTTTTAGTTTTTCCTGTGTTTTAGCTTTTTCCTCTTCAATGCATTTTTAAATTATCAAATGTAAAATTCTTTAAGAGGCGAAGTGTTCCGGCTTTGCTAGTGCTCAAATCACCTGTGCCTGCCAGGCTAGACTGGCAGTCTGGCACTGATACTGCTCAAGGCTGAGCAGAGAGCTGTGGAGTGAGGTTCACCAGACCGGGAAAGACTTCATCTCAAAATGCCTCTGGGGCCGGGGTGGGGCGAGGAAAGAGGTTATAGAAAGCCAAGGTTCTGATTAAAATGGAAGTGGTTTCTAGAGAGGCTAATACAAACATCCATTTATCATCTCTCAAACCCACAAAACTCCAAGGAACCATAGCTGTTCTCTCAAGTGGATTTCTTGTTTGCCAAAACTGTTTGTGGACAAACTTTACATGGAAGCCTGCCATAGAAATGAGAGGAAGGCAGGCTGCTGGGGAGGGCTGGAAGGAAGATTCAGCTTCATGCATTTACCTGGAAACAGAGGCCCTCTGAGGAGCCCCTGGGCACTTAGGAAATAAATTTCAAACCAGTGAAATTCACTACTTGTAGGAAAACAAATTCAGAAAGTTCCCTGAGTCAGCTATGGCAGGCCTTGGCTAAGAACGAGGTACTTGTGGCTTCAGTATTAAGTGGACCTCCTGCTGCACCCAAGCCTTTAGCACTGCAGTGTTCCAGCCCTGAGACTGGCCTGGACAGTGTCTAGCCGGGGCCTGAGGAGCCCACCCCGATAGGTCAGTGTGCAATGCTGGGGGCAAAGAAAAAAGAGCTCAGCGGCAGTCACAGCCCAACATAAAGCACAGCTTCAATTCTTCGTGAAATGTGACAGGGATGAGGGCACCTTGCTCCAACAAAGTCAGCCTATTGAGGGTAGGGAAGAGAGGGAGGGTTCAGAGAAAGAGGGGAGATGAGAGGAGAAAGAAACACTTCATTACATAATTTAACTATGTTCTGTGCAAATATCCAAAATATGAGTTAAAATATTTAAATCTGTTGTAGCCAAATCTGAGTTATTGGTCATTGCTATAGAAGATCATTTGCACAAAGCTTATGTTTCACGGATTCCAGTTTAAGGTTAGTCCAATCCTGTCCCCGACCTCATCCCAGCCCACTGCATCAGTTATACTAAAAATCATTTTAAACTTTATCCCCAGGTCAGGTTCCCCAGACACACTGTAAGATGGAGACTTGCATGCAGATTTGGGGACATGCAGTGGGGACCAACGCCTGCAAAGACGTTGTGCTGCAAGAGAGGGACTTGGGGACAGAGCCCCAGCCAACCCCAAAGGGTGCTCTGGAACTGGAGGGATCCAACCGAGTTGTCCCAAACTAAAACAGGAGGTCTACGCTATTGCCCACTCCTGGCAAGGGAAGGAGGCGTGACCTTGGCTTGATCCTATCTGCTGAGGACCATTCCTGAAGAGAAACCCAGCTAGAAGCCATTGTCAGTCACTACTGCAGGAGAGATTCTGGCCTCAGTTCTGAGGGGGATCTGGGCAGTGCAACACAGTATCCACCATTTTCGGCTTCACATGCCCCTGTGGGTATCTGACTCTGGCCACAGAACCAGCTGCTCACAATGGAAGAAATGTTGAGATAGCTGGTTCCACACGCTCTCCTAACAGAAACCCAGGCTCAGAACGATGAAGCGAGTTGTCCTTGGGCATGCCAATGGTTGTCAGATGTTCTTTTCCATCGGAATCACCTGGAGGGTTTGTTACTACTGGGCTCCATCCCTGGAGTTTCTGACAGGGTAGATTTCGGATGGAGAATTGGTGTCTCTAACAACTTCCCAGGTGCCTCTGCTGCTGCTGGTTCAGGAGCCACACTCTGAGAAGCATGGGGGAGGAGGTGAATGTTGGGAAGACATTCCGCAAGACAGGAGTGGCAGAGGCGACATTCTCATGGTGGAGAAAAGGAACAAAGCACACGAGACAGTCCTGGAACTGCTTCCTGCCAGTCCACTCGCTGTAGAATCAGCCGCTGTGGGAGGAGTGAAGGCGTGGGGCCAGGAGCTTGACGTTCTGAATTGGAATCTTCCCTCTACCATTTACTGACTGGGTCATCTTGGGCAACTTACTGAACCATTCCATGACGCAGTTCCCGTAAGACGGGGATGGTGATGACAATAGTTACCTAAGTCACTGCGAGGGTTAAACGAGTCATAGAAAGTACATTTTGAGGAGTGCTTGGCATATTTTAGGTGTACAAAGTATCCTATTAGAGATAAATCAGCTGCTCTTTTCGTTCTTCTGATGGATTGCTAATGACCAAATATCCATGAGGGAAGAAAACCAGTTGTAGCTTTTTGTGGTTCAGGAGAAGGGCTGCCATGTCTCTTTGGACAAAATTTGTATCTACTCTAAGGCATACAAAACAGTGCCAAGAGAATACATTTTTAAATGAGCTTTAAAAAAAAAAAAAAAACTTTTAGGCCAGGCGCGGTGGCTCATGCTTGTAATCCCAGCACTTTGGGAGGCTGTGGTGGGCGGAAAGCCTGAGGTCAGGAGTTCGAGACCAGGCTGGCGAACGTGGTGAAACCCCGTCTCTACTAAAAATACAAAAAGTAGCCACGTGTGGTGGTGGGCACCTGTAATCCTAGCTACTCTGGAGACTGAGGCAGGAGAATCCCTTGAACCCAGGAGGCAGAGGTTGTAGTGAGCTGAGATTGCGCCCCTGCACTCCAGCCTGGGCGACAACAGCGAAACTCCATCTCAAAAAAAAAAAAAAAATTTAGCCATTTTAATAGATATACAGTGGTATCTCATTCTTTTTAAATGTGTATCTCCGTAAGAACATATGATGCTGAGCATCTTTCTTATGCTCATTTGCTGGTGAAGTGTCTGTTCAGATCTTTGCCCATTTTTTTAATGGGGTTGTTTGTCCTCTTATTATTTAGTTTTCCACATTCTTTATATATTTTGGATTCAAGCCCTTTATCACATATGTGTTCTGCAAAATTTTCTTCCAGTCTTTGGCTTGTCTTTTCATCCTCCAACAGTGTCTTTTTGTTTCCAATTCTAATTTGATTTTATGTTTTAACTTCTATTTTAGTTTCAGGGGTACAGGTGCAGGTTTGTTATACAGGTAAATTGCATGTTGCAGGGCTTGGGTGTACAGATTATTTAATCACCCAGGTAATAAGCGTGGTGTGCCGTAGGTAGATTTTGATCCTCCCCCTCCTCCCGCCCCCCAGTCTCAAGTAGACCCTGCTGTCTAATGTTCCCTCCTTTGTGTCCCTGTGTACTCAATGTTTAGCTCCCACTTCTAAGTGAGAACATGCGGTATTTGGTTTTCTGTTCCTGCGTTAGTTTGCTTAGGATAACTGCCTCCAGCTTCATCCATGTTGCTGCAAAGGACACGATTTTATTCCTTTTATGGTTGAATACTATCCCATGGTGTATATGTGCCATATTTTCTTATCCAGTCTACCACTGATGGACATCTAGGTTGATGCCATGTCTTTGCTATTGCGAATACTGCTGCAATGAACATATGCGTGCATGTGTCTTTATGGTAGAACGATGTATATTCCTTTGGGTATATACTCGGGAACGGGATCGCTGAGCTGAATGGTAGTTCTGTTTTAAGTTTTTTTAGAAATTGCTAAACTTCTTTCCACAGTGGCTGAACTAATTTACATTCCCACCAGCTGCATATAAGCATTCCATTTTCTCTGCAACCTCACCAGCATCTCTTAACAGTGTCTTGTGCAAAGTAGGAGTTTTTAATTTTAATGCAGTCTAACTTACTTTTTTTTTGTTTCATGAATTGTATTTTTCATGTTGTATCCAAAAATTCATCACCAAAATCAAGGTCATATAAATTATTGTATGTTTTCTTATGGAAGTTTTACAGGTTTGCATTTTAAAATTAGGCCTATGATCCACTTTGAGTTAATCTTTGTGAAAGACATAAATTCTATGTCTAGGTTCAAAGCCATGCCCCAGTTATTACCCTGTGAGGACAAGTCTGGCTGGCATGGCTCTGAGGAGTCAGAGGACAGCATGAGGACCTGTGGCAAGAGGGAAAGAAGAAGGAAAGGACACTGGAAAATGTCGTTGGAAAAGAGACAAGGCAAACTTTGTAATTGGTCTCAGGCTAGTTCTGTAAGAGTGGAAACACATTCACTAATTTTTAATAATGTAAAATTTGGACCGTTGAAAGATTCAAATAATGGCTGTAGGTGGTCAAAAAGGAGGATTCTGACACTTTTGTTAGTGAAACATTATCCATATCTTAGTCGTTGCATCAGAGGACACATTGAATTGGGCTGTGGCAACTGCAGCCTCCCTGTGTGCCCAACCCTCACTCCACATGCATGGTCTGCTCCAGAGGTGGGATTGTTCCACCGTGGAAGGTGCTCACACGTGGGGAGGCCAGCACCTCTCTTGGCCTGCCTTTGTGTTCTCCTAACTCTATCAGTAATAGAATAAATAAAGTAGAACTTTAACCTTCAGACTGCTAAAACAAATGTCTTCTGTGTTGCCGCTTCTTTAAATGTGAATAAAAGCCTCCTTCCTTCCTTCCTTCTCTCCCTTCCTTCCTTCCTTTCCCTCCTCCTCCTCTTTCTCCTCCTCCTCCTCCTTCTTCCTCTTCTCCTTCTTCCCCTTCTTCTTCTTCTTCTTCCTCTTCCCCTTCCTCTTCTTCTTCTTCCTTCTTCTTTTCAATTTTATATGGCACTAAGACAATATCCCAGGACCACCCTATTCATAAACTGCCATCACCCAAACTTGTCATAGGATTGCTTTAGATCTGGATTGTGATGATGTAATAGCAATGTTTATCATGCTTTTATTGTGAGCCTGGTGCTATACTAATTTATATAAAGATGATCTCGTTTAAAATTCCCAATAACATGCAAGAGCTGATGGTATTTTCCCTGTTTTATGAATGAAGAAGCCGAGACTCTGACGGGTTAGGTGTCTTGTCTGTGGACACTCCCTCAGTAAGGAGCAAGGCTGGCTGGCAGGCTTGCTCTGACCCCGTCAGCAATACTCTCCACTCCCCTGCCATGGTGCCTGCTGCCGGAGGGATCTCCAATCACTCAGCCGAATTTTAATTTTATCTTATGGATGAAGAGTCACGTTTGAGAGTATACTGAACGGAATTTTCCACGTACCGTTGGTACTATGAATTGTAACTACGTAAGATTGAATTGAGAGCTGGCAGGGGAGCTTTGCTGGACAAAAATCAGAAGTGGGGAAGTTAAGGCTGGGCTGGAGCTAATGTACAGTAGCGGAGACTTCTAAGGCTCATTCATATTTCAGCCTCCTCTCCATCTGGGCTTCTCCCACCCCCCGATTCTGCTGCAATTAGGCAGAGCCATGCTACTATTTCTGATGAATGAATTGTGGTGAAAAATAATGTAGCTTAAATATAGCTTAATAGGCAGGAACATGTATTTACTTGTTGGTATAAAATGTGTAGAAATAGGCCAGGCACGGTAGCTTATGCCGTAATCCCAGCACTTTGGGAGGCCGACACGGGTGGATCAGCAGAAGTCGGGAGTTCAAGACCATCCTGACCAACGTGGAGAAACCCCCATCTATACTAAAAATACATAATTAGCCGGGCATGGTGGCGTGTGCCTCTAATCCCAGCTACTCGGGAGGCTGAAGCAGGAGAATCGTTTGGACCCAGGAGGCAGAGGTTGCAGTGACCTGAGATGACACCATTGCACTCCAACCTGGGCAACAAGAGTGAAACTCCCTCTAAAAAAAATAAAAAGGTCAAGAAATGTTGCCTCCTGTTGTGACGATCACTTGGATTCATGGGGAGAAATCTCACTTGGGATTAGCCGGGGGTCAGTCAACTACAAAGTTGCCCAGACACACAGAGGACTTTGCACAAGTGAGAAGTCAACTCATTGGGTTTTAACCACAGACTTGAGCGTTGGTGGTTCACATGGCATCGCCTGGCCTTCTCGGCAAATGGGCTTTCCGTTAGCCCGTTACCTCCAGTTTAGGTGATAGGCACACTGACATGCTCCCTCCCCGCCATGCTCACAATTTATCTTCTATAATTTTGAAATAATTCAGATTTCTTTGGAAAAGCTTCTGTCATTTACTTCAGTCTGGAGGTTGAAGATCCTCCGTAGAGTAGGCACCAGCCACAATTTTAAAAGGTGTTCCTATGATCTCTTATTTCCTGCAGACGGAAGGAGTCGGGTTTTTGTGCTGTGCCTACTGCAGGGAAGGGGCTGGAAATGGATTCTCTCATCGGAGTTATTGAGGACCTGGACCGAGGCTCAGGTGTTTCTGGGCACTTTAGAAATGATTCTTACTTTTCTTCTATATTGAAAATCAAAAAAAAGGAAGATGTTATTTCAGCTCATACACTGTAACAAAATTGGTGATATTTAGCTTTCCTATTTACCCCATTTTTTGAGGCAGCAGAAATTCAAGCTATAACACCATCAACACCTGTGAAGGGATTTATTGGTAGGGATGGAGTTTCTTATCCACTGAATCCTTGTGTTGAGTGGAGTGGGCTCACATTCAACAGCTACTGTAACAGTCATAGAGGTCACATTTCACTAAATCATAAGTATTCTAGTAAAACAAATGCAAGGCTGGGTGCAGCGGCTCACACCTGTAATCCCAGTATTTCAGCAGGCTGAAGCAGGAGCATCGCTGGAGCCCAGTTAAAGACCAGCCTGGGCAGCATAGTGAGACCCTGTCTCTACAAAAGACCAGCCTGAGCAACATAGTGAGACCCTGTCTCTACAAAAGCAAAAAATTAGCTGGGTGTGGTGGCACTCACCTGTAGTCTCAGCTACTCAGGAAGCTGAGGCAAGAGAGCTGCTTGAGCCCAGGAGGTCAAGGCTACAGTGAGTTATCATCGCACCACTGCACTCCAGCTTGGGCAACAGAGCAAGATGCTGTTTCAAAAATAAATAGATGCATATATTTGCATATGTACATGCATCTAAGTTATAGATGCATCTATTTTATATATATGAATCTATTAATATAGATGCACCTATTATATATAAAAATAGATGCATCTATTATATATATAATATATATGCATCTATTATACATATATAATATATGCATCTAATTTATATATTATATTTTATATAAATTATATAAAATATATTAAAATATACATTATAAATTATATATATATTATTATATATAATAGATGCATATATATTTTCTATATATATGCAAATATATATTTTGGAGCTATTTGGGTAAAAGTAAAATTATAGAATATATTCTCAATGAAATACCATTTATTTAATAAAATGGTAGAATTAGTCACTTTTCTGAATTACATCATTATTTTTACATTTTGAAGCATTTTACTTTCAGCAATTATTTGCACAGTTGGAATCTTTAGAGGAAACGCAGAGAATTTGGGATGCCATCCTGGCCTGAAATTTCAATCCCAAGAGCACTGACTGCCAGATAATCAGTGTGAATGAGAAGGAAGACTTCGACTCAAATCTAGGACTAGATTAAAATTATAGATAGATAGATAGATAGATAGATAGATAGATAGATAGATAGATAGAATTAGATTAGTTTATATGCATAATATGTATATATAATTTTACATTAAATGTGGTTATTACATATTAGAATAAAGTTAAATTGTACACTTGTGTATATACACACGTACACATATATATACACATATGTGCCATAACAAGCATTTTGAATATATAGGTAGGTGAAAAGAAAGAAATGAGTAACAGAAGGAGGGAGAGAGGGAAGGAAGGAAAATTAGATTGTACTAGAATGAAATACATGAAAATATTAACAATGGTTATTGATGAATGGTGAAATTATATGGACTATTTTTAAAAAAATACCACATGATATTTTATTTAATAACAATACATTGTTCTAATAATCACTAAAGTAAAACAACAATGAATGCAAATTAAAAGAAGCAATATGAATGGTACTAAGTTCATACCTAAGCATACTTTAAAGAAAAAGTTATTTTATTTTTTAAAATAAGCTTTATTATTTCATTGAGAAATGCCTCTCATTTGCAAAAGTGTACTCTGAACTTCTGATTTCCAGTCCAGCACATAAAGAGCTTGACATCATCCCTCACATCCTAACAACAGGAACAAAGCTGAATGAACTGGACACCAGCAACTTTTCTTGGATCCATCAGAGAACTGAGGTCACTGGACATGCCACAGCCTTAAAATTGGAGAGGCAGACAGACAAACACAGAGAATTATAGCTTAATTCAAACACAGCCCAGGAGCAGCAACCGCCACTGGAGCCAGTACCGGGGTAGGAAAACTTAGACTGCAATTGACAAATTTTTGAAGGCACTTGTAGATAAGCTTGAGCATTAAAAATGCCAGAAGGGGGCCCGGTCTGGGGTGGGGGCACACTGTTGTGAGTTTTACCTCCAGAAGCCCTGCGGTTCTCATGGTGAGAAAAGAGAAAAATCCCCTCTTGCTTCCCAAAGGGAGCCGTTTTGAGATATGCCCAGAGCATTCTGTGCTCCTTAACAAGACCCATCTTCTAAATTTACAAGGAAAGGCAAAAGATCCAGATGACTAGACACAATATTAAAGGAAAAGAACCAAGTTGAAGAGTTGACATTACCTAACTTCAAGACTTATCGTAAAGCTATAGTAATCAAGACAATGTGGTATTGGTGAAAGAATAGAAAAATCGAGCAGCGGAACAGAGTGGACAGCCCACACCCGCACAGATCCCATCAAGCAATCTTTGAAATAGACAAATCGAGCAGCGGAACGGAGTGGACAGCCCACACCCGCGCAGATCCCATCAGGCAATCTTTGAAAAGGGCGCAAAGACGTTTCAGTGGAGAATGGATAGCCTTTTCAGGAAATGGCTCTGGAATATCTGCATGCATAAGAAATGAATTAGACAGAGTTTACATATTTCTTACATATTTCACAAATAATTAACTGAAGATGAATCAAAAGTCTAAATGTAAAATGTAAAACTATGAAACTCATAGAAGATAATAGGAGAAAATCCAGGTGGCCTCGGGTATGACGATGACTGTTCAGATACAACACCAAAAGTATGGTCCATGAAAGAAAAATATTATGTCAGACTTCATTAAAATCAAAAACTTCTGCTCTGCAAAAACCTCTGTTAAGAGAATGAACAGACATGCCACAGACTAATAGAAATCATTGCAAAAACACACACTTGATAAAGGATTTGAATCCAAAATACACTAAGAACTCTATTTTTTTTTTTTTTTTTTTTTTGAGACAGAGTCTCCCTCTGTCGCCAGGCTGGAGTGCAGTGGTGCGATCTCGGCTCACTACAACCTCCACCTCCCCAGTTCAAGTGATTCTCCTGCCTCAGCCTCCTGAGTAGCTGGGACTACAGGCATGTGCCACCAATGCTGGGCTAATTTTTTGTATTTTTAGTAGAGACGGGGTTTCACTGTGTTAGCCAGGATGGTCCCGATCCCCTGACCTCGTGATCCTCCCGCCTTGGCCTCCCAAAGTGCTGGGATTACAAACAAAGAACTTTTAAAACTCAACAATAAGAAAACAAACAACCCAATTACAAAATGAGCCAAAGATCTGAACAGATACCTCATCCAAGATATACAGGTAGCAAATAAGCATATGAAAAGATGCTCAACATCATATGTTATTAGAGAAATGCAAACTAAAGCAACAATAAGACACCACTACATACCTATTAGAATGGCTAAAATCCAAAACACTGACACCACCAAATGCTAGAGAGGATGTGAAGCAACAGGAGCTCTCATTCATTGTTTTGTCCTTACAAAACTAAATAAACTCTTACTATATAACATGGAAAATGCATGTCTTGGTATTTATCCGAAAGGGCTGAAAAACTATGCACACATAAAAGCCTGAATGTAGATTGTATATGCTTTACTCATAATTGCCAAAACTAGAAAGCACCTAAGATGTTATCCAATAGGAGAATAAATAAACAAACTGTAGGACAAGGTTGTAATGGAATATTATTTAGCAATAAAAAGAAACAAGCTATCAAGCCATTAAAAGACATGGGGGAATCTTAAAGGCATATTGCTAAGAGAAAGAAGCCAATCTAAGCCTGGCACTCACACCTGTAATCCCAGCACTTTGGGAGGCAGAGGTGGGCGGATCACAAGGTCAGGAGATAGAGACCATCCTGGCTAACATGGTGAAACCCCGTCTCTACTAAAAATACAAAAATTAGCTGGGCATGGTGGCATGCACCTGTAATCCCAGGTACCCAGGAGGCTGAGGCAGGGGAAACACTTGAACCTGGGAGGCAGAGATTGCAGTGAGTCGAGATCGCACCATTGCACTCCAGCCTGGGCGACAGAGTGAGACTCTGTCTCAAAAAAAAAAAAAAAAGAAAAGAAAAAAAGAAAAAGAAAAAAAAGAGAAAGAAGCCAATCTGAAAAGGCCGCATGCTGTGTAAATCCAACTATGACATTCTGGAAAAACCAAAAGTATGGAAATAGTAAAAAAAAAATCAGTGGCCAGGCGCGGTGGCTCATGCCTGTAATCCCAGCACTTTGGGAGGCTGAGGCAGGCAGATCACCTGAGGTCGGGAGTTCGAGACTAGATTGACCAACACGGAGAAACCCTGTCTCTACTAAAAATACAAAAAAATCAGCTGGATGTGGTGGTGCATGCCTGTAATCACAGCTACTCGGGAGGCTGAGGCAGGAGAATCGCTTGAACTCAGGAGGCAGAGGTTGTGGTGAGCTGAGATCGTGCTATTGCACTCCAGCCTGGGCAACAAGAGTGAAACTCCGTCTAAAAAAAAAAAAAATCAGTGATTGTCTAGGATTTGTGAGGTGGAAGGAAAGGATGGATGGGTGGAACACGAGGTTTTTAGGGCTGTGAAATTATTCAGCATGATGCTATAATGACGGTTGTATGTCATTATACATTTGTCAAAACCCATAACATCTACATGTAACCAAGAGTTAGCCCTAATGTAAACTACAGATTTTAGCTAAGAATCATGTAACAATATGTTCATCAGTTTTAACAAATGTCCTCCGCTAATGCAAGATGTTAGGAGAACCTGGAAGGGTAGGAGAAGAATACATAAGAACCCTCTGTATTTTATGCTTAATTTTTCTGCAAATCTAAAACTGCTCTATAAAATAAAGTCTACTAATTTTTAAAAGTGTACACCGATTTGGAAATAAGTCCTACTACACAGAACGTGATGGGTGAGCCTGAACTCCGGGTCCAGACTGCTTGAGTGAGCTGGGACAAATGACGTGTGGAAAATAGCAGGAACAGTGCCTGGCCATAGGGCTGGTGTGAAAGGGCAGATGAAACTCTATGGGGAGCAGATGGCCAAGTGCCTCCAGATGGTTATAACATTAGATAGAGTTCTCATAAGATAATTTCTACTAGTAAGAACCACTCACAGTGGGACTCGGCTCTCTTCTGAAATAGTTTCATGTCCCTCAAGTATCCAAGCACAGACTGATGGATGAACTCAGTATTCAGTATTGGTTTTGAAAAGAAACACGGCACTATAAGGATGATCAAATAGTATGTTCTGTAATGTGCTGGCATTTTGGGATCGTCTGAAAGAAGGTGACATGTAAAACCACTTAGGAGATTGTAAAAGCCAAACATTCAAGACGTTGTTTGTGAGGATCGTCTTTTTTTTTTACTGCACATTTCAGCTCACTGTCAAACAAATTTCTACAGAGCCTTGGAATTATATAGTATCAGCATTGGAGAAACATCAGTGCTCATAAAATCAGCCACACTTTACAGATGTGGAGTAAGAGGTGCTCAAAGATTGAGTTTCCCTGGTCACAAAGCTAATCAGTGATAAAGTTGAATTCAAGCTGTGGCTCTAAACCTCACTTCAGGACTCATTTTATTATATATGCTGCCACTGTTATTATTAGTCACAGTAACGGTTTCAAAATCCTAAAGACCCCACATTTGCATTGAAACCAAGATAATCTGGTTTTTCTTTCCGGAGTCCCTCCTCAATGCTCCACGGTCATCGGTCAGCGCCTTTTTGGGAGAAAATGTTTCCAGCTGCCACTCTTTGTAGAAGTTGCTCCCATTTGCTGTTCTATGTCTACAACGCTGCATATCAAAATTTTACAACACGTGGGCGATGACATTTACTTACTAATATAATAGCACCTTCACACTAAACAATTTTCAAATCACTATTATATTACCTCTTTGTAATAGGCTTATGAAGTTGACAGGACAGAATTTTATTTTAATCTTCATTTTATAGATGGCAAACTGGGATTCAGAGAAGTTGCATGACTCACCTACATTCACAGAGCCAATCCGTATGTGAAGTGGGTTTTGACACAAGTCTCCTGGCTTCTTTATCTGGTGCGACCTCATTTGCTGTTGCTATTTGGAAATAAGGTGTTACAGAAGCACTTAATATGCTTGATTCAAAGTCATTTGTTTGGCTAAAGAAATAATGTCTTAATAATAATTCTTTAAAAATATTTTGTAATATTTGATATAGGCAAAAGAACATAAGTAAGCTATATGTTACCTATTATGAAGCATAATAATAAAATAAGCACCTGTGAACTCACCCTCTCAAAATACCTTGAAGCTACCTGTGTGTCTTCTTCATATTATTACTTTGTCTTTCCCCCAGAGGTAATGCTTATCATTATCTCTTTTAAAAATGTTTATTTTTTAAAAGTTAGCCCAACATTACCTGTATCTCTAACATTATATTGTTTAGCTTTGTTTGTTTTTAAGTTACACTAAATATTTTTCCAGGCTGTATGCTGTCTTCAGCAAATTGCTCTTTTCATTCAATATTTGATTTTTAAGATATTTTATTTTATGTAACAGTTTATCCATGTTCTGCTAAATCATATTCCATCATGTGAAATAGCGCAAAATATTTATGCATTTTTTTTGCATCAGTGGACATTTGGGTTGTTGAGAACTTTTTTCTGTTGTGAACAACGATAAATGGAATTTTCATGTTTGTCTCCTGTGCACCCATGTAAGTATTTACAACTGGGTATGAAATTGGTGGGTTAAGGACGAGACAAGTATTCAAACTCATGAAATGCTGCCATACTGGTTTCCAAAGCTGTTGTGACAATTTGAGTTATCAGATCTTAGTTTTTTCCAGTCTACTGTTGATAAAATAATACGTCATTGAGATTTCAGGATGTATTTCCTGAGAAGCTAATGAGGGTAAATTACTTTTTGTGGTTATTTGTAATTTGGGCTTTCTTCTCTGAAATAATTCTTCATGTCTTTTGCCCATTGTTTTTTGTTTTCTTTGCTAGGTAGGGATTTTTCGGTCAAATGTAGTGTATGTATGTATCCTCTCCCAGTTTATGGCTTTCCTTTTCATCTTCTTTCTAAAGTATTTTCTTTTCCTTTTTTTTTTTTTTTTTTTTTTTTTTTTTTTGAGATAGAGTCTTGCTCTCTTCGCCAGGCTGGAGCGCAGTGGCGCGATCTTGGCTCACTGCAACCTCCGCCTCCCAGGTTCAAGCGATTCTCCTGCCTCAGCCTCCCGAGTAGCTGGGATTACAGGCGCCCACCACCACGCCCAGCTAATTTTTGTATCTTTAGTAGAGACGTGGTTTTGCCATGTTGCCCAGGCTGGTCTTGAACTCCTGACCTCAGGTGATCCACTAATCTCGGCCTCCCAAAGTGCTGGGATTACAGGCGTGAGCCACTGCACCCGGCCTAAAGCATTTTCATGTACTCAAATATTTCATATAGTGAACAGTCTTTTATGGTTAATACTTTTAGGTCATATTAAAAATCCTTCTTCACTATTAAGTTTATAAAATTGTTTTTCTAAAACATGTAAAGAGGGTTTTGTTTTCCATTTAAGTCTTTAACCCATCAGGAATTTACTTTAGTGTGTGGTAATAGTAGGGATCCAGCTTTTCCTCACATGGATGACCAACTGTCCCCACCTGATCTTTTGGAAACCTGATCTTTTCCTCAGTTACAGGCAATGTCACCACTGCTGTCTTATTTCAGTTTTCTCTATCTGTGAGGGTCTATTTCTCGACTTGTGATTTCGTTCCTCCGTTCAGTTTGTGGATCCTACTGCCCGTGCCTTAACTAACATTGCTTTACAGCCTGTGTTGATATCCGCCAAGAACTGCTCTCAGAGTCTCAACAGAGTCCTGTCTATTATATGTTTGTTATTCCATGTTAACTTTAGAATCATATTTTTGTCATGTTTGTCAAAAGTGGCAGAAGAAAGAAAAGAATCTATGGGAGTTTGACTGGAATTGGATTGAGTCCAGCCTATACTATCGATTGTACTGTCGCAAACTTGGTAATATTGATTCTTTCCATCCCTGAACATATTATAGAATCTCTTCATTTCTTTTGTCTTTATCATTATCTTTCAGTATAGTTTTTTTTTTTTTTTGTTCTCCATAGCGGTTTCAAACATCTCTCACTAATTGTCTTTCTGGGTGTCTTGCTTTTTTAATATGTTTTACTTGTAAAGCCACCTGGGCCTGCTGATTTCTCTGTACAAACAATTTTGACTATAGATTCAACCATTTTAATGGCAAAAATACTTGTCTTAATAAAATATCTAAAGACACTAAGAGGTTAAAAATACTTTTCTGCAGAGAGGAATTGAATTTTCTTCTGCTGGGAGCCAGGGAGCATGTCTGAGCTAGAGCCACTTCAGCGCCTTTGTGGGGTCCCCCTCCCCTGCCCATGGCCCTGCTGCCTCTGGATTGCTGCTGGCATCTGGCCCTCAGGGAAATCAAGCTTTTCTGTGAATAATACCTAGTGAATGATATTTTATGTGAATAATACCTAGTGAATGATATTTTATGTGAATAATACCTAGTGAATGATACTTTTCTGTGAATAATACCTAGTGATTGATAGATACTTTTCTGTGAATAATACCTACTGAATAATAGTTTATGTGACTAATACTTAGTACTTAGGGCCCTGATTTTAATTCAAGTTATTACAATAAAAATATATTTTCTTTATTTTGTAATTGCCCCCTTTGATATTTCTCTGATTTCCGGTGAGCTCAGAAATGCACAAAAGAAAAATAAACATGTTGTATGGAGGACGTAGATGTTTTTCAGGAAAAGCACTCTTTAGAATATCCAGCCTGAACTTCTGCCAAAAATAAACATCTCCAGACTGGCTCTTAGGTAGGCACTTGGCATTATTCACGGCTCCCAATTCCTAACAACAACAACAACAAATTTTGCAACGCTGAACGTGATGAAGGGTAGCTGGGAAGCGTTCCCTTTCATTTAGAGATAATCACAGTCTTAAATAAAGAAAGATCTTTGTTTAAGATAGGCAGTGATTAAGCCACCCCTTGCAATGCCACTGCTCCCCAAGTTTTCTACACGTCTACCACTCAGAATGGCACAATGGAAATATCTCAATGCAACAGCAATACTACGGAATGCTTACCACATGTAGGCACCGTATACAGTCACACGATTCCTATTTATGTATATGTTTACTTGCGTTCACTGGAAGGATTGCCTTGCTTATCATTATTGAATTCCAGTGAGGCGTGCACGCGGCAGGTGTGCCCAGCTTGGACTGGCCAAGCTGCAGTTTGTGATCGTGCTCCCACCTTTCCAAGCCGTCTGCTCACCCTTATTGATGTGGACTTGAATATTTGGGCATGACTCTCAAGCATGTTTCCAAGGGCTCCTGTCACTCACCACTCTTGAATGTGAGAACTGTGCCTTGTGCATCACTATGTCAACCAGCTAGCCTGGTACACGTTTGCTGTACCGAACTCTTCAGATGGGACTGGGAGTAAAGGATGCAACTTATCCCCTTTCTGCGTAAGCTTGGCTATTTATGATGTTTCAAATAAAAAATAACATGGTTCTATCTACTGATTTGTAGCTTGGTTTACATTAACACACACATACATTCACACACACACACACTCAGAGTCCATCAAATAAGTGGAAATATCCAAAGTTTATTTGGGGGACTATCACTCATAGGAAATACATAGACGCAGCCTAATGAACACGCAGGCGTGTGTTTGCCCTGATTTTATATTTCACGTATGTAGAGTCTGGATTCTATTCTATCTGGTTTGTGAAAAAGTTTTCACCATTTACTCTTTTTCAAATAACAAACATTTCTTGTGAACTTACAAATGTATACTACGCTGTAACGTTTAGCAACGCAACTAAAAGAAAGGGACTAGGTACCAGCCCTACAGGAACTCTGATTCTCCTATACGAATTAGATAAACAGGCTGGGCACAGTGACTCATGCCTGTAATCCCAACACTTTGGGAGGCCGAAGCGGGTGGATCACAAGGTCAGGAGTTCGAGACCAGCCTGACCAACATAGTGAAACCCCGTCTCTACTAAAATACAAAAATTAGCCAGGTGTGGTAGTGGGCACCTGTAATCCGAGATACTTGGGAGGCTGAGGCAGAACAATTGCTTGAACCTGGCGGGTGGAGGTTTCAGTGAGCCAGAATTGCACCACTGCACTCCAGCCTGGGCAACAGGGCAAGACTCTGTCTCCAAAAACAAAAACAAAACAAAACAAAGAATTAGATAAACAGTTGCAGGAGGGTAAAAAGTGCTTTGAAATATGTACATACAAAGAATCAGGACAGTAACCAAGAGTGATTACTTCTGCCTCAGTTAGGAAAGAATTAACAGGAGTAATTATAGTTGAGCCAGATAGGAGTTTTCCAGGAGGAGCACAACATCAACATGTCATACAGAGGGAACAGCATGATGTAGTGAAATTGCAATGAGAAAAGCATGAGTTTACATTCTGGACTCATCACTCTCCAGTTTTTGGTTAACAATCACTTTCCTTTGAGAGAATCATTTCTTCTTTGCAAATTAGGCACAATTACTTATCTCAGACATAGCACAGGATTGACTGAGATAAATTATGAAGTGCTTAGCACAGCACAGCACTCCTAAAAGTCAGTCAAGTGGTGGTAGTTATACTTTGCAAAGACAAATAAGTCATATGCAGGAGGCTGAGGCAGGAGGACCAGTCTGGGCAACATAGCAAGACTCTGTCTCTACAAAAAGTAAAAAAAGTAGCCTGGCATTGAGAGGTGACAGCGTGCTGGCAGTCCTCACAGCCCTGGCTCGCTCCTGGTGCCTCCTCTGCCTGGGCTCCCACTTTGGCGGCACTTGAGGAGCCCTTCAGCCCACCGCTGCACCGTGGGAGCCCCTTTCTGGGCTGGCCAAGACCGGAGCCGCCTCCCTCAGCTTGCAGGGAGGTGTGGAGGGAGAGGCGCGGACGGGAACCGGGGCTGTGCGCGGCGCTTGCGGGCCAGCTGGAGTTCCGGGTGGGCGTGGGCTTGGCGGCCCCACAATCGGAGCAGCCAGCCGGCCCTGCTGGCCCCGGGCAATGAGGGGCTTAGCATCCAGGCCAGTGGCTGCGGAGGGTGTACTGGGTCCCCCAGCAGTGCCAGCCCACTGGCGGTGCGCTCGATTTCTTGCCGGGCCTTAGCTGCCTTCCCGCCGGGCAGGGCTCGGGACCTGCAGCCCGCCATGCCTGAGCCTCCCACCCACTCCGTGGGTTCCTGTGCAGCCCGAGCCTCCCCGACGAGCCCCACCCCCTGCTCCACGGCACCCAGTCCCATCGACCACCCAAGGGCTGAGGAGTGCGGGCACACGGCGCGGGACTGGCAGGCAGCTCCACCTGTAGCCCTGGTGCGGGATCCACTGGGTGAAGCCAACTGGGCTCCTGAGTCTGGTGGGACGTGGAGAACCTTTATGTCTAGCTCAGGGATTGTAAATACACCAATCAGCACCCTGTGTCTAGCTCAGGGTTTGTGAGTGCACCAATCAGCACCCTGTGTCTAGCTCAGGGTTTGTGAGTGCACCAATCGACACTCTGTATCTAGCTAATCTGATGGGGACGTGGAGAACCTTTGTGTCTAGCTCGGGGATTGTAAACGCACCAATCAGCGCCCTGTCAAAACAGGCCACTCGGCTCTACCAATCAGCAAGACATGGGTGGGGCCAGATAAGAGAATAAAAGCAGGCTGCCCGAGCCAGCAGTGGCAACCCGCTGGGGTTCTCTTTCACACCATGGAAGCTTTGTTATTTCGCTCTTTGCGATAAATCTTGGTGCTGCTCACTCTTTGGGTCCACACTGCCTTCATGAGCTGTAACACTCACCGCGAAGGTCTGCAGCTTCGCTCCCGAAGCCAGCGAGACCACGAGCCCACCAGAAAGAACGAACAACTGCAGACGCGCCGCGTTGAGAGCTGTAACACTCACCGCGAGGGTCTGCGGCTTCATTCTTGAAGTCAGTGAGACCAAGAACCCACCAATTCTGGACACAGTATGGTTGCTCACTCCTGTAATCCCAGCACTTCAAGAGGCTGAGGAAAGACTGCTTGAGCCCAGGAGATCGAGGCTGCCATAAGGTGCGATCACATCACAGCTCTCTAGCTGGGGTGAGAGAACAAGAACCTGTCTCTTAAAAAGTAAAACATAAATTAGTCCTGAGCAAGAAATAAAATGTTGGTCAATAATTTTTAAAATATTTTCCAAAGTGTCCAGAGTCTCATTCCCCATTGTCTATTTACCATCTGTATTTGATCTGACTTTGAAAAGGTCTTCGAATAAATCGAAGAGCTTGAAGATGGTGAAGAGAAAAATGTTTTGCCCAACTTTACTGTTTTTTGATTAAACTTTTTGTTTTGAGATAATGGTAAGTTCACATGTAGTTTTAAGAAACAATACAGGGAGATCCCAGGTACTCTATCTAGTAAGTTTTCCCCAATGGTAACGCTGTGCAAAACTACAGTGGAATAGCACAACCAGGATATTAACATGGATGCAGTGGAGACACAACATTCCCAAGACCACAAGCATCTGTCATGTGGCCCGGTTATAGCCTACCCCACTGTCCACCTGCCCCCACCCCTCCCGAACCCTGACAACCATTAATCTAGCCTGCTTTTCTATCATGTTGTCATTTCAAGAATGTTATGTAAATGGAATCATCTAGCACGGGAACCTTTTGGGATTGGCTTCCCCCTCCCTCATTCATGGTTCCCTGAAGATTCAGCCAGGTTCGTTAATGTATTGGTGGTTCACTCCTTTTGATTGCTGGATAGTGCTCTATGATATGGATGTACCACAGTTTAACCATTCACTTGCTGAAGGACAACTGGGTTATTTCCAGTTTTTGTCTCTTATGAATCAAGTTGCTATAAACATCCTTGTATAGGTGGTTATGTACACAGTCTTCATCTCTCTGGGATCAATGCCCAAAACAGGAATTGCTAGGTCATATAAGTGTGTGTGTGTGTGTGTGTGTGTGTGTCTGTGTTTAAGAAACTGCCAAACTGTTTCAAACTGTTTTCCGAGTGGCTGTAGCAGCTTACATTCCCACCAGCTCTGCGTGAGTGGTCAACTGTCTCTGCATCCTTGGCAGCTTTTGGTGTCCTTTTTTTTTTTTTTTTTTTGTAGCCATTTTAACAGGTATATAGCGATGCCAAGTGATTTTACTTTACACTTCTCTAATGACTAACTTATTGAGGATCTTTTCATATGCTTATTTGCCATCAGTAAAATGTCTGTTTTTGTCTTTTGCCAATTTTCTAATTGGATTTTTGGTTTTTACTGTGGGGTTTTCAGAGTTCCTTTTATGTTCTAGATATTATTTCTGTGCTGTACATGTGTTTTGCAAATATTTTCTCCCACTCTCTAATTTGCTTTTTCCCCATCTTTTCAGGATCACTGGCAAAGCGAGAAAAAGTTTTAGTTTTGATGAAGTTCAATTTTCAATTTTTCCTTTCATGTCCTGTGCTTTTGGTATCGTCTTTTTGCTTAGTCCTAGATCTTGAAGATTTCCTTAATTTTTTTCTAAAAATTTGCACATCTACATTTTACATTCAAGTCTATGATTCATTAATTTTGTATAAGATGTGAGAATAGATCAAGGTACATTGTTTTTGCCTACAGATATCCAGTTGCTCCAAAAATCAGTTAGGCATATTTATGAGCATCTTTTTTTTTTTTAGTTCACTATTCTGTTCTGTTTATTTACATGTCTATCCCTTTGCCAGTATCACAGCCTTGATTACTGTAGCTATATAAAGTCTTGAGATTGAAATAAAGTGAGACTGATTCGTCTCACTTTATTCTTCATTTTAAAAACTGTTTTTGTTATTTCCGTTTTTTGCTTGTTCATAGAAATTTTACAGTGATCTTACCTGTATGAATAAAAATTGTTCTGGGCTTTTGATAGGAATCTTACCAAACCTGCACATCAATTTGGGGAGAATAAATATCTTTACTCTGTTGAGTCTTTCAATCTATGAACACAGAATGTCTTTCCATTTATCTGGATCTTGATTTCTTCATCAGCATTCTGTAGTTGTCAGCACATATAAATGTTTTCTAGATTTACACCTAAGTATTTCATTTTTTTGAGTGGTTGTAAATGGCGCTTTCTATCTTAATTTTTGGTGTCCATGTATTCATTGCCAGTGTATGGAAATATAATTTGTTCTTTATCTTGCTGAATTCACTTATTCACCCAAATATCACATCTTATAGAAAATTAACTCAAAATGAGTCACGAACTTACATGTAAAAGGTAGATGTGTAAATTTTTAGAAAAAGAAAATTACGGAAATCTTCAGAATTTAGGGCTAAGCCTAAAGAGTTCTTTGACTTTATACCAAAAGCACAGTACATAAAAGGAAAATGGAAAAATCAGAATTCATTGAAACTAAAACTTTTGCTTAGCAAAAGATCCTGAAAAGAGAAAAAAAAACAAATTATGGCGTGGAAGAAAATATTATTTGCAAACACATATACAAAAAACTATGAAGGTTTTTTGGTTATGTTTTTTGTTTTTGTTTTTAAATTACTTGAAATTTTCTTTGTAGAAAGTCACATCACCTGTAAATAAGGGCAGGTTTATTGCTTCCTTTTCAATCTGTTTGTCTTTTCTACTTTATGTCTTATTCTGCTGACTAGAACTTCTCGTACTGTGTTGAGTAAGAGTGATGAGAGTAGGTATGCTTGTTTTGTTTCTCGTCTTAGGGGGAAAATTCAGTCTTTCAACATTGACTACAATATTTGCTGTAGGTGTTTTGTAGATGTCCTTTAATCAAGTTGAGGAAGTTCTGTATTTCTATGTTCTGAAAATTTTCTTTTATTTTAGATATTTTTATTTTTCCAAATTTGTTATTTATCAGGAGTGACTGAAATAAAAAATATAATTGAGTCCTATCATCATTATCATGGAAATGGCTTTAAGAAAAAACTGGTCAGATGAATATTATTGCTTCCCATTTTCAACCAGGAAACAGTTGCCACTGATAAATTGACAGTCAGAAGTCTGTCAAGAATGCTCAAGATATGTTATATAATACAGCATGCCTGTTCACATGGGGAAGCATCCTAGGAAATAAATTATGTGTACTTCTGATTTCATCATACAAAACAAGCACAAATGCACCACCCATGCCTCTGAGAACATTGGACCATGCACCCTTGAAAAAAGCTCTGCCTTCTTCATCAGGAGCAATCTTCCTCCAGCAGTGAAGCGTGCCTGTGTACATGATGTCAGCTGCACCCTGACTGCATCATCATTCCGTGGCGAACAGTGTCAAATGGATAGGAAGTCAACCCAGCAACAGCAGTGACAGACTTCGGTCATACGGCTGATGACATGTGAGTGTTCCTGGAATCTGGAAGCATTCTCCTTGCAGTGTCATAGACAGCGAAGCAGGCAGCTCAGTAGATGATAATACCCTGCACAGACCCGTTGGAGCCTTGGTACAGGCCTTTAATCCCATCAGATTTGTAGATCTTAACCAGGCAGTCACCAAGGCCTCGGAATTCCCTTTCATCTCCAGCTTTACCCACATCAGCTGCTAGATAGGTACGGGCAAAATCAAGAGGGTATACAAAACATAAGGATGTGGCCCCAGGGGCACTGCCTGATGCCAGACTCCCTGCAAAATTGTGCCAAAACTGGATCCTCTTGTCCACACCCCCCAGGAAGATCTGCTTGTTTTTATCTTTGAAGGCGAAGTTGAGAGCGTGGGTAGGGAAGTATCTGATGACATTGGCCAGGTTACCGTGCCAGAGGGACAGGACTCCTGCTCCTTGGGAATGCGGACCATGCAGTCTACAATGCCCGTGTATTGCTTATCTGCAGTGATCTGCTTGCTGGCACTCTGCACCTGCAGCAGCAGCTTGACCCCTCTGTGGGTGCTACCGCCGTCTTGGAGATGGCCACGGTCACTCCACCTGCCAGGAAGTCCTTGGCAAGGACACAGCGGCACCTGTTATGTTGAAAGGAAGAGGAGGCAGGCGGCTGCGGAATGGGACTGGGCAGGAACCGGCTTTGACTCTGGGGCTGCAGGGCGGAAATTTTCATTACGAATAAATACAAAAATATTATAAACTGTTTATTCTGCCTTGATTTTATATAATGTTATTTTTCTTTTTTAGTCTATATTAATATGGTGGATAATTACTGATTGACTTTTGAATATTGAACCAGCCCTGCATCCCTGGAATAAACCCTCTTTGATCATAATCTATAATTTTTTTCGTATACATTTTTTTCTTTTTCTTTTATTTTCGAGACAGAGTCTCACTCTGTCGCCCAGGCTGGAGTGCAGTGGCGCGATCTCAGCTCAGTGCAACCTCCACCTCCCGGGTTCAAGCAATTCTCCTGCCTCAGCCTACAAAGTAGCTAGGATTACAGGCCCGCACCAGCACACCCCGCTAATTTATTTTTATTTTTATTTTTATTTTTAATAGAGACAGGATTTCACCATGTTGGCCGGCCTGGTCTCGAACACCTGACCTCAAGTTATCTGCTCGCCTCCACCTCCCAAAGTATTGGGATTACAGGCGTGAGCCACAGCACCTGGCCTGTTCCCTATATTGTTGAATTCTAATTGCTAATATTTTGTTGAGGATTTTTGCTTGTATACTTATGAGGAATATTCATCTGTAGTTTTCTTTTTTCTCTGTCTTCATCTGGTTTTGGTATCACAGTAATACTCATTTCATAAAATAAATGGAAAAGTATTCCTTCTTGTCTTATTTGCTGAAAAAGATTGTGTAGAATTTTTGGTAATTCTCTTTTAATGTTTGATAGAATTTTCCAGTGCAACCCTCTGTGCCTGGGAATTTCTTTTTTGTAATTTTTTAAAAGTATGAATTCAATTTTCTTAATAGTTGCATTTTGTTTTATATTGGGTGTTGGGGTCATGTGGGTTTTTTTTGTGGAATTAGTCCATTTTTGTCTACGTTGTCAAATTTATGTAAATAGGGCTATTTGTAATGGCCTTTTATTATCTTTTTGATGTCTCAAGAGTCTGTAGTGGTAGTACATGTTTCCTTCTTAATAGTAATATTTTGCCTCCCCTCTCTTTTTGTCTTTGTCTATTTTGCTAAAGGTTTTTCGGTTGTGTTGGTCTTTTCAAATAACCAGTTCTTTGATTAATTTCTCCATTTTTTTATGTTTTCAATTTTACTGACTTTTCTTTTTATTATTTGATTCCTTCAGCTTGCTTTACTAATTTGACTTTTTCTCTTTACTAATATATTAATATTATTAGGTTGGTGCAAAAATATTTGTGGTTTTTGCCATTGAAAGTAATGTTAAATTTTTTTTTCTCAGCATTCCTTTAGCAATGTCCCACAAATTTTGGTCTGTTGTATTTTCATTTAGTTTATCTATTTTTAAATTTTGCTATAAGACTTTCTCTTTAACCCACAAATTATTTAGAAGTGTATTGTTTCGTTTCCAAGTGTTTGGACAGCTTCCTTTATCTCTCTGTTTTTTATTTCTAGTGATTGCATTGTGGTCAGAGAACATCCTCTGCATAATCCAAATTATTTAAAATTTGTTGAGTTTTTTCTTATGGCCAAAGATATGGTCTATCCTTGTGTATGCTCCGTGGTCTCTCGGGAAGAATGCGTATACTGCTGTCGTTGGGTGCAGTGTTCTATACACGTAAATTAGACCCTGTTGGTTGGTGATATGGTTAAATTCTTCTATATTCCCACTGATTTTCTGTCTGGTTGTTCTCCCAACTGTTGAGAGAAGGGAATTGAAGTCTCCAACTAGAATTGTGGATACTTCTATTTCTCCTTTCAGTTCTGTCAGTTTTTGCATCACACATTTTACAGCTTTATTGTTTGGTGCATTCAAAGTTAGTATTGCTGTATCTTCTTGCTGAAAGACATTTATAATTTATCATTATACAATGTCCTTCTTTGTCTCTGGTAATTTTCTTTGCTCTGAGGTTTGTTTCATCTAATATTAGTATAGCCAATCCTTTTTTCCCTTTGATTAATGTTTGTTTGATATATCTTTCTCCATCCTTTTACTTTCAACCAGCTTGTACCATATTTGAAATGAGTTTCTTGAAGAACACATGTATTTGGGCCATGTTTCTTAATATATGCTACCAATCTCTATATTTTAATTGTTGTATTTAGATCATTTATATTTAATGTCATGATTGATATATTAAGGTTTAGAACTGCCAGTTTATATTTTGTTTTCCCCTTGCTCTGTTTTTTTGTTTTGTTTTGTTTCGCACTTTGCTTTTTCATGATTTTTTGTGAGTTTTTGAACATTTTTTAGAATTCCATTTTGATTTATCTATTTTTTTTAGTGTTTCTCTTTGTATAGCCTATTTAGTGGTTGTTTTAGGTATTACAGTATATACATAACATTAGAATCTACTGATGTGATTATTTCATCAGTTTGAGAGAAGTATAAAAACCTTATCTTCCTTTATGTCCCTATATTCCCTCAATTTTTTATTTTTGTTTATTATTTATACTTATTTTTTGAGATGGAGTCTCACTCTGTCACCCAGGCTAGTGTGTAGTGGTGCAATCTCGGCTCACTGCAACCTCTACCTCCTGGGTTTAAGCAATTCTCCTGCCTCAGCCTCCTGAGTAGCTGGGACTACAGGCGCACACCACTATGCCTGGCTAATTTTTGTATTTTTAGTAGAGATGGGGTTTTACCATATTAGTTAGGCTGGTCTTAAACTCTTGACCTCATGATCCACCCACCGTGGCCTCCCAAAGTGCTGGGATTACAGGTGTGAGCCACCGTGCCCGGCCTCCCCCGGTTTTTTAATATAGTTTTAAACATTTTCTCTATGTATATTTAGAGCCATATCAAAGTAGTTCTATATTTTTTTTGTTGTTATTGAGATGGAGTCTCACTCTGTCTCCCAGGCTGGAGTGCAGTGGCACAATCTTGGCTCACTGCAACCTCCCCCTACGGGGTTCAAGTGATTGTCCTACTTCAGCCTCCTGAGTAGCTAGCGTTAAAGGCATGTGCCACCATACCAAACTAATTTTTGTATTTTTAGTAGAGACAGAGTTATGCCATGTTGGCCAGGCTGGTCGTTTCAAACTCCTGACCTCAGGTGACCTGCCCACCTTGGCCTCCCAAAGTGCTGGGATTACAGGCATAAGTCACCATGCCCAGCCAGTTCTATAATTTTTGTTTCAGCTGTCAAACATAATTTAGGCAACTCAAGAGTAGAAGGAAAGCCTATTGTATTTCCCCATATATTTGCTTCCAGTGTCCTTTTTTCCTTTCTGATGTTCCATGGTCTTTTTTTGTTGTTTTGTTTTGGGTTTTTTTGGCTTTTCCTTTTGTCTAAGAGAAGTTCTTTTAGCTGTTCTTTAAAAGTTGATATACTAGCAACAAATTCTTTTTAGTTTCATTTACCTGAGATTGTCTTGATTTCAGTTTATTGCTGAAGGATATTATGATTGGGTATAAGATTCTGGGTTGACAATTCTCTTCTTCCAGCAGTTGAAAAATATTATGCCACTTCTTTCTGCCTTCTATGGTTTCTGATAAGAAACCTTTTTAATGTGATAATTTCCCTATAAGTGAAGTGTTGTTTTTCTCTGACTGCTTTTTAGATGTCTCCTTTTCTTCATATTTTAAAATTTTAATTACAGTTTGACTTGGTGTGGATTTGTTTAGGGTTTGTTCATCTTCTTGAACTGATAGCTTTATGTCTTTTGCAAAATTTAGAAAGTTTTTGGCCACTATTTCTTCAAATATTTTTCAGCTCTTCCCTATTTCTCCTCTCTTCTATGACTCAACAATTATGTTAGTTCTTTTGTTACAGGCCTCTCTTGGAGGCTGTTTGCATTTTCTTTTCAGTCACTTTCTTTCTGTTGTTCAGATTGAGTAATTTCTATCATCTTATTTACCAGTTTACTGATGTATTTTCTCTGTTCCCTCCATTCTGCTACTGGGCTCATCCACTGAGCTTCATATTTTGGTTATTGTATTTTTCAGTTCTAATATTCTCATTTGATGCTTCTTTATATCTTCAACTTATTTGCTAAGATTTTATAATTTTGCTAAATACCTCTATTTTAATTTATTTCAAGTGTGTTTGCAATTGCTTGTTGAAGTATATTTATCATGCTGCATTAAAATTTTTGTCAGATAATTTTAACATCTCTGTCACCTTGGTGTTGGCATCTATAGGGTCTCTTTTTTCATTTAGTTTGAGATCCCCCTAGTCCTTCACGTGACAAGTTACTTTCAATTAAAACATGGACATTTTTGTATTATGCTATGAGCTTCTGGATTTTGTTTAAGCCTTCTGTCTTAACTGGATTTTCCTGACACTATTCCGGCAGAAAAAAATGTGGAGGGTGCTGTCTAGTTACTGCCAAGTGGAGGTAGAAGTCCCAGGTTCCTCACTTGGTCTTCACTGGCATCTGAGAGGTGGTTTCTTGTAATTCTGAGTGGGGCTAGAAGTTCTAGCTCTATGCCTGATCTCCACTGACATCACAGTGATCTCATTACACTGGCATGATGGGTACAGTCCTGACTTTCCACTAGGCTTCCTCTGATGCCACCCAAGTGTGGGGGTTCTTAGGGGAGTGAGGAATCTTATGATTGCCGAGTATGGGTGGAAGTCAGTTTGCTTGCATGGTCTCCATTGACACTGGGAGGAAGGGTGGAATGAGGTAACACTGCTGTTACTGACTAGTTATTATGAAAGTCTTAGCTCCCTACTTGGCCTTCTCTGATGCCACCCTGGCATTGTGTTGTACCTTGGTGCAGTTTCACAAAGGTGGAAGCCTAGGTGCCCCTAGGCAGCCTTTGCTGGCCTAGGTGGGGATAAGGCCAATTTTTTTTTCTGTGATGTCTGCTTTGAGCTGAGGCTTTAGAGGCTCACCTCACACCTCATTTTATCAAAGTGCTTCCAGTGCTTTGTCTTATTGCACTTCGCAGATTTTTTTTTTTTTTTTAAATTGAAGGTTTGTGGCGGTCCTAGGTTGAGCAAGTCCATCAGCACTGTTTTCCAACAGCAATGTGCTCACTTTGTGTCTTTGTTACATTTGGGTAATTCTTGCAGTATTTCAAACTCTTTGATTAATATTATAACTGTTACGTTGATCTGTTGTCAGTGATTTTTGATACTATTGTAATTGTTTGGGAGAAACATGAACCATGCCCATATAAGACAGCAAAATTAATAGATAAATGTTGTGCATCTTCTGACATCTCCACTGACCAGCCCTTCTCCCATCTCTCTCCCTTTTCTCAGGCCTTCCTATTTCCTGTTAATAATCTTACAGTGACCTCTAAATGTTCAAGTGAAAGAAAGAGTCACACACCTCTCACTTTAAATCAAAAGCAAGAAATAATTAAGCTTACTGAGGACGGCATGTCAAAAGCTGACATTGGCTTAACGCTAGGTCACTTGCACCAAACAGTCAGCCAAGTTCTGAATGCAAAGGAAAAGTTATTGACAGAAATGAAAGTGCTATTCCAGTGAACATATGAATGATAAAACAGTCTGGATAAAAGATCAAACCAGCCACAACATTCCCTCAAGCCAAAGCCTAATCCAGAGAAAGGCTGTAATTCTCTTTGATTCTATGAAGGCTGAGAGAGCTGAGGAAGCTGCAGAAGAAAAATTTGAAGTTAGCAGAGGTTGGATCATAGGTTTAAGGAAAGAAGTGATCTCCATAACGTAAAAGTGCAAGGTAAAGCTGCAAGTGCTGATGGTGAAGCTGCAGCAAGTTATCCAGAAGATCTAGTTAAGATACTTGATTAAGGTGGCCACACTAAACAACATATATTTATGGTTGACAAAACAGACTTCTACTGGAAGAAGATGCCATCAGGACTTTCATAGCTGGAGAGAAGTCAATGACTGACTTCAAAGACATGAACTTCAAAGGACATGTAACTCTTGTTACGGGCTAATGTAGCTGGTGACTTTAAGTTGAAGCCAATGCTCATTTAACCATTCCAAAAATCCTTAAGAATTATGCTGACTCTACTCTGCTTGCGCTCTAGATATGGATTACAGCCTGCATGACAGCACATCTTTTTACAGCATGGTTTACTGAATATTTTAAGCCCCCTATTGAGAACTATTGCTCAGAAAAAAACCAAGATTATTTTTGTAATATTTGCGCTCTTTGACAATGCAATGGTCACTCAAAAGCTCTGGTGGAGACACACAAAAAGATTAATGTTGTTTTACTGCTAACACAACATCCATTATGCACCCTGATGAAGGAGTAATTTCACCTTTCAAGTCTTATTATTTAAGAAATCTATCTTGTTAGGCTGTAGCTACCATAGACAGTGATTCTTCTGATAGATTAGGGAAAATTAAATTTAACAATTTCTGGGAAGGATTCACCATTCCTTTTAATGCCATTAAAAGCACTTATGATTCTTGGAAGGAGGTCAGAATACAAACACTAATGAAAATTTGAAAGAAGTTGATTCCAATCTTCATGAATGACTTTGAGGGGTTTAAGACTTCAGTGCAGGAAGTCACTGCAGATGTGGTAGAAATAGCAAGAGAACTAGAGTTAGAAGTGGAGCCTGAAGTTCTGACTGAATTGCTGCAATCTCATGATAAATCTTGAACAAATGAGAAGTTGCTTCTTACACATGAACAAAGAAAGTGGTTTCTTGAGATGGAAGTTACTCCTGGTAAAGATGCTGTGAACATTGTTGAAATGACAACAAAGAATTTAGAATATTGCACAAGTTTATTTGGTAAAGCAGGAGCGGAGCTTGAGAGGATTGACTCAATTTTGAGAGAATCTTTACTCTGGGTAAAAAGCTATAAATAGCAACTCATGCTACAGAGAAATCTTTCATGAAAAGAAGAGCTAATCAGTGTGGCAAACTTCATCGTTGTTTTATTTTTGAAAATTGCCACAGCCACCCTAATCTTTAGCAACTACCACACTGATCAGCCAGCAACCATCAACATTGAGGCAAGACCCTCCACCAGCAAAAAGATTACGACTCACTGAGGACTCAGATGATCATTGGCATTTTTCAGCAATAAAATGTTTTTAAAATTATGGCCTGTACGTAGTTTTTTTTAGACATAATGCTATTGCACACTTAATAAACTATGGTATTGTGTAAACATAACTTTTAAATACACTAGAAACAAAGAAATGTATGTGACTGTCTTTATTGTGATACTTGCTTTCGTGTGGTTGTTTAGAACTGAACCGACAACATCTCCGAGGTACGCATGCTATCATTTCAAAATATCGTCTTGTTGGTTTGTTCGTTTTTCTTTAGCTAGAAGAGCATTTTTGTCCGAGTTTTTCCCCCCTACGCATGTCCAGTTTGCCAGCTTCTTCAATACCATAGCTGAAATACCTGAGGCAAAAGGAAACACCAGGAGCTCACCACCATGTCAGTTCTGTTTTTGTCTGGCTTTATTTTTATTTAATAGTTGAAAAATGTAATCAATGTCTATTCCTAGAAATACTCTCTTCACTTGGTTTCTTAAAACACATATGCCCCTGGTTTTCCCCCTACCTCATTGGCTGATTCTCTTCTTCATTTTGTTTCTTTCTTTTCTTCCAGACTCGTAAGTACTGACATGTTCCTGTATTCAGAGTTTGATCCTCTTTTCTTCGTGTTTTTCTCCACTCTAAAGCTGCCTGCATATTAAAATCATGGGAACGTGGCCGGGCGCGGTGGCTCACGCCTGTAATCCCAGCACTTTGGGAGGCCGAGGCGGGCGGATCACGAGGCCAGGAGATTGAGACCATCCTGGCTAACACGGTGAAAACCCATCTCTACTAAAAATACAAAAAATTAGCCAGGGGTGGTGGCTGGCGCCTGTAGTCCCAGCTACTCGGGAGGCTGAGGAAGGAGAATGGCGTGAACCCGGAAGGCGGAGGTTGCAGTGAGCTGAGATCACACCGCTGCACTCCAGCCTGGGCGACACAGCGGGACTCCATCTCAAAAAATAAAAAATAAAAAATAAAAAAATAAAAATAAAAAATAAAAATCATGGGAACGTAAGATGCAAACATGTATGTCTCTAATTTTAGGCGGTCCTAGTTAATTCTCATATGTTCCCAGGGCTAAAAACAACTATTAGCAACAGGTTTTTCTAATTTTTAAAGAAACTATTTATTTCTTTTTCTGTTTTTTAAAAGCTTTTATGTTTATCCAGATTATATATGAACCCACTTTAAAGAATTGGTTCTTTAAGTTTTGTTAATTAAAGAAAAACATATATTCTGGATAGTAACTGCTGTCTATGTACATAGTTTCCAAGTATTTCCTCCTATTCTGTAGGTTCTCTTTACTCTGTTGTTTATTTCCTTTGCTGGACAGAAGCATTTTAATTTTGTATAACCCTGTTTGTCTATTTTTGCTTTGGTTTTGGTTGCTTGTGCTTTTGAGGTCTTCTCCAAAATAATCCATGCCCAGACCCAGGTTATGAAGCATTTCCCCTATTTTTTTCCTGAGTAGTTTTATAGCTTGTAATCTCACATTTAAGTCTTTAATCCATTTTGAGTTGATTTTTGTAAATTGTGAGAGATAAGGGGTCTTCTTTCATTCTTCTTCTTGTGGATATCTAATAAAAGGGTAAAAGTTACCCTTTTATTAAAGATACTGCTCTTTCCCCAGTGTGTGTTCTTGGCACCTTTGTCAAAAATCAGTTGGCTGTCAATGTGTGGGTTCATGTCTAGGTTCTCTATTCTGTTCCATTGGCCTACGTGTCTGTTTTTATGTTAATACCATGTTGTTTTGGTTATGAATGCTCTGTAGTATATTTTGAAATCAGGTAGTGTGAAGCCTCCAGCGTTCTTCTTTTCACTCAGGATTGCCTTGGCTATTCTGGGTCTTTTGTAGCTCCATATGAATTTTAGGATTGTTTTTTCTATTTCTGTGAAGAAGGTCATTGGCATTTTGATAGGGATTGCATTAAATCTATTGATTGCTTTGGGTAATATGGTCATTTTAACAATATGAATTCTTTCTATTCATGAACATGGATGTCTTTCCATTATACCTCTTCAATTTTTTTGATCACTGTTTTATAGTTTTCCTTGTAAAGCTCTTTCACCACCTTGGTTAAATTTATTTCTAGGTATTTTATTTTATGTTTTGTAGTTATTGTAAATGGAACTGCCTTTAACTTTTCTGTCATCTTTTGGAATTCCTCTTATTCAGATGATGTATCTTCTGCTCTGACCCTTTAATTTTTATATCACTTCTGTTTCTTATTATTATTCTTTCTACTCTATTTAATGAGACTTTTTTTTATCAATTTTACTTTTCAAGCCTATTGTACTTTTATTTATGCCATAATCTTAAGTTCTAAGAGATCTTTTTAATTTCCACATTTCCTCCTTTTCATCTCATTCTGCTCTTGATTCATGAATGCAACATCTTATCACTACAAATATATAAATAACAACGTATTTTTAGAATAGTTTATTATTTAGATTTACTTTTTTTCTGCATAATTTCTGTTACTTTTTATCCCAGGTTTCTTTTTAGCTGTTAATTTGCTTTGTTTGGTGTTTATCTTTGCTGTTAAAGGCCTTCTTCAGATGTCAGTAATCTTGGGTTATCTGATCACATATGAGTGAGAAATGAACAATGTGACTGGAAGTTCTTGTCCGTGCAATTGTATGGTGTTGGAAACATGTTTTGGGGATATCCTGGTGTTGGAAATAATCAGATGGGTTTTTTCCCCTTTTGTGCTAGTCATGTTCCCTGGAGAAGATTCCCCGCATATTCTACTGGAGGTGAAACGTGGAAGCTGAGTGGCAAGAGGGGCTGGAGGGAGCACTGGCATTCAGCGTGCATGCGTGTCCTCACTTCGCCCTTTAGTTTTTGCCTCAGTCCTTAGGCCTCCACTGTGCCTTTTGTATTTTAAGGAGAGACCTCCCCCCCTCTTCTTTCATGCTCCCATAGAGTATAAAGCTTCCTCTTTTTAGCCATGGAGTGGGGAAGTTGCTAAGTGATGTTAAATGGGGAATATGAGCTATATTTCTAGCTAAAGAGCTTTACAAATCCGTCTCCTCCCTGTCTCTACTAAAATACAAAAAATTAGCCGGGCATCCTGGCACGCACCTGTAATCACAGCTAATTCAGGAGGCTGAGGCAGGAGAATCGCTTGAACCCAGGAGGTGGAGCTTGCGGTGAGCTGAGATCGTGCCACTGCACTCCAGCCTGGGTAACAGCGAGACTGTCAAAAAAAAAAAAAAAACAAAAAAATCCATCTTCTGTATGTTAGCTTGCTTCCTTGCTTCCTTTTACTTCTACTTCAGAGATACTTGGTGCCACCCATTTCTGAGTCTCTTGGAAATTCTGGGGTTTAAATGAGACTAGTTTTTAGCTTTCTCCTGATAGTTTAGAATTTGGATTCTGGAGTTTCCTAAGTAGGATTGTCTCAGGCCTACTTGTCACCTACATAAATGTGCCATTTTTCTCTTCTCTTACTCTCTCCATCCTCCTGGCTTCATTTTTAAAAATTACTTTTACTGACATTTGATAGAGTTTCAGTGTTGCAAGGGAGCAAAGTTAGTTGCTTGAGTTCAATCTGCCGTAGCTGTGGAATTCTACATTCTAAATCTTTTCTTTGGTGGGACACGGGCTCAGGGTTGAAGAGAAGAAAAGAGAGAGAACAGGTGACGCTGACTGAGTTTTGGGTTTGGGGGAATGTGAGAGAGTGAGACTGGAGAGGAAGAGGAGATGCTGAAAGTTACATGGAGAAAGATGGGTGGATGTTTCCATGACCTCCACTTAGGAGTCTGCACTTCCTTATTAGTCTCTGATATTTCAGTCCTGCTTAGTGACCTTTAAGATTGCCCTATTTTTTCACTGGAAGTTGAGTGAGGACAGAGGTAGCTGCCGGCAATATCCACTGTGGCCCCACCTAAGCTTACCGCCTGGGTCACTGTACCCACCTCCATTTCATCACTAGAAGAGTTCTAAGAACAGGACGTGAAGACAGCCTTCCAGGCCAGAAGCAGGCCAACCAGGTTTCACCCTCACGCTCAGGTGTGCCAAGGACTTTGATTCCTGCTGTTCATCCCTTTGGAAAAATATTGCCCAAGCCTCCTGATAACCGCCTGTGCTCCTGAATAGGTATTTGTTTGGAGAAGGGTAGGACTTCAGCTAAAGCCTTTAAAATGTGCTATTTGCTTGACTTAAGATAATCAATAGACACTATCTGTGGCTAACTTCATATCCTTATGATGTGGGTGTTTTTTTTCCTTTGTAAGTCACCTCAAATCCTAATGGAACAGGAGGTATATTAAGTACTGAAATGAATTAAACATAATTGATTTCCTCAGTTTAGATTATTTGCTATTTTTGGTTCATTGATTTTCTTGGGACTGGAATTCAAATGACTGCTAGGTAAATCATCTTTCACCTTATATTATCTATTGATAAGTAATGATTAGGTTGGCATATGTCACTACACCAAGATACATACTGGAAGTAATCTGTTACTTGCAAAATGTGAAAGCAAGCTAATTTCAGGTCTTTATTTGTATTGAAAGTCCTGTTTGTGTCCACGTTTGGTGAGTTAAATACAAATTAATTAGAAACATATGGACAAAATTCCTCTTGTAACAGGGACAGACTTAAAAATGAGAATATATGAACTTGATAAGAGATTGAGTTTAGGCAATATATAATTTAATAGTATAAATTATTTAATAAAAGCCACAATATCACTGAATGCACCCACACGAATTCCTATAATTTAATATTGAGAATAGGGGTCATGTATTTTACAAAATATATGTTAGTAAACCACGCACTGAACATCAAAACTTCCATAACAGTAAGAGAAGAGGGCAACATCAAGTTTAACATAAACAGAATACTTGGGTAAGGTGCCATCCTTCAAGCCAACATCAATAGCACTCAGAGCACAAGATGCAGAAATGTGGGAGATGAGAGAAGAGGCTGTGCAAACTGAGTTTTGAGATTCTGGAATCTTCAAAAGAGGGAGCCTAGAGATAGAGGGAAAAGGCTAAAGTTTGCTGGCACTGTGGAGAAAGCTAGAGTGCAAAGTTCTGCACCCATTGCCTAGGAGTTTGCATTTTCTTATTAGAATCCAAATTTGGGGTCTTTGATACCTCTGTCTACAAGGACGTGATGTCCTGTGAAGGTACAGGGACCTGCCAGAGGTGATTTACATCAGGCCAGATCTGTTGCTGGCCCTTTAAATGAAGACGGCCATCTTAGTCATCTCTGGCTGCTATAACAAAAATAACACTGACTGGGTGTCTTAAACAACAGACACTTATTTCCCACGATTCTGGACTCTGGAAGTCTGAGACCAGGGTGCCAGCATGGTCAAGTTCTATGAGGGCCCTCTTCCGGGTTGCAGACTGCTGACTTCCTGTGGTATGGTCACACGGCAGAAAGAGAGCCAGCTAGCTTGTAAGGGCACTAATCCCATTCAAGAGGTCTCCACCCTCATGGCCTCATTACTTCCCAAAGACCCCACCTCCAAGTATCGTTATATTGGCGATTAAATTTCAACATATGAATTTGGGGGAGACACATTCAGTCCTAACAGCCACCTTCCTGGGAGGGTGAGCACTAAGGCCGGGTGAGAGCCCAGCATGTGAGGCCGGGTGAGAGCCCAGCATGGGCCCAACTATGCACCCAGGACTGTCTTCTCATGGGTCTCTCACCCGCTTGTGACTGCTTTGTGTGTCTCTGGCATTTTATTCCTGGGCTCTCAATACCCATCCATTCTGGAGGGCCATTTGATCCGGTGAATTCACCAACTTCAGCTTCTATGTAAGCTCTTCACCCCATACTGGATCAGTTTGGTGGATTCAAACCCAATGAGGTCACAAAGCTTGCCAAAAGTTCACTTTTATTGCAGCAAAATATGTAGCTATTACTTGTGGCATGCAGATCAGCTACACTGAGTAGGCAGAGGAATTCCCAGGGTTCTAAACCCTATTCAGGAACACTTCTGGGCACTCAGCAGTAACAGACAGGACCCACCGAAACGGACGGGTCATCTTGCCTAGGCAGCTGCCCATGTTCAGTCCTCTAGAGCTGCTACTCTGATACCAGGCTATTTATTACTCTTATAAGGTAAAAAGAAACAGCTAAAACCATACACACACACAAACACAATCATGATTATATGACTCATATACACAGGTATTTAGCCATTTGAATTGGTTCCTCCTTAAACACTCATCTTTAGGCTGGGCACGGTGGCTCATGCCTGTCATCCCAGCACTTTGGGAGGCTGTGGTGGGAGGATCACTTGAAGCCAGGAGCTCAAGACCAGCCTGGGCAACATGGTGAGACCCCATCTCTGCAAAAAAATAGAAAAACCAGCCATGTGCGGTGGCATGCCCCTGTAGTCCGAGCTACTTAAGGGGCTGAGGTGGGAGGGTCGCTTGAGCCTGGGAGATCAAGGCTGCGGTGAAGTATGATTGAACCACTGCTCTCTAGCCTGGGAAACACAGCAAGATCCTATCTCCAAAAAAAAAAAAAAAAACAATAATCTTTAGTTGTCCCTAATTTATATCTCCTTATACCCCCTTGATTTTAGCATCACTAAACTATGAGAAAGAGACACTTCCTCCGCCACTCCCTTGTCTTATGAATATTTCATTGCCTCCCCACGATACCCTCCTGATTGGTGAGAACAATTTAAACAAGCAGGCTTGCAAGCCGCCAGGATGGGAAACTCCCCAAATCCTTCCCAGACAAGGTCCAGGGGAGAGAGGCTGCCTGGCACTTCAGACATTTGTGTCATTGCATTGCTCTTTTAAAATAACTTCCTTTGAGCTGGAGCTCCAAGAAAAAGATAATAATAACAAAATAACTAATTTTTTGATTGACAAATAAAAATTGTATGTATTTATGGTTTCTCTTCCACATATAATACTATTCCCTACCCTTCTGTGTTTTTTTGTTTGTTTGTTTGTTTGTTTGTTTTTGAGATGAAGTCTCGCTCTGTCGCCCAGGCTGGAGTGCAGTGGCATGATCTTGGCTCACTGCAACCTCCGCCTCCTGGGTTCATGGCATTCTCCTGCCTCAGCCTCCTGAGTAGCCGGGACTACAGGCACCCGCCACCACGCCCAGCTAATTTTTTGTATTTTTAGTAGAGACAGGGTTTCACCCTGTTAGCCGGGATGGTCTCGATCTCCTGACCTCGTGATCTGCCCGCCTCAGCCTCCCAAAATGCTGGGATTACAGGCGTGAGCCACTGCGCCCGGCCCCTTCTGTTTATGTTTGGGAAACTCCTAAGCACCATTCTAAACTCAGCACAAATCTTAAGCACTTCGGTTACAATTTCCTCTGGGCACAATTATGCACTCACTTCTCTGTCTTCCTGTAGCATTTCCTCATTCTATAGTGCAGGATTTACTGGCTTGTCCTTACCTTTTTAGATATTTAACTTCCCTTCCAGATGATGGGATCTCATAGGGAATTTACTTTGGTCCTCCCTTCACACTCAGCAGCAAACACATAAAAGGCCCTTTAAAATGTTGAATGAATAAACATGGGACACATTGTTGATCCTTTATGTTTCCCCAGCATCCCACCCAAAAACAGATTCAAAGTACAAGGAAGGTAACAGTCAGATTCCTCAAATTCACCAAAAGAAAGTACCTATCTAGAACAGTCAACTTAGGAAGGTGTCTGGCCTGAGGGTTTGGTTGAGTGTTTGCAGCACATCACGTATCTCCAGCCCTGGCTTGGTAGTCAGTTTTGTTTTTTGTTTTGTTTTTTGTTTTTGTTTTTTGAGACAGAGTCTCGGTCTGTCGCCCGGGCTGGAGTGCAATGGCGCAATCTCGGCTCACTTCAACCTCCACCTCGCAGGTTCAAGTGATTCTCCTGCCTCAGCCTCCCGAGTAGCTGGGATGACAGGCACCCACCACCACACCCAGCTAATTTTTGTTTTTTTGGTAGAGATGGGGGTTTCACCAGGTTGGCCAGGCTGGTCTCGAACTCTTGACCTCAGGTGATCCACCTGCCTCAGCCTCCCAAAGTGCTGGGATTACAGGCATGAGCCACCTCACCCGGCCACCAGTTTGTTTTTTTGTTTTCTGTTTTATTCCTGGAAACTGGAGAAAGAAAACTGGAGAAGTCGAATGATCTAATGTGACTCCTGTGTCCCTAACACTTAAGACACCTTGGGCCTAAGCACACAACAAAGAATAAGAAAAATAATGAAAATGAAAAGTCATATGCATTTCTTCTTACCCCCAGTATTTAATTTTTTATTACTATAAAACGGAATATTGTTCTGGTTAGATGAGATTTTCATACACTGTAACCAAATTTCTTACAAGTGTGTGTCAATTTTAAGATTACAGTAGTATTTAATAATATTGCATTTTACCCAATGAACAGGTAAAATAAAGGAACTTTATTATAGAATGATTATCTCATGTGAGAACTATGACTAACCACACTGTCCTTTCGGATATTTACATCTGAAGTATACTCTTTGAGGGGATTCAAATATTACAAAACCCTTTGTAATGGGTTGTATTTTATACGAAATGCTTGTTTTCTTCTGAGAGCAGTCAGGTTGAATTTAAAAAGGATTACAGTACAAGAAAATGTAACTTTTTTTTTTCTTACAGAACTATCATGAAGATTTACTTAAATTTTTGTAGTTTATCCTGATCTCGAGCAATGGTGATTTTAATACTTTGCTGCATTCAGGTCAAAACAGGTGGACCTTAAACAGTTGACTCATGACGGCATTTGTGCTCTGATAGTAACAGCTGGTTGCTTTGTATTTCAAATGAATTTTACAACCCAGCTAGTGGCTCTTTGTTCTCAGATAGGAAAGGTCTGTAATCCTTTTCTCCCTCCTTGGGAACACCTGAAGCAAGCTTGACCCTAAGCAGACCTCCTTGCAAACATCCACTGCTAAACTGGGGTCTTTCAGGGGTTTCCATGTACCAATTACTCATCGAGAAATGCTTTTAGCAAGCAAGATATTCCTGGTCTGTCTGGCACAGATGGTTTATTGTCAACAAACCTGTGATTTGTTGCAGCTGCGTTGAAGAATGAATGTTGGAAATCTCACCAGAAAGAGCTCTGTGACATGGAAGATGAACAAGCTGAGAGACCCCCAAGCTCAGTGGCAGCTTTGTACTATCCTATCCCCAACACCACACTCTCCCTCAGAAGCCAAAACTCCTCCTGGCAGAGAAGGGCACTCAGGAAGCCACGTCGGATGGGCTGGGGAACTCCTAGATATGGATGCTGCACACGCTATTACTTTATCATATATAATCCACTAATTATCAATAACAGTCTGTAACATATACAATCCACTAGTTATCAATAACTGTAGTCTGTTAATAACATCATCGTTGTCATCATGGCTGTGACAATGGGGCAGTCTGCCCTATCCCTCCTCATCTCCACGATCATCTGTATTTACGGAACATACATCTAAATGCATTATTATTTTCATTCTGAACATCAGTATGAGGGGTATGTATTCCATTGCCTCCCTATCTATGTACCAGGTGCTGGGCATTGAGGGGTGTACAGACCTTGGTTCTACATTTTATGATCTAAAACAGGTGAAAGTATTGACATAAGGATACTAAAAACTAAATAAAGGCTGGGTGTGGTGGCTCACGCCTGTAATCCCAGCACTTTGGGAGGCCGAGACAGACGGATCACCTGAGGTCAGGAGTTCGAGACCAGCCTGGCCAACATGGCAAAACTCCGTCTCTACTGAAAATACAAATACTAGCCAGGTGTGGTGGCGGGCGCCTATAGTCCCAGCTACTCTGGAGGCTGAGGCATGAGAATTGCTTGAACCCGGGAGTCGGAGGCTTCAGTGAGCCAAGATTGTGCCACTGCACTCCAGCCTGGGTGACAGAGTGAGATTCTGTCTCAAAAAAAAAGAAAAAGGAAAAGAAAAAAAACTAAATAGATATAATTTATTGACATTACAGATATAATTTAATTTTAACTACTAAGAGCACAATCAGAACAATTCTGTTTTCCATATCCATTTCATGTCCCTCCTGGCACCCTGAAAGATTGCATGTTCCAGTTATGTGGGGCCATGCACCCAGTTTGTAGTCAGTAGAATGAGGACAGAAATAGCACTACACTGTAGAGAAGGCAAGCCTCGCCTCTGTTGAGGCTATTCTGAGATCTCAGGGTGCCCAGCTCTGAAGTGGAGCAGGGATAAATCCATGGTTCTGGACATGACATGTATTTCTTGTAAGTCTGATTGACAATTAAGGATTTTGTGTTCATTTGATTTAAAAGTCACAGAAAAATCCAACCTTCAGTTGTCTTCACACAAAGGAATGACTCTAATTGCACATCTGACTGGAAAACTGTAAAGCTGGGATATGGCACTCTTACCGCTGTGTGGACGCGGGCACCCTGGAGCTGGTTCTCCGCTCTGCGATTACCTGGCTCTCTTCGGATTCTACTAAGCGTGGAAGAAGTTACTTGGAGCGAATACTTTACATTTACTAGTAAGATAGCTTCACAGGCTGGGACTTTTCTGACAACAGTAACGATTCTCATTAGTTATTTTAATAGTTTAAATAGTGCCTTGGAGAGTAAGAAGATCTACTGTTAAGGGAAGAAAAAACACAGCTGAGTTGTCTTATTAATGAATTGAGCCGCTCATTAGCTAATCTTTTCCACAGTCTTTAATGATCTCCTGGTTAATGGCTGCTAGAAATACAGAAGCACTTTAATAAGGGCGCTCAATCTAAAACATTTGCAGCTGTAACATTGACTACTCTGCACGTAACAATAATCACTCAGCCAACTTTTCCTGTGTGCTTACCATGTGTCAGGCACATGTGGGAACAGAGAATATCTTTATCTGAAAAGACAAACAGCCTTAATTCATTTGGCTAGCTGATGGGTTTCTAACTGAAGTTACACATAAATTTATTAAATCGGGTCAACTGATGTAATTAGACAACGGTTAAAAATTGTGCAGACGGAGAGAGCCGGTGGATCCCGATGGTCATGACTTATGAGAAGGCATACATCACACCTTGCCTCTATGGGGAAGAAAATTCATTTTTCACAGACAGCGTAAGTCTCCATCCTGAGGGAATAGAGAAGAGGGTTTGTGGGTGTTTCGTTGTTATTGTTGTTTCTGTCCTTCATCTTCCCACCTTGCATTTAAAAACTCAATAAAAAAAAAACAGTGACTATAAGTCACCATGTTCTTTGTTATGGAAGAAAGAGACAATGTCTCACAAGCCCTTAAAGTTGAAGTCTCTGATGCCCTCCAGCAGTTGACTGGGGATACCTGGTTACTTGTCAACTCCTAACCAGGACACAGAGTAGGCCAGAGAAGTCGCCCCGGGAGTGTTGGGTAGCAGCCAGGCGTGCAGACGCGGGAAGTCAGCCAGCCCGCACTGAAATGCCGCCTTTCCTTGTGAGAAACTGCGGCTTTGCTCAGGTTAATACGTTTCCAACATTTCACTTTCCTCATCTCTGAAAATGGAGCCCCAGTAACCTCCTCACTGGACTGCTGTAAGGACTCAATTCCAACGCGATGATACATACGATGTACTGGTGTGCAACAGGTATCCAGTGGATGGCAGCTATGATTTTTGTGTTTATTATTAATAATGCGAGTACAACTTGGGCAGGTTCATCTCGGTGATATGATGCTTCGGTTTCCTCTGCCTACGATTTGTTGAGCCTCCTGCCAACCAGGACGTGAACCCTGCCCAAATTTCTGTGTATCTTTTTTAAGCTTTGCCAAACTCCCCCCACACCCCCTACACCCATCCAGAGGCTGGACCTGCCTTTTACCCCTGTCAACAATACCGTTGCCCACTCCCCTCTTCCCACCTGCCCCCCCTCCCCAGCCACTGGTTGTATTTCTGTCATGGACAAAATCATCAAAATGATGCTGATGCCACTTGCTTTTTAGAATCAGCGGACACAGTGACTTCCTTCTGTATCCCTGCCCCACTTATCAGCTGAGCACCTCTGATCTCAGAAATTGCCTCAGCGGGGACTAGGCTTGACTGTTATACAATGAAGCACTGAGCTGCCACAGCTGGGGCACCATTGTGCTACTACGGTGTGTTTCCCAGGCTCCCTCCCCAGCTTCTGTCTCCTTCCTGTTGGCTTCAGTCCTGGCTTGCCTCACATATGGGCATTTTGTGTTAGGCTACGCAAAGAAATAAGAACAGCAACTGCATCAAAGGAGGTTACAACTTACTTTTCAACACAACCATCATCTACTCCTAATTTCCCCACTTGGGCAATTAATATAAAACTTATTATTTTACTATTTTTTATGTATCAGTAGAATTCTATTAATAAATGCCACTAAAGCATACAATTCAGTAATACAAACCTTGTTTTATCCTATCTTACGTTGGCTGGCTGGTGTAGATCACACCACTGAACTCCAGCCTGAGCTCACTGCAACCTCTGCCTTCCGATTCAAGAGATTCTCATGCCTCAGCCTCACAAGTAGCTGGGACTACAGGCATGCACCACTGTACCTGGTTATTTTTTCTGCATTTTCTGTAGAGATGGGGTCTTGCTATGTTGCCCAGGCTGGTCTCAAACTCCTGGGCTCAAGCAATCCTCCCACCTCAGCCTCCCAAATTGTTGTGATTGCAGGTGTGAGCCATCACACCAAGTCTCACAGCAATTGTTAATCATAATTTGTAATTATTAATTAGATAACTCCAGAAATATACATGAACTTGGTGATAATTTACTCTGATAATACATCATATAAAGATAATAAAAATTCTGCCAGAATACTCTGTGGCTTCTTCTGCTTCCCAAATGTCCTACATAAAACTATTAATACTTGTAAAAGACTTCAGTGAAGAATGAATTTCCCCCAGCTGAGCAAGCGTAATTTGGCTATGGCCAGATGAAGGAGCGTTCTGAAGCAATTCTTGGCATGGAAGCAAATGGAAAGGCCTTATGCATAGGCAACCAAGAAAAAAAAATCTAAACAATTTAAGATGCAGTGACTTCCCAGGTGCAGGTGCATCAGTCACATACTCCATCTACCATCGGCATGTCTTGCTTTTGTAACAAGAGCCTCTTTCTATAATACGGGCAGTTGGTCTTGTACTCAGCTGGGCATTCAGCATGGCTCCTGTCTCAGCAAACAGAGTCGGAGGGGTTAGCTCTGGTGTAGGATGCCTGCCTGGGTGGCAATCCCTATTGGACAGGTGAAAATAGATCATTATTTTAAAGTCTTGATCCGGCCTTAGAGGTTCCCCTGTGTTTCCTGTTCTGCTAGAGCTGACAGCTAGGACTCCTCAAGCTGTGCACGATTGCTTTCTGCACTGCGTGTGGCTGGAGCCTCTAGGTTAGCAATGTATCTACTCACTCCAGAATGGTCTTTTCATAAAGAAAACCTGGGCTGGGCGTTGTGGCTCACACCTGTAATCCCAGCACTTTGGGAGGCCGAGGCGGGTGGATCACGAGGTCAGGAGATCGAGGTAATCCTGGCCACCATGGTGAAACCCCGTCTTTACTAAAAATACAAAAATTAGCCAGGCATGGTGACGGGCGCCTGTAGTCCCAGCTACTCAGGAGGCTGAGGCAGGAGAATCACTTGAACCCAGGAAGTGGAGGCTGCAGTAAGCTGAGATCGCACCACTGCACTCCAGCCTGGGCAACAGAGTGAGACGCCATCACAAAACAAAAACAAAAACAAAACAAAACCTGATATGTTAAATCACTTTAAATCAAGTTTGTCCGACTGCGGCCCATGGGCTGCATCTGGCCCAGGACAGCTTTGAATGTGGCCCAACACAGATTTGTAAACTTTCTTAAAAGACTATAAGATTATTTTTGGCAGGTTTTCTTTTTAGCTCATCAGCTATCGTTAGTGTTCGTGTATTTTATGTGTGGCCCAAGACAATTCTTCTTCCAATGTGGCCCAGGGAAGCCAAAAGACGGGACACCCCTGCTTTCAATGCTTCTCGGTGCTCTTAGGATAAAGACCCAGGTTCTTCCCATGGACTCTGCACCCGACACAGCCTGGCCCGCACTCCCTCTCCAGCCCCTCTCCTACCGCATGCCACTGCCCCCGGCCTTGGGCTCTCCAGCATGGTGACCGCCTCTCAGTGCCCAGGGTTCCCTACCCCCACAAGGCCTTTACCATCTCTTCTAGAACTCTGCTCTGCCTTCCAGTTGTGCCTCCACTGTCACTTCATCTGGAAGCTGTTTCTGCCCTTTCAGACCAACTGGGTGAAATTGCTATGTGTGCTTTCTTCTGCCATGTGTCACTCCTCCATGCCACTGGCCACATTTTTTTTTTTTTTTGAAACAAGGTCTCACTCTGTCAAGCCATCCTCCAGCCTCAGTCTCCCAAGTAGCTGGGACTATAGGCACACACCACCATGCCAGGCTAATTTTTGTATTTTCAGTAGAGACGGGGTTTCGCCATGTTGGCCAGGCTGGTCTTGAGCTCCTGGGCTCAAGCGATCTACCCACCTTGGCCTCCCAAAGTTTTGGGATTGCAGATGTGAGCCACCGTGCCTGGCCCACTCAGCACGTTTCAATATGACACGTATCTGTGCAATGACACACTTCACATGTGCCTCATCTCACAAACTCGAAGCGTCATCAAGCCAGAGACAATGTTGACTTTGTTCTTCATAGCATTTCCAGGGCAAGCATGGCTCCTAGGATAAAGCAAGTCCCCACTGACACATTTCATTACAAGCAGAGAAGGATTAGAAGTTCATCAGCCTTGGCTGGTGCAGTGGCTCACATCTGGATTCCCAGCACTTTGGGAGGCCGAGGCGGGCAGATCACCTGAGGTCAGGAGTTTGCGACCAGCCTGGCCAACGTGTCCAAACCCTGTCTCTACTAAAAATACAAAAATTAGCCTGGCATGGTGGCACATGCCTGTAATCCCAGCTACTTGGGAGGCTGAGGCAGGAGAATCGCTTAAATCCGGGAGGCGGAGATTGCAGTGAGCCTGAGAGGAGCCAGGTCATCCCCAGTCAGCACCGCCCAGGTCAGGTCCTATTTCCCCAATTGCTCAGCTTTCTACAGCTGCGCCCACCGTGGGCTGCTCACCCTCAGAGCCCAGGACAGGTCCTATTCCCCGAATGGCTCCCCGAATGGCTCAGCTTTCTACAGCTGCACCCGCCGTGAGCCGCTCACCCTCAGAACCCTCATGTCTGCAGCTGATTTTTGCTTGCAGTTGGCCCACTTCTGTTCCTTATTCTGCCTGGAACCCTGCAAGTCATTGATCCCTCATTCAACCTGCTCCTGGGTGCTCATCACAGGCTCAGTGGGGGGCCTGGCTCCAGTCGAGGTCACCCTCTGTAAGCACCAACCTTGACACTTCATAATTAATGTTGTTGCCAGGAAGCTCTGATAAAGCCATTCACAAGCCCAGGTGATGGTGGAGAAAATGTCATTCTTCCTATAAATGCTTCCCACATCTCACTTATTTTCACGACAGGGAGCTTTTTGCTGTCAGGTTTTTGCCTCAGACAGAAATTCATCGCTTTCAGCGCATTATCCCTATATCAACCCTTCTGTCACTGTGGCTTTGCATTGCTGCATTAATAATAATAAAAAGGAACTCATGTTTATCAAGAAAAAACTTCAGAGGGATACATTGAAAAAAACATAAAAATGCTCAGAGATTGAGATTGCTTCTTCAAAGCTCTGGACAGACGAAAAACACATTGGTTATTTACATATAGACAGGTTCTTTGGTAAGGTCAAGAGTACATCATTTCCAACTAAATGTTCTAAGATATTAACTGTCTTTTTTACCCATGTGAATATCATAGGACCTCCAAGTGAGGCCCAAAGCTATCCGTTTTTAGAAATGTATTTGTAGTGATAGTCCGGGCACAGCTCAAATATATCCTGAACTTGACCTGAATTATAAATTAATTCTTAACGCTTTTTGCAAAACAATCCCCTGCCTTTGGGAGGTGGGAGAATGGGTGCTCCTAAATCACTCGATCATCACGAGATTTGCTGTTTGCAAACCGGGGCAGATTGCCATCTTTACAGACTACCGAGGAAGAAACCCAGAAAAGGGCTTATTGTTTTTGAGATTTATTTCAATCAAGATCTGAACCCGAAGCCTTTCTTTGTTAATTTTCCTCTGACTCTTCATGTATTTCACCCTTGCCTTCTTTTTGATTTCCCATCTGTCTTGCTCTTTTTAGTTTCCTATCGAATTTTGTTTGTTTTGTACACTAATTCTTTCTTCTATATGTGTCTTTCATTTGTCCCCTAAGTCCTGACCTGTTTCAGGCTGTATTCTCTATTACTTTCATCCTGGGACACTTTCCTTTGAGTTGCCCTGATGGGTGAACTCAGACCACAGAGGGTCAAGCTCAGACACATCTTGTGGTAGATAATCTACTGGTTACAATTTCTTTTTTAATGGTTCCTACTTAGAAACTCAGTCCTCCAGCACTCATACACATAAACTCTCAGTTACTTTTTCAACAAAATTTTTCTTAGTGGTGAATTCATTTTACCAAGAAGTATTCAGTATGTCATATAAATTTGCAGATGTAATATTATATATATATATATATATCCAATAGTACAACATAAATTCAATAGTACTATAAATCACATTTCAACTTAATACTATTCTGATGGGTGTAGATCACCATTATTGATGAGTAGATTATCTAACTCAACACTTCTCATAGGTGTTGTCATGAAATGCTGGTGAGTGAGTCATAGTACGAAAATATAATTTTAATACAAACAGATACTTTTGAGGATAAAAGAGACTCTATTAACAATTACACTGGGACAAGCAGCATACAACATGAACTGCTGTGGGCCAACTGGCATGTGTGGTCACCTTAGCGACAACCGTCCTGAAGTGCACTGCAGATCACTTGAAAAATAACCACAAAACTGACATGCAAATGAGGCGGGTTCGACGAGATTGCTCATTTACAACCCAGCATGCTTTCCTGAGTGAAGGAAAATTATTACAAATATTTTTGGGGTTTTTTGTTTGTTTGTTTGTTTTGAGACTGAGTCTTGCTCTGTTGCCCAGGCTGGAGTGCAGTGGCACAATCTTGGCTCACTGCAAGCTCTGCCTCCCGGGTTCATGCCATTCTCCCACCTCAGCCTCCCAAGTAGCTGGGATTACAGGTGCCCGCCACCACGCCTGGCTAATTTTTTTGTATTTTTAGTAGAGACAGGTTTTCACTGTGTTAGCCAGGATGGCCTTGATCCCTGACCTCGTGATCTGCCTGCCTCAGCCTCCCAAAGTGCTGGGATTACAGGCTTGAGCCACAGCGCCTGGCCAATATGTTTGGTTTTTAAGTTATAAATATTCCTCGGTAGCTTTATATGAACCTTCTTACAAAGTGCCAGCATTATGGGGGCCAATACCTTAAAGTTAAGAGCAGATGAGCTAGACAAAGTTAACCGGAATTTAATTTTTAGGAAATTCAAAGTGAATGTCTGTGAAAACTAGGGTTTATAATTTGTACTAGTTCACAAGTTCTCTTTCCTGAATTCCCAGCGAAGCCAGACTCCCACTTACCACCTTTTGAATCTTGAAACACCCTCTTCCTCCTCATCCGGGACCAAGGTTTCCTAGAAAGCTCTATCATTTTTCCAGATTAACTTGAAATAGACAATGTCCATCTGAGATCATCTCAATCTTAAAACCCTGGCTTCAAACTAAGGTTCAGGTAATAGTCTTGCACCTGAGTCACTTCTAATTCATTTGGTCCCCAGTTTTGATAGGTAAGAACTGGATGGAAGGTGCCCTCTGTTGGGCCAGCCCTATGCGATCTTCCTCTCCCTGAAACTCCCTTCACGTGGTCTCCACCGCCCAGTTCCATGAGCAGAACCCAGGAGCAGAGCATGGGGTGCTTTAGATATGTCACCAAGGGACGTGCCACTTGGGGTTAGGAAGTGACAAATCTGTAAGCAGCAGGAATTTCTTTTCCCTCCAATTTTTCACGCAGTATCTGGAGAAGCAAAGATCTAGATCTGGGCCCAGGGCAAAATAATATGTCTAGTTTTGGGAGTTGTGTCCTACCTTTCTCAGAAAAGAAGTGCAAGGATTTGACTGGTCCTAGGCTTCCAGAGGGAATTTACAACAAACCCAGAGAGAAGCAGGGCCTTGGGGCCTGAAGGAGAATTATCGGCAGCACGCAATCTATAGGAGTAAAGAAAGTGTGACACACGCATCTAGGTATAATTTTCTGGCAAATGATTTCTTTCTGGTATGAAATTGTTGTAAATTATGAATATTGTTAAAAGGGGGAAGCATAATGCACTTATGCTGGCTCTATTCCCAGAAATAGTATAATATATAATATATGTTGTGGAAGGGTTCAGAAACACCAGTGTTATATTTCTAGTTATATACTTCCATGTATTATTCTAGTAGTTTCATGCATTTTGATTTTTTTAACCTACAAGTGGATCAGAGCCCCTGGGAGGAGGAACCACATTTCATTCACCACTGGGCAACAAAGAAAAGCCAGATTGAGACTACACATGCACACGGTCACTGCCCTTCCATAGCTTTCAGTCCGGTCATTTCATAGAGTTGTCTACTATGCAAATAATCATCTACTATAAGACTATACCTGATATGCTAAAGAATATCAGGTAACTGTCTAAAAAGATATATATGCAATTTTTTAGTGCAATGAGTATTCTAAGATTCAGCAGTGTATGCTGTTCACAATGTTCATGGCAAAAGTTAGAGAGTGTGATAATTCCCTACAGCACTCATACTAAAGTGCCAGGCATCAAAATAAAAAGGTAAAGGAAATGTATTATCCCACAGTTCTAGCAATCCAAAATCAAGGTGGCAGCTGGGCCGCTCCACCTCTGAAACTTGTAGGAGAAAGGCCGTTCCTTACTCTTCCAGCTTCTAGTTGTTTGCCAGAAATCTCTGGTGTTCCTTAGCTTGTGGCAGCACAATTTCTATTTTCGCCTCCTTCTTCACGTGATGTTTTCCTTCTGTTTCTTTGCGCATCTTCCCTCTGTGCTTGCTTGTGTGCTAATCTCCTCTTACAAAGACACCAGTTACTTTGGATTAGGCCCACCCTAAGGATCTCACATTCATTTGCTTATATCTGCAAAGACTCTGTTTCTAAATAAGGTCACATTCTGAGGCAGCAGGAACTAGGACCTCAACATATCTCTTTGGGGGAGGACACAATTCAACCTGGGACAGATGGTGTTGCTCTTCCGTTAGTTGACATCCCAGGGACCATCGCCTTCTCCCATTTATCTTAATATTCCGGTCCAAGATCAAGAAATGGCTGAACAACAGGAAAATATGAAAACATGGTAGCTAAACTAGGAAAAGAAATTTTAGTAAATAATAATCATCCTGGAAATGAAGGTAAACTGTAAGTTGCTCAAAAGAGAATTAAATATTGCTCAAATTCACCACAGGACCAAGAAAACTAAATCAAAATAAAGGAGTTAAGAAGTATAATAGAAAAAATAATAGGTATAGAAGATAGGCAAAGAAGATGGAACATATATACAACTGGAATCTGCAAAGAAAAAAACCAGTAGAATGTAACTAATATTTGAATTATAATTCAAAACAAACATTCCTGAAGGAAAAATAAGACCTAACTCTATGAAGCTGAGCCACAGGAAGTTGCTGGCATTCATTTTCTCACCTGTACCAAGGGCAGCTTCATTGGACTAAATCCAATATACATTTAAAGGGCCCACTGGCTGTCTGGGTAAGAAATTACCCACAGTGCTTAACTCTGGAAACTATGCCAATAAAATGATTAACGTTTAGAGATTAAGAAAAAAACTTCTGTGGCTTTAAAAAAAACTAAAACCATTTACAAAGGAAAGAAATATTTTTTGGTTTACAGCAGACTTCTCGAAAACATATACAAAGCAAAACAACAATGGGGCGATATTTTCAAGAAACTCAAGGAAAGAAAGTATGAGTCAATGATGTTATATCCAGCCAAGTTTCACTTCAAATATGAAGGCTCTGGAAAAACAATTTTAAACATACAGAAACACTTTGAATGTTGTAACCACAAATCTTTCCTGAGAAATCAACTACGAAACAAACTTCCTCCACAGATGTGACGATGAGAGAAACTTTGAACATAGTACTGGTAATGAGTATTAATTATATTTACATGAAACCTAAGATTTAAACAAAGATTAGGATAAGGATGGAAGAATAGTGTGTAGATGTTAGAAACCCTGAGAAAGTAAAAATAATTTCACTTTAAAAATGAGAAAAGGAGAGAGAAAGCAGACTAAGCTCGTTGTATGCTGCATGGATAATAGAGGTGTGTGAAAAATATCTTCATACTCGGGAGGCTGAGGCAGGAGAATTGAGTGAACCCGAGAGGCGGAGGTTGCAGTGTGCCAAGATCGCACCGTTTCACTCCAGACCAGGCGACAGTGTGAGACTCCGTCTCAAAAAAATTAAAAAAAATATATATATATATAATCAAAGCCAATAAACCAAGCAGTGGGAACCTAAGTAGGGAAAAGGAAATTAAGAATTTTATTCAAGGTATTAACAGGAAGGTTACCATCAAAAAGTGAATACAAAACAAACCTACTATAATTTTATTTTGAACAGAAAGAGCAACGGGTGGTTGCCAGAGGTTATGAGTGAGATGAGAGCTTCAATATAAAGCCTCATTCCTTAGCACAAAGGAATGTTCTGGGATGATGGAGCGGTGGTGCATCCCGATTGTGGCAACCTATGCATGTGTTAGAATTTACAGAACTGTACACCAAACACAAAGTCAATGTTACTGTTGTATTTGTCTATTATAAATATTATTTGAAAACACAACAAAAGCATACTTGTCAAGTAACTGAATAAATAAATGAATAGACAACCCTCCTCCAACCTCTACCAGAAAGAGCAAAGGCAATAAATGACAAGGTGAAAAACACATTATAAATATAATGTAATACATACAGTAAATATAAAATAATGACAAAACAAACACATCAGTCATATTAATATATGTAAACTGGCTTAACTCACATGTGGTAGGCAAAAAAATTAGCCCCTCAAAGATGTCTACCTCACAATCCCCAAAACCTGGGAATACGTCACATTACAAGGCAAAAGGGACTTTGCAGATGTGATTAAGGTAAGGGCTTTGAGATGGGGAGAGGCTCCTGGTCATCCAGGCGGGCCCAATGCAGTCTCAAGAGTGCTTAGAAGAGAGGCAGGTGTGCCAGGGAGAGAGAGAAACAGAGGTCCAAGCGATGTGGGACCCTGAGTCAAGGAATGCCGGCAGCCTCTAGAAGCTGGAAAAGCTGAGGGAACAGATTGTTCCCAGGAGCCTCCAGAAGGAACAAGGCCTGCTGACCCATTGTGTACTTCTGACCTCCAGGACTGTGTTGTTCTAAGCCACAAAGTCTTCGGTAATTTGTTATAGAAGCAATAGGAAACTAGTACATCATCGTTTTAGATTAAAATTATAGATTGGGTCACAAAATAAAATCCAATGGTCTGCTGTATTGAACAAGCACACCTACATAAGCTTTAGAAAGGCTGAAAAATAAAGGTATAGGGACAGGTACACAGGCAAATGTGCACACACAGCACAGCGCTGTGATTTTGATATCAGCAAAGGTAGAACCCAGCCCTAAAGCGTTAAGTGATGCAAAGCAACAGGCAGAAAGCAAGGAGTTCCAACAACTAATGGGGTGGGTCAAAAGGTCAATGTAAAGGAGTTCTCATTGGCCAAATCTGGGGCAATTCGAGCTTTGAGAAGGAATGATTGATAGCGGTATATTAAATAAGTAACATTCCACCAGTGTATAAATGACATCAGAAAAGAGAAACCCGAGAAATTTAACTCATTTGCCACCATTAGAGGGAACTGTAATATCAACTCTTTGCTCTGAAGTTGGTAATTTAAAAGAAAGAATCAAGCATTTTACTGTACCTTTTTAGAGAAAATTATAGTTCCTTTCCAGCTAATAGGTGAAAGGTCTTCTTTACAGAATAATGCCAGCTAATTAATGTAGAAAGAATGATAGGATGAAAAAACAACCACGCTACAAACCCCAGTGAGATAATCCATTCAGGCCAAGATCATGACGGACGCTAAAGCCTTTAGGTGAAAGCTTTTTGGGACATAATATTCAGAAGGTGTCAAAGCATCAGCCCTCTGGAAGGGAAAAAACAGCCTTTGTAATGGAAGTATCTGAAAGTCACCCCCTTATCCAAAGGATCAAACTTAATACCACTGATAGTGAAACACCCTGACATTATGTGACCAAGAAGTAATGCACTATGAGGCCGAGTGCGGTGACTCACGCCTGTAATCCCAGCACTTTCGGAGGCCAAGGCAGGCAGATCGCTTGAGGTCAGGAGTTCAAGACCAGCCTAGCCAACATGGCGAAACCCTGCCTCTACCGAAAATACAAAAACTAGCCTGGTGTGTGTTCTGCGAGGGAAATGCTTGAGGGGAGAAGAAAAGACATACACACAATACCTTTAAGGGTAAACAACCTTTATCCCATGTGAATGACAATGCAGATATAATAAGCAAATGATATAATAAGCAAATTGATATAATAAGCAAGCTGATATAATAAGCAAATTGTAATGAGAAGGGCAGAAGGGAATATATATATATACTCACCAGGCTATAAAGGATTCACCACCAGACCGGGAAGCAACAGTCTAGGCTCCAGAGTTGGACACTCGTTTGTGCATAGACAAGGAGAGGTCTCGTGACGCTTCGGTGCGGTCTGGGACCCTAGCTCTTTTTGTAATGAGCTGTTTGGCAAGAGGCCCAGTCATGCGGGCCCTTTGAGACTGGGCTCAAGGAACACAAAAAGGTCGACTTGTTTTTGCGATTGTCTATTATTTTTCAACAAGTAATGTATAGGAATAAATTGAAATAGAGATTTCTCCAAAACAGCACTGGATGAACACCTCAAGGGGCTCACACGACCTGCCCCGGGACTTGGTGACCATTGTTTGTGTCCATGTTCAATTGAGTTCAAATTTAATATTTACCTTTTCCTCCACATTCGGCCTCAATTTTGATACTCAATTGTAGGAAATTGCCCTTACAGATACATGGGGAAGACATAGTTGATATAGATTACAGATACAGGGTTAGCACAGGAGAATTAAAAGCACAGTTAATAAAAACCACACCCATGGCTTTGCAAGGGGAGTCATATTGTGAGAATTACCAGCGATATACACACAACATTCAGTATGCAGTAAGGTGCAGACCCCTCCTTGGACTGCAGTAAGCATATCTAATGCCATTCAATTTTACAACACAACAGTACAAAGCTGAGCAAATACATCTGATAACAACATAAGCCCAGTGCTACACACAGTGTATGTGTATGTATATAGAGAGATGGTGGAAGGAAGGGGAAATGAGGAGGAGATGAAACAAAAGAGGTACTTTGATAAAAATTATTGTTGGTAAAAAATATAAACAGAGCTCAGCCTCTCTCTCTTAAGGTTCCCTGTGCACACATACTGTGGGTCGGCGTCTGGGAATGAATCTCCAGTTTGCACCTCATTGGCTTGTGCTGCCCCAGGTCTGAAAGGATGGTCTTCGGCTCTCTAGGTGGGGCTCTGCATTCCCCCTCTTGTCCTGGGTGTTTCTGTACCTCCACTCTGCAACTGCCCCAGGACTTTGAGAATTGGCTCTCATCTCTGGATCCTTCATGAGAAAGGACATTTCTTTCCTAGAATGGCCAAAATTCGATCTTCCAGATGTCTTCTTCATTCTTCATTTCTTCTACAAGTCTCTCTAATACCATCTCCTAAAGCTCCTGCTTTTGCTCCTGATTCATGAATATCCAGCCTTAAATGTTGCTAGAAATATATCCATTGTCCAGTGTTCATCACTGAATCTACCCATTGATGAGGTTTCACTTTCTTCTATTTGAATCCTGAAACTGTCGAATTGCCAAACAAATAATGAAGAGCAACTTTAACTGAGGCGGGAAGGGTGGGGCTTTAAACCCTACCCTGCGTGGCCTCCCTTGAGTGGCCTGTGGTGTATATGAGGCATCTTCAGGAACCACAGGCACTGTGAAAACACAATTTTCAAAACACTGGTCTCCATCATAATCTGAATGTGGCCTCTATCATTCCTGGCTGCTGTCTTCTTGCATTATGCTAATGTTTCTAACAGTCTGCAGCAACCCATTCATGCCCTTCACTGCAAAGCTACACCTCATGTGGCTAATCCCATTAAGTCCCTATTTCTGGTCTGAGGAACATACCTGATTATCACTTCATTCAGTCATTTTGTTTAGTTCCTTCTTTTGCATTAAAAAAAAATGCCTAGTGGAAAACAGCGGTTTTTATTAGTTGGCAAGCTTCATTTTTACTAACTTTTCCAATTGTTTCCTAATGACTATATTTGTCTTTTAAGGCTGCTATGACAAAATACCTCAGACAGGGTAACTAACCAACCGGAACACATTTTCTCACAATTCTGAAGTTTGTCAGTCTGAGATCAAGGTGCCATCAGGGTTGGCTCCCAGTGAGGCCTCTCTGCCTGGCTTGCAGACTGCCGCCTTCTCACTGTGTCCTCACATGGCTTTTCCCAGTGGAGACAGAGCTAGATCTCAGGTGTCTCTTCCTCTTTTTATGGGGACACTCACCAATCCTATCAGATTAGGACTCCACCCTATGACCTAGTTTAACCTTAATTACTTCCCTAAAAACCCAGTCTCCAAACACAATCACACTGGGGGTTAGTTAGGGCTTCGCCATAAGAATTTTGGGATGACACAGTTCAGTCTATAACAAAGACATTTATTAAAAGCAAGATCTTGGATCTTTCTTCCCAAGTAGACAATGAAATATGTTAACACACTTAAGCCTAGAGCCTGGAGTTCTGGAAGTGACTGAGGTTCTATCCAGTGGATGACCAAAGAGAGTTAGATTTGGAATTGAGTCAAGTGGGAAAAAAACATAACTCCGTCTTGCTAACATGGATCCTGGTAGAGGGGGCATGATGCCGGAGCTAGCAGCAGCTCCCTGATTTGGCAGGCGGCTTCCCAACTCAGCAGCTTCCTGCAGCACTTACGGTAGCTTTCCTGGTCCTGGCCAAGGTGACATGGTTCTCAAACCAGTGACACTTGGTGGAAGCATTTATTCTTATTCATTCATTTGTTTATTCACTCGGTGTCACATATTTGTTGAAAGAATGAACAGATGAATGAATGAGTGGCCTGTATCAGAACGTAGAAAGCTCCCAAAGCAGGAACTTCCTGATTTCTTGGTTTCCTGTGCCGGTAGTAAAAGCTATTCTCCTAATCAGGGCAGAGGCAGAGTGACTTTGGGAGCTGGGAGTTGTTTCAAGAGCCAAGTCTGGATCTTGCATCTTCAGACCTTCCACACTGTTGCAAGCACTGAGGACCAGCACTAGCTGAGGTGACTCTAGTTGCCTGTCACTGAATACAGTTAGCTTCTTGCAGAGGGAGGGAAGAAAGAGGTTTTTGGCTAGAGCCCCACTAAGAAGACTGTTCCCTAGAAATCATGTGTTGTATATTATAATTTAATAATCATTCAAATTCAAAAGTTAGTAGCACTCTGAATTTGATCATTTACAACCAGACAACATCCTCGCTGTAAGCCTTCTTTTTAGATGTAAGAGTCCCCAGGATATGGACTGAATGCATGTCTCACCTTCTCCAAAATTCATATGTTGAATCACTGACCCTCAGTGTGGCTACATTTGGAGGTGGGACCTTGAGGGGTTAATTAAGGTTAAATGATGTAATCAGGGTGGGGCTCTAATCCAATAGGATTAGTGTCCTTATAAGAAGGAACACCAGCCCTCCCTGGCATCCCCCTGTCCCATGCATGCACTGAGGAAAGGCCATGTGAGCACACAGGAGGACGGCAGCCATCTGCAACCCAACAGGAGAGCCAGACACCAAGCCTGCCGGTACTTGATCTCGGATTTCCAGTCTCCAGAACTAAATTTCTGTCACTTAAGCCACCCAGTCTATGATGTTTTGTATGGCAGCCTGAGCAGACTGATGTATGCCACCACTGTGTGACCCCCGGAGCCGATGGAATCATCTTCTTAAGCATCTCATTCCCATTTTTGGGGCTTCCTTGCTTTCCTTGAGATGTAGCAGCTAGAATGGCATACCCTGTCTCTAGTGTGACCTCACCAAACAGGAACAGCTGGATAATTATTTAATAAGACTGTTAAGCAGAAGGCAGCTTTCTGGAGAAGCTTGTTGTCTATATACTTCATTATTTAATGTTGCTTAATCAGTAATGATACCCAGCATTGCCTCTCAATTTTCCTGTGGGCGGCAAGCCACCCAGGTACCGAGGCAAGAGACCGAGGACACGAGCTGTTCCAGTATAATAAAATATAAAATAAGAATAGTTATACCAGATATAGATCTTAGATATGATTATATATGAATATTGTTAATCATTAGTTTGTAGCAATTACTCTTATTCCAATATTATAATAATCCTTGCTCTATAATCATAACCTAGGAAAAACCAGGCCATACAGAGACAGGAGCTGAGGAGACATAGTGAGAAGTGACCAGAAGACAAAAGTGTGAGCCTTCTATTATGCCTGGACAGGGCCACCAGAGGGCTCCTTGGTCTAGTGGTAACACCAGCATCTGGGAAGACACCCGTTGCCAAGAGGACTGTGGTCTAGCGGTAGCATTAGTGTCAAGGAAAAACACCTGCTACTTAGCAGACTGGGAAAGGGAGTCTCCCTTTCCCCGGGGGAGTTTAGAGAAGACTCTACTCCTCCACCTCTTGTGGAAGGCCTGACATTAGTCAGGCCCACCCGCAATTATCTGGAGGCCTAACCGTCTCCCTGTGATGCTGTGCTTCAGTGGTCAAGCTCCTAGTCCGCCTTCATGTTCCATCTTGTACACCTGGCTCTGCCTTTTAGTTAGCAGTAGCAAATTAGTGAAAGTACTAAAAGTCTCTGATAAGCAGAAATAATAGTGTAAGCTGTTTCTCTCCTTCTCCTCTCTCTCTTTGCCTTGGCTGCCAGGCAGGAAAGGGCCCCCTGTCCAGTGGACACACGACCCATGTGGCCTTACCTATCATTGGAGATGGCTCACACTCCTTATCCTGCCCCTTTGTCTTGTATCCAATAAATATCAGCGCAGCCTGGCATTCGGGGCCACTACTGGTCTCCATGTCTTGGTGGTAGTGGTCTGCCAGGTCCAGCTGTCTTTTCTTTTATCTCTTTGTCTTGTGTCTTTATTTCTATGCTCTCTCGTCTCCGCACATGAGGAGAAAACCCACCAACCCTGTGGGGCTGGACCCTACATTTTCCATTCATTTCTGAGTTACTAGAGCCCTTGGCCAAGGGCTGAGACTGCAGCACTCTAAAGAAGAAAGAGCAAACCAGCCTCACCTGCTATCTGCTTTGTTCTGGGCTTTGTGCTGTGTGCTCTATTTTTGTATGCATTGCCCATTTAACTGTCCCAACTGCTCAGTGAGGTGAGATATGTATGGATGGTGTTGGGAAAAAAGCTCAGTGTTGGGAGAGAAGCTGAGGCAGGGCTTGCATGTCTGCTAGACTTGCTGGCTCCTTGCTTCTAGAACTTCCATTATCTCAAGCAGCCATATGTTTCTCATTCACTTGATACACTGTTTCCTTTCAACACCCCCCTCCCCCATGCTCACCACCTGTTTGTTTGAGCACCAATAAATAGCATGGGCTCCCAGAGCTCCAGGCCTTTGCAGCCTCCATACTCGCGATGGCCCCCTGGTCCCACTTTTTCTCATTCCTTTGACTCTGCTGGACTTCGTCACCCCAATGACCTGGTGTTGGGTCTGATCACCCCAACAGATGGGAAAATGAAGAATTTCAATATCAAGCTTTCTGTGCTCTGCCTAGCACTTCTGCTCCCCAGCTTGCTCTCTCTAACACCCTGCTCAGAGTTTTCCTCTGTAATGATGATTGTGTGTCCTGTGACCACAACATTTCCTGTTCCCGTTGCCTTCAGGAATGCACTGCTCTCCACCTCTGAATTTGATGCTATGGCTCTCATAATAATCATCTCTTGTGCAGGCCTCAACACTATTGCCTTTTCTTCCTGTTATTTTAATATGCCCACTGAGGGGTAGATCCAGTTCACTGCCTGCTCCATCCCAGTACCCAGACAGCTGACTATCTATCACAATGGCCACACAGTAAATTCATGACCCTGTACCTCAAGGGAACCATGTGTACTACCAGAAGGCATTTCTGCACTTCCTTAGTCCTCTCACTCTCCCAACTGCCCACCTTCATCCTCCTCAAATCCCCAAAATGCCTCCACAATTCTCGCAGTTGCTTTTTACTTCAATGAGAAAACAAAAGTTATCCTCAGAAGATGGTGTCCTCACTCACTCACCATCACAATTCTAACCTGGCTACCCAAATACCCAAATGGTCTGCCTTAGGTAACAGTCATGAATCATGTCGACTTCTCTATTTGTTCATTACCTCAACCGCTCTACCCTACTGAAGGACAACACGCCAGCAATTGTCCCCTCTCTCCTCCATCACCACGTCTTCAATATCCACTGAGTCATCCCATCAGCACATAAATATGTTATTTCTTCTGTTTGAAACACCTTCCCTTGCACTCAATTCCATCGCATTTAATACTCCATTTCTTTGTCATCCTTTGTAGCAAAGCTTCTCAAAGTTATTTCCAATTTTCTCATCCCACTCTCCCTCAAGTCCACTTCAATCTGTCTTTCACTTCCTCTACTCCTCCAAAACTGCATTTGTCAAGGTCGCCAACAACCTTATATGGACAATAAATATTTGGTACATAAATTAATAAAATAAATACAAATAAAATTACAAAGTGGTAAATGGATCTAAACAATCTTTGCCTAAGTCATGATTTTTCTGGAGGCCAGGCTTGATTAAATATTAATGATTACTATCATTAGCACAGTAAAAATTACCAAATAAACTACTATTTTGCTTAGCAGGAAGGAATTATACTAAAAATGAAATCAAATTTCTAGGAAGTCAATCACTCCAATTATTTTTGCCAGTCACCTTAATGAGTCTATTGATGTGCTAACGAACTCATTCTTAATTTCCGACAGCTTCCAAAACATTTTTAATCACTGAAAAAGTGATTCATAGATTAGTCTGCAAAGAGATGCATCAATATCAATCACCACAATACAGGATTTTTAAACAAATTACTGCTGAGGCAGCTGGCAGACAGCCCATGGGAGAAATGTTTGCACTAGCCAGGTGTATGATAACTTACATTCATCGCAGCCCAAGTCTGTTGCCTCTATTGTCTTTCTTCTGGGATCTCAGTAGGACTGGTAGTGATGTCAAAACAGGAAGAAATTGTAAACTTTCACACATCTAACTTTTAAAAGTTGGAGATTACTCTGAAATAATGACCTCTTACACTAAGGTCAGGATCAATACACGTTTTTAAAGTATGTTAAGATGGCTACTTGTCTTATTTTTTGTTGCTGTTACTTTATCCTTATTGACATAACAACCAGAACTGAAGTGATGTTTGTGAGCAAATGATATGGATTTTAGCATTTCAATTCCGTTGAGTTGGAGACAGCAGTCCCTCCTTCCTCCTGCAGGCCTGCAGGGGAGTACAGGATGATGTTACGAGGTCACCTAGGTCGATTCAGACAGTCAGCATCAATACACCCTGCCTGCTGCAGACATGCTCCCACTGTGTGAAGGGCTCTGCCCAGGGTCATTGCACAGGGTCAGCAAACCACAAGTCCTGTTGGTTCATCCTTGAACGGCTTTATAAGATGAGAAGATTCTATATTCACAAAATTCTGAATCCCCATAAGTAAGTCAAAGACAAAGTTACTCTCACTCTAAATTTAGTTATAGATCAAATTGTCTTTTATTCATGATTAATGAATCTGGGCTGTCTCCATTCTACAAATTAGAATGAGCGCCCCCACTGGGCAATGCCGGAAAAGTAGGTTTTGCAGGATAGGGACAAGGAAACCGAACAGTAGAGAAAAACTGACTGGTTAACTTGTTTACTTTTATTGTAAGAGTTAAAGCAGAAGGGGTTTCCTTATTAGTGGACTCAGGTAGACTGGACTCCTGATTTCAGGGGAAACTGGTTTGTTCGGGGACCCATTTGCTTCCTTAAAGTTTCCATTTTATTGTGTGCGTTTAGCATGAGTGCCTCTATTTTGGCTTGGCCTGGTTTCTTGGGCCTAGTGCGTAGGCCCAACATAGGCATTTCTTCACCAGGGGTTCTCAAACTTGGAATTGTACCAGTGAGCCATGGGCCCTAGTCTCTTTAAAGATTAAATGATAAAAAAGGGAGCATCTTTCATGTCTCAGCTGCCTGTATTGAGATAATCAAGATAAAAGAAAAATAATTAAGGATAAAAGAAAATGCATAGTATGTCCCACAGGCCGGCGAGTCCACACCTGTTCATTTGAATACTTTATTCAACCCCCCCTAAGTGAAAATGTCTCCCATCTATTTAGCATTCTTTAGCTTCAGAATTCTCCCAAATTATTTCCTTTTTTATGAGGCTAAAGTTTTGCCTGTTGACTGTCTGGTGTGAATTACATCCCAATCAATGGAAGGAAGAAGAAACAGAAGACGCTTCCATTTGCTAGTAAACATCTGTGCTGAAAAATAGCATATTTATTTCTTCCAAGTGAAGCAAATAATCTATTTTGTGGTTGAAATATTTTATTATTTTTCATACTCTTTCTACATTGCCTTGTTTTCTCATTAGGGTTGGATGCTCAAAAGATTTTTGTAATATTCAAATTTTATGTGGACCTTGAGTGATAAGCAATATTAGACATGGCAAATAAATAATTTCATCTCTAGTTTTTTGACTTCTTATCCAATTTTATTAAGTACCTGTTACGTACAGAGACACAATTTTTTTTAAATCGAAAGAGGATTTTATAAATGAAGTAGATGATATAACCCCTGCGTTTAAGGAGTTACGATCTATTTACATTCACTAAAGAAGAAAATCATAATGCTCAGTGGGTATGCCAACAAGATAAATAATGTTCTATAATGTTCTATTGTCTTTTAAATAAAGAAAATCACTGGTTCAGTTGACTTTAAGGTCTACACAGCAATCAACTGAGATTTCTTGGAGCTGAGTCCACACTCAGTGTGGAAATTTCCTACAAGAAAGATGAGCACTTCTCCAAGTCCTGGATGGATTATAAGTTACAAAGCTAAGCATCGCAACTGATAAAACCTAAGAAAAAATAATATTATTTGAGGACTTACTATGGGCCAAATGCTGTGCTGAAGAGCTTCACGTGTACCCACATATTTAATCATCACACCCTCCCTATGAGGTAAGTACTCTTATTCTGCCCATTTTGCAGATGAGAAGACTGATTCATAGAATAATTAGGTAACTTGCTCAAGAACATTCAGCTACTAAGTGGCAGAACAAGGATTTACACTGTCTGTCTAACTCCAAGCCTGATGCGATTACTATATTCATTGACAGATGGACAAGTAATGGCATCCAGTCCACATTAAAATGTTCACTTTGCTTTAGTTTGGAACGCAGGGTGATACTGGTTAAGTGGGACTACTGTTCCTATACGGGCTGAACAGAAAATAGGCCTCCAAGTTATTCCATTCTACCCTCTATACACTATGTGAAAAGAAAGATCCATTTTAATTGCATCTGCAGCCGCTACCAGCAAACCTGTGCCTGATGGTGGGTCTGCACCTTACACTGTATACATACATGTAAAAGCATGTTGTTTCTTTGGTCAATTAAGCCAAAATACCAGTTCCCTCAGAAAATAACATTCAGTCTGGCTGTTTGGCGTTACGTAGACACAATGTCTCAAGCAGTTTGTGTTAACATGATGTGACTTGCCGGCTGTCTTGAGTAGCATTGTATAATTGCTCCTCTTCACCTGCCAATACATGCAGGAACATGACAACAGCCTAGCTCAGATTCCAGTGGGTGAACAAAGATCAAACAAGATTGGACATAAATTGATCATTGTTGAAGCTGCATGATGCATGCATGTAGGTCAATTATACCATTTTCCACCTTGCATTGCCCATAATAAAATATTTTTAAAGTTTTCAAATTTGAAACTTTATATCTAGAGAGTTTCAGGATATTTAACAAATGTCCCTGATTCTATAATGCAATTGTTTCTATCATTATAACTCTTTACACTTCCCTAAGAAAAGTGTTATATTAATGCTATGGTTAGCAGTTTGTATTAGTAACTATAATATTACAGGTAAGTTAAATATTAAATTAACTATGTGCTTTAAGAAGCGTTGTAGATATATATGGCAAATCACTTTCAACAAAACTAGTGATGACCTGTAAAATTGTTTCCTCCTGTAAAACTGTTTCCATTCACCTTTTTACTTTCTCGGCCTCTTTTCTTTGGTTTAAATGCCTTGCTTATATCTGCTACATAAACTTTGAAGGTTAAGAGAAAATTTGTCAAAGTGGAAATTTAAAAACAAGCAAAACATGCTATTGTTCAATGATCCTCAAAACAAAACTCAATTGAATATTTCATATTTTTCGGAGGAGCTTGGCTCACAAAACACTAATTTATTTTAAAAACTCTCAGTCATCATATTCTTTGATGAAGGTGATGATGGTGGGGGGAGATGGCAGAACTGTAGATTGTTTTATTGCTGCATTTACTCAATATCTTCTTAAAAAACAAAACAAGACAAAACATGTAAATGTCAATAAACTTAAAGGAGAAGTTTACTAGAAATAACTTTAGAAAGGATAACGCAGTGAACTGTGGCTAATGGTTTGAACAACATTTTGTAGTTTTAGTTTGAGAGAGCCACTAAAATATAGCATCTTCTATTGAAATAGTAATTCAATTAAATCTGGATAAGATGATTAAAATGACATTTAAAAAATAATGTATTCGGCCGGGCACGGTGGCTTATGCCTGTAATCCCAGCACTTTGGGAGGCAGAAGCAGGCAGATCACAAGGTCAGGAGTTCGAGACCAGCCTGGCCAACATGGTGAAACCCCGTCTCTACCAAAAATACAAAAATTAGCCAGGCCTGGTACCGGGCACCTGTAGTCCCAGCTACTCGGGAGGCTGAGGCAGGAGAATCGCTTGAACCCAGGAGGCAGAGGTTGCCATGAGCCGAGATCACGCCACTGCACTCCAGCCTGGGCAACAGAGCAAGATTCCATTTCAAAATGATGATGATAATAATAATAATAATAATAATGTATTTGTTGGAGTAAAACTCACAATTCCATTGCTTTTGCAAGATAGTTCTGTCAGAGTCACAATTGTATTATAGTCAGGGAGAAGGGAGAAGGCCTTCTCATCATTGACCTGTAGTTATTTAATTAATCATTTTTAAAAATGAAATGAAAAACCACAATGAGATACCATCTCACACCAGTTAGAATCGCGATCATTAAAAAGTCAGGAAACAGATGCTGGAGAGGATGTGGAGAAATAGGAATGCTTTTACACTGTTGGTGGGAGTGTAAATTAGTTCAACCATTGTGGAAGACAGTGTGGCAATTCCTCAAGGATCTAGAACCAGAAATACCACTTGACCCAGCAATCCCATCACTGGGTATATACCCAAAGGATTATAAATCATTCTACTATAAAGACACATGCACACGTATGTTTACTGCAGCACTGTTCACAATAGCAAAGACTTGGAACCAACCCAAATGCCCATCAATGATAGACTGGATAAAGCAAATATGGCACATATACACCATGGAATACTATGCAGCCATAAAAAAGGATGAATTCATGTCCTTTACAGGGACATGGATGAAGCTGGAAACCATCGTTCTCAGCAAACTAACACAGGAACAGAAAACCAAACACTGCATGTTTTCATTCACAAGTGTTCATAAGTGGGAGTTGAACAATGAGAACACATGGACGCAGGGAGGGGAACATCACACACCAGAGCCTGCCAGGGGGTGGGGGACTAAGGGAGGGATAGCATTAGGAGAAACACCTAATGTAGATGACAGGTTGATGGGTGCAGCAAAACACCATTGCACAGGTACACCTATGTAACAAACCTGCACGTTCTGCACATGTATCCCAGAAGTTAAAGTATAATATAAATAAATAAACAAATAAAATGAGCATTAAGGAACCTACAGCTCAAAACAAAATGTAGGTCTCTCACAATGACTTATGTCTAAATGTATGATACCCCTATCAACCCACTCAAGGTAACCAACATCCTAATCCTAGATTCATAATTCCCTGGCTTTTCTTTCGAGTTTTATCTATGCATGTGCATAAGTAAATTCTCTTGAAATCTTGATTGTTTGTAAGTTTTATTAAAGTGCCAAATGCAATTTTTTGGAACTTCACTTTTTTCTTTAAATATAGTATTGTTAAAATTCATCCTATTGTTGTTTCTGTGGTTCATTTGTTTGTATAGTAACATGACATTCATCATGTGAACAGACCATGAATTATTCACCCACACTTCTTTAATGGGCAATGAGTTGTTTACAAGAATTTGCTTATTGTGAATGGAGCTGCTTTAAACACTCTTGGCCAGGTCTCCTGTTGTATGAGCAGTCTGTACCTGAAACGTTGCTGGTCACCATATCAGAAGGAAAGAGAGCACACACTGGCCAGTACACAGCATCCACTCAGGAGTGACGCAAGTCACTTTTGCTTATAGAGCAAGTCACAGGCTAGACCTCAATTCAAGGAGAGTGTGTGTGGAAGTGTAGTCTTTTCATGAGCTTAATGGTAGAAATGGAAATAGTTGGTGGACAACAGTAATACCGCCACAGCATCTATTAAGCTCCAGCCTCTGTGCCAGACCCTGTTATAGGTGCTGAGAATACAGGGTGAATACAATAGACAAAGTATTTATCTTCACGAAGATGATATTCTCACTGGGGAGAGACAGCAAATAAGCATTGCAGAAGGGCCTGAAGTTTCAGAATGGGTTGTAACCTTAGAACATTGCCTGCTATCACAAATCTCCTTGGACCAAATCCACCTAGCACCAGGAATCAATTTAATCGTGGCTCTAGAATTCACAACAAAATCGAATAATACAGTTGAAGTGACTTCGTTTGGATTTTACAGACCAACTTCATGGCAGAGTTGACTGAAATAAACGTCCAGAACATTTTTAATTGGACTTCGAGTTCATATACATGGTGCATACAGGGGCAACATATTCTCCCTTTGTTTAGAGCACAGAGTTTCCTGCATGAACCAGCATGCAGGAAACTATCACTTGTGAATCTATCACTCTACATGGGTTTCTGATCTGAGTTCTTTGGGAAAGCAATAGCTGTCACTTCTTGTAAAGTGCTGCCGATACAGGTGGGAATTTTATTTCACTGCATCTCGTTTGAATCAGAAGTACAATGGCAAAAATCACAGGATCTTTACTCATTGACAGTACCGTCAATCCCAATTAATCAACCCTGGAGGATTCTCCAATAACACAAGTGTGCTGAATTCAGTTCCTATGTACTCTAATAATAGTCTCATTTATATTCTGAGTGCATGATTAGTGATTCTGCATGGCTAGATTTCATTAAGAGATACATGAGAGGGAGTTTTTGAAAAAAAGATCATCTGTTTGTTGCAAAATTAAAAAAAAATAACTTGAATTGAGTATATTCTCATTAATCATTAGCAATCAAATGACCTGAGCTTTCCCCTAAACTACACAAGCTAATAACTGACATTACCATGGACATAAGCAGAAACATTACGGCATGGTGCCAGCCACGACTGTTTCTGTTAAAGCATAAACACAAAAATAACAGAAAGCCTCTGTAACCCAATAACTAAACATGGTATCCTTAGAACTCTCATAAATAATATATAAAAGTCTAGTGATTCATGAATTTGGAAAACAAAGCTCTATGGGGGCCAGCTTCCCATCTAGCCGGAGACCACTGCCTCATGAGAGTTAGGATGGAATACTGCCTAGCTTGGCAGCTGGCTCTAAATGACTGTGCGATGCGTTAGACTCCCTACATAATTAAAAATTATGTAGGAGTCTAAATTCTGCTTAGTTCTTACATAAGCAGAATCTGTACAGCAAAAGAGAAGAATAAAATTTTTTTTTTGAGACGAACAAATTTTTTTTCCTACATAATTAAAAACTATGTAGGAGTCTAAATTCTGCTTAGCTCTTACATAAGCAGAATCTGTATGGCAAAAGAGAAGAACAAATTTTTTTTTTTTTTTGAGACGGAGTTTTGCTCTTGTTGCCCAGGCTGGAGTGCAATGGCGTGATCTTGGCTCACTGCAACCTCCACCTCCTGGGCTCAAGCGATTCTCCTGCCTCATCCTCCTGAGTAGCTTGGATTACAGGCATGCACCACCATGCCTGGCTAATTTTGTATTTTTAGTAGAGATGGAGTTTCTCCATGTTAGTCAGGCTGGTCTCGAACTCCCAACCTCAGGTGATCTGCCTACCTTGGCCTCCCAAAGTGCTGGGATTACAGGCGTAAGCCACTGCATCTGGCCAAAACTTTTTAAAAATAATTAGTCTGAATTAAATATACCAAGAAGCAAATGCTGGCAATTTTTTTTTGGCTTTCAGGGATAGTTTATTTCTATTCATTTTTAACAATCTTTAACAGGCTTCACTACCTTCTAGCTCCAGGCACTTATTCTTTGACATCTTCAGCAACATCCTAATGAGTCTCCTGGCTTCCTCACTTAACTCACAACCCAACCCATTCTCCACAGAGCAGCCAGAGTAAACTCTTTAAAAATACGTAAATCATATTAAATCAATCCCTCCCTAAAATCATTCATGCCTTTGTCATCAGAGAGATCAAAAACCTCAATCTCCTTTCCACAACTGACAAGTCCCTGCAAACAGCGGACTGCATTTCCCATCTCATCTCTATGCTTTTCCTCTCACTCGTCTCTCTGCTTTTCCTCTCACTCCTCTTTATTCTTTTCCTCTCACTGCATACTGTTGTGGGTAGCAGTGGTTCATTCATTTTCAAGCTATAAGTTGGTTCATTTTATAAACACACAAAACATGAATGAGCTGTTCAACTGCTGATGGACATTTCAGGTGTTTCCAATGTTGGCAACCATGAATAATGCTGCTGCACACATTCTCGTATGTAGGTACACATATTTGTGCATTTCTGTTGGGTATATAGCAAGGAGTGAAATTGCTAGCTTAAAGGGAAAGTTTTTATTCAGCTTTATTAGACAGTACCGAATAGTTTTGCAAAATGGTTGTACCAGTTGACACTCAAACAAGAGAGAATGAGAGTTAACTGTACGTTCTCTCCAGCATTAACTGTTGTTAGTCTTCGGGTTTTAACCGGGCTGTTGTTGTAGCTCATTGCCGCTCTCTCCCTACGGGCATTTGTTGTTATTGTTGTTGTTGATGTATAATTATATTCAGTTTGTGGCTTGCTTTTTTATTGTGTGTTCCTTGAAAGAAGTTTTAATTTTGATTAAATGTAGTTGTTTTTTTCTTTCGTGATTTGTTCTGAGTTCTCTCTAGGAAAACTTCGCGTAACCACAGGTTGCAAAGATATTCTGTATTTTTCCAGGAGCTTTATAGTTTCAGCTTTTCAATTTAAAAATGTAACATGTTTCAAGTAAATTTTTATATATGGCATAACATATGGACCAATTTTCAATCATTTTAATATAGATATTTAATTGATTCTGTGCTTTTGGCTGAACGTTCTCCTCACCTTATTGAATTATTTTGTCGCAGCTGAGCACAGCGGCTCACACATAAAACTGCAGCACTTTGGGAGGCGGAGGCAAGAGCATCCCTTTAGCTCAGAAGTTCAAAACCAGTTCTGGCAACTTGGCAAAACCTTGTCTCTACAAAAAATACCAAAATTAACTGGGTGTGGTGGCATGCACCTGTAGTCCCAGCTACTCAGGAGGCTGAGGTGGGAGGATCACCTGAGCCAGGGAGGTTGAGGCTGCAGTGAGCCACGATCATGCCACCACACTCCAGCCTGGGTAATAGAGTGAGACTCTGTCTTGAAAAATAAAAATTAAAAAATAATTTTGTTGCATTTTTTTGAAAATTGATTGACCATGTATTGTGGAGCTATATCTGAAATCTCCATTCTGCTCTGTTGATCAGTCTGTCTATCCACATGTTGATTTCACATCTCATGATAGCTCTATAATGTGCTTTAAAATCAGGTGGAGTATGCTATCCAATTTTGTTATTCTTTTTGAAATTGTTTTGCCTATTCTGAGTCCTTTACATTCCATATATATGTCGGAATCAACTTATCAATATATACTCCCCCTCAAAAAAATTCTAACCCTGCTGCAACTTTGAAATTCAATTGCATTTATGGACGAATTGGGAAAAATTAATGACTTTACAACTATGAGGATTATATATCTCTCCACGTACTTAGGTCTTTCTTGTTTTCTATTTCTTGATATTTATTTTATTGGAACTGATCTCTATAAATTCGTCTGTATATAGAAATACAGAAAATTTATATATATATATACCTCATATCCTGAAGTCATGTTGATTTCAACTTATCCAATTTAGTATAAATGTAGATTTTTTCTTAGATTTTTGTGAGTTTTCTATATAAAATCATGTTACTTGCGAATATAGTTTTACTTCTTCATTTCCAATATTTCTTCTCTTTTATTTTTGTCTTTTTTTTCCTTATTGCATTGGATTAGATATTTAGTAGAATAATTAATGCAAGTGGTGAGAGGGGACATATTCGCTTTGATTCTTATTTCGGGGGAAATGAGTTCAGTATTTTACCATTAAGTGTAATGTTAGTTGTAAGATTTGCACAGATACCCTGTTTTTTTTTTGTCATCATGAATGAATGTTGGATTTTGTTAAATGTTTTTTCTGAATCTTGAGATGATCATCTGAGTTTTCTTCTTTAAATTATATTGATTTTTTTTCAAACTTTAACATAATAGTTTTGGGATAAACCTCACTTTGTGATGATACATTATTTTTCTATAACATTAGATTTAATTTACCAAAATTTTGTTCTAGATTTTTGCATTCATGTTAATGAGGGATGCTGGTGCGTGTGTTCTTGTCAGAAGCTCTTGTCAGAGGTTTGTATTAGGGTTTTCTAAAAGCTTTTTTATGATTTGAATTATTTCTTCCTTAAATGTTTCATAAGAATTCATCCATGAAGCAGTCTGGGATGATGTTGACCAGGGATAGAAAGGAAAACTGTGCCCATTTTTAAATGAGCCTCCTTATTGCCAAACAGCCGGCTCCTGTGCTTTCTCCACAGCCTGGCTCAGTTCCACAGACCATCCTGGGCCACCTCTGCCTTCAGGGCCTCTTTGACTTCCTCCGGTCCTCATGTGAAATATGTATTTGTTGCCATTGTTCCTCCTTTTGTTTGCCATTTTCCTCATAATTTATTGTGTGGTTTCTTATGTTTTATTAGTATTCTCCCCCTTCCCCCACGTACATCAGTATGTCCTAGAACAGGTCCTACCCTATAAGCTTCCGTGTTTCTAACTCTCGGTGGGGTAACATACACACAGGGAGTCTCAGAAAATGACTTTGGAAGAGGTTAAGAGTGACGGAGATTATAACCAGTAATATGAGTTCATATTACCAGTTTACAGCACAAATGCAGAGAAAACTTATTTTTGCTTGTTTCTGATTCCAGCTCCCAAATACTACATACACACACACACACACACACACACACACACACACACACACACACATATGCTCTTCCTCTCCGAAGCCTTACTCTTAACCACACAAATTGTTCAATAGCCCCTAAGGGTTATTTAGGCCTAAAATATCAATGCTGAGTTTCAATGCTAGACAGAGAGAAGAACAGATAAATCTGATTTGTCTAATTGTACAGTTACTTTTTTTAACTTTTATTTCCAGTTCAGGGATACACGTGCAGGTTTGTTACATGGGTAAACTTGTGTCATGGGGGTTTGTTGTACAGATTATTTCATCACCCAGGTATTAAGCCCGGTACCCATTAGTTATTTTTCCTGATCCTCTCCCTCCTCCCTCCCTCCACCCTCCAAAAGGCCCCAATGTGTGTTGTTCCCCTCTGTGTCCATGTGTTCTCATCATTTAGTTCCCACTTATAAGTGAGAATATGCAGCATTTGGTTTTCTATTCCTGTAATTGCACAGTTACTTGGTTGCTTTAATTGTTAAGAGAACTGCCTTAGCGTCAGATGGACACATCTCCATTTCCCTGGTCCTTGCTGGCCTGGCTCCCCCCAGCATTGCAGTCATGCCCCATGGTTGGCTTCAAAGTCAGGGCTCATGTGCGCACATGCCCAGCAGTTGCTCCTCATACATAGTGTTTATGGCAGCATCTGAGAGAGCTTCCTGTCTCAGCGCAGGCTGTGCCAGAACTAGACCTCCCACACAACCCTCGACCTATGCTAAGGCCAACAAACTCTTCCCTCCTCGTATGTTCCCTTTAGGCTTTGCTGAACCTGATGTCCTTTTTTCAATTTTTATTTATTTTTTGAGACAGAGTCTCACTCTGTTGCTCAGGCTGGAGTGCGGTGGTGCAGTTATGGCTCACTGCAACCTCAACCTCCTGGGCTCAAGCGATTCTCCCACCTCAGCCTTCCAAGTAGCTGGGACTATAGCCATTTGTGTAGAGACGGAGTCTTGCTATGTTGTCCAAGCTGGTCTCGAACTCCTGGCCTCAAGCAATCCTCCAGCCTCAGCCTCCCAAAGCACTGGGATTACAGGAGTGAGCCACCATGATGTTCTTTTCTCTGAGCCAATCTTGGCAAATGCCTCTGTGATTCACGTAGATTTTTCTAACTTTCACTCTCAGGGTTACATATTTCACTCTCCCTCCAGCTCCCAGTAAAGATATACAAAATCACTGTTGAAAAGAAATAAAATGAATCTGCAAAGCCAAGACTTCAGCGTAAGTTGAAAGAAAAAAATGTGTCAATCAACGGCGCGCATGTATAAATAACAGCCAGAACATCTGCCCTGCTCCAATAAAACAAGGCCATTTGCAGGTTTATTTCTAGACTGGCGACAGATGTAGAAAACTGTTGCGGTGCAGTGGTGCCAGCCGAAGACCTACCTAACAAGCCAGTTCCTGTGCTCCACTGAGAAAATTCACATAATAACTAAGATCTCCACTGTATCTTTTTCTCCAGGGAAAGAAAACATTGATCAGTGATCACAAGTCCCCTGTTGGCCTGGGGGTTGTACTTCTCATTGGAGTGGAAGGAACCACCTTCTGATTTTCATATCTCAATTCTATGAGGTGATTATATCCACTGAGTAGAGTTCTGATCTCTGTGCTGTCAGATCAGGTTCCCGATCCTGCATTCTGGAAAACTCAAACCTGGTCTGTGTTGAATTTGCCAAGGTAAAGCCAATCAGCTTTTTCCAAGTGATATTTAGCTTTCTTACAAGCACCCTTTCTTCAGACTGCAACACACACACACACACACCACACACACACACCACACATTGGTCACAATTGGAGAATGCAAAACTCAATATTTTGAAAACTTATAAATAAAAGAAAACATTCAAGCATTTATTATGTCATTTTTTACCAACAATTTTAGGGAGTAACCAAATACAAGATGAGAAGAATATATGAAAACAAACAATAAAATTGAATACAGTAATTTAGCAACTTCTCATGAATTAATGAATGACACTGATATTTAAATGGCTACTGACACAATTTTAAAAAAGATAACCAGAAATACATGATTCCTGATGAGAAATACATAACTTCAGAAATAGTCTTGTCCTCCCAAAATTAAATAAACCAATCAAGCAAAATCATATCAAGCTTTTATATTCAACTACCAATTTATTTAAAAAATACTGAAGATGGAGGAAGACATTGTAAAGCAGACCAGGATGTAATCTGGAAAATCCACACTGTGATTGTCAAAAGTTCTATAGAAAAGATAATCTATTTTCTTCAATAAATAAATTGTAAGAGAAAAAGAAGATGGATGAGAATCTAGAGAGCAAAATAAATGTAAACCAAGTCTTTTTTTTTTTTTTTTTTTAGATGGAGTCTTGCTCTGTCACCAGACTGGAGTGCAGTGGCAAGATCTTGGCTCACTGCAGCCTCCACCTCCCAGGTTCAAGCAATTCCCCTGCCTCAGCCTCCCAAGCAGCTAGTACTACAGGCGCGTGACACCATGCCTGGCTAATTTTTTGTACTTTAGTAGAGACGGGGTTTCACCGTGTTGGCCAGGATGGTCTCAATCTCCTGACCTCACGATCTGCCAGCCTCAGCCCCCGAAAGTGCTGGGATTACACGCATGAGCCACCACGCCAAGTCCAATGTTAGCCGTGTCTTAACCAATCATACCAGGAGACACATTGGATCCCGATTGGAACAAATTATTTTTTAAATGACATTTATAAGATGACAGAAAATGTTAATATGGACATGATATTTTATAAGTTAAGGAATTGCTAAATTTTTATATGAGATAGTCATTTGGTGGTTGTTCTATTTAGAGTTCTTAGCTTCTCGAGATATCCTAAAAATTTTCAGGATAAAACTACATAATGTCCACGGCTTGCTTACTATGGGGGCCGGGAACTGGCGGGGTGTAGATGAAGCAGGATCATCTTCAACTGATGATTTTGGAACCTGGGTGATGGAAACACAGGTATTGGTACACTATGAAGTCAAATTTACACATATTCGAAATGATTATTCAATATGAAAATTGAAAATACTATTTTTCATAATAAAAAGCTTATAAGTTCACAATAATAGCAGCAATCTGGAAATCCTCAGGTGATATTTGTCACAGAATAATTGATTCAAGGTAGAACTTGTCGGACCCCATGCTGTGCTGTGTATGAACAAAAGCAGAGTTCATTTTGTAGTTGTCAGATTCTTTTTATAACCTCAGGAAAAAAAAGTGGATAACAGGACTGAAATATAGTGGTGTTACACTGAGAACCATTGAATTTTAAAGGTAGTAAAGAAAATATTAACGACAGTTTTAAGAAATTCTATATACCATATGCTAATAAGTTGTTTTTATGCGTTTTCTAGGGTGGTAATTCAAGCAAAATTTGTTAACATGAATGAAGACTATAATTTTTGCCATGTACGCACAAACATCTTACATATCAAGGAGAAATATAGCAATAAGAAGACATTAAAACAGCAAAATTTGAAAAGCTTTCAAATTTATTGTTTATTGGGTACAAAGAGGTATAATTTAAAATATATTTCCAGATTCCCGAAATACATCACCATAACTGAGTTAACTAATACACTCTCCTTTGGCCAATGATACGTATTACCCGAAAAGATCATAGAAAGGAGACTTTTAGACTGATCATCATGGCGGACGGGAGGCAGGACTAGATTGCAGCTCCTGACGGGGCAGCGTGCGGGGCTCGCACTGTGAATTTTAGCTCCAGATGGACTGCAGGAAGAAACCAGCAGTCCTGAGAGGACCCGCAGACCCTCTGAAGGAAGCGGACTGCTCCTGCGGGACCCGGGAGACCCCCGCAAAAGTGTGAGTGCCCCAACTGCAGAAGTGGGAGAGGGAGACCCTCCTCTCCCAAACACACACCCCCACTGGGGAAGCTGGAGGTCTGTTTGCGGGAGAATTTCCAACTTTACCTGGAGCTGAGTCCGTCTGGAGAGCCCAGTGAAGTACAGGGGTAGAGGAAGCGGCGGAAAGGCCCGCGGAGCTCGCTGGGTCCCCGAGCAGCCCATTCCTGCCTGCTCCATCGGGATCCATCGGGAGAGGAGGCGGGTAAAACTCCACAGGGAGAAGGAAATCTCTAGCTGAGCTTTGTAACAATTTGAACTGGGTGAGAATCCTCCTGGCCAGAACTAGGGCAGGGCACGAATCTGGGGTGCTGACTCCACAGGCGGGGGAAGAACCAAGCCTTTTTCTCTCGCAGCTGGGAGGCGGGTAGCCTGGGGCAGGTTTTCAAGCCCGTATCCCTCTCCGCCTGGAAACGGACTGGGGCTGTTGCGGGGTGCACGGTGGGAGTGAGACCGGCCCTTAGGTTTGGGTGGGAGCTGGGTGAGCCCTGTGACTGCCGGCTTTCCCCTACTTCCCTGACAACCTGCATGACTCAGCAGAGGCAGACATAATCCTCCTAGGTACACAACTCCAGCGACCTGGGAATCTCACCTCCAGCCCCCACAGCAGCCGCAGCAAGGACCGCCCAAGGAGAGCCTGAGCTCAGACGTGCCTACCCCACCCTCACCTGAGGGTCCTTCCCTACCCACCCTGGTAGCAGAAGACAAAGGGCATATCATCTTGGAGTTCTAGGGCCCCGCCCACCGCCGGTTCCTCTTCACACTACCACAGCTGATGCTCTCTGGAAAGCGCCACTTCCCGGCAGGAGGCCAAACAGCACAAAAATAGAGCACTAAACCCTCACAGAGTCCATTGCACTCTCCCTGCCTCCCATCGCCACCTCCACCAGAACAGGTGCTGGCATCCATGGCTGAGAGACCCATAGACGGTTCACATCACAGGACTCTGTGCAGACAACCCCCAGTACCAGCCTAGAGCCGGGTAGACTCGCTGGGCGGCTAGACCCAGAAGAGAGACAACAATCACTGCAGTTTGGCTCACAGGAAGCCAGATCCATAGGAAAAGGGGGAGAGTATTACATCAAAGGAAAACCTCGTGGGACAAAAGAATCTGAACAACAGCCAAATGAGAAGGAACCAGAAAACCAATTCTGGTAATTTGACAAAACATGGCTCTTCGACACTCCCAAAATCACACCAGTTCACCAGCAATAGATCCAAACCAAGAAGAAATCCCTGATTTACCTGAAAAAGCATTCAAAAGGTTAGTTATTAACCGAATCAGGGAGGGACCAGAGACAGGCAAAGCCCAACGCAAGGAAATCGAAAATATGACACAAGAAGTGAAGGGAGAAATATTCAAGGAAATAGATGGCTTAAAGAAAAAACTAAATCAAAAATTCAAGAAACTTTGGACACACTTTTAGAAATGTGAAATGCTCTGGAAAGCCTCAGCAATAGAATTGAACAAGTAGAAGAAAGAAATTCAGAGTTCAAAGACAAGGTCTTCGAATTAGCCCAATCCAACAAAGACAAAGAAAAAAAGAATAAGAAAATATAAACAAAGCCTCCAAGAAGTCTGGGATTATGTTAAACGACCAAACCTAAGAATAATCTGTGTTCCTGAGGAAGAAAATTCTAAAAGCTTGCAAAACATATTTGGAGGAAGAGTCGAGGAAAACTTCCCCAGCCTTGCTATACACCTAGACATCCAAATCCAAGAAGCACAAAGAACACCTGGGTAATTCATTGCAAAAAGATCTTTGCCGAGGCGCATTGTCATCAGGTTATCCAAAATTAAGATGAAGGAAAGATTCGTAGGAGCTGTGAGACAGAAGCACCAGGTAACCTATAAAGGAAAACCTATCAGATTTCTCAGCAGAGACCCTACAAGCTAGAAGGGTCTGGGGCCCTATCTTCGGCCTCCTCGAACAAAGCAATTAACAGCCAAGAATTTTGTATCCAGTGAAACTAAGCATCACATATGAAGGAAAGAAACAGTCTTTTTCAGACAAACAAATGCTGAGAAAATTCACCATTACCAAGCCACCACTACAAGAACTGCTAAAAGGAGCTCTAAGTCTTGAAACAAATCCTGGAAACACATCAAAATGAACCTCTTTAAAGCATACATCACACAGGACCTATAAAACAAAAATAAAAGTTAAAAAACAAAAACAAAAAAACCCTAAGTACACAGGCAACAAAGAGCATGATGAATGCAATGGTACTTCACATTTCAATACCAACATTGCATGTAAATGGCCTAAATGCTCCACTTAAAACATACAGAACTGCAGAATGGATAAGAACTAACCAACCAACTAGCTGCTGCTTTCAGGAGACTCACCTAACACATAAGGACTCACATAAACTTGAACTAAAGGGGTGAGAAAAGGCATTTTATGCAAATGGACACCAAAGACGAGCAGGGGTGGCTATTCTTATATCAGACAAAACAAACATTAAAGCAACAGCAGTTAAAAGAGACAAAGAGGGACATTATATAATGATAAAAGGTCTCGTCCAAAAGAAAAAGATCACAATCCTAAACATATATGCACCTAATGCTGGAGCTCCCAGATTTATAAAATAATTACTACTAGACCTAAAAATGAGATAGACAGCAACACAATAGTAGTGGGGAACTTCAGTACTCCACTGACAGCACTAGACAGGTCATCAAGACAGAATGTTAACAAAGAAACAAGGGATTTAAACTATACCTTGGAACAAATGGACTTGACATATATATACAGAACATTTCATCCAACAACCACAGAATACACATTCTATTTAACAGCACATGGAACTTTCTCCAAGATAGACCATATGATAGGCCACAAAACGAGCCTAAATAAATTTAAGAAAATTGAAATTATATCAAACACTCTCTCAGACCACAGTGGAATAAAACTGGAAATCAACTCTAATAGGAACCTTCAAAACCATGCAAATACATGAAAATTAAATAACCTGCTCCTGAATGAGCATTGGATTAAAAACGAAATTGACATGGAAATTAAAAAATCATTTGAACCAAACAATGACACAACTTATCAAAACCTTTGGGATACAGCAAAGGTGGTGCTAAGAGGAAAGTTCATAGCCCTAAACACCTACATCAAAAAGACTGAAAGAGTACAAACTGACACTCTAAGGTCACACCTCAAGGAACTAGAGAAACAAAAGCAAGCTAAACCCAAACACAGCAGAAGAAAGGAAGTAACCAAGATCAGAGCAGAACTAAATGAAATTGAAACAAACAACAAACAATACAAAAGATAAATGAAACAAGAAGCTGGTTCTTTGAAAAGATAAATAAAATTGATAGACCTTTAGAAAGATTAACCAAGAAAAGAAGAGAGAAAATCTAAATAACTTCACTAAGAAATGAAACAGGAGATATTACAACTGACACCACTGAAATACAAAAGATCATTCAAGGCTACTATGAACACCTTTACATACATAAACTGGAAAACCTAGAAGAGATGGATAAATTCCTGGAAAAGAATACAACCCTCCTAGCTTAAAATCAGGAATATTAGATACCTAAACAGATCAATAACAAACAGTGAGATTGAAATGGTAATTTACAAATTACCAACGAAGAAGGTCCAGGACCAGACAGAGTCACAGCAGAATTCTACCAGACATTCAAAGAAGAATTGATACCAATCCTTTTGACACTATTCCACAAGATAGAGAAAGAAGGAACCCTCCCTAATTCATTCTATGAAACCAGCATCACCCTAATAGCAAAACCAGGAAAGGACATAACCAAAAATGAAAACTACAGACCAATATCTTTGATGAACATAGATGCTAAAATCCTTAACAAAATACTAGCTAACCAAATCCAACAACGTATCAAAAAAAATAATCCACCATGGTCAGGTAGGTTTCATATCAGGGATGCAGGGATGGTTTAACATATACAAGTCAATAAATGTGATACACTACATAAACAGAATTAAAAATAAAAATCACATAATCATCTCAACAGAGGCAGAAAAAAGCATTTGACAAAATCCAACATACATTTATGATAAAAACTCTCAGTAAAATCAGCATACAAGGAACATACCTTAATGTAATAGAAGCCATCTATAACAAACCCACAGCCAACATAATACTGAATGGGGAGAAGTTGAAAGCATTCCCTCTGAGAACTGGAACAAGACAAGGATGCCCACTCTCACCACTTCTCTTCCTCACAGTATTGGAAGTCCTATCTAGAGCAGTCAGACAAGAGAAAGAAATAAAGGGCATCTAAATCGGTAAAGAGGAAGTCAAACTGTCACTGTTTGCTGACGACTTTATCATTGACCTCAAGAACCCTCAAGGCTCCTCCAGAAAGCTCCTAGAACTGATAAAAGAATTCAGCAAAGTTTCCAGATAGGAGATTAATGTACACAAATCAGTAGCTCTTCTATACACCAACAGCGACCAAGTGGAGAATCAAATCAGGAACTCAACCCCTTTTACAATAGCTGCAAAAAAGTTAAAATACTTAGGAATATACCTAACCAAGGAGTTGAAAGACATCTACAAGGAAAACTACAAAACACTGCTGAAAAAAATCATAGATGACACAAACAAATGGAAACACATCCCATGTTCATGGATGGGTAGAATCAATATTGTGAAAATGACCATACTGCCAAAAGCAATCTACAAATTCAATGCAACCCCCATCAAATACCCCCATCATTCTTCACAGAATTAGAAAAAACAATTCCAAAATTCATATGGAACCATAAAAGAGCCCACATAGCCAAAGCAAGACTAAGCAAAAAGAATAAATCTGGAGGCATCACACTACCTGATTTCAAACTATACTATAAGGCCATAGTCAACAAAACAGCATGGTAGTGGTATAAAAATAGGCATATACACTAATGGAACAGAATAGAGAACCCAGAAATAAACTCAAATACTTACAGCCAACTGATCTTTGACAAAGCAAACAAAAACGTAAAGTGGGAAAGGACACCCTTTTCAAAAAATGGTGCTGGCATAATTGGCTAGCCACATGTAGGAGAAAGAAACTGGATCCTCATCTCTCACTTTACACTAAAATCAACTCAAGATGGATTATGGATTAAGGACTTAAACTTAAGACCTGAAACTATAAAAATTCTAGAAGATAACATTGGAAAAACCCTTCTAGACGTTGGCCTAGGCAAGGATTTCATGACCAAGAACCCAAAAGCAAATGCAATAAAAACAAAGATAAATAGCTGGAACCTAATTAAACTAAGGTGCTTTTGTATGGCAAAAGGAACAGTCAGCAGAGTAAACAGACAACCCACAGAGTGGGAGAAAATCTTCACAGTCTATACATCTGACAAAGAACTAATATGCAGAATCTACAATGAACTCAAACAAATCAGTAAGAAACAAACAAACAATCTCATCAAAAAGTGGGCTAAGGACATGAATAGACAATTCTCAAAAGAAGATATACAAATGGCCAACGAACATAGGAAAAAATGCTCAACAACTAATAATCAGGGAAATGTGAATCAAAACCACAATGTGATACCACCTTACTCCTGCAAGAATGGCCATAATCAAAAAATAAAAAAACAGTAGATGTTGATGTGGATGCAGTTAACAGGGAACACTTCTACGCTGCTGGTGGGAATGCAAACAGCCACTATGGAAAACAGTGTGGAGATTCCTTAAAGAACTAAAAGTAGAACTACCATTGGATCCAGCAATCCCACTACTGGGTATCTACCCAAAGGAAAAGAAGTCATTATATGAAAAAGATACTTGCACATGCATGTTTATAGTGGCACAATTCACAATTGCAAAATCGTGAAACCAACCCAAATGCCCATTGATCAATGACTGGATAAAGAAACTGTGAGATAGATATATATATGTATATATATATATGATGGAATACTATGCAGCCATAAAAAGGAATGAATTAACAGCATTTTCAGTGACCTGGATGAGATTGGAGACTATTATTCTAAGTGATGTAACTCAGGAATGGAAAACCAAACATTGTGTGTTCTCACTGATATGTGGGAGCTAAGATATGAGGATGCAAAGGCATAAAAATGATACAGTGGACTTTGGGGACTTGGGGGGAAGAGAGGGAGGGGGGTAAGGGATAAAAGCCTACAAATATGGTGCAGTGTATACTGCTGAGGTGATGGGTGCACCAGGATCTCACAAATCATCACTAAAGAACTTACTCATGTAACCAAATACCACCTGTACCCCAATAACTTATGGAAAAATATAAAAAAAGAAAGGAGATCTTTATATTTAAGTATGTGTAGTGTATATATCTATATCTGCATATATATATATCTGCCTCTTTATCCATATATATTTAGCCATATATATATATAAATAAATAGATCATAAAAGTAAAGGGTATATTTACTTGCACTTTCTATGATTTTAGCAAAATATATAACATTGATATATGATTAGGCTGATGCTATTATTTTAAAAGAATCATGGAGGAAGTAAAAGTAAAACCAAAAACTATATAATCATCTCAATAGATGCAGAAAAAGCTTTTGATAAAATCCAACATCCCTTCATGATAAAAACCCTCAACAGACTAGGCATTGAAGGAATGTACCTCAAAATAATAAGCACCATTTGTGACAAAACCACAGCCAACATCATACTGAGTGGGCAAAAGCTGGAAGCATTTCCCTTGAGAACCAGAACAAGACAAGGATGCCTGCTCTCACCAGTCCTATTCAGCACAGTACTGGAAGTCCTAGCAAGAGCAATCAGGCAAGAGAAAGAAATGAAGGGCATAGGAAAGGAAGAAAGCAAACTATTTCTCTTTGCTGATGATATGATTCTATACCTGGAAAATCCTAAATACTCTGCCAAAAGCCTCCTGGAACAATCAGCAACTTCAGTAAAGTTTCAGGATACAAAATCAGTGTGCAAAAATCAGTAGTATTTCTATTCACCAATAACATTCAAGCTGGGAGCCAAATGAAAAACACAATCCAATTTACAATAGTAGCATAAAAAATTAAATACCTAGGGATACAGCTAACCAAGGAGGTGAAAGAGCTGTACAAGGAGAACTACAAAACACTGCTGAAAAATATCAGAGATGACACAAATAAATGAAAAAATATTCCATGCTCATAGATTGGAATAATTAATATCATTAAAATGGCCATCCTGCCCAAAGCAATGTACAGATTAAACACTATTCCTAACAAACTACCAACATCATTTTTTCACAGAATTAGAAAAAACTATTCTAAAATTCATATGGAACCAAAAAGAGCCCAAATAAACAAGCGATCCTAAGCAGAAAGAACAAAGCCAGAAACATCTTATTACCCGGCTTCAAAATAGACTACAAGCCTACAGCAACCAAAAAAGCGTGATACTAGTACAAAAAAGACATGTAGATCATTGGAACAGAGCAGAGAATCCAGAAATAAAGCCACACACCTACAACCGTCTGATCTTTGACAAACTTGACAAAAATAAGCAATGGGGAAAAGACTCTCTATTCAATAAATAGTGTTGGGGTAGCTGGCTAGCCATATGCAAAAGATTGAAACTGGAGCCCTACCTATCAGCACATAGAAACATTAACTCAAGATGGAATAGAGACTTAAATGTTAGACCTCAAGCTATAAAAATCCTAGAAAAAAATCTAGGAAACACCCTTCTTGAAATCAGCCTTGGCAAATAATTTATGGCTAAGCCTTGAAAACCTATCGCAACAAAAACAAAAATTGATAATCGGGACCTAATTACACTAAAGAGCTTCTGCATAGCAAGAGAAACTATCAAGTGATTAGACAACCTGTGGGAGAAAATATTCGCAAACTATGCATGTGACAAAGGTCAAATATCCCAAATCTATAAGGAACGTAAATCAACAACCAAAAAAACAAATAACCCCATTAAAAAGTGGGCAAAGGACATGAACAGACACTTCTCAAAAGAAGACATACAAGCACCCAACAAACATGAAAAAATGCTCAACATCACTGATCATCAGAAAAATGCAAATCAAAACCACAGTAAGACACCATCTCACACCAGTCAGAATGGCTTTTGTTAAAAAGTCAAAAAATAACAGACGTTGGCAAGGCTGCAGAAAAAAGGAGACATTTATACACTGTTGGCGGGAGTGTAAATTCGTCCAGCCACTGGTGGAGAGCAGTTTGGAGATTTCTCAAAGAACTAACAGTTGAACTACCATTTGACCCGGCCATCTCATTCCTGGGTATATGCAAAGAAAAATCAATCATTCTACCATAAGGACACATGTGTGTTCATCACGGTACTATTCACAATGGCAAAAACACGAAATCAACCTATGTGCCTATCGACAGTGGACTGGATAAGGAAAATGTGGAGCATATCCACCATAGAATGCTGTGCAGCCATAACAATGAGGAAATCATGTCCTTTGCAGCATCATGGATGCAGCTGGAGGCCATTATCCTAAGCAAACTAACTCAGGAACAGAAAGCAAATACTGCATGTTCCCACTTACAGGTGGGAGCTAAACACTGAATCCACACGGACACAAGGATGGTAACAATTGACACTGGAGGCTACTGGGGCTGGAGGCGAGTAAGGGCTAAACTACCTACTGGGGATGATGTCCACTACCTGGGTGATGGATTCAGTCATACCCCAAACCTCAGCATAATGCAAGATACCTTTGTAACAAACCTGCCCATGTTCCTCCTTTTTCTAAAATAAAAGTTTTCAAAAAATAAAATTATGAGGCCAGGCATGGTGGCACATGCCTGTAGTCCCAGCTACTCCAGAGGCTGAAGAAGGATTTGGAGTCCAGCCTGGGCAACATAGCAAAATCCTGTGTCTAAAAACATAATAACAATACTATAAAATAAATAATAAAAATAAAAATAATTTTGGGTAAATCTTCACTCAGATTTAACCCTTGTTTGTTTATGTGGCTAGGCATCTGGAAAGCAGGAAACACAGGCAAGCATTGATGCTGTGTCTGAGATCTGCAGGGTAGGCCAGACCAGCTGCAAACTCAGGCAGGATTTCTATGTTACTATCTTGAGGTAGAATTCCTCCTACTCCCAGAAATTTCAGTTTTTGCTCTTAGGGTCTTCGGCTTATTAGAGTAGGCCTACCCACATTATTGAGGGCAACCTGTTTCACTTTTTACCAAGTCAACTTATTGTAAATGTTAATCCCATTCACAAAATACCTTCACAGCAACATCTATAATGATGTTTGACCAAAGTGGGCACTTGAGCCTTGCCAAGTTATACATAAAATTAAACATCACAGGCATATTTTTTCAACCATAAGATTTTTGATTGACAGATACATTTGGGATCAAAGATTATTTGTGCTATATAATTGAAATAGGTTAATAAACATTTTTCATTTTTTAGCAATAAGGAACCATATTTCTACTATGCTATAGAAACTTTGATTACATGAAATGTAATCTTACATGAAATTACTTACTGAGCACCTACCACATGCCAGAGACTATGGTAAGTGCTGATCACATGGCAGTGATCAAGTTCAATGCTGCTCTGAGAAGCCTGTGAGGGGGGAATTTAACCTGGCTGCAGCTGCTGGCTTGCAGGTCGATGGGTGGCCTTTTGATGAGGTGACATTTCAGCTAAGACTAGAATAAGTAAGACTTTGTCAGGTGAAGATGGAGATGGATAAGAACATTCCAGGCAAAGGAAAGAGCATAAACCAAAAGCTAGGAGTTAAGGAAATCGTGGAGTGTTTAGAGAGCTGAATGGAGTCCTGTTTAGTACATACAGCAAAGAGAAAGAGGTAGAAAATCAAGCTGGAAAGATGAGCTGAGGCCAGACCCTTACAAGCTACACTAAGGACTTTTCATTTTTATCTTAAGGGCAGTAACAAATACATGCACTAATCTATCCTGTTATTTTCTATTATGTCAAAGAATGAAAGAGTGTAACTTATTAGAGAGGGAATGAATGCAGTGTAGAACATTACTTGCTGTCATCCTCATTGTTTCAAAACAGAGCATGTGATTAAACAAATCGATGAAGTATCAATTTATCTTTAAAAAGATGATTCCACTAAAATACAACTTCAGTCTAAAGAAACAGATCCATGTCTAATGTGGTCCCGGTTACGACATTTTTGTTTGTGATTCTGATCACTTCAAGAACCCTGCAGTACGTGCACTTTGTTTTGTGAATCAAAATTATGTGGTTGGCTATTCTAATCTAAAAAACAAAAACTCCTGGAGCACCATGAGCACCATGGGTGGGAGCTGGGGTTCAGCTATGTCTTCCTGCTAAAATGACCTGATCACTCCCATCCTGGTGCTCAAATCCATTTATTTTTATAAGGGTTCAGAAGCCTTCTGAGAAAAGAATTCGTGGTAGGTACAAGATTGGGGTTCAGATATACAAGCAAGTCTTATAAAGAAGGGCTGGGAGTGGAGAAACAAAAGGCCAATTATAAGGAATTCCTGTGTGGCCCAGAAGTGTCTTCAACCCAGTGGAAAAACAAGTGTGACAGTGACTCTGTGGGAGTCGCCAGACTTCAGACAGCAGCGATCGTGGCTGTTGAGGAACTGGACTCAACCCTGCCATGCTGGCATCATGCAAGCTTGGAAATGAGCCTAGCAGAAGTGTGGCCTTTGTGGCGGGATCAAAGCAATGGGCTCAGGGCCCGAACTCAGAAGAGGCTGCAGAAGAAAGGGGAGCCTCTGCAGCCCTGTCCCGCAGCAGCAGCAGCAGCAGCATCTTGGAAGTGACCCGGACAACACAGCTGCAGCTGCGGCATGGAGAGCAGGTCAGCAAGAGCAGGTACTGGCCTCCAAGGGCAATAGGAGGATCGTCCGGAATGTGCAGCGATGCTGTGATTTGCTCGAGAAGGGCCTGTGTGCTTGAAGCAGGCTAGTGGTGTGGGTTATTTGTCTACGCCTGCCTTGCCCTGAGGCTTTTAATCAAAGTGCGGAAAAGAGAGCAGCGAAGCTGTTCTGGGAGAAACGTCATGACTGGCAGTTTGAAACATCTCCTGGGGTGTCACTGTCCCAAGCACAAAGCTCAAGCGTTTGTGGCAAGGCCCTATACTTTATGAGAGCTGGAGCAAATGATAGCAACCCAAACCTTAAAGGAGGCTTCACTCCCCAATATTTTACTCACCTCGGATGCTCCACATCAAAGCAGGCCTGTGCTATCGCCGTGAAGACCTGCCTGCGGAGCCAGGATGGTGAGTTGAGGAGGGATCCAGCCTCGGCCGGCCACTGCGCCAGAAACAGCCTCTCCCCATAACCATCAGCCATGATCTAATCATTGGAACCCCAAAGGAAAACTGGAAGGGAAATCCCAGCGGGTTCCTGGGAGCTCCCCCTTCTCAGCAACTTCTAAACTCCATTTTGCTTACAATCCAGAAACCCAGAGGCTTACCAAGGCAAAAAAATTAAAAAAATAAAAAATAAATAAAAATAATTGTCTATCTATGCTGTTGCCTACAAGAGTGGATGGAACCTTCCTTATATTCACATCACTGCAGTGCCATTCTAGTAATTTGCCGAGGGAACTGGACTTCTATAAAGAATGGCTAAACTACTAATCTAAGAGGGAAACTCTCAGTAGCCCACAATGGTTGCATTCTTATTTAGCTGATAATTGGAATATATGTCCCTTTTCACCAGGCCCCTATGATAGACTATGTGAAGATCTGAATGTTATATACAGTTTCTTACTGTGAGTTTATCATTATGCTCAGCAGAAAAAGAAGAACCCCTAAGGGCTGAGCTGTGGGCACATGACATATTCACAATTGTGGGGAATAAAAAAATTAGTGGATTGAAAATATTAAAATACAGTGGTCAAGAAATTCAACACATTAAAAGAATCAGGAAGAAACTTCAGAAACTTCCCCATTACAATTGTCATATTTAATTTAAAATAAAAACTTCAAATTGACTGCCACTAATTCATCTTTTTGGATAAATTGTGAGGAATTTTTTGGTGGAAAAATTACTTAAACCTGGCCTGATGATTATGAAAAAAAATTAATAGAGAAATTTTCTCTTTCTTATGTTACCCTATTGTAATCATGTTCATTTCAATTGTACTTATTTCTGCTTAAGATCATATTTCATTTGCATAAATGAAAAACAAAATCCAATAACTTTACATGAATTTGCTAATCTTAAGGAAATAACCAGCTCCTTTAAACATGAATTAGACAACGGTTTCACACTATCATATTGCTAGACAGATAAGACTTAGAAAAAGAAAGAAAGCCGGTTGCAAAAGACTGTATTTTCTAAATATCTAATTCCTCATGGCATAGTGTGCTTCTGAAAGCAAGTTTTTAATTATTAAAAAAATCAAACAATATCAGACGTTGACTTTGTAAATTAGACTATTGATGAAGTGCCTTTCCACTTCACTACTGTGAAGAGAATGAGTGTGATAAGGCCCCAGAAGTGTTACTTCTCTTTTGTTAGATTTATTACTTCTAAATCAATTCCCTTGCCTTCTCATGTGTGTTTTCACCTCCCTGAGTGGCCAAAACAAACTTTTTTAAAGTTCTGTTCAGAAAAGCAATTATGAGTAATAAGTTACAGTCATAAGCATCAAGGTACAGATAGTTTAAATCTAGAGAGTATTACTAACAGGGCTATGAAAAGAAAATGTTGGGATGATTTTAAAAATTGAAGATCACAACCTGCTATGAATTTGTAGAAATGATTTCAGTGCCATCCATTATATCCTATAGGGAAGAAAATAGAGCACACACATGAAGCTTAATATTTAAAATGGTATTGTAGCATGCATGTAGAGAAGTACACGTATCTTAATTGAATGGGTCAATAAATTTTTACATATGCACTATACATATATACATTTCCATATTGCTAGCACCCAGGTCAAAATATTGAACACTGTATTAGATCCTAGAGCTGACATGAAGCACCACACGCTAGGGGTGTAAGCAACAGAAACTTATGCCTCACAGTTCTGGAGGCTGGAAGTCCAGGATCAAGATGTTGGCAGGGTTGGTTCCTTCTAAGGCTCAGAGGGAGAATCTGTTCCATGCCTCTCCCAGCTTCCGGTGGTTGTTGAGAGTCTTTGGCTTTCCACAGCTCAGAGATTTGTCACCCCAATCTCGCCCTTCATCATCACGTGGACTTCTCCTGTCTCTCTTCACACAGTCTTCTCTCTTTGCATGTCCGTCTGTGTCCAACTTTCTCATTTTTATCAAAACAGCAGTCACACTAGATCAGGGCCCACCCTAGTGATAACATTTTAACTTGATTAGTTCTGTAAATATAAGGTCCCATTCTGAGGCACTGGGGGTTAGGAATTGACATATCTTTTTAGCAGGACACAATTCAACCCATGACAAATGCCTACAACACCTCATGTGGATCCTTCCTACTTCTCAGCATAGACCAAACCCTCCCCACAGAGAAGACCAGCATTGTGACTTGTATCACATAGATTAATTTTGCCTGTTCTTTAACTTCATGGAATCATACACTGTGTACTCTTTTTTGGGGGCTTCTTTTGCTCAACTTGTCTATGACATTCATCCATGTTTCTGTAACAGCGATCACTTGTTATTTTACAGCTGTGTAGTATTTATTCTCTTGAAAATTTTGGTTGTTTCCAGTTCTTGGCTATTACAAATGATGCTGCCACTGGCTGTGGCACACATTGCCATTTCTCTTGAGCATATAACTGCAGAATAGACGTGCTTTAGTAGATACTGCCATACATTTTTAAAGGATGTTGTACCAAACTATGCTCCCATAGACATTTAAAGCTATACCTAACATTACACTTGTTTTTCTTTTATGGTTGATGTATTTCTTGGTCCTATTTTAAAAATTTTCTGCCTACACTATATCATGAAAAAATTTTATGTATTTTTTCCTAGGAGTGTTATCGTTCTTCTTTTCATATCATTCTTCTTTTCATGTCTTAAATTGTTTTTTGTGAACGGCAAGAGGTAGGGGATTAAAGATTAAGGTTCATTTTTTGCTTTACAAATATTCAATTGCTCCTGCACTATTTAGTGAAAATACCATTTTCCCTTATTAAATTGCATCGGCAACTTTGTTGTAAACTAAATGACTTTACTTATGGAGGGGTGTATTTCTAGACCCCCTGTTCTGTTTCAATTGTTTCTTTATTTTTGCACCAATACCATATTGTTTTAATTACTGAAACTTTATAATAAATCTTGAAATACAGTAATGTAATTCCATCAACTTTGATCTTATTTTTCAAGATTATCATGCCTATTCTAGGTCTTTTATATTTCCATGCAAATTTTAGAATCAGTACTCAATTTACATAAGAATTAGTACTCAATTTACACAACTTAGACAAAACCTTAATGGGATTTTTCTTTGTATTTCATGTAATGCATAGATTGACTTAGAAATAGTTGACATGTTAAAAATATTGAGTCTTCCTATCCATGAACATGGAATTTCTCTGTTTATTTAGGTTTCTGTAACTACTGTTAAAATATAAACCATTAATGCTGTAGCTGCTTTGGCTGAAATAAAACAAGGATTCTTTGTAATGAGGCAGAGAGGGTAAAACATGTGAAATCCATTGATTGCTTCATTCAAAGGCCAATGAATGCATTAAATAGGTTGAAGCCAGAAGATATTAAATTGTTATACTTTATGTAAGATATCATTAACGTGGTTAGCTTTATTAAACATGAATGTATTCAAAATACATGAGAATTATTATATGGAACCATAAAATACTTTAATACAAAAGGCTCCCTATTTATCTTGAGGCAAGTATATTTAAAAGAGAATTTTTCTTGTATAAAAAGACAAGTGTTCCAAATTTGCTGTCTTCTTCTATGAGGACAAGTAGCCAGTAGCATGCTGCCTAGCGTAACATTCTCAAACTCAAAATGTGCATCAGAAGCACCTGGACAGCTTGCAAGATACAGATTGCTGGGCCCTACCCCTGCAGTTTCTGATTGAGTAGGTCTGGAGTGTGGCCAAGGGTTTGCATTTATTACAGTTTCCTATGTGAGGTCTATGCTGCTGATCCACGTAGGGTACTTTGAGAGCCATTAACTTAGAACTTAGGGATATTTACACACACACACACTTAATCTGTACCTTTTAGACAAGTGTAACCCCTTAAGGATAAATGAAAATGTAACTATTTTTTTATTGTGGTGAAATATATGCAAAATTTACAATTGTTAAGCCTACAGTTCAGTGGCACTGAGTGCATTGACACTGCTGTGCCACCATCACTAGCATCCACTGAACACCTTGTATTATCCCATACTAAATTTCTACCCACTAAATAATAACTGTCCACTCCCGTTTCCTGCCTCCCCTGGTAATCACCATTCTTTCTGTCTCTATGTATTTGACTACTCTAGGGACTTCATATAAGCAGAATGATTCAACGTTTGTCATTTTGCCTGACTTATTTCACTTAGTGTAATGTTTTTAAGATTCTTCCATGTTGTAGCATGTATCAGAATTGTACTCCATTTTATGGCTGAATAACATAGAAGTCTTTTTTAAAGCCTGTGTTACATAGAGGATATTTTGAATGAATGTGTTTTTATAATGTAATTTGAGAGCGTTGGAAACAATGTGAGTCACCTATAGATACTCTTTCATCTTCTCCTTAAAAGTTGAAAACATAATTTAGAAACTTGTTTTAAAATCTGTCAAATGAAAGTCTCAAGTAGATTTTAAAATCATTTGTCAAAAATACATCAGCTGCCTTATAGTCTGCAAGGAGAATTATTAACATCAGGCAAAACTGAAAATTTCTAAAATCCTCTCCCAATTATTGAATGGAATTGCAAAATGAATGTCAGGGTTTTTAAAAGGAACCAGTTTTTTTTGTTTTGTTTTGTTTTCAAGTTAATTTTTTTTATTATACTTTAAGTTTTAGGGTACATGTGCACAACGTGCTGGTTTGTTAAATATATATACATGTGCCATGTTGGTGTACTGCACCCATTAACTCGTCATTTAACATTAGGTATATCTCCTAATGCTATCCCTCCCCCTTCCCCCCACCCCACAACAGGCCCCAGTGTGTGGTGTTCCCCACTCTGTGTCCAAGTGTTCTCATTGTTCAATTCCCACCTATGAGTGAGAACATGCAGTGTTTGGTTTTTTGTCTTTGTGATAGTTTGCTGAGAATGATGGTTTCCAGCTTCATCCATGTCCCTACAAAGGACATGAACTCATCATTTTTTATGGCTGCATAGTATTCCATGGGGTATATGTGCCACATTTTCTTAATCCAGTCTATCATTGTTGCACATTTGGGTTGGTTCCAAGTCTTTGCTATTGTGAATGGTGCCATAATAAACATACGTGTGCATGTGTCTTTATAGCAGCATGATTTATAATCCTTTTGGTATATACCCAGTAATGGGATGGCTGGGTCAAATGGTATTTCTAGTTCTAGATCCTTGAGGAATTGCCACACTGTCTTCCACAATGGTTGAACTAGTTTACAGTCCCACCAACAGTGTAAAAGTGTTCCTATTTCTCCACATCCTCTCCAGCACCTGTTGTTTCCTGACTTTTTAATGATCGCCATTCTAACTGCTGTGAGATGGTATCTCATTGTGGTTTTGATTTGCATTTCTCTGATGGCCAGTGATGATGAGCATTTTTTCATGTGTCTGTTGGCTGCATAAATGTCTTCTTTTGAGAAGTGTCTGTTCATATCCTTTGCCCACTTGTTGATGGGGTTGTTTGTTTTTTTCTTGTAAATTTGTTTGAGTTTATTGTAGACTCTGGATATTAGCCCTTTGTCAGATGAGTAGATTGCAAAAATTTTCTCCCATTCTGTAGGTTGCCTGTTCACTCTGATGGTAGTTTCTTTTGCTGTGCAGAAGCTCTTTAGTTTAATTAGATCCCATTTGTCAATTTTGGCTTTTGTTGCCATTGCTTTTGGTGTTTTAGACATGAAGTCCTTGTCCATGCCTATGTCCTGAATGGTATTCCCTAGGTTTTCTTCTAGGGTTTTTATGGTTTTAGGGCTAACATTTAAATCTTTAATCCATCTTGAATTAATTTTAGTATAAGGTGTAAGGAAGGGATCCAGTTTCAGCTTTCTACATATGGCTAGCCAGTTTTCCCAGCACCATTTATTAAATAGGGAATCCTTTCCCCATTTCTTGTTTTTCTCAGGTTTGTCAAAGATCAGATAGTTGTAGGTATGTGGCATTATTTCTGAGGGCTCTGTTCTGTTCCATTTGGTCTATATCTCTGTTTTGGTACCAGTACCATGTTGTTTTGGTTACTGTAGCCTTGTAGTATAGTTTGAAGTCAGGTAGCATGATGCCTCCAGCTTTGTTATTTTGGCTTAGGATTGACTTGGCAATGTGGGCTTTTTTTGGTTCCATATGAACTTTAAAGTAGCTTTTTCCAATTCTGTGAAGAAAGTCATTGGTAGCTTGATGGGGATGGCATTGAATCTGTAAATTACCTTGGGCAGTATGGCCATTTTCATGACATTGATTCTTCCTACCCATGAGCATGGAATGTTCTTCCATTTGTTTGTATCCTGTTATTTCCTTGAGCAGTGGTTTGTAGTTCTCCTTGAGGAGGTCCTTCACGTCCCTTGTAAGTTGGATTCCAAGGTATTTTATTCTCTTTGAAGCAATTGTGAATGGGAGTTCACTCATGATTTGGCTCTCTGTTTGTCTGTTATTGGTGTATAAGAATGCTTGTGATTTTTGCACATTGATTTTGTATCCTGAGACTTTGCTGAAGTTGCTTATCAGCTTAAGGAGATTTAGGGCTGAAACAATAGGGTTTTCTAGATATACAGTCATGTCATCCGCAAACAGGGACAATTTGACTTCCTCTTTTCCTAATTGAATACCCTTTATTTCTTTCTCCTGCCTGATTGCCCTGGTCAGAACTTCCAATACTATGTTGAATAGGAGTGGTGAGAGAGGGCATCCCTGTCTTGTGCCAGTTTTCAAAGGGATTGCTTCCAGTTTTTCCCATTCAGTATGTGGGTTTGTCATAGATAGCTCTTATTATTTTGAGATACATCCCATCAATACCTAATTTATTGAGAGTTTTTAGCAGGAAGGGTTGTTGAATTTTGTCAAAGGCCTTTTCTGCATCTATTGAGATAATCATGTGGTTTTTGTCGTTAAGAAATCAGTTTTGATTTCTTTTTGTTAAAGCTCTTCATAAATGATCTTTCTCAGGTACAAAAACTATTAAAATTGAGTAATGATTTTATCAAATAAAGTGAACGTAGGTCTAATTCTTTACATTGCTGTGTACAGAATATTAAGCCAAGATTTTTTTAAATAAGGTATTTTCTAACATACTGTTCTTTCTAAATTATTGATCATATTTTTGTGAAAGCAAAAAGCATTTGCTATTATTTGATAACATATTTTAAAAATATAATTTCACCTTCATTTCATACTTTTCAAATTTTTATTTTTGCATGTTTTAGATAATAAATAATACATTAATAGAGTAATATTGTAAAATCCCCACAAGTAAATAAATATGTATATATCAAAGATACAGACTCAAACATTCTTATTAATAAATGTGTACAATCAAAAATATATGGACAGAGATGTCTGTGTGTCCCTGCGTGTTTCCCTGCTCTAGTATTTAAGGTGTCAAAAATTGTCTTGGTTTCACTTAAGATGATAACTTTGAGGCACAGAAAATACTTTTCTCCTGAGGGTTAAGGGTAGAGTCTTGAGGCTGTGAGGTCACCTACCTTGAGAGTAGCTTGTATCTTTTGTTCTCTAAAGTGTTCAGAATTCAGATACCACCTCCCTCTCCCAGGAAGCAAGTCAAGGAGAACTGTCAGACTGGGTATGTGAAGTGCTGGAGACAGGAGCCATTTCTGCACCAATATTTGAGGTCACTTTCTCAATGGGAACAATTATCTAGTGACTCGAAAGTTTTCAAGTAACTACTTGAACATGTGAAGAGCTAGCTAACAGCATTTCAGCATGCTGATGCTTCCAGTAAACCCATAAAAATAAGTATACATATTTATTTTATCCTTCTGACCTTATGCAGAGACATTTTCACTAGCTACAATAGTTACAGTGGGACTGGAAATATGAGAACAGGTAATATCTATATGGTACCTGGAGAGGCCTGGCCTCCAGCCTCCTTTTAACGTGAAACCAGTGAGAGGAAGTGTCAGTGAGGAAGCTGGGCTCTGGGACCTGGGCCTGGGGTAAATGAGGAGCACACACAATGGGAGAAGGCCTAAGAGTAGCTTCACAGACTTTGGAAACAGAAGTTATGTACATTTTCACACAGGCTTCCTGAGAGTAGCCAGCCGAGATAAGGACATTCAGAAATCCGGTGGCAGAGGTGAGGCTCTGTGTGAACCAATTCTATGATGTTCTCTCATAGGCCTGGGACTTAGACTATTCTGTCCCCGCCCTCTGGATGTGACTGAATTCTGGCCAAGAAGATAGTGGCAGGAGTGATGGCCATGACTTAATAGCCTGCCACAAAACTTCTGCATCGCTGCCCACAATTTTTCTTCCTTGTCTGCGTGGAAGGCCATGGGATTAGAACAGCAGCTCCGGGAAATGAAAGCAGCCTGGAGTCATCGCTTTCTGGAAAGTTGCCAGGGAAAAACCTAAGGAGGACCTAAATGAGACCATCTTATGAGTTTATTTTGTTAAACTGTTGAGATCTGGAGGATTTTTGAAAATTATTATTACTGAAGTACAGCTTAGTTGTTCTGATTCAAACAACACTCCCCTTAATAAGTGATCAGTGTGGCAGCTCCACAGCACACAAAAGGGAGTGTAAGCAAAAAAAAAAAAAAAAAAAAAAAAAAGAGTTTGCCTTTCCTGTCTCAGAATTCAAAGTGCAGGTGAGAAACTTCAAAGGGACCCTGGACATGAGACATTCCCAGGACTTGCCAGAATAGACTCGACTCAAGCCACTCCACTACTTATCACATGCCAGGACTAACGTCACCCTAGGTGCTGACAATAAGGACACAAGAGGTTTGGAAATGGACAAGTAAAAAGAGTGGGCGGGAAGTTGCCCGAGTTTTGGCATCCTTCTATGACACATCTTAGCCATCGACCATTATGAGAATTGAATGAATAAGGTCTGTCGGATTCAAGTATCGGCATCCACCCCTACTTCTGTTACGTGATTACTGAACTTGAGGAGTAAAGGGAGGAGAGGGCCAGTGGTTGAGGCCTCCGTATGTAACCCGGTATTGCATGCCCCGTATGCATACAAAGTATCCATGTTCTGCCTGCAGAAAATCCTGGAAGATAGTAGCAAAATGGGGACAAATGGCATTACTCTATGGTTCTTTGCCTGGGATAGTTTTATCTGGAGATCCTTACCCAACTCCACCCTCATTTAAATCCTTAGAGCTTTATTTTTATTTTTTCTCATGCAAATTTATAGTATATATGAGAAAACTTGTGACATGTATATAATGCATAGTGATCAATTCAGGGTATTCAGGGTGTCCATCACCCAAAGACAATACATCTTTGTTAACTTATAGTCCCCCTACTCTGCTATCATACGTGGAATTTATTTTCTTCTATCTAATTATATGTTTGTGCCTCTAACCACTTCTCTTTATCCTCCCCCTTCCCCCTGCCCTACTCTCCCAGTCTGTTACCTATTTTTCCACTCTCCACTTTCACGTGTTCCAATTTTTTAGCTCTCACATGTAAGTGTGAACACATGATATTTGTCTTTCTGTGCCTGACTTATTTCACTTAATGACCTTAGGTTTCATGCACATTGCTGCAGAACACATGATTTCATTCTTTTTCTATGGCCAAATAGTATTTCATTGTGTGTATGTACATTTTCTTTCTTTCTTTCTTTCTTTCTTTCTTTTTTTGAGATGGAGTCTCGCCCTGTCACCCAGGCTGGAGTGCAGTGGCACAATCTCGGCTCACTGCAACCTCCACCTCCTGGGTTCAAGCGATTCTCCTGCCCCAGCCTCCCAAGTAGCTGGGATTACAGGCGTCTGCCACCATGCCCAGCTAATTTTGTGTTTTTAGGAGAGACGGGGTTTCTCCATGTTGGTCAGGCTGGTCTCGAACTCCCAGCCTCAGGTGATCTGCCCGCCTTGGCCTCCCAAAGTGCTGGGATTAAGGCGTGAGCCACTGTGCCTGGCCATACCACATTTTCTTAATCCAATCATCCACTGACGGCTACTTAGGTTGATTCCATATCTTTGCTATTGTGAATGGAGTTGCAATAAATATGCAATGCTGGTATCCCTTTGAAATACTGATTTTTTTTTGTATTGTTTTGTTTTGTTTTTTGAGATGGAGTCTCCCTCTGTCACCCAGGCTAGAGTGCAGTGGCGAGATCTCAGCTCACTGCAAGCTCCGCCTCCCGGGTTCACGCCATTCTCCTGCCTCAGCCTCCTGAGCAGCTGGGACTACAGGTGCCTGCCACCATGCCCGGCTAATTTTTTGTATTTTTAGTACAGACGGGGTTTCACTGTGTTAGCCAGGATGGTCTCAATCTCCTGACCTCATGGGCTGCCCACCTCGGCCTCCCAAAGTGCTGGGATTACAGGCGTAAGCCACCGTGCCCGGCCTGAAATACTGATTTCTTTTCCTTTGGGTGGATACCCAGTAGTGGAATTGCTTAATCAAATGGTAGTTCTGTTTTTAGTTTTTTGGGGAAATCTCCATATTGTTTTCCATAGCAGCTGTACTAGTTTACATTCCCACCAACAGTGTGTAAGAATTTCCTTTTCTCCACATCCTCACCAGCATCTGTTATTTTTGTCTTTTTTATCATAGCCATTCGGACTGAAGGAAGATGATATCTCACTGTAGTTTTGATTTGCATTTTTCTGATGATTAGTGTATTAGTCTGTTTTCATGCTACTAATAAAGACATATCTGAGACTGGGCAATTTACAAAAGAAAGAAATTTATTGGACTTATAGTTCCATGTGGCTGGGGAGGCCTCACAATCATGGCAGAAGGCAAGGAGGAACAAGTCACGTCTTACATGGATGGCAGCAGGCAAAGAGAGAGCTTGTGCAGGAAAACTCCCATTTTTTAAAACTATCGGATCTTGCAAGACTTATTCACTATCATGAGAACAGCACAGGAAAGACCCACCCCCATGATTCAATTACCTCCCACCAGGTTCCTCCCATGACACATGGGAATTGTGGGAGTTACAATTCAAGATGAGATTTGGGTGGGGACACAGACAAACCATATCATTCCGCCCTGGCCCCTCCCAAATCTCATGTCCTCACATTTCAAAACCAATCATGCCTTCCCAATAGTCCCTCAAAGTCTTAACTGATTTCAGCATTAACTCAATAGTCCACAGTCCAAGATCTCATCTGATTCAAGGCAAGCCACTTCCACTTATGAGTCTGTAAAATCAAAAGCAAGTCAGTTACTTCCTAGATACAATGGGGGTACATACATTGGGTAAATACAGCCATTCCAAATGGGAGAAATTGGCCAAAACAAAGGGGCTACAGGCCCCATGCAAGTCAGAAATCCAGTGGGGCAGTCAGATCTTAAAGCTCCAAAATGATCTCCTTTGACTCCATGTCTCACATCCAGGTCACGCTGATGCAAGAGGTGGGTTCCCATGGTGTTGGGCAGCTACGCCCCTGTGGCTCTGCAGGGTACAGCCTCTCCCCTGGCTGCCTTCATGGGCTGGCGTTGAGCATCTGCGGCTTTTCCAGGCCCACAGTACAAGTTGTCGGTGGATCTACCATTCTGGGGTCTGGAGGACAGTGGCCCTCTTCTCACAGCTCCACTAGGCAGTGACCCAGTAGGGACTCTTTGTGTCAGCTCCAACCCCACATTTCCTCTCTGCACTGCCCTAGCAGAGGTTCTCCATGAGACATGCTAGCCCAGCCCCTGCAACCAACTTCTGCCTGGATATCCAGGCATTTCCATACAACTCATGACGTAACATTGCTTCCCAATATTTTTGAAAGTTCTTCCAGTAGTAGAGGAGATGAAGCATGTAGTTCTGACAGGGTTAGGGTTAGAGCCAAAGGCAGCCCAATACTTCAAAGATAAAATGTCTAACTTAAGTAACATGATTCAGTTTAAAGATTAATGTGAATTTTTCAATCTATTCCATCTCTTTTTCCTGAGAAAAAAAAATCGCTGTTTTAAGTAATGCTTTAGCCATAAGTAAAATCATGCTCCGGGAGGATGCGTTGCATGTATATGTGGTTTCTTGTACCATTCTAAGTATGAGGAAAGACATGGTCCTGTTAGAGAGGCATGGGCCTAAATGATGAAGCCCAAATGTCTTTGTGTGATGTGTGTGACTTCGTGACTCTGCAGTATGTCTCCAGTCTCTCTGACCAGTCCTAACTTGTGCTGTGTCCTGTGCTCCAGCCTTTGACACTTTGACCCTGTTCTGAATGCCAAGTTCTTTCATTCCTGCATGCCTCTGTACACATTGCTTCCTCGGCCTGGGTTTTCTTTTCTTTGCTTATCCAATTATTCACTTGGTATTTGGTCTTCAAGATTCATTCACATTTCACCTTCTCAACAAAGCCCTTTCCCACCCTAGACACTCCCTCCTTTTCGCATTCTCTCCATTCCTCTCTGTTCTCATGTTACGCACCGTATTTCTTTCTATTTCCCCTCATCATACTGGACTTCTTGAGGACAGGGCAGTATCTCATTCATCTTGTACCCTCAGTGCAGAGGAAGATGCCTGGCATATATTGCCTGATCAATAACCAGCTGAATGAGTGACATTTGTTTCTTTTATGCATATAGTCCCCATGCAGGTGTTTTTATCTTTCACTTTATTCTAGTATTATTTTTCCAATGTTTTTTTACATCATATTTCTCACAAGCCTACTAAGATATTCATTAACTATATGAAAAGTTTGTTCTTGTGGCAGTTATGTAATGATTCAATGCTGCACACGTATAAACAGCCCACGCTGAGACATACGATCTTCTTAAGAATTGTTTTCTGCTGCTGATTTGATCTGTATCTCTCAAGACTGTGTTTTCACTTACTTAAATTGAGTGGTTATCCCAGACAGATGGCCCTTACCAATCACAGAAACCAAGTTATTATAAACAAAATCTAATTGCGAAGACAATTTTTGCTCTTTTATTGCGTTTTTTAATATCTTTGTGTTATCCATCTTTCAAAACGCTGGTGGAAAATCATATGGTTCAACTATTTCAACTATCTCATTGTCTGTGCCCAAGAGATTTAAGGTAGGAAAGAAAACATTTTGTGATTTCCATTTGGAGAAAACTGTTCTGTTTTCATTATGTACTAGTATTGAAAACATAGCTTCAGAATATTTAGTTATAAATTTCCTATTTAATAAGCTCATTTTGCTATCAATTTTTTTTCTAGTTACATAGCATAATATTTCTCACATTTAGATCTAACTGTGTTATCCCCCTGCTGAAATCCTTCCTTGGATGGCCTTGAGAATGACAGTCAAACTCCTGAGCACGGTCTCAAGGTCTTTTCAGCCAGGCCTCATCTGTCCCCCAGCTCTGGGTGCACACAGCACTATCACCACTCAGACCAGACCACTCATGCATCCCCACATATTCTCACGTCTCTCTACCTTTACACGTGTCACTTCCTCCACCTATGTTACACACACACACGTGCACAGTCTCACACACCCATGCTCATTCACACCCACACACACTCATGCCCACACGCACACTCACACCCACACACGCACATACACATGCATTTACACCCACACGTGCACACACACACCCATACTCACACCCACTCACACCCACAGGCACACAGTCATGCCCACATACACACTCACACCCACATGCACACACTCATGCCCACATGCACACACCTACACGCACACACTCATGCTCACACACACTCACACCCACATGCACACACTCACACCCATGTGCACACACGCCCACACACGCTCACACCCAAACTCACGCACACACACTGAAGGGAAGGACACACACGCCCACACTCACACACACACTCATGCCCACAGTCACACACTCACACCCACACTCACACACACACTCTGTTACCCTTGCCCCGTTTATGGCCTATTCCTTCTCAGCTCACCCTAAGGGTGGCCTCTTTCTGGAAGCCTTGTCTTTTTTTGGATTGTCAGTGTAACATACAGAGAAATAGATGTATATGGTCAATCCTGAAATTGGTTATTACTGTCTGTTAGTTAAGTCAGCAAATGAAAATACACATTTAGAAATATGCTTATTTGGCCGGGCACGGTGGCTCGTGCCTGTAATTCCAGCACTTTGGGAGGCCAAGGTGGGCGGATTACCTGAGGTCAGGAGTTCAAGACCAGACTGGCCAACATGGTGAAACCCCGTTTCTACTAAAAATACAGAAATTAGCTGGGCGTGGTGGCAGACGCCTGTAGTTCCAGCTACTCTGAAGGCTGAGGCAGGAGAATTGTTTGAACCCGGGAGGCCGAGGTTGCAGTGAGCCAAGATCACACCACTGCACTCCAGCCTGGGCAACAGAGTGAGATTTCGTCTCTCAAAAAAAAAAAAAAAAAAAAAAAGAAATATGCTTATTTGAATGATTTCCCTTGGCTACACACAAAGCCTAAAGTCATCAGAATCCCATGTGCTCCATTCCTCTCGTTATTCTGTTAGCTAGGGCCTTACACTCACCATCTGTCAGACACCAGGTAAAACTAACCCTAGATCATTTTTTCAATATGAAAGAATTAAAAATAGTGTCGTTTTCACCCACAGCTTAGTTGTTACTATTCCTTCCTGAATAGGGTCATTTGCAAACAGGACTGCTCTCCTGAAGACACTTATGACTTGGTGAGAAAGTAAGTCTCAAACACGTGTAAGGAAAGGCGAGCTATGCACACGTGTGTGCACACATGTAATCACGGCATCAGTGAAGGTGCACCCGCAGCGGGGCTGAGGGATCGTCTGTGCAGCTGTGAGTAGCCATCAATACTAGTGTGAAGGAAGGAACGAGGTGGAGTGGATGAGGCAGTTAGAAACTTTTCAGTGGCATGTCTTGAAAGCCCAGTTAAAGAAGAAAAATACCCAAAGAGATGGGACATCTGTGAAAGGCTTGTTAATTTCCAGATAATAAATCTGCTGTAGTAGATGAAATATGCTGGATAAGGGGAAGGTGGAAAGGGGAATATAAGGTCGGGCCCAGGTGGTCTGTGTGTGGGGGAAAGGGAAGGACACAGGGCTGCCCCCCACAGAGGAAGTGGTGTCAGGCTCTGCACATTCTTTGACCAGCCTGATAAATATGGCAGGGAGAGTAGGCCACGCTTGTGCTCAAAGCCAGCCATTCAGTGACATCCCTTCAAGCACACAATGAGATCAAAATCCATGGTGTGGCATGTAAGGCCCTACAGGCTCTGGCCTTTACCTACCATGTAGCCTACTGCTAAGTCTGCTTCAGCTACAGGGACCTCCGGTTTTTCCTGGATCATGTCGAGCTCTGTCCTGCCACAGGGATTTTGCACTTGCTTTTACCTCCGCCTGGCACTCTTTCTCAGCTACTCATGGCTGGCCCTCTCCACCCTTCATGTGGCCACCCAGTATCACCTTGTCAGCAAGCCCTTCTTGACCATTCTAATTCATCCAGCACTTGCCCATCTCCATCCATTTCTAGCCACGGAGATACATTTATTTTCCTATATAGCACTTGTTGCTACCTGACATTATAACAAACGTGTGTTGGCTTACTTGTTTACTGTCTTTCTCTCTACCTATAATGCAAGCCTTCTGAGGGCAAAGACTCCCTTCTGTTGACTGATGTATGACCAGAACCTAGACAAATGCCAGCCTCTGAGTGGGTGCTCAGCAGATCCATTCTGGAAAATGGCCAGGGCAGCGAATGAGCAGAATGAGCATGGGAGGGGAAGTTGTAAGAATTAAGAAAAGTTAAACCCAGAGGACTGTAAACAAGGCACAGAAATAAGCTTTGGGGGACAGAGGCATCTGGTCTAAGATTAAGACTGAAGAAGTCACCTCTGTAAGTCAAGATGAGACTGAAATCTGTCTGCTTTTATTCTCAGCTTCTAGCTTCTTCACTCAACAGCAATTTATTCATTTTTTTCAACACTGTGTGAAGACAGGACTGTCTCCGCCTTACTTCCATTGAATTGTCCATGTGATAGATATCAGATACCAAAGTGGGTTTGAGGCAGACCTCCATGTGCCAATTCCAAAACGAAATTGTGAAAAACAGGGACCTCTCAGCCAGATTCGAGATATAAAAATGACCAGGATACAGGAGTTCGACACCAGCCTGGCCAACATGGTGAAACCGCATCTCTACTAAAAATACAAAAATTAGCCAGGCGTGGTGGCAGGTGCCTATAATCTCAGCTACTTGGGAGGCCGAGGCAGAATCACTTGAACCAGGGAGGCAGAGGTTGCAGTGAGCCAAGATCGCACCACTGCACTCCAGCCTGGGCGACAAGAGCGAAATTTCATCTCAAAAAAACACAAAAACAAACAAACAAAAAACCCAGGATATGGAGAGAACAGAAATGTTTGGAAATATATTTCTTTGCCAGGAGTCGCCTTCTTCATCTCAAGGCTAGTGAAGAGAATCTTCCATGGGAACACCAGAGAGCTCTGAAATGTGTTCTCCACAGTCGGGAGGTGCAAAAGATTAGTGTCTGACTCCCATATTGGGTACACAGATGGTGAAAAATGTGCCCACTCCACACAGCTCCGTGGACATTTTCCTCTCCCAGGACTTACTGATCCAAGACATATGTCTGGGGATCAAATATGAATGACAACAAAACTAGAGAGATGGAGCATTCTGGGTTTTTCCCAAGGGAATTTCTGCAAAGAGCGAGAAGACCCCAACACTGAGATTCTGTTAAGGGTAGGATGCTGCAGGAGTTGAACTGAGGGTGCTGGAGGTAATGAAAAGAAAGGACTGTCGGCAGTGTCAGAGGAATTGCCATTGGAGGGAACACGTGAGGAATCTTCTAAACATCCCCCAACACATCCATGGGAGAGAAGATTTAACCATCTACCAGCTGCAGGGATGATGAAGACACAGACAGATAAAGAAATGTCTTATCATCTTATCTCTGCCCCACCACCTTGCCTTCCCCACTTCGATGTAGGCAGCCATAAAACCACTAGATAGTGGTGGGGAGGAAATGAGGGAGGAGGGATGGTGTAAGCCAACAGGCTTCCTTTCTCTTCCCTCTCTCTCTTAACCAGAGGCCGGTGACCACCCATTTCCAGCCTGAGCATAGACGAAAGGGAAGTTCTACTTTAAATGGAGATGCAAGGATGTAGAATTCCTCTTTCTCTTCTCATCACTTTCCTTCCTGAACAATTCAGTGCAGGAGGTGAGAGATTGATTATATACAGGAGAATTGATCAAATAAGCAAACCTATTTTTAATGATTCTTAATAAAAGGATTATTGTATTACAATAGAGGGAGTTACAAATATGGAAAAGAAGATGACTCGAATAAACTGATGATGTTGGGTTGGAACTGGAGATATCTGTGTGAACTCAAGCCTCAGATGGACAGATACACATAGATTTAACTGTCTGTATACTTATAGATATTTTCTAGATCCCTGCATTGAGAGCATCTGGAAGCAGTGTCACCCCAACATCAGTGAGCACGCCTAACACCCAGGTCTTGCTTCTAAGTAATATTCTCAACTAACTGAAACCAGACCTTCTTGGAGAAATGACTGATTCCAAGAATGGAGCAAGGAAGTCCAAGATGAGGCTGGAATTCTTTGTGTCAGAAGATAAAGAAGTTCTCAAAAAATGTCAGAGACATGTTAAAAAAAAAAAGACAGAGAAGCCAGCTTTAATGCACTCCTACCTGGCAAATTGGAGATAATTTGATCATTAAAATAAATAATAGTAGTAATAAACTATAATCCATTGAATAAAATAGGAAACTAAGAGTTATTTAAATAAAAAATTATTTTAAATAAAAATAAATTAATATATTGAAAATTTGGTGAGGAATGGGGTATTTATACAATCTTGATGTACTGTACTACAGAATACATATTAATTACAAAGGGCAGTTAATCAAGTGATGAAATGACTCTCGTTAGTTCTGTGCCAACCGACAGGATGCGCACGTGAGAACACAGCATCCAGGCAGAGACCAGAGCCAGAACCTAATCACGCAGAAACATCAGAGAAGACAAACGGAGGGATAGAGTGAAATAACTGTAATCTTCAAACATGAAAGTCAAGAAACAAGACGGGGGAATTACTCCAAACTTAAAGGCTAAAGAGACATGAAGCATGCTGCTGATCTGGATTACTTTGCTAAAGCAGAAACTAAAAGTTCCAGTGTTAATTTCCTGATTTTGATGGTTGTATTGGCATTTTTAGGTACAGAGGAGAATATATGCTTGTTTTTAGGAAATACAGACTGAAGTGTTGAGCGCTGATGGGTCATGAGGTCAGCAATTTGCTCCCAAATGGTTCAGGAAAAATTTTCTCTGTGCTGTATTTGCAATAATTCTGTAAATTTGTTATTGTTCTTTAAGAATGAGAACATCATATAACTTTCCTCAAGTATCAAAGTTTTCTTTAACCCATCCTAACCCCAAATAAAAGATCTAGAACCTCTGGACAGCCAAGTTACTAAACCGAGCCAGTCTATTACATTAAAATAGAGAATTCATGGGGCCTGCCATGAGATTTCATCCAGCAGCAAAGGAGTTGTGTCTCTTTTTAGATAAAGCTTATCAAAGTAAAAGAACAAATGTATAATAAAGCTGAAATTTGATTACAATTCTTGCATTTTCTGCACACCAGTTGCAAAACCATTTATCCCTTCATTTAATATAAATTCTGGTGGATGTTCCATGCCCCAAGTTTGCCAGTTACTGAAGTTAAATAGGCAAATAATAACCTTGAGTTGATCATAGCATGGTGGAGAAGACTCACATGTAAAAAAAGCAACATGGCATATGCGTTGTTGTAGAAATATAAAAATATATGCATTGTATATGGCAGTTGAAAGCCAAGGGAAGGAATAATGAACTCTAAATGGGTAATCAGGAAAGGTTTCACCAAAGAGATGAGATTTTGATCTGGGTCTCCTAATTTGAAAAGAAGTAGGCCAGCAAGGCAAGACAACGGCAGAGGGACGTTGGCGGTGGGAGGGATTCTCAGCAACGTGTGGCCTCTTGAAAGGGCTTTGGATGTCTGGGAAACAGAGAAGAGTTCAGCATGAGCGGAAGGCAGTTTACGACAAATGGAATAGGGTGAGAAAGAGATTAGGGTGGGGAGGTCTGATTTGTAAGGATACCCCATCCCTGATTCCACTTCTTTCCAAGATACGTATTTTCACATCAGAAAAACACACCAGTGAAGAATCCATCTCACAGCCGTGTTTTCCCTAAGGGTTTGGCGGGCTGATAAAGGAAGGTGGTGAGTTGGGGGTGGAGCTTGTCCTCCCTGACTTCAAATGGGACTTCTGGGACTGCGGTTGGAGGTCTTGATGAATTGCCATTTACTCTGCCAAATCACCGCTTGGGTAAAAATTCAGATTGTTTTCCAGAAATTATTAAATGCTGTCTTAAACTCGTAATGCAAATTGTCATAGAGAAAAAAAGAATTATATTCTCCAAACTGGGAATTTATTCAAAAAATTCCATTTTCTCATGTTGTTTGGTTACATATCTCCGAAAGCAGATTTAGCTTTCTCTTTGCTTTTCCTGAACTGTAGCTAGGATTATATTTTATGTAGAAATTTAAAATTTCTATATGATCTGAACCAAACAGCTTCCAACTTTGGGGGTTTTGGGTTTTGTTTTTGTTTTGGTCTGAGAGGGTTGAATCATCTAAGTGTTTCCTTTGTCAAACATGCACATGTAGACAAAGAATAAGAGAAAATGAAAAGTAGAAAGATTTATTACAACCTAGATTTCTTCCATTCTACTTCCTCTAGTTAGCATCACCCACATAGTAACTTACTTATCTACGAGTCCTGAAGATAAGCTGAACATTATAAGCATTATTTAAAATATTAAACATTGTGAAAACATAGATATAGAAGCTTATTGAAGATAATGTTTTCAAACAGTTACATAATAATTTGAATATAGGAATCCTAGGAATTTAATTTTTTCTGACATCAAATACTTTAACAACACCAGGGTTTTGGGGTAATCATAGTCCCTCAGGGCTTTCAAATATGCACATTTAGTGAAGTATAGATTGGAAAAACTACAGTGAACACATTGACATTAATCAGTGTATTTAAATATGTTTCCTATTATTGCTGTAATTTGTGGTGCTTTGCTTTTGAGGTGACATGCTGCTCTTGGATTGGAGCACCTTTAAGTTCTAGAAATAGATCTAATGATTGATACAGCCAACTGAATTGAAATATGATGTCCGTGCTTGCCGGAGCCTCATAAAAGGTGGCTGAGGATTTCCGGAGTGGTTACCCGTTCCGCTTGTGAAGCACCTGCCATGTGACTCTCTAAGATGCTTCTTTATTTGACACAACTGAACGTCAGGCTAAAGTGCTAAAACAAGCTACTCATTTCTCCTTCTTTTCTCTTGTGCATTTCATTCTCCCTTTGAAGGTGACTGTGCACTCACAAATTCTTTTTTTTTTTTTTGACAGAGTCTTGCTCTGTCTCCCAGGCTGGAGCGCAGTGGCGCGATCTCGGCTCACTGCAGCCTCCACCGTCCAGGTTCATGCCATTCTCCTGCCTCAGCCTCCCGAGTAGCTGGTATTACAGGTGCCCGCCACCATGCCTGGCTAATTTTTTTTTTTTTTTTTGTATTTTTTAGTAGAGACGGGGTTTCACCATGTTAGCCACACAAATTTTTAAATAGTAGAAGGGGCACTACTTGAATAGGCAGAAGGGAGTGTCCTGTAAGTGTCTCTCTCCCTGGGCAACTGGTGTGATTGAGGGAAGAAGTCCAGCATCTGATTAACTTCGCAGGGAGGTTTGCTCAGCACAGAAACTCTAAAGGAAACTGGGGAAGAGACGGCAAACGGCTTCATCATTTCCCACATAAAATATCCTGTCATAGTAATAGTGTAATAATGGGGGATTTATGAAAGAATATTGTCATGATTTTCTTCTTTTGGGATCAAAAGGAAAGAAAAAAATTGTGTTATACAACATCGTTCTCAGGAGACGTGAATTGGTTTTTAAACGTTTCAGATTTAGTGCTTTCTTGAGCGCTACGTCAGGATCAACCAGATCTCCAATGGTAAAGCTATGGAGCGAAGAAATCCACTGGGAATGATCACACTTTGTATCGAGGAGCTCTGGGCTCTAGGAAGCCATCTGAAGAGAAACGTGGGAGGATGGGACTGGAAAACAGGGACCCCTGCGGCACCTGGGAGCCACGGCCCTTTGCAGTCTGCATGTTTCTGTCTGGGCACCCAGCGCCATCTCTCCCAACCTACCTGTCTCCCTAATCAGAATATGATGATTAACCCAGGGCCCTAACCAGGGAAGCTGTGTTCAAGGAGAAGCCAGTGCCTCCGCATCCATCCTGGAAGACACACCACTGGGTATAGACAGGGACATGGCTTCCTTCCATTCCAGGACCTTCAGAGCCGGGATGTGTGTTCAGCTGGTTTGTCCCCCGAGGGGAGAGGGAGAAGGGAGAACAAATGAGCGGTTGTAAACACACATACAGTGTGGTCTTTCTGTGAACCTGATAAGTAACATCTAACTTTGTGCATAGGACGTGTTAGGATGGACAAGGCCACAGTCCCTTGAGCCTGACCTGTAGAAAGTAACCATGGAAGGGCATGGTTGACCAGTGCTGATGAGTATGGCTTGTGGGGGAGGGCAGTGGTGTAGATCTTGGTGAGACAAGCATGGAGAGACTCAAAGGTGAGTAAAATTACATATTCGAAAGAAGGATTGCTTTCTCTCATCTCAAGTTAGGAAATTAAAGCTATTGCATCTGCACCCAGCGTTAAGCCTAAATTCACAAGAAGTGACTTTAAATATACAATTTTACAGCAGGCATATAGAATGGGTCTCGATGGTCATTAATGAACCAAAATATAAGTAACTTAATTTAAATGCTTGAAAAGTGACCTGGAGGAAATCTGCTGCCTGCTACAGCTCAGAGCAAGTGCTAATCATCTGAGATACTAAGGTACACACCTTTGTAAAAGGAAGCAGGTGCAATCTGGTGTGCGCTTAACTTAAAATTCCCACTTTGAAGAGGGCAAAGTACAGATCATTCTGGATTTATATAAAGTAGTAAGAGTTTGGTTGGGATGGGGGGGGCAATGACTGAGAAATAAAGTTAGAAAGAGTCCTTGTATAATCTGCTGCTGCTGCTATGCCATAGACCTAGTGCTGTGATTGATTAACTGAGCCCTTTGACCCTAAGGAAAGGAAGGGAGGGAGGTGGGAGGCAGGGAAGGGAGAAGACATGCTTCACCCAATACTAAATTCTGAACCAGCTGAGGGATTCACAAAAGATTCCAGCCAGTGGAGATAAGGTCAGCTTTTATCACTGACAGGGCTGTTGAGACTGTGGCTTGATTCTAGGGCACAGTAACTCCCTATCCCTGAATTCTGGGGTAAGACAGGCTTGCCCACCATTCAGAGGCAATGCTGACCAACCACAGGTCTGCGACCCTAAGTTAGAGAGCTGGGAGAGCAAAGCAGAAAACCAGGGTGCTCTCAGCAGGAAAGAAGGGGCTTTCCCCCGTGACAGGGTTTGGGTTTTTGTCCCCACCCAAATCTCGTCTCTGTAAAATAGAAAACTCTCATGTCTCAGTGTTGGAGGAGGGGCCTGGTGGGGGGTGACTGGTTCATGGGGGTGGATTTTCCCCTCACTGTTGTTGTGACAGTGAGTTCGTTCTCACAAGATCTGGTTGTTTAAAAGTGTAGCACTTCTTCCATCTCTCTTCCCCCTCCTCTCTTCCAGCCATGTGAAGATGTGCTTGCTTCCCCTTCATCTTCCACCACGATCATAAGTTTCCTGAGGCCTCCCCAGCCATGCTTCCTGTACAGCCTGCAGAGCTGTAATCCAGTTAAACCTCCTTTCTTTAAACATTACTCAGTCTCAGGCATTTCTTTATAGCAGTGTGAGAACAGACTAATACATTCCCCAAATCACATATCAAATAAGTTACGCCCTTAACCTGGGCAAAATAAACAGGATGCTTTAGGGGAAAACCCTCCTCCTATAAACTAAAAGATCAGGGAATAAAGGCGCTTCTTCTCCCTTTCCCCAGTACTTCTGTTGGGTTCCTTCAATTAATATTTCTTGATTTAGGCTGGGTGCGGTGGCTCACACCTATAATCCCAGCATTTTGGGAGGCCAAGGCTGGCCAATCTCTTGAGGCCAGGAGTTGGAGACCAGCCTGGCCAACACAGTGAAACCCCCTCTATTAAAAATACAAAAATTAGCTGGTCATGGTGGCATGCCTGTAATCCCAGCTACTTGGGAGTCTGAGGCAGGAGAAACACTTGAAACTGGGAGGCAGAGGTTGCAGCGAGCTGTGGTGGCACCACTGCACTCCAGCCTGGGCAACAGAGTGAGAATCTGTCTAAAAAATAACAATATTTCTAGATTTAGTATTTAGCGGTTTGAGAACCCAAGCAGCCTATAATAATAATATTACAATCACCTGTAGAGGAGAAGTGAGACTTTACCTCTGCCTTCTTAGGTCCTGGCTGGATCTGAGAGTGAAGTTGATATAGGTAGATTATCAGGAGAAAATCATACAAATTTAATAGAGGTTTTACATGGCACAGGAGCCTGAATAAGAAAATGAAGACCCAAAGAAACAGCAATACCTAAATGCTTTGATATTAGGTTGAGCAAAAAGAAGCAGCTGTGGAAAAGTAACTAAATTACGTGGGGATGCTGCAGGAAGATAGGCATTATTTTACCACGGTCTGTTTCTATAGAATTATCTTCGCTATGGCTCCTCGTCGCAGAAGGCTTCTTTTCTCCCGGTGCAGGGAAGGGCATCTTTCACAGGAATGTTTTTATCTCCTGTTTTTTGAGGAGAAAAGGGGAGAATGACATGCACTTCTTCTATCTGCTGTTTTTCAAGTGTTTCTAACTCAAAATAATCCTTATGCCAAAGTGACATATTTTGGGGTGCACATTCTGGCACCCTTTGCCCGTAAATGGATTATTTATTCCAGTGGTTTTCAAATTCTTACAGAACCTTGGCATCAGTGTGAAGTGACTGTAATAGCACTCAGGTGTTGAGTTTCACTCAGTATTACTAAATCAAAATCTGCCAGCAGGAAACCCAGGCACTGAGGGCCAGCCCATAATGCCAAAGGCTTTGCAGAGCCCTTGCTGTGCCCTCGGGATGCAGAATTAAGCTGGAAACAGGCCCTGTCCACAGTCTTGAAGAGGAAACACACAAGTAGGCAAATAAATTCTAGCACAGTGGGAGGCTGTGACAGCAGGAGGATGGGAAATGGGCAGAAGAAGCCAATCGCCACAGTTTCACAGGGGCTGGTTCTGACAGTCATGTCTCAGACCCGGAGGATCCTGGAGGGACTGCATTGATTAATGGGCTCCTTCACTTTCTGGCTTTGAGTTCTGTTCAGCCAGCAGGGCACCCCCACAGGAGACAGAGAAGGAAGCTGGGTGTTCTCCCCCTGGCTCCTGCCACAGGGTGGCGTGCATCAAGGGGGGCCGGGTAGGGAAGCTCCTGACGATGGGACTCTTTCCTGGTGGTGGCACCACCAGGACAGGGGGAGGCCCCAGCTTCCCTGTGGACCCTTCAGGCTAGCAGTGGTAGGGGCTTCCCACCACCTGAGCTAGTGAACTCTATACCCTGTCCATACCTATGCAAATAGCTCCCTTATGAAACTCTCCTAACATTACCCCATCCACATGTGCCAACGATTCGCTGATTTGCACAGGAATCAATGGCTTGGAAGGAGAATCTGAAATCAATCATGGAGGGCTTAGGAAATGCTGCCCTGCCCATGCTCCTGATGGCACAGAGGCCGACATCATGCTGCCCGTGCTCCTGATGGCACAGAGGCTGACATCATGCTGCCCGTGCTCCTGGTGGCACAGAGGCTGACATCATGCTGCCCGTGCTCCTGGTGGCACAGAGGCTGACATCATGCTGCCCGTGCTCCTGATGGCACAGAGGCTGACATCATGCAGAAAATTATGGACATTAATGAATTTGAGTTAACAATAGATTCAAATGAACTGTCACTGGAGAATTTCTGGAAGCCATAAACCAACGTGTTTTACTGATATATTCCTCTTCATGAATGTACAATAGTGATACATCATTTTTAAAAATCTTTGTCTTAATAAGTCTACCTATCTCAGTAAGTATAAAGTAAAAATCCTGGGTGATAAGAAAGCACTTTATCACAATTTAGTTGACCACCTACATTGTTTTAATGAAACAAAGTAATGATAAATCACACAATCAATGAATTTAAATTTAATAAAATTTAATAAAATTTAATAAAAAATGACAATGGCTTTTGGCATGAGTTCTGCCTAGCCTGGTGTTAATACTGTGTTCCCTGCTTTCCTTCTGCAGAGCCTTGCATAGCCTTAGCTATCCTTTCATTTTCAACATTTCTGAATTACTTTATTTTAGACGTCTCTCTTTTACATAGCTCAGGGTTTTGCTTTATGAGTAACATTTGTTTGTCTTATTTCTACCAAGAATATATTTAATGATTTTCACAAATCCTTTTGTCATAGTTCCCTTTGTCGTCTCTTGATTGGCTGAAATTTATTCTCCAATAGTTTCCTAAAGGAAGAGCCCATGAGAACTGTATTTTGTATCTTAATGCATGTTTAATGGTTTACTGGTGTTTTACTGACTTTTTTTTTTTTTTTTTTTGAGACGGAGTTTCACTCTTATTGCCCAGGCTGGAATGCAATGGCGTGATCTCAGCTCACTGCAACCTCCATCTCCCGGGTCAGCGATTCTCCTGCCTCAGCCTTCCTAGTAGCTGGGATTACAGGCACCTGCCACCACGCCCAACTAATTTTTTTTTGTATTTTTAGTAGAGACGGGGTTTCACCATGTTGGTCAGGCTGGTCTTAAACTCCTGACCTCAGGTGATCTAGCCGCCTCAACCTTCCAAAGTGCTGGGATTACAGGTGTGAGCCACCACACCCAGTGTTTTACTGACATTTTTACACAAAAGGACAGTTTGCCTTCAACTTTCCTCTTTTCAGTATTTTGCTGGTGTTGCTTTGCTACCTTTTAGTTAAATTTTGCCAAGAGGAAACTAGAGGCTAATCTTTTACCTGTCTTGCAAGTAATTTTCTTTTCTTTTTTTTTCATTTTTTTATGTTGTTGTTGTTTTGGCAGTGCTGACTTCGAAATTCTTTATCTTCAAAGCACAATGATTTTACTAGAATCCATTTCAGCGTTTACGATTCTAGTTCTGTTTTCCTAGCGCATAGTGTGCCTTTCAGTATGTTGCTTGTTTTTAATTTCAGGAACATTTTTTGAATTAACATGTAAATAATCATTGTTATTTTTTTCTGTAGGATTTTAATTTTTTGTGTATCACAACTCTCATCTGATTTCTGATCTATCTTTTCTCCCTAGTCCTTTTAATTTTTCCTTTGTTCCCATTTCATTGGATTTACTTTTCTCATCTGGCGTCTCTATCCATTTGTGCGTCTTCAATTTCTGTTCTTCCTAGTGCTCCTTTCGATTTCATTTTCTTTTCCTTTTTTCTTAAATAATAATTCTGAGTTCTCTAAGCTCGTGTTTTCTCTACTGTTATTTAGTCATCATTTCCTTAAGTTCTCAAATATCTGATTTGTGATTCTCCTGCATAGAGGTTATTTATTAAGATTTTTTTTTAATCATAGAAAAACAGTCACTTTAAAAATCTGTGCTGTGGCAAGGTGTTTCTGGTGAGTGTTATTCCTCTATTGAAATTTTGTTGCTTTTCTTCAAAATTTTTCATGTAGTGTCTCATATCAGTGATGCCCCAGCTCCTTCCTACCTGCTATTGTTTTTTTTCCCCATCATTGAATGACTTAGAATTTGTGGAAATTTCGTATATAAAGGAGGGGTCAAGGGAACCCTCAGATTTTTACTGTAAAAGATTCTGCCCTCTGCTGCCATAGAAACAGTTAGATTCCTGCAACTGTGGCCAGTTATTGTATTTCCCTCTCTCTCCTTCTTTTTTGATATCTCATTTCCTCTAACTCTTTGAGCTAAGCCAAGTTCAAGAAGCCTTCTCCCTTATACTCTGTTTCTCCATCCATTGTTACTAACAAGGAATTTAGCTGTATGTTTCAGTTCAGCTGTATGTTTCCATCATTTTCGGGAAATGTGTTTTTCCGAACTTTTCCAAAGATCTGCTACAATTTAGCTCACCTTCAGCTCTTCATTATTTTACTCTTCAGTCTTGCTTGCATGCTTCTGCAGGATCTTAGCTGTTTCTAGTATCCTGTGCATGCATTTTGTACTAGAGGCAATACATCTATCTCCTAGTTTTGCTCAAAATGGAGGTTTTCCTTTTACGATTTCCAAGAGGAGGAAGGGAGAGATGATGATTTATGCAGCAATGCTCATAGTGTAAATCCACTTTGAAATGTTTTGATTTATTGGAAATATTTTCTGTGGGAATCAGCTTTTGGTTAATATACTATACAGAGATGCTCCTCGACTTACAACGGGGTTACATCCCAAGAAATCCATTGTAGGTTGAAAATACGATAAGTTGAAAATGCCTTTAAAGGATAAGATGGTCAAGATGGTGAAATGCAGACGTCCTGACTCATGTGCAATGGCCATTACTGTTTGCAGCTTCATGCCGGGAAGTTATCTTGAGTTTCATCTCAAGAATAATTGTCTTCTTCTCATCAGAAGCAGGAAACACAGAGGAGTGTCTGTAGAAATGAAGAGATGGGAAAACACGATATCCAAAAAACTGCAGGCAATACAGTCCACTGTGCAGTATTGGCTGTTACCCCGATGGTCATGGGGCTGCCTGGAAGCTGCGGCTCGCTGCCCCTGCCCAGCAGCAGGAGGGAGTATTGGACAGCACGTCCCCAGCCCTGGAAAAGATCAAAAGTCAAAAGTGGAAGTATGGTTTCTACTGAATGTGTATCACTTTGGCAGCACCCTAAAGTCAAAAAATTAAGTCAAACCACTGTAAGTCAGGGAACATCTGTCTAGCTGTAGGACAATTCTTGAAGAACTAATTGCAGTGCTCCCAGCATGGTGCAAATATTAGGGTAACGTTCAGTTTAATTAAATGTCAATCATAGGATGGAAAATGACAGTATCTGTGTCCAAAAAGCAGATGCAGAAGCAGCATAATCCACAGAAATTTTCTATTTCATTTGCTACCCAGCGGCTCAAATCCATTACATGTTAAGTATTGTTCCAGGGCTTCAGCCTCCCCGGCAGATTTCTCCTATTTTTGCTGTTGCTGCAGGGACTGGCCCCGTCTTTTGAGGACCAGGCCTCCACGGTGGCTGCACACCTCTGCTTTAAATACTTTTACAGTTGCAGAAAAGGACCTTCTTGAAGCAAAAAAGACACTGTCCTCTTCTGCATGGGCCAATGCTCAACATACACATGCATGGAAAAAAATTTCCAGGAAGTGATAAGCTAAGCATGGGGCAAATAAAACAACACATGACCTGATTTCATCTCCAAGTTTGCTCTTGTGTAGGAAAAGATAAGCATTTCTTTCAATGTTAAGTTGGGGTGGTATATAATAAATCAGAATGAAAACTCAGGTTTCGTAAAAGCAGTGATTTCTCTTCCAGAAAGGGCTCTGAATACATTGTTACTTACTTGAACATGCTGTCCTTCAAGGTAGGAGCTGAGGCAGGGCCTACATCTGTAATCCCAGCACTTTGGGAGGCCAAGGTGGGAGGATTGCTTGAGCCCAGGAGTTTGAGGCCAGCCTGGGCAACATAGTGAGACCCAGCCTCTACCAGAAAAAAAAAAAAAAAAAAAGAAAAAGAAAAATTAGCCAGACATGGTGATGCTTGCCTGTAGTCCCAGCTACCCGAGAAGCTGAGGTGGGAGGATCACTGGAGTCCAGAAGGCAGAGGTTGCAGTGAGCCGAGATCACGCCACTGCACTCTAGCCTGGGCAACAGAGCGAGACCCTGTCTCAAACAAATAAAACAAAGTAGAAGATGATATCCAAGCCATTTGTGATTTGTTCTGACCTTCCAATCTATGATTTAGGTATTGATTTAGAATGCATTTTATTCATCCTATAAAAATCTCTGCCAATTATTCTTTTTTTTTTTTTTTTTTGAGATGGAGTCTGGCTTTGTCGTCCAGGCTGGAGGGCAGTGATGTGATCTCGGCTCACTGCAACCTCCGCCTCCTGGGTTCAAGTGATTCTCCTGCCTCAGCCTCCCATGTAGCTAGCTGGGATTACAGGTGCCCACCACTACGCCTGGCTATTTTGTGTATTTTAGTAGAGACACAGTTTCGCCATGTTGGCTAGGCTGGTCTTGAACTCCTGACCTCAAGTGATCCTCCTGCCTTGGCCTCCCAAAGTGCTGGGATTACAGGTGTGAGCTACCACGCCCTCACAGAACAATGTATTCCTTAACTTTTTGTATGCTTTTTTTAGATTGAAAAATTTCAAAATTATAAGCACATTAAATGGTTGAAATTGGACATCAGCATTGAGCTGGAGAAAAATCAATGGTTCCTTCTGATGTGAAAGGAAGCAACAATATATAAATACAGGTCTATGTCTTCATTTCTCCTTGTAACAAAAATGGGGTATTCAGTGTTGAAAATTTCCTTAGGCAATTCCCCAAACAACTACTTAAAAATACCCAGAGTTGGCCACTTGTTCTGTGCCTACATCAGACTCCAAAAAAGGAACAAACACTTTCAGCAATGGTGACTGACCCTCCTATAAGTTTCTCTCATTTTAAAACATGGGAAAATCATCACTTCTCACTCAATAGAAGAGGTTAGGTTTAGGGCCGTGCTATGTTTATTTTATTGCTACTACGTAAGCCAACTTTGATTCTGGCCAGAACGATCAGCTTATGTTTATATCAGCTTTAACAAGATCCATAACTGTTTTCCCTCTTCACTAGCCTGGCTATATGTGGGATACAAACTTCTGTGCTTCTCACAAGGAAAAAAAATCCAATTTCAAAGACTCAGGTCTAACCACTCAGGTGACTTTAAAATCAAATTATTCTATAGAATTTTACAGGGTGACAGCAAATTTGTTGAATGATATGATATTGATGTGTACATGAATTTTTAGTTGGAGGCTAAAATCTGTTTTAGAAATAGATCCAGTGTTTTTTAGAAAATACTTAAATTTTTCCCATTGATCATATAGTTCCCTAAAGTTTTAGCTTTTTAAAAAATCTAAATGGCATTATGCTTTTAAAGAAAGCAAAGTGGAATGTTTGATTATGAAATGTAGGGAATGGTAATGTTTTATAGTTTATGTCTTCAAGAATCAGTTTTTAAGTTTTTTTTTTTTTTTTTTTAAGACACAGTCTCGTTCTGTCGCCCAGGCTGGAGTGCAGTGGCGCAATCTCGGTTCACTGCAAGCTCCGCCTCCCGGGTTCAAGCGATTCTCCTGCCTCAGCCTCCTGAGTAGCTGGGACTACAGGTGTCCACCACTACGTCCAGCTAATTTTTGTATTTTTAGTAGAGACGGGGTTTCACCATATGGACCAGGATGGTCTTGAACTCCTGACCTCGTGATCTGCCCACCTCGGCCTCCCAAAGTGTTGAGATTACAGGCGTGAGCCACCGTGCCTGCCCCAGTTTCTAACATTTTTTTATAACCATCATACAACTGAAACAAGGTGCAACTGGACTCACGAGGTCATGGGTCAGTTTCCTGTGAGTGTGGGCTTAGACCGTCCAGCTTGTTCTCCTGCCACCCACTCTTAGCATGGAAGGACGAAGTGGGTGACAATCAGCCAACATGTGCTCAAATAGCTAGATGTTTGATACTGAGTAGAAAAATCCTTACACATCAGCTGAGTTTTTCCATGTTTACCCATATATTTTGGCATAGAATAAACTAAATCTGTGATTTTTCAGCATGTTATGGTTGTAGAGTTCATGAACTATTATTCCATCTTGGGAATACTTTGAGAAGTAAAAGTAAATTTTATTATTGCAAAAGATGCAGTAATATGTAGTATTTTGTTTTAAAAGTCAAAACTTACTCAGCAAATGCACGGCATACAGATGGTGAAGAGGTGATTCAGTAAAGTTTTGGTTTCAAGAAATCCTGGCCCACCTAAGTAACCTCCAGGATAGCAAGGTTTATCTTAAAGATAAAAAAGGATCAAAAGGCCCTTGAGAATTAGGCAGCTACCCCCTCTGTCTCCCTCTCCCTCGTGCAAGATTATCTGCTCCCCACCTATGACCTCTCTCCCTTTCCTCAGAGTGGATTCTTCCCCACAGCCACTTGTGCTGGCCTCACATGGTCACTTGTGCCCTACTTTATCATGGCTCACTGGCCCCTCATCATTTTCTCAGTCCCAGATTATTGACAGATGAATGGGATTTTCACAGTTTACCTTTTCAATGTGGCTCTGTATCCTTAGCAAACCTATGGATTCGCTGCCAGTGGCAGAATAGGGACAGTTGCAAACTCTTTTCTTCTACCACCGAAAGATGAAGTCTGATTTCCCTCTCCTTAACACTGGCTTTGCCTTTGAGATTTGCTTGATGCATAGAATACAAGAGAAGTAACTCAGAAGAAGAACTTCCAAGGTTAGGTCAGAAGGAGCCTCGCAACTTCTATCTGGGTCTCTGGTAGAACCACACTCTTGCCCTTGGAACCATGAGCTGCCACTTTGCTAGAAAGACCTTGTGAAAAGGCTCTTGGACAACACAGACAGGAGAGGAGTCCAGCCGAGTCTTGCCTTCCGATGCCCCCGCCCAGGTGCCAGCTACAGGAGTGAAGCTATCCTGGACTCTTCAGACCAGATCAGCTATCAGCTGAATACCATCCACCGTCCTGAGTCAATGCCACGTGCAACAGCATCACCCACAGGAGCACTACCCAAATCTCTGACCCACAGAATGATGAAATTTAATACAGTGGTTGTTTTAAGCCACTAAGTTTTAGGGTAGTTGGCGATGCAGCAGCAGATGCAATGCCTCTGTTCACAGCGGCTGAGACTCAAAGGGCTGCAAACCAAGCAACCTACGTCTACCCCAGCAAGGACAGAGGGTGGAAATTTCCTTACAGAAAAGACTGCATGTCATCAGGAATCATAATTGAAATCTCTCAGTTAATTCCTATCCTAAATTTCCCTCGAGGATATAACAAGGAGAAACAGTATTAAGTTACAGCTAGACTCTGGTGGGATTTAGATTAAAAATATAAAAGTACATCTAGATGCTAGATGAGACAAGTGACGTCACAAACCAGACTGAAACTTAATCACATTAAGAAGCAGGTAATCATATTCAAACGAGATTTGTACTTGGTAACTTAAGGATAATTACATCTCAAAGCCAAGGACTATCTTTGTCAATCTCATGTTTTTATGATCAGCTGATGCAGAGAAATTAATACATTTTAATGATGAAACTTAGCCTACTCGTATTTTGTAGATATTCACTTAGAAGTGAAAAATATTATGCAAAATCAGTTATGTGTAGATATTTTTGGAGAAAAAACCTTAAAACTTAGAAACCAGTTACATAGTCATTATTAACTTAAAACAGATCATACTGATATATTTCTCATATTTCATGCCCTTCCTTAAAGACAATGATTTTTTTCTCAAACATCAAACATTTCAGCCTTTACATATTTCTCCAGAAACCACCACAAGCATCCACATAGTGTGTTTACTGTCAGGTTTATTCTGACTTGCCTTCACAACAGTTGACTCTCAGTTTAGCTTGTTGATTCACAGAAAAAAAAACCTGAATACCACCAAGAAATTTCCAAGAATTGTTAAAAAAAATTAAATGTGAAAAGAAGAACCTCTGATCCTTACTCAATGTGTTCTCTATTTTTCCCTCGGACTAATTAAGAAAAGCATGTTAATTATAATGGATTCCAAATGTGCTAACCTCCAGTTAGTATTTTTTAAAGTATTGACTATTTTGGCCAGTCCAAGATTGCCTATTAGATTATAAGCTCCTCTGAGACCCAGAGGCTATGCCTTTGTTGTCATTGACCAGAAAGGGAGAAACAGTAAATCTCTGTTCATTTTGGGGGGTGTGATAACTCACATTTCAGGTGTGCTGAAGGTGACAGTGATGGACATTTGCTATTTCTACCATCTAGCATCTGTTTATTGCTTTTTTCTTTCTTTTTTTTTTTTTTTTTTTTTTTTTTTGAGACAGAGTCTCACTCTGTCGCTCAGGCTGGAGTGCAGTGACCCGATCTCGGCTCACTGCAAGCTCTGCTTCCTGGGTTCACGCCATTCTCCTGCCTCAGCCTCCCGAGAGGCTGGGACTATAGGCACCTGCCACCAAGCCTGGCTAATTTTTTTGTATTTTTTTAGTAGAGATGGGGTTTCACCGTGTTAGCCAGGATGGTCTCGACCTCCTGACCTCGTGATCTGCCTGCCTCGGCCCCACAAAGTGCTGGGATTATAGGCGTGAGCCACTGTGCCTGGCCTGTTTATTGCTTTTTTCAAACTAGCTTCTCCTTGAGGAGAGCAGCCTTCCCTGTTTCATCCATCTGATTTGGGTGGACAGAAGACCCACCTCCACCTGCAAGGATGAGACGTCACGGGCTTCAGTCGATCAACACATCTCAACACCTTTGCAGACAGATTTGCTTAGAAATGTCCAAATAGTCTATAGCCAAGGTGGTATGTTTTAGGGCTTCTGAATAAATAAGAGCTTTTATTCTCCGGCTTGCAGGAGCTCCTGAAAAGCAATCTCCTTCTTCTCCTGAGTGTGATGTTGAAGAGCTGTGACTACAGTCACCAGTTTGCCGCCAGGTGGGAACACCAGGTGGGAACATCACGGGCCTGCAAGGGATGCCGCTGAAAGCAGGAAAGATTAGTGACACAGACAGAAGCTGGACGAAGCCTCACCTCAGGTGCACATCTGGGCTTTGCAATTTTATGAACCTGATTCCAAAGGTGAGTTGTATTTTGGTTTATGTTTTGCAGCTGAAAGATTTCTAACTTCTTTTCCACCACAGAATCTTTGAATGATTTAGATATAAACTTCAAGCTCCATTTAGGTCAGTGATTTTTGTCTGTATTGTTCACTGATGAATCCCACTGCCTTGGACACTGCCTGGCAATATTAGGTGCTCAGTAAATATCTGTTGATAAAATGTGCAAAGTTGGTTCAGCCTTTAAGAAGATGAATATTGTTAATAACACATGCCTAATGAAAGAATCTGAGTACATGTTCCTAGAATACACACATAAAATTTAAAACACCTAAAAATGCTTACATACATTTAAAAAAACAAAAAACAAAACTATAACGATTGGTGAGATTCAGCCAGTAGTGTCTTGGAGCTGGCTTGTCCTGGCTTTGGAGACTGAGCTGTATACATCTCCTCCTGATTCCACATCCAGTGTCTTCATGTTGGCAGCCTGAAATTGACCATAGGGGGCATTTATACCATGGTAATTGGCAAACACTGCAAATGAGGGGTTTATTTCCTCTCCTCTGCCCCACCCTCCCAGAGAGCCAGTTCAGCATTATTTTTCCTAGAAAAACCTTTTAGTGCAGTGAACACTTTCTTTTAAAAAAATAAAATCTTCCCATTTCAGAGCTGGAAGGAAACTTTGAAGTTTTTGACTTCAGTATCCTAAGTTGACAGGCGAGGAATCTCTCCATGAGCTAAGTTACGGAGGTGACAGCACACCCCAGACCCCCAATTTGCAAGATCCAAATCACACAGCCACTCCGCAAGAAAAAGCGTGGGAAATAATCCGAACACATGCGTCTCTAGCGAGATGCCAGGCATTTGTTGGGGAAAATATGTCCCTCCAATTATGTGATGTCAGGGGTCACTCTAGATGGGGTTTGTGTGTGTCAAATGTGGTACCAGGACCCCTAGATCTGGCCAGGCCTATCCCAGGCTCACTGTCCTGCAGGGACTAAATACCCAGCCGCAGCCTAGTGTGCTATCTCTGTAGGTTGTGTGAAATGACTCAACATTTCCTGCTCTTTCTCAAACGTAAACTCACACCAGCCCTTGTGCGGCAGGCCAATTCTCCCTGACGATCACACAGACAGGCCTCCTGACGGTCACACAGACAGGCCTGCATGACGGTCACACAGACAGGCCTCCTGACGGTCACACAGACAGGCCTCCTGACGGTCACACAGACAGACCTCCTGACGATCACACAGACAGGCCTGCATGACAGTCGCACAGACAGGCCTCCTGACAGTCACACAGACAGGCCTCCTGACGATCACACAGACAAGCCTCCTGACGATCACACAGACAAGCCTGCACGACGGTCACACAGACAGGCCTCCTGACGGTCGCACAGACAGGCCTCCTGACGGTCACACAGACAGGCCTCCTGACGGTCACACAGACAGGCCTCCTGACGGTCACACAGACAGGCCTGCACGACGGTCGCACAGACAGGCCTCCTGACGGTCACACAGACAGGCCTCCTGACGGTCGCACAGACAGGCCTCGTGACGATCACACAGACAGGCCTCCTGACGATCACACAGACAGGCCTGCATGACGGTCGCACAGACAGGCCTCCTGACGGTCTCACAGACAGGCCTCCTGATGGTCACACAGACAGGCCTGCATGACGGTCATGCAGACAGGCCTCCTGACGGTCACACAGACAGGCCTGCATGACGGTCACACAGACAGGCCTCCTGATGGTCACACAGACAGGCCTCCTGACGGTCACACAGACAGGCCTCCTGACGATCACACAGACAGGCCTGCATGATGGTCACACAGACAGGCCTCCTGACAGTCGCACAGACAGGCCTCCTGACGGTCACACAGACAGGCCTGCATGACGGTCACACAGACAGGCCTCCTGACGGTCACACAGATAGGCCTCCTGATGGTCACACAGACAGGCCTGCATGATGGTCACACAGACAGGCCTCCTGACGATCACACAGACAGGCCTGCATGACGGTCACACAGACAGGCCTCCTGACGGTCACACAGACAGGCCTGTAGAGCGCTCCAGTTACACAGATAGATTTCCACAGCACGGCCGTCACATGGAGCGAATAGTTAAACCTAGGGAAATCAGTGCCCAGACATCAAAGCTAGAAATGAAACATAAGACGGTCAGTAGGAGCCTTACATGGCCTTCTCCCTAACCTGGAGCAAGCTGAAATAATAGACAGTTTTACATTCCTAGTGCCAGGACCCGTCTCGGGTCGACAAAATCTGAGACGAGTCAAGGTAACAGAGGCAGCTGTTTGAATAGATTCATTGGAGGGTCTAAGGTAGCTCTCTGGGCCAAGCTGTAAAGGAGATGAAGTAGAAATGATCACTCCGGTGCCACAGTAGATGGGCCTTGAAGGTACTGGGGCCTCACAGCTCAATCGGACTTAGCAAGCATTTCTTTGCCTCTGACCTTCTAGTTGAAACAAAATTCGTTACCAATAGACTTAGGCGATGCTATACTGCACGCAGGCACATAACCCCAACCTATATTAGCACTAAGAAAATTGTAACACTTCGAGTTGGTCTGGTGGAATTATCTCTGGCCTTCTCCCTGCATCCGTTACAGCAATAAATTCCCTTCTTTCCTAGTTTGTCTGCTTCTTATTATTCGGCCCTGAGAAAACGCAGCGAGACCCGGCTTGGTTCTGCGAACACTTGTGCACCAGAATCGAAGGTAAGGCAATAAAAGACCTTGATCTTTATTATATCCTGTGAGCCAAGAATAATGACTGTTCTTTTTCTGGGAAATAAAATAAATAAATAAACACACATAAGAAGAGATGGAGAAAATTATCTCAAATTTACAAAAAAAAAAAAAAAAATCTCGTTTTCCCTCACCTGAAGATGATAAAACAAGGCATTAACGTAAGCACAGACTGATGATCCTGGTGTAATGCAGGCTGCGTATCTTGATTTTCCCTGTAAGGTGCCCTGCCAGCTCCTAGCTAGGACTCTAGGCATCCTCCACCCTCCTCCCTGCCCCAGGCACGGTTTCCTTGATGCTGCGAGGAGCACGTGGAAGGCATAAGGGCATTGTGGTTCACTGCCGTCCCAGAAAAGCTGCTGTCCCTGTCGCTGATGTCTAAGAGTAGTCTGGCACTGGCTGGGAGTGGTGGCTCACTCCTGTAATCCTAGCACTTTGGGAGGCCGAGGCGGGTGGATTGCCTGAGCTCAGGAGTTCAATACCAGCCTAGGCAAAACGGTGAAACCCCATCTCTATTAAAATACAAAAAAAAATTAGCTGGGTGTGGTGGCGTGTGCCTGTAATCCCAGTTACTTGGGAGGCTGAGGCAGGAGAATTGCTTGAACCCGGGTGGCAAAGGTTGCAGTGAGTCGAAATCAAGCCATTGCACATTGCACTCCAGCAGCCTGGGCAACAGAGTGAGACTCCATCTCAAAAAAGAAAGAAAGAAAAAAAAAAGAGTAGTCTGGCACAACTGAAAAAGCAGTGTAACCCTGAGTATGTCAACTTTGTGTGGATAAATCAGGTGTTTTTTTCTTTATAGGATTTTTTTTTTTTTGAGGCGGAGTCTCGCTCTGTCGCCCAGGCTGGAGTGCAGTGGCACGATCTCAGCTCACTGCAAGCTCCACCTCCTGGGTTCATGCCATTCTCCTGCCTCAGCCTCCTGAGTGGCTGGGACTACAGGTGCCCACCACAGCGCCCAGCTAATTTTTTTGTATTTTAGTAGAGACGGGGTTTCACCATGTTAGCCAGGATGGTCTTGATCTCCTGACCTCGTGATCCGCCCTTTTACCCATACTTACTTTTTGTTTTCCTTCCAGAGGAAAGAAGAAACAAATGCCAATCTAAAAACATATAGAATTTCTATAGTCAGTCTATTTTTTCTTGGCCGATCGATTGATTAGTAATAACTTTGCACTTAGCATGACCTAAGTAATGACATTATTTCTATCATTATTGCATTTTCCCTATTTGGATAATCAATTAAGTCAACAGTATTTAGAATTTTGCTGCTCAGACTGAGTCACTGGAAAAAAAAAATAAGCCAGTGAAAATATAGACCCCAGATTAGAGGCCCAGTCGGGATCAGGCCGTGGCTGACGGAGTGGAGTGGAAGCCGCAAGAACAGGGAGAGGCTCCTGCGCTGACTCAGGGAAGTGTGCTCCGGCAGGCGCTGCGTCTCTCCTTTGCTCAGACACCCAGTGCTTGAATGCTTGGAACAACTGTCTTCTTCTTTTTCTTTTCTTTTCTTTTTTTTTTTTTAGAAGGAGTTTCACTCTTGTTACCCAGGCTGGAGTGCAATGGCGCGATCTTAGCTCACTGCAACCTCCGCCTCCTGGGTTCAAGTGATTCTCTAGCCTCACTCTCCCCAGTAGCTGGGATTACAGGCATGCGCCACCATGCTCGGCTAATTTTGAATCTTTTTTTTTTTCAGTGGAGATGCCGTTTCTCCATGTTGGTCAGGCTGGTCTCAAACACCTGACCTCAGGTGATCCACCCATCTCGGCCTCCCAAAGTGCTGGGATTACAGGTATGAGCCACCACGCACGGCTTTTTTTTTTTTTTTTTTAGATGGAGTTTTGCTCTTGTCACCCAGGATGGAGTGCAGCGACACAATCTCTGCTCACCGCAACCTCCACCTCCCAGGTTCAAGTGATTCTCCTGCCTCAGCCTCCTGAGTAGCTGGGATTACAGGTGCCACCATGCCCAGCTAATTCATTTACTTAATTATTGTATTTTTAGTAGAGATGGGGTTTCACCATGTTGGCCAGGCTCGAACTCCTGTCCACAGGTTATCCACCTGCCTTGATATTTAAAAAATATCTACTGTAAAAATGTGCTTACTGAGGAACACGTATGCACGCTGGCTAGAGAGAATCGAAATAGGCTCTGCATCAATTACTCAAGTTAGTCCAGAAACTGTTCTACAAATGAGCACTGGACTTGGAGAAGCCCACGCCAGCCCTTGACATCCAGGTTACTACAGGAAAACTGCCTGCCTCCCAGGGCTCTTGTTTTCTAATCTTGAAATGAGGAATTGGAGTAAGAAACTCTAGTACCCATTCGTATTTTAACATTTATTGGTTCTGAATGTTCTTACCTCCTTGTAGTGCTGAGCCAGTTTCTGCAGATAATCTAATATGCATATTTCCATCAGCCCCAAAAGGCAGGTCTGCTGGAAGAGTGGAGGAAGGACAGGCGCTCATTGAGTAATCGCCAAGGAGAGGCCTTTAGATATTCCAGCTACTTAACTTAGAAAATTAATATTAAGTATCATTAGCATTGGCATGGTTGTTCAAATGACATTATCAATTTCTAATAAATAGATCAAAAACTCATGCATGGATTCAGCAGTTATTCAGTAGGTGTCAAATGGTCTGTGTTCAAATATTTGAAGTCTAGCGGTGGGGGTACTATTTAAGACATCATAAGACAGTACTGCATTAACAGCAAATAAGCTGGTTAGTTCAGGGAAGAGGAGAGTTCATCTGGACGTGTGTATTTCATAAGGTCCTGATGGGGACAGCGGCACTGATACTTGGTCTTAGAGAATGTATGTGGCTTGAATAAGTGGGGGAGTGTTCAAAGGACATTCCCTGGGGGCTGAGATAGTGAAGGGGGACAGACCTTCTCGAGGAAGAGTGCCTGCCCATCTGAACACAACAGAAGCTTCCTCTGGGCCAGTGGAATGGCAGTGGGAAGGGAGCCTCGGCACCCACTTCTGGAGACACGACATGTCAAGCTCAACTGTCAGTGATGACCCACGCATAACTATCATACTTCCCAATGCTGTGCACACACGGCATTACCCACTCATAACCATCACACTTCCTAATGCTGCGCACACACGGCATTACCCACCCATAACCATCATACTTCCTAACGCTGCACACACACGGCAATACCCACTCATAACCATCACACTTCCTAACGCCCCACACACGGCACTACCCACCCGTAACCATCATACTTCCTAACACTGCACACAGGGCATTAGCCACCCATAAGTATCATACTTCCTAACGCTGCACACAGGGCATTAACCACTCATAACCATCATACTTCCTAACGCCGCACACACTGCATTACCCACTGATCAGTATCATACTTCCTAACGCTGCACACACACGACATTACCCACTCATAACCATCATACTTCCTAACGCCCCACACACGGCATTACTCACCCATAACCATCATACTTCCTAATGCCGCACACACGACATTACCCACCCATAACCATCATACTTCCTAACGCCCCACACACGGCATTACCGACCCATAACCATCACACTTCCTAACGCCGCACACACGACATTACCCACCCATAACCATCATACTTCCTAACGCCGCACACACGACATTACCCACCCATAACCATCATACTTCCTAACGCCCCACACACGGCATTACCGACCCATAACCATCACACTTCCTAACGCCGCACACACGACATTACCCACCCATAACCATCACACTTCCTAACGCCGCACACACGGCATTACCCACTCATAACCATCACACTTCCTAACGCCCCACACACGGCATTACTCACCCATAACCATCATACTTCCTAACGCTGCACACACGGCATTACCCACCCATAACCATCATACTTCCTAACGCTGCACACACACGACATTACCCACCCATAACCATCATACTTCCTAACACCGCACACGCGGCATTACTCACCCGTAACCATCATACTTCCTAACGCCCCACACACGGCATTACCCACCCGTAACCATCATACTTCCTAACACTGCACACAGGGCATTACCCACCCATAAGTATCATACTTCCTAACGCTGCACACACGGCATTACCGACCCATAACCATCACACTTCCTAACGCCCCACACACGGCATTACCCACCCGTAACCATCATACTTCCTAACACTGCACACAGGGCATTACCCACCCATAAGTATCATACTTCCTAACGCTGCACACACGGCATTACCGACCCATAACCATCACACTTCCTAACGCCCCACACACAGCATTACCCACCCATAACCATCATACTTCCTAACGCTGCACACACGGCATTACCCACCCATAACCATCACACTTCCTAACGCCGCACACACACGACATTACCCACCCATAACCATCACACTTCCTAACGCCGCACACATGACATTACTCACCCATAACCATCATACTTCCTAACACCACACACACGGCATTACCCACCCATAACCATCACACTTCCTAACGCCGCACACACGACATTACCCACCCATAACCATCACACTTCCTAACGCTGCACACACGGCATTACCCACCCGTAACCATCACACTTCCTAACACTGCACACAGGGCATTACCCACCCATAACCATCACACTTCCTAACGCCGCACACACGACATTACCCACCCATAACCATCAATCATACTTCCTAACGCCGCACACACGACATTACCCACTCATAACCATCATACTTCCTAACGCCGCACACACGACATTACCCACCCGTAACCATCACACTTCTTAAAGCCGCACACACAACATTATCCACCCATAACCATCATACTTCCTAACGCCGCACACACGGCATTACCCACCCATAACCATCACACTTCCTAACGCCCCACACACGACATTACCCACCCATAACCATCACACTTCCTAACGCCGCACACACGACATTACCCACCCATAACCATCATACTTCCTAACGCCGTGCACACATGGCATTACCCACCCATAACCATCATACTTCCTAACGCCGTGCACACATGGCATTACCCACCCATAACCATCATACTTCCCAATGCACTGCACACACGGCACAACTGCAAGTGTTCCTACCTAGTTTCAGTATCATTTTAAACATTTTCTAGTTCGACTTGGTCATAAAAATAAAGTTTAGAAATTACTTTGTGCCCTTTTTGTAGAAAAGAAATAAAGCATTTTGAAATGTTAACACAGTGGGCTGGGTCCAATATATTAAACACGGAAACCTTAATGAATAGTAGATACACAGCAATCTTCCCAGCTATGATTCCTGGAGATTTTTTGGACTGAATTCAGACCCAGCATTCTAGACAAAGGAGGGGAAAGAAAGTATGAATGGACAAAAGGCCAAGCTAAGAAGGCAGCAAAGCTTTTTAAATTCAAATTGTAAGAAATAGTTTGTTTCAACAGAATGAAGGAGAAAAACCATATGATCATTTCAATTGATGCTGAAAAAACGTTTGATAAAATTCAACATCACAACAAGATAAAAACCCTCAAAGAACTGGGTATAGAAGGAACATAACTCAACATAATAAAGGCCATATACAACAGACCCACATTAGTATCATACTGAATGGGGAAAAACTGAAAGCCTTTCCTCTAAGATCTGGAACATGACAAGGATGACCACTTTCACCACTGTTATTCAACATAGTACTAGAAGTCCTAGCTAGAGCAATCAGAGTAGAGGAAGATATAAAGGACATCCAAATTGGAAAGTAAGAAGTCAAATTATCCTTGTTTGCTGATACTGTAATTTTATATTTAGAAAAACCTAAAGACCCACAAGACTATTAGAACTGATAAATTCAGTAAAGTTGCAGGATACAGAATCAACATATAAAAATCAGTAGCATTTCTATATACCAACAGTGAATAATGTGAAAAAAGAAATGTAGAAAGTGATCCCATTTACAATAGCCACACATAAAATTAAATACTTAGGAATTAACCAAAGAAGCGAAAGATCTCTGTAATGAAAACAGTAAAACACTGATGAAGGAAATTGAAGAGGACACCAAAAAATAGAAAAATATTCCATGTACACAGATTGGAAGAATTAAAATTGTTAAAAATGTTCATACTATCCAAAGGAATCTACAGATTCAATGCAATCCCTATCAAAATACCAGTGATGTTCTTCACAGAAATAGAAAAAACAATCCTAAAATTTATATGGAACCACAAAAGGTCTAGAATAGCCAAAGCTATCCTAAGCAAAAAGAACAAAACTAGAGAAATCACATTACCTCACTTCAAATCATACTACAGAGCTATAGTAACCAAAACAGCATGGTACTGACATAAAAATGGACACATAGACCAATGGAACAGAAGAGAGAACCCAGAAACAAATCCACACACCTACAGTGAACTCATTTTTTACAAAGGTGCCAAGAACATACACTGGGGAAAAGACAGTCTCTTCAATAAATGGTGCCAGGAAAACTGGATGTCAATATGGGAAAGAATGAAACTAGACCCATATCTCTCACCATACACAAAAATCAAATAAAAAGAAATTAAATAATTAAATATAAGACCTCAAACTATGAAACTATTACAAGAAAACACTGGGGGAAAATCTCCAGGACATTGAATCTCCAGGTCTGAGCAAAGATTTCTTGAGTAATACCCCACAAACACAGTCAACCAAAGCAAAAATGGACAAATGGAATCACATTAAGTTAAAAGACTTCTGCACAGCAAAGGATATAATCAACAAAGTAAAGAGACGATCCACAGAATGGGAGAAAATATTAGCAAACAACCCCTCTGACAAGTGATTAATGACCAGAATATATAAAGAGCTCAAACAACTCTACAGGAAAAAAATCTAATAATCCAATCAAAAAATGGGCAAAAGATTTGAATAGACATTTCTCAAAAGAAGACATACAAATGGCAAACAAGCATATGGAAAGGTGCTCAACATCATTGATCATTAGAGAAGAGCAAATCAAAACTACAATGAGATGTCATCAAATCCCAGTTAAAATGGCTTATATCCGAAAGACAGGTAATAATAAATGCTGATAAGGTTGTGGAGAAAAGGCAACCCTTGTGGGAATGTAAATTAATACAATCACTATGCAGAACAGTTTGGAGTTTCCTCAAAAAACTAAAAGTTGAGCTGTCATATGAGCCTGCAATCCCGCTGCTGGGAATGTGCCCAAAACAAAGGAAATCAGTATTGTAGAGATATCTGTACCCCTATGTTCGTTGCAGCACAGTTTGCAATAGCTAAGATTTGGAAGCAACCTATGTGTCCATCAACAGATGAATGGATAAAGAAAATGTGGTACGTATACACAATGGAGTACTATTCAGCCATAAAAAAGGAATGAGATCCAGTCATTTGCAACAACACAGATGTAACTGGAGATCATTGTGTTAAGTGAAATAAGCCAGGAATAGAAAGATAGACATCACATGTTCTCACTTATTTGTGGGATCTAAAAATCAAATCAATTCAACTTATGGACCTAGAGAATAGAAGGATGGTTACCAGATGCTGGGAAAGGTAATGGGGGATTGAGCAGACATAGGGATGGTTAATGGGTACAAAAAAATAGAAAGAATGAGTAAGACCTACTATTTGATAGCATAATAGGGTGACTATAGTTAATAATAACAATTATATATTTTAAAATAACTTAAAGAATGTAATTAGATTGCTTGTAAATCAAAGGATAAATGCTTAAGAAGATAAATACCCCTTCTCCATGATATGCTGATTTCACATTGCATGCCTGTATCACAAGATCTCATGCACCCCATAAATATATACACCTACTGTGTATCCACAAATTTAAAAAAATAGTTTGTGGATGAAAAACAAAATGGAACCCTAGAAATGTGTAACAGTAGTTGTTTTACAGACAGGAATACTAAAGTAGAATACCTCTGCAGTAGGTAGAATACCCAAAAATGTTGAAGTTAATGAGAAAAGCAATGGGGAAACAGCAGACACTACCACTTCCCCAGCTCCTGGGCTAGAAGTAGAATTCTCCATTGCTTTTATGATCGTGAACTACATTTGTAGAGTGCTTTGTAGCCTAAAACTTACCTATAATGTGAATTAATTCTTGCAACAAGAATATGTGGTCTGATTCTCACTTTATAAGTGAAAAAACTTAATCTGGTCAGAAAGTGGTAGCGGAGGCAAGACTTGAACCAAGCTTTCCAGAAGGGATGGAGCATGCAGCACAGAGCATTGCTGTTTCCCTCTCATTTCGCAAGCTCTTGTGGGCTATTCTGCTCTGTGGAATTCCACTGCAGGACACAGGGAGGGTGAATCTGACGTTCTGGAGTAGTGTGGCTCTCAACTGGTTTTGGTGTAAGGACACCTAAAACCACATGATTTCGAAGACCTTCTAGTTAAAGACAGTGCAGAAAGAGGCTGTTTCCTTTTTAAAAATCTTTGTATCCCCAACCATTAAAGAAAGAATGGATGAAAGGCAAACTCATCAATGAAAAGGGACTAATGCAATCCTGAACCCACCTTTTGAAGGCTACCCTTCATAGGCTCAGAAATCTGAATGCAGGGGGATGCTGAGAGTCAACATAATTTCTTCAGAGCTCAGTAAACACATTTCCCCAAAGCGCATTGCTGAAAGTGATCTCCAAGGGGGAAGCAGGGTGAAATAATGAGGGAATCAGTGATCTTCAGACCTCAGCACTAAGGAGGTGTGGCTAAGAGCTATTATAGCAAAGCACATACACCTCCTGAGTGTTGAAAGGGAGAGGAAGGCTGGACACAGTGGCTCATGACAGTAATCTCAGCACTTTGGGAGGCTGAGGCAGGAGGATCACTTGAGCCCAGGAAGTTGAGGCTGCAGTGAGCTGAGATTACACCACTGTACTCCAACCTGGGCAACAAAGTAAGACCCTGTCTCTAAAAACAAAAACATAAACAAAAACAAACAACAACCAGAAAAAAGAAAGAAAGAAAAGGAGAAATAAGTTACCAATAGAAAAAAAATGACAGATTTACTAAAAGTATTTTGGAGATGGCAAATCCAAACAGAACTGCTTCACATCACTTCCTCTCCCTAACTCCCCTCCCCTCTGTCCCTGCCTTTGTTATTCCCATTTTTGTTTACTTAATAATTTATCCAATACCTGCATGATAAATAATTAAAATGAATAATGAAAATGAACCAACATGGAATCTACTGCAGAGGTTTTAATTGGAAAAAGAATAAAAGCAAAAGGCTGATGAAAAAAAATACCATGCAAGATAAATTAACCAAAGAAACAGAAGAATTCTAACAGCCCTTTCCTTTCAGAGACAACTCTTCCCCTCCAACCCTATGAATTCACAAAGCCAAGGGCTTAAATATATATTAAAATATAGTAGAAGATTATCTAGCAGGCCCTTTGGAAACAAAGATAATAGAAGATTTTAAAAAATAATAGAAGATTAAATGAACTGACAGAACTCCAATAATAAAGGAAAGCAAAATATAAAAACTTTATGAAGATAAAAAGCAACATAAAAACAAAAGAGAATTTAAAAACTAAAATATGAGGAAACAGTTAACAGCTGTAATGAAGTCATATAGAATAAAATGTAAAAGAAAAACTATAAAAATAATTAGTAATAAATATGAAACAAAGAGTTCAAATATATTTTAAGTGACATTCCTGAAAAATAAAGCATTTTTTTTTCAAAAATGGAGTAAAAACAAGGATTACATAAGCTTCCAGATACAGAAAACAAGTCAGGTTCTTGAGGGAAAAGATCTGGGTAGCCTCAAAAACGTGCACCGTAAGACTAAGTGCCAGAAGGCAGGTCAGCAATGTCTAGAGTTTATAACCATGAATTTTATAGTCAGTTTAGCTTCCTTACAGTTACAAAGAGATCAGGCATTTTTAAACATTAAAAGCTGAAGGAAGATAATGATAGTTATTGCTGTACAACTAAACATCCTAAATGTAGTGTCCTTAGAAACCCCAACTTTTCTCTTGCTCATGAATCAGACCTGGCTGGCTGGGATAACTCATTCTGCTTTACTCAGCATCAGCTGAAGAAGCCTAGAGCTAGGGGCTGGGTCATCGGGGGGTTCCCTTACTCATGTGTCCGATGTCTGGGCAGGAAAGTTTCAAACATCTGTGAGCTGGAACTGCTGGGGCTCATCTATTCTCTCTCCATGGTTGCTCCAATATGGTGGCTTCAGAATAGCCTGACTTCCTACATGTCAACCCAGGGCTTCAAGTTGCAGGCCACGAAGGAGAACATCGGGAGGAAGCTGCGTCAGCTCTTGTGGTCTACCACGCCATCTTTCCATTCAGTCACAGAAGACCACCCTGACTCAAGGGAATAGGAAATAGATTCTGCTGGATAGGGTATGCCAAGGTTCTGAAGGAACATGCAGGGCTTCAAATATGGATGCAACTTACCAGAATAATATTGAAAATTCTCAACTGTACAGTGAACTTCAACCAAGAATCAAACTGAGTAGAAAATCCACAGTATAAAAAATGCTAATGTTAATTTTTAATGCATTAGATATTGGATCGATGGTCCAACATCTGGCTCTTCTACCATCCTACTTCGTCTGAGTCTTCTGTCCTTGATTCATCTTTCATCCAATCGGGACTCCAGGGTCAACCACTACATGAATCTCAAAATATCCTCAATTCCTTTTTTCCCTTCTTTTCCAGATGTCACACATAATCTCGACCCTGGGTCAATTTAACTTTCCCCTTCTCCACTCCTCCCCCCAGGATATTAAGAACTGTTGGTAAAAATCATGTATTTTGGGCCAGGCACGGTGGCTCATGCCTGTAATCCCAGAACTTTGGGAGGCTGAGGCGGGCGGATCACTTGAGGCCAGGAGTTCAAGACCAGCCTGGCCAACATGGCGAAACCCCATCTCTACTAAAAACACAAAAATTAGCTGGGCATGGTGGCACGTGCCTGTAATTCCAGGTGCTCAGGAAGCTGAGGTGGAAGAATTGCTTAAATCTGGGAGGCAGAGGTTGCAGTGAGCCGAGATCGCACCACTGCACTCCAGCCTGGGCAGCAGAGCGAGACTCTGTCTCAAAAAAAATAAAATAATGAATTTTATAGCCAGTTTAGTTTCCTTACATTGTTTTATGTTTACCATAAAACAATGCAGATTATAGTCACTATAAATTCATAGTCTTCGACCTTGAATAAGACTTCAAAGCTGCCTACAATTCCTATTTATTCTCTTTCTCCATGACAATTATATCAATGCTTTTTTTTTTAAATTTTTGAGACGGAGTTTCACTCTTGCTGCCCAGGCTGGAGTGCAATGGTGCGATCTCGGCTCACTGCAACCTATGCTTCCTGGGTTCAAATGATTCTCCCACCTCAGCCTCCCAAGTAGCTGGGATTTACAGGTGCACACCACCACGCCCAGCTAATTTTGTATTTTTAGTAGAGATGGGGTTTCTCCATGTTGGTCGGGCTGGTCTTGAACTCCTGACCTCAGGTGATCCACCCACCTCGGCCTCCCAAAGTGCTGGGATTACAGGCATGAGCCACCGCACCTGGCCTATCAAGCCTTTTATACTATACTTACACCTTCCAGCCCACACCCACTCTCTGTGGACATCACACTCAAATGCACAGAGAAAATAGAGACCCTCAAATAGATGCACCCTCAACGCTCCTCCATTATATTTACAATCTTGGCTGAAAGTGGCAATGATGAGGGTGAGGAACAAAGGTCCATGCCTCCTCCAGACTGTGCTGTAAACCACCTCTGCTGCTTCTCAGAGTGGGTGCTATTGGCATTTTGGATACAGCGATTTTCTTGTTAGATTTTCCCACATATTGTAATACTTTTAGCATCTCTATCCCTAGAACAACATAAACCATTAGCAAGTCAAGTCACTGAAATATGCAATACATATCCTGAGATATTCATAAAAGCCCCTCAAGGATTGGGACTTGGTTGAGATTTTCAGACCGGTAAACCCTTTGTGTTACAGATAAAGAAACCGAGGTCCAGAGCACCCAAATCAGTTTCCTAAGAGCATGGTTTAATAGCACTGGGACCAGCAGCCAGGTGTACTGGCGTTATGCCCCAGGCTCCTTCTACTAGGAGACAGGGTCTGCTCAACTCCACAACTGAAACTGTTTATGTTAAAAATTACACTTAAGCTGTAATGGATGTCAAAATAATACCTGATCCAATGAAAATGAGCAAACCTTTATAATAATAAGCAAATAAATAAATATGTCTGCAAGGAGAGGTGTGCATGAGTTAAATATTAATTTCAAACAAATATTAATTCTAAAAATGTCTATATTAATGTTTTCTCCTCAAATAGAAAAACTTATACCAGTTAATAAGCACACTATATCCACTCTGATGCTTTTAAGTGTTAAAAAATATCATATTCAGTAAAAAATGTTTTCTTTAAAGAATTCCTTATTCTCTTTCTGCACCACTTATCAAATATCTTATTTTTTTGTATTTCATTTTAAGATATAGTCGAGCTATTTATTTGACTAGATAAAGTAATATTGAATCTTCTACTCTCATTAGTAACCTAATTCTTCAATTTCTCTGATTTTTCTTGAACGGTATGTCATCAAAGTGACTATCATTTTAGCTAAATACATCGTCATATATGAGCAAAATTGCATATTGATAGAATTTCTGAAATTTCTTTTACTTTATTTGACATATTTTACACTAAAAAAAAATCAATGTAACTGATAGGACTTCTTAAATTGCCTATTTTAAAAAATGTATTACCCCTACAATTGTAAGTAATTTGGAAGCCCTGGTACAACCTATACAGTGTTTTTGAATTTGATTCTGAGTGGACAGCTGTAGGAGGGAGAATTACTGAGTCACAAAATGAAAGAGATCATAGCACTGATTGGGCCCTACTTCTTATCAAAAGAGGCTCTTCATACACTTAACTCAGCAAGTCACTGTTGAGCACTGGAAATCGTGGAGCTAGGTCCATCCTCACTCCCCTCCCTGTCCCAAATGAGAGGAGGAAATGCCCAAACTATTGTCTTTCCAAACCTGAGCCGTCTTTTTGTCGCCTCCATCACATGATCAGATTTTTTGTGTGCTCACTGTACTCATTCTTCCCCCTTTATCTATCATGGATACATCCCAGCCTTTTACATCAGAAATGTGCTCAGTTTTTTTCCCTCCCCAATCTTCTACTACCCTTTGCTTTCATTTATTCCTTAAACGACTATCCCTTTTCTTTTCCCTCATTCATCAACAACGTTTTGAGAAAGTCCAACATGAACTTCAAAGCCCAACTGGTTATAAACGCTTCCCTCTCTCAGTGCTTCCCTGGCCACCATTCAGAATCGGTGCGCCACCTAGAAAACTATCTTTTAGACAGTCGTTACTGAGGGATTGTTTTTGAAGTTAGTAAAATAAAATACACTCCCTGGTTCTCCTGATAATCACGGAAATCGTTTGCTATAAAGCTATTTCAATAAAGCAATAATAGAAAAACAAACATCAGGAAGGAACAATGAGCTCTGAGAGGACCTAGGAACATTAGGGGTAGGAAGACGAATTTAAACTATGCCTCGAGGACAAATAAGGATGTTGCTGACGATACCAAAGGTGGGGAGAAAAGGACAATAAGACAAACAGCATGAGCAAAGGCATTAAAATACGACATCCATGACTCACTCAGTGTATTTAAAGATAAAATGTTTAAATGTATTTTCCAGGTGTTACATGGTCCTTAATGATTTTTCAAATCCTTCAGTATATAACATGCAGGCTCATTTGGTTTTCATTTACACGCTGTCTCTGTAATTCTGTCATACTTGCCTCAAGTGACTTTACCGTGGAAGAGGACCTGCAGGGAAGCACATAGCACAGGTTGCAGGACAGCTTCGTGGCTCTTGGCTAATTCAAGAATGTATGAGTGGCAGAATTCCATATAGTTATTCTCATCCTGACATACTACATGGAAGCAAGATTGTAAAGAAGGAATGCTTGCCTACCTTTAAATACAAAAGGTGACCAATATTTACCAAAAAGAATCTTGCAGTTGTTGTGAACAACCAAATTCATGTAGAACAGTTTGCAATAACAGCTATTAAGAAAACAAATGGTCTGTTATTCAGACCAGAACTCCTGTTGCTCTTTAGATGATAAATGCATGACGCTTTAAATGTATGTATGAAAAATAAATCTTTTAGAAGACTTTCAAAAATACTTCTAATTTAGAGTTTCTGACTCAGCCTCTCAACTTTCATTCCTTCATATTCACTCATCCATAATAATATTGATTAGAATCTACCTCTGTATAAGGCCCTTTCTAGGAGTCAGGGATGAAGTGGGGAATAAGGTAGACCAGGTCCCTGCCCTCATAGCAACCATATTCTAGGGAAGCAAAAAAGATTTGCTTTTCAAGCACTCCAAGATTGCTAATTATTTTCCTGGTTTCCCACATGGTTGTTGAGAAACCAAACAAAACTTGTCTTTGGCGTATATTCTTTCTATTCTTTAAAAATTTTGTACATTAGCAAAACACATTCACTAAAGCAAATAATTTTTCTTGGTTAAGTAATTTGGTTATTCTTACCAAAGATATAGAGACCTTCCTTCAATAAACTATAAACATTTTCAGCAAATAACTAATCAGAGTTTATGTGAGTTTTTTCCAAATATGCACAACTTGTAGTAGCAAAATATTTGCAAACTCAGTAATTATAAGTTAAACCATAATGATGATGACATATTTTGAAACATTTCTTTGTTTAGTACCTTGAATATGCCACACACTATCCTAAAAGAAAAAAAGTGAAGATTCAAAAGCAGTGAGAGAAAATTTCCCTGTACAGTACACAAAGTTGTACTTCAGTGGGGTTGGTGTTTTTCTCCAGGAGCGTCTACCAGCACAGCTTTGATCCCTTCATCAACAATATCCTAAAATTCAACGCTTTTATGGTTACAATACTGCCTTTCCAAAGGCATGTCAGCTGGATCTAGCATACAGTTTTTGGCACAATTTATTTCCTTCCTTCCTTCCTTCCTTCCACCTGCCCTCCCTCCCTCCCTCTCTCTCCCTTTCTTTCTTTCCTTTTCTTTCTTTCTTTCTCTTTCTCTCTCTCTCTCTCTTTCTTTCTTTTCTAGGATGGAGTTTTGCTCTTGTTGCCCAGGCTGGAGTGCAATAGTGTGATCTTGGCTCACCGAAACCTCCACCTCCCAGGTTCAAGCGATTCTCCTGCCTCAGCCTCCTGAGTAGCTGGGATTACAGGCATGCATCACCACGCCCAGCTAATTTTGTATTTTTAGTAAAGGCGGGGTTGCTCCACCTTGGCCAGGCTGGTCTTGAACTTCCGACCTCAGGTGATCTGCCCGCCTTGGCCTCCCAAAGTGCTGGGATTACAGGTGTGAGCTACTGCACCTGGCCTCTCTATTTTTAACTGTGCAACAAAAGATATTCCACAAGAAGGTAACTTCAGTTCCAATTGTTTGTTCTGTGAGAACTTGGTTCAGAGATAGGGTTGGTAAATTGTAAAAAGTGTGTGGTATTTTTAGTCATTTCCCAATTTGCTAAATTACAAAGGACTAGCTTTTTGATAGATTACTGGGTGGCCAATCTGACTGATAAGAAGCTCAAAGACAAGTCTGATCCTCAATTACACATTTTTAATCCTCGAAGCCAGAGGGTTAGTCTTTTCTTTAACTTCCTTTTTAATTAATTTTATTAATCTGTTGCACATGTTCTTCTGATATATCCATGTTGGTCAAGGAAGATGGACATGAAAGCTAATGTCTTGGGACAAGATTATGTCTAAAGCCCACAACTTAAAATGAGATGGGCTAAACTTCACATAAACTGCATACACCTTGGTATCACTCCTCCTCAAAACTACCATCTCACTACTTACAGACATTCCAACTTCAGAATCCACGCCTTATATAAGGTGACTGCCACCTCCTGCTCTCTCAAAATACTTCCCTACTTTTAGGCATCAAAGGAGCAGTAAAGGGACTAATCCTATAAAAATTCATTTCTGCTAATATGCTAGCCCCTCAGGAAACAGTCTTAAATCATTATACAATTTGCATTTCTTAACACTTTAGGTGCCATTTAGGTCAGTGGGGGGAAATCTCTTTGGGCCAGCCTTTCGATTTTGGTGTCACAGATTGTTTAACAAAGATGACAGCAGTTCCAACCACCAGCGCCAAGGGGCTACTTCCCTCAACACGTCAGAATGCACAGGATTAAAAGAAGAGTTTCCCAAAAACATTGTATCTGGTGAACTTAGATTAGGTCGAATCTTCTAACCCAAGCAAAAAGGCATTATCTTGCTTCCATCCTTATTAAAATCTTGGTGTTTGTTTTATAGTTTTAGTCTTTAAGCTCACAAAACCCAAAGGATTTTCGAATAATTCCCAGTAGTTTTACAATGTATAAAAACTGCCTTCAATTTTATAAGCTTCTTTGATCTCTGCTAGGCCAACATGCTGGGGGGATAAATATCAAAATTTAAAAAGAAATTCTCAGCCAGTAAGAAAAGATAAAGATTAATTCACTATGTTACTGTACATTCGACAATTCACACAGCTCTATGATCACTTTAAGATACCATCCGCTGACCATCATTCTTCCTTCTAGAGAGGCTTTAGTGGTAAGAAATTAACTAAAAGAGAAAAGGAACTTTTAACTTGTCCTCACAGAGATGATGGGTGGGAAAGAAGATAAAGAAATTTATTACTGAAAAATATACATTGGATCAACATTAGTCACACTAAACAGATTAATGCTTGTTTTCCCAAAGTATTTTTTGGTATTTTGAGTTGCATCCCTGTTCTCTGCTCACCCTGAGGTAGGCCCAGCCTCTGGGGTTGTGGTTTGAGCAGGATCAGCGCTCCACTAGCCACCTAGTTTCTTTGAGTCTTGAGCATCCTGTTTTTCCCAGGCAGCCAGAGTCCCCTGATTTCTTTTCTGCTTTTTTTGTTGTTGTTGTTTTCTAATTTAGAAACAGGGTTGCACTGTGTCACCCAGGCTGGAGCACGGTGGCACAATCGTGGCTCACTGCAGCCTGGACTTCCTGTGCTCAAACAGTCCTCCTGCCTCAGCCTTCTGAGGAGCTAGGACTACAGGTGCACACCACCACGCCTGGCTAATTTACTAATTTTTTGTGGAGACGGGGTCTTGCTTTGTTGCCCAGGCTGGTCTCAAGCTCCTGGCACAAGTGATCCACCTGCCTCAGCCTCCCAAAGCTCTAGGATTACAGGTGTGAGCCACCACACCGGGCCCAGAGTCCCTGATTTCTGGGGCTTCTTTTCAAGTCACAATAACAGATGACTGTGACAAGATGGATATGTAATCACCTGATTTATCCCTTAACCCTGCTCCCTGGAGCAGAGTCAGCTGGAGAATTCAGAGCCGCAGCGCCCAGGTTTCTTAGGTAGGCAGGCTCAGCTTCCCCCTTTGTATGTGGTTATTCTTTTCCCTCATGGCATGATTCCTTGCTTCTGGTAAGCTCCTAAACTAATATAAGGTTTTAGAAATCATTTCACCAAAGTGGTTGCTTTGGTAAAGGAGAGAGAGGGATATATCTGGAAGAGACACGAGAGTGCTGAAAATGTGCAATTTCTTAGCCTTCTTAGGCCAAGAGTTACACTGTAACATTGTAGTTACAATGATGTGCCTACTTTGTGACAGATTCATAGAAATGTGCAGTTATGATTTGTACGCTTCTGTGTTTTATTTCCATTTTAAAATCTTAACAGTAAAAGAGTGGCATGCCCCTGTAATCCCAGCTACTAGGGAGGCTGAGGCAGGAAAATCACTTGAACCTGGGAGGTGGAGGTTGCAATGAGCCGAGATCATGCCGCTACACTCCAGCCTGGGCAACAGAGTGAGACTTCACCTCAAAAATAAATAAATAAATAAAAATAAATAAGAGAAAGCTACAGAATGGTATCTCTGTGTTATCCTCTGTGATTTACAAAATGTTTTCTCTGTATACTTTTAAACATACAGAATATTTCCGGAAAAACATACAAGAACTTAGTATTAATGGTCATCAATAGTGGGAGGTCAGGGAATAATCACGGGATCTTAGTAGAAACCTAACATTTTTTGTGTAAACTTTAATGTACTCTTTAAATTTCTCAACATTTGTATGCGTATATTTTCAAATAAATCAACATTTACAAAATAAATAAACTAGAACCGAACTGAACTGAAAAAAGTGGGCACTGTATTAAGGGACAGTTTGTTTGGTGTGGACGAAATGTTCAGAAATGTAGTGATGGACGTATGCAGCAAAGCAAGGAGCAGATTGCAGGAGGTCCAGCACGCCCAACAAAGGACTAGACTGTATATTTCCCAAACTGACACTGAGCCTGTCTTTCCCAGCCCGACTCCTTCTTCAGTCTTCCCCTTCTCAGTATTTTTCATCACAAACCACCCAGCTGTACAGACTGCACGTGGATTACGCAACCACAACCTCTCCTTCTTCCCCGCCATCATAGTCGTCACTAAATCCTTTGCAGTCTAACTCGAATATCTATTTTTAATACTAATTTTTCTATTTTTTTTTTACTAATTTACTACCTTCCTTGATGTCCACAGATCCTACCCTCGGCCAAATCACCACCTCCTCTCCCTGACATATTATAGTATTCTTCTGACTTGCTTTCTACTTGCCCCGTTCTGTGCCTAAAGAAAGCACTTCAGTGGGTTTACACTGCGCGTTGATACCCCCTGAACCTAAAATAAAAGTTGAAAAAAAAATGAAGCCGTGATTGTCGTGGTCAACAACACCCTAGGGGATGTAGTCCTGCCTCCCTCTTAGCCTCACTTGGAAGCAGTCCTTCTCTCTTCCGTGTTCCAGCCGCTCTGCTCTTCTCACTACCTTGAACTTAACTCACTCTTTCCTGACTTGGAACCTTTGAGATGTTCCGTCTGCCTGGAACCCAATTCCAAACCATCCTTGTGTGGTTGGCTCCTTCTGTTTCTTTAAGTCTTGATTTAAAAGTTCCTTCCAAAAAAGAGACTTGCTCTGATTACATTCAGTGTTCCTGCCTCCCAGTCGTCTGTACCACGGCTCCATGGTCACGGCATTCCTCTTCCTTCTGTCTCACATATTACAGGCTGCCGCGGGGGTGCAGCGGGGAAGCTACTGCAAAATCCATGGGATCAGCTGGGCGCGGTGGCGGTGGCTCATGCCTGTAATCCCAGCACTTTGGGAGGCCGAGGAGGGTGGACCACGAGGTCAGGAGATCGAGACCATCCTGGCCAACACGGTGAAACCCCGTCTCTACTAAAAATACAAAAAATTAGCCAGGCGTGGTGGCGGGCACCTGTAGTCCCAGCTACTCGGGAGGCTGAGGCAGGAGAATGGCATGAACTTGGGCGGCGGTACTTCTAGTTAAATCTGGTAAATTTAACACGTATCTTCCTCTGCATTCTCTGCTCACTAAAATAATGAAAAAACAATTTTTAAAGGCATAGTGAAAGACATCAACAACATTTTTGAAGTTGGAAAGTGAATGGACTTATCAAGGCAGAGACATAACTCTGCAAGAAGAAAAGTAACAAGAAGTAAGCCAACATGCAACAGAACCCTAAAAAGTTAAAACATTTGGGGCACAATGAATTTCTGGAGGATGGTGTGTGGAGTGGGGCTGGGACAAAGTTTATAAACTAAGTGCAGGCACCTTATATCCCAAACACAAGCCAAAAAAGAGTGGCTTAATTTCTGAAGAGGCTCAACCATAGTAGGTCTGGCCTTGGAGGGATACCAGTCCCCGCTGAGGGTCTGTTAAAATGATGTCCTGAAAACAGGGATGTTAGGTAGACATTTGCATACCAAATGGAGACGTCTTCCACCCCCAGCTCACTTCTCCTACTTGGCTCTTAGAATACTGGTCTTAGGCTTCTAACATACCTCCACCCACCCCACCTCTGCAACAGCAACAGGAAACTGGGAGACTCCTCTTGAGAAAACTGAGGAGCTCAAGAAAAAAAGACATTTAGATGCTCCCAATGGAAAAGTCAGCATGCCAGATTTCCAATGTTCCCCTAAATTCATTCTCTCTTCTGCACCCTCTTCTCTGCCCTAGGAATCTGAGCTGTAAAGGCTACATAAGTGATCCTCATTGCCCTCTGGCTTTTTACTGGGTTCAACTACTAGGGAGCCCAGCAATAGATGTAAGGGTAGAAGGAGAATATGTCATGAGCACTTATGCACTGGTTCCCCTACATACAGGATTGCTTTCTGCTGACTGAGCTGTTGATCAGGCATCTTGGTTTCTCTTCCAAGACTCTCATTTTCTAAGCTCTGGTAATCACTTCTTCCCTCCATCCCTTTGAGCCCAGGAGTGGCAATAAACTCAGAGTAATTCCCAATTCCTTGCATGTTTTCAAGACTCTATAAATGCCCAACAGCTTCTTTTTGCCTGCTGCACAGATAAAGCCAATTCACTGAGACAACAGTATTGCAGTAGAGAAAGAGCTTAATGCTCACAGGGCTAGACAAGTGGTATGATTGGAGTTAACTACCCAAGTCAGCCTCCCTGAGAACTCAGAGGCTAGGATTTTTATGGATACTTTGGCAGGCAGGGAGCTAGGGAATGGGTGCTGCTGATTGGTTGGGGAGGAAACCATAGGGGTGTAGAAAATGCTCCTCATGGGCAGAGTCAGCCTCCAGGTGGGGGTCATAGGACCAGCTGAATCATGAGTCATGGGTCTGGTTGGGGTCAGTCTGTTACCAGAATGCAAAAGTCTAAAAAACATCTCAAAACACCAATTGTAGGTTCTACAATAGTGATGTTATTTACAGGAGTAACTGGAGAAGTCACAAATCTTGTGACCTCTGGCCACATGACTACTGAGCAGCAAGATATCATAGGAAAGAAATCTAGGGGACAATGGCTGGATATCATTTAACTACACCTACATCTTAGCAGAGTTCAGGCCCCTCCCATCATCCTAATTTTGTGGCCATTCCTTTATCTTACAATGGTGGCTTCAGTTCTCAGACAGTGGCCTTTCATTAGTCTTACAAAGGCAGTTTCAGTCCCCAAATAAGGAGGAAGTCAGTTTTAGGGGGGAACTGTTATCATCCTTGCTTTAAAGTTAAACCAGAAACTAAATTCCTCCCATAGTTATTGTATTAGTCCATTTTCATGCTGCTGATAAAGACATACCCAAGACCGGGCAATTTACAAAAGAAAGAGGTTTAACTGGACTCACAGTTCCACAGGGCTGGGGAGGCCTCACAATCATGGCAGAAGGTAAGGAGGGACAAGTCACATCTTATGTGGATGGCGGCAGGCAAAGAGAGCTTGCGCAGGGAAACTCCCCCTTAAAATACTGTCAGATCTCGTGAGATTTTATTTGCTATCACAAGAACAGCAGGGGAAAGATCTGCCCCCATGATTCAATCATCTCACAACAGACCCTCCCACAACACATGGGAATTATGGGAGCTACAAGATGAGATTTGAGTAGGGACACAGAGCTAAACCATATCAGTTATCTTGGCCCATGCCTAGGAATGAGTGAGGACAGCCAGCCTGTGAGGCTAGAAGCAAGATGGAATCAGCCATGCTAGACTTACCTTGCTGTCATAATCCTTGCAAAGGTAGTTTCAATTCTGTCTACATCATTGTAAGTTGTCATTTCACTCAATTTTCCTAAAAATTGTCCTAATTTAAACACTGCCTTTTTTTTCCCCAGGACTCTGACACTACCAGTTCACTATATTGTGGCCTTCTCAATGAAATCCTCAAGCCCTCAAATTCAGCTCTTACCTACAGAGCATCCAATCAGCTTTTTAGTGGTTCATTTTCAACCATGAATGGACAGCCAAGGATCAATCACCAGACACGTGAAAAATCTTCCAGCATGAAAGACAGACCAAAACGAAGAGGAAAAATATACAATGAGATCACATGAGAAGAAAAGAAGAAGACAGCCAATATCTCTCCAACAGGAAATTTAAAAATAAGAAAAGGGAGAAAAAATAATCAAAGAAAAAGTTCAAGAAAAAGTTCCCAGAGTGAAGGACCTCATTGTAAAAACAGTAAAAATAGAGAGATGCTGCTAAAAACTTCCATAAAGAAAAACAAGTCACATCACAAATCAGGAGGATGGCCACTTTCTCAACAACTTTGGAGAAATTACTTACGTTTATGAAGAAAAATGACTTGCAACCTAGAATTTTATAATTAACCCAACTATTAATCCAATGTGAGAATGGGATTATAACATTCATAGACAGGTAAATACTCAAAAACCTACTGCAGTAGACAGCTTCTAAGATGACCCCAAATGTCCCGACCTCCTAGCACTGATGCCCTTATAGCATCTCCTCCCATTGAGTATGAGTTGGACCTAGTGACTTACGTCTAATGAATGGAGTATTGGAGGCGTTATGGGACACTGCTCTAATGTTAGGCTATAAGAAGACTGTGGCCTCCATCGCGGGCACTCTCTGATGTTCTCTTTTGGTCTCCTTCCTGTGGGGGAGGTCGGCAGCCACGCCATGAGGCAGTTTCTCTGAAGAGACCCACACAGAAAGGGCTCAATGCTTGCCAACAACCGTGTGAGTATGCTTGGAGGAGTCCTAGTATATATTTTTAACATGACACAGTTTCTCAGTTTATTATAACACTTGTAACCATAATAGGTCTGTTGCCCAACTCACACAGCAAGTCAACATACTGAGATATGGGAATGCAGCAGAGAAAGGGGTTTCATCAAAGGGCTGCTGAATGAGGAGATGAGAGGAAACCCCAAATTCATCTCCCTGGGGAGTATGAGGGTGGGGTTTTTAAAGAATTTTGGAGTAGGCTGAAGTGTGAAGATCACGGATTGGTCAAAGAGTGCAGGGTGAAATACTGGGACAAGAAGATGAAGAAACAGTATTCCCACGTTGATTTGGCTCCTCTGTGGGGTCTTCAAACTGGTGGGTGGCATCAACTATTCTCCTGGAATTCAGAATCTGCTTAAGCACTTCTTAAACACAAGCCTTATGATTCTAAGGTCAGAAATCCTCCCTATAGGAACAGTGCGGATGTGAGTGCTCAGTGCCGGGTGCAACAGCCCTTTCAGTTACAAGGAAGTGGGTCAAAGCGCAGCCTGATTATTGCTTAATTACAACAACATTTCTGTCCAGAATTCTTGTTAACACTGTCAGGACAGCCTTATTGTATTAAGTAAAATAATCACATTGAAAATTATTTAGGCTTTCCTCAAAAAGACAAACCACAGATCAGCAGACCATTTACAAAGCATATAATTAATAGACGGATAATGTTCAGGATTTGTCAGAGTTTGAAAAATATATTATAAAGATAACTGAACAGAAAAATTCTCAAAGAAAACAAATAGGCAAATCACAGAAAAAAAACACAAGTGGCCAGTGAAGAGATACCAAAACTTCACTAATAACCCGGGAAATAAAAATTTAAACTAAAGCTGACACCATTTTCACCCATCCATTTTGTACACATTATGAAACCTTTTTTCACCAACCTGATGCTAAAAAAGAAAAAAATTATAAAGTCTAACATTATCAAGTATTGTGAAAATTTTGAAAAATGGAAATACTCATCCGTCATTAGTGTGGGTATAAACTGGAAAAACCATCCTGAAAGTATTTTTATTATGTCTATGAAAGCTACCCCCCAAAAGTACAAGTTCTACAAAAGAGCAATTTTACTTTTTACGTACGTTATATTAATACCTTACACATCTACACAGTGAGACATGTAAAATAATATTTTAAGGACAAATAAAGATTAAAAATGGGCCTGGCACAGTGGTTCACGCCTGTAATCCCAGCACTGTGGGACGCCAAGGCGGGCAGATCACGAGGTCAGTAGTTTGAGACCAGCCTGGCCAACATGGTGAAACTCTGTCTCTACTAAAAATACAAAAATTAGCCAGGCGTGGTGGTGGGTGCCTGTAATTCCAGCTACTTGGGAGGCTGAGGCAGGAGAATTGTTTGAACCTGGGAGGCGGAGGTTGCAGTGAGCCGAGACCACGCCACTGCACTCCAGCCTGGATGACAGAGCAAGACTCCGTCTCAAAAAAATAAAATAAAATAAAATAAAAAATAAAAATAAAAATAAAAGATTAAAAATGATAGCCTAATTCTTCCTTTTGAAAATAAGGTAAGAAACTTCTCCCTCTCTCTGTTCTTAGAACATTTACTTTAGAAGATTTGTAATTGTAAGTTCCTTTTCTGTCTCTAAATCTTTTTCCAAGCCCAATAAGCCTCTTGCCAGCTTTACGACCCAGGAATGGCTTTCTCAAGCACCTGGAAATCACCTCTTTGTAAACATCGAGTGAGACAGTGCCTCTGTGGCCCAGTTTCTGGGGGAGGGTAAGAGCCTGTCTTTGGGGGATGCCTTGCTCCTAGTTGCAAAACTACCTCTTGTCATAAAAATAAATGTTTATTTTTCCCTCATTTAAAAGTGAGTACCAGGTGAATTTAGGATGAACTGTGTGTAATAAATGGTGCTATCACATTCTCTCACTTGAGGACTAGTTATTATATACCTTGAGAGCATGTATGTAATGAATTGTATCTGCTTGGTTATACGAAGGGGTGAGATTTCTTTCTGTCTTTGCAATCTCTTTGTGGGTTGTCTGTGATATATAGCACATTCTGATTTAATGCCTATTCAATTTTTAAAAACTGTTTTCTTTCTCTGCTACCTTTGTGAAGAGGTTTTCTAGGTTGGGAGAAGATTTTGGTTTAAATTAAATTTCCCCAGCAATGTTCATTATAGCATTCTTTGTAATAGTGAAAAATATAAGTACTTTAAATATCCATTTGTAGAAGAATGAATTATCATAAAATACAATGCACTAATATACAGCAGTTAAATAAATAAATTAGCACACTATGTGTCAAAATGAGTAATCTCAAAAACATAATATTCAATGAAAACATAGTTGCAGATAATAGAAGTATGATTTCGTTTTCATAAAATTGAAGATACTAAATATATTATGTATGGTTATATGTAAAAATAGTAAAGATATAAAAATAACAATAGGGCCAGCATGATGGCTCATGTCTGTAATCCCAGTGCTTTAGGACACTAAGGTGGGAGGATCACTTGAGTCCAGGAGTTCGAGACCAGCCTGAGCAACACAGGGAGACCCTGTCCCTAAAAAAAAAAAAAAAAAAAAAAAAAATAGCTGATTGTGTGTGCCTGATGTCTCAGCTACTCAGGAAGCTGAGGTGGGAAGATCCCAGGAGTTCAAGACTGCAGTGAGCTGTGATTGCCCCACTGCACTCCAGCTGGAGCAACAGAGTGACACTCCATCTCTAAAAAAAAAATAAAAATAAAAACAAATAACAATAGGAAGCATATCCACCAGTCTGCAATTACCATTACCTGTGGCACAGAAGGGAAGGTAATCATTTTGGGAATAAGAAAAAGGACAGTTTGACTGTATCTGTAATATTTTATTTATATGAAGCAACATATAGCTAGATTGCAACATATAGGTAGTAACCTGGCTTTTAGATACAGAAAATAATATGACTTAGATTGGTGGGTGTTCATCATATTATTCTCTGTATGTTTTAAAATTTTCATGACAATAATATTCTCATAAACAAAAACAGAGTTCCTGGATCAAAGAAAAACCATTTTAGAAGACGTTTTCTTCCAAAAGTTCGACCAGTGAGTGGAAAGTATTTCAAACATATTCTCTACACACAAAATCTGCAGACCTAACTCTCTTTACCGAGGAAGAAAGCTATCTCTCATTCTCAGTTTGGCAGGGCAATCTCGTGATGGGAAACATTTCCTGTGGGTTTTCAGGGGCCAATGAAGAAGTAGAACAAAGTACTTCCTACCTGCGTTACCTGTTAAGACCACAGATCCTGCCAGAGCATATCCTGGTCCCTGTGACGCCATGGAACCCAGTAGTCAGCCTGGGGCACCATTCCTGTCACCGGAAGGGGGTCCCGATCCAGACTCCAAGAGAGGGTTCTTAGACCTTGCCCAGGAAAGAATTGGGAGTGAGTCCATAGAGGAAAGTGAATGCAAGTTTATTAGGAAAGTAAAGGAATAAAGAGACCAAGGTGGGCAGATCGTCAGGTCAGGAGTTCGAGACCAGCCTGACCAACATAGTGAAACCCCATCCCTACTAAAAATACAAAAATTAGCTGGGCGTGGCAGCGCACGCCTGTAATCCCAGCTACTCGAGAGGCTGAGGCACGAGAATGGCTTGAACCTGGGAGGCGGAGGTTGTAGTGAGCTGAGATCGTACCACTGCACTCCAGCCTGGGTGACAGAGCGAGACTCCGTCTCAAAAAAAAAAAAAGAATGAAGAACGTCTCCTCCATAGGCAGAGCAGCAGCATGCGCAGCTCCACTGGGTATACTTACAGTTATTTCTTGACCATATGCTAAACAAGAGGTGGATTATTCATGAGTTTTCCTGGAAATAGGTGGGGATTTGCCCCAGAACTGAGGGTCCCTCCCCTTTTTGACCTTATAAGGTAACTTCCAGACATTGCCATGGCATTTGTAAACAGTCTGGCGCTGGTGGCAATGTCTTTTAGCATGCTAACTCATTACAATTAGCATATACTGAGGATGACTGAGATGACTTTCTTGGTTTTTAGTTTTCATTTTAGGTTTGGGGGTACATGTGAAGGTTTGTTACATAGATAAACACGTGACATGGGGGTCTGTTGTACATAATATTACATCACTCAGGTATTAAGCTGAGTACCCAGTAGTTACCTTTTCCGCTCCCCTCCGTCGTCCCTCCCTCCCCTCTCAAGTAGACCCTGGTGTCTGTTGTTTCCTTCTGTGTGTTCATAAGTTCTTATCACTTAGCTCCATTTACAAGTGACAACATGCAGTGTTTGGTTTCTGTTCCTGTGTTAGTTTGCTAAGAATGATAGCCTCCAGTTCCAAAGACATCATTTCAATCCGGAGGTCACTTTCATTGCCATCTTGGTTTTGGTGGGTTTTGGCTGGCTTCTTTACTGTGTGCTGTTTTATCAGCTGGATCTTTGTAACCTGTATCTTGTGTCGACCTCCCCTCTCATCCTGTGACTATTCCTCCTGGGAATGCAGCCCAGAAGATCTCAGCCTTATTTTACCCAGCTCCTGTTCAAGATGGAGTCGCGCTGGTTCCAATGCCTCTGACATTCCTATCTTTGTTATTATTGTGAATACTTTTTTCAAAGTATAATATATTTATGATATCAGTTATTAAGTAGCCCTGACACTGAGATAAACCTTGTTAGCATCTGCTGCTCACTCTGGATGCCTGCCCTAGTGGGAGAGCCCTTATGACTCCCATCCTACTCTGCTTTTCTATTGTTCTGCAACACATTGAGGAATCCAAAGAGATCCTAGAGATAACCCATCCTCAGTCAACACATTTTCCTCTCCCCTTTTCTTCTCTTCTCTTCTTTCTTTCTCTCTCTCTCTCTCTCTTTCTTTCTTTCTGACAGGGTCTCACTCCATCACCCTGGCTAAAGTGCAGTGGTACAATCTCAGCTCACTGCAGCCTCAACCTCTTGGGCTCAAGTGCTCCTCCCACCTCTGCCTCCCAGGTAGCTGGGACTACAGGTGTGCACCACCACGTCTGGCTAATTTTTTTGTATTTGCAGAGACAAGGTTTTGCCATGTTGCCCAGGCTGGTCTTGAACTCCTGGGCTCAAGCGATCCACATACCTCAGATTCCCAAAGTGCTGGGACTACAGGCATGAGCCACTACAACCAGACTCCTCTTTTCAAAGGTTGTCCTAAAATGTTCTCAAAAATAAAATAGCTATCAATAGCTGCAGTCTTAACCCCTATTTCTTGCAGCTGGAAGGTACCAGAATATGCCATCCCAAAATATGCCTCATTGGCATGTGGATTATATTGAGCCAAAGGCAACTGAGAACCAACAGAGGAAGGAAAGGCCCTTTACCTTCTCCCAACTGCCTGAAAACAGAGTATACATTTCCCCCTTTTGTAACAGAAATTTCCATTTATAAAGGACATTTTTGTCTCTAAAAGTGTCACTGTATCAGGAAGAGAGTTTCTTCCTATTACCTGGAAACAACACTTATCTGCACAGCAAGACCGCACTAATTTACCATGAATTTCCTGTCCTTACCTTCCAGAATTCCTCCTCCCACCCCTCCAAAGCCCCATATTCTTTTTTTAAGCCTAAAATGGTATAGAAAACTCAGTCATCTGACCACTTCCTTAAGTGTCAATTTTTTGTGAAACTCCCACGCCCACATATATAATTAAACCTTTTTTCTCTTGTTGATATGTCATTTTTCAGTTTAATTTCCTGGGCCCCAGCCAGAGAACCTAGGAGAGCAGAGGGAAATGGCTTGCTCCTCCCCTACACTGCCCCAAGATATTAACAGGACGTAAAAGCATATTCTCAAGCCCTCATGATATAGGATTTTTCTTCTCGGTCACTTTGCAAGCCGAGGATCCCCAGCAGGCAACGCTCCAGCTCACCTGTGTTATAGCTTGTACCTGCGTTTGGCAGTTCCCAAGCTCTTGTATTGCGCTCAAGAAAAATGAGGCTTTGCTGGACATTGAAGTGTAAGGAGGGTGGAGAAGAATTTTATTGAGTGATGGAGCAGCTCTCAGCAGAGAGGGGACGCGGGAGTCGTCCCCGACCCCCACAGTCGGGTAGTTCTTCTGTGGCTGGGTCCAGAGCTTTGTATGGACTCAGAATAGGGGAGTGCATGCTGATTGGTTTGTGAGTATGCAAAAAAGGTTAAAGCAAAGACATCACTCAAAGGTGGGCGTGACAGTGCAGAAAACCAATTAGGAAAGGGTAGGTATATGTAAAATAGGTAAAGGGTGGGGATTAATCAGAGGAAAGTATGCCAAATGGGAAGACAAGTTCTCAGTCCGGTTTGAAGATTGAACTTGTGCTTGGCTTTTAGGCTTTAAACTGTCTTCAGCTTGGAGGTGAGCTTTCACCGGGACCTGCCCGTATTGGCTAGGCATGTGACTGCCTCCTGCTGCTATCACTCATATGGAATTATTTTCTTCAATGTTTAAATGTTTTTCATTTCTACTTGGCAGCTTTTCCTTTATCTGGTGTTTATTGTTTTAGTAGTTCTTTCAAAACAAATTGATTGTGACCAACTTTTAGAAACATTAAGGGAAGAGTGGGCCATATCTTTGTCTATGGTCTTTAATATAATACTGTTTGTGTAAGGGCTTCATGGAAACTGAAAAACGAAGATATTTATCATGAATTTAGATATAAAAGTTCATCAAAACTTTGTCCTAATGAGTACAGTACTTCTGAAAAACATTCTCCATTCTTCAAGCAAGCTTGTACTGGGCATGCACTGTTCTCAGGGCTGCCAGTATAAAGTGTAGGGGAGAAAAACATTCTCTGACTTTCTACCCATCTTAGTTTCATGGGCTAGGGACTGCCAATTAGACAGACAAAAGATAGATTAGCAAGAGAAAAACAAACAGAAATTCATTAATGAGTGCATTGCCCATACACACAGGAGTACTCAGTAACGAATAGGTCAAACAGGTGGCTAGAACCTGGGTTTATATTTTACCATCTTAACAAAAGAACAAGAATTTTGTAGAGAAGTAGCAACACAAGGGAAAGGGGCCTTCAGTTCTAGGGCCAGCAAATTGTGGAAAGGTAAATCGATGAAGGAAAATAAGGGAAGACAAGGGCTATTAGTATGGTTCATTCTGTAGATTCCTCTCTTACACAGATTCTCTGGGCTGGGAAGGGTCTCTAGAGAGTTACCTCTGGCCATTAAGAGTTATCCTGCCCTTCCTGGTAGAGAGGGGGAGGTCAGAGAGTTTTTCTTGCATCTGTTCTTTTTAATTGCTTTCAGCTCAAAATAATCCTACTTCAAAGTGGCATATTTTGGGGTGGCACATTCTGAACTCCTTCAAAGCAAGGGAGAAAAACATAATCCCTGACTCAGAGTGTAAAGTACAATGAAATAATTCATATTCAAAAGGAATTTGATCCCTTTGATAATCAGACTTGGGTTTCCACCAGAAACTGATACAGCTATTAGTCAAGAACTGGTTGCCTGGACTTATAGGAAATGACTCTTGAATACTCAGGCAAGAAATTTCAGATTCTCTGAAAAGGTGACTACCACAATGTTCCATTTAGAGTTCAACCATTTGGAGATGTACATGACTGACTTCTGTGCACTCTCAATTTTTGCAAATATATGAAGAACCACCCCCCACTGAGTTTGTCCTCTGCAGAGTGTGAAGGTAAACCCTCACCCCAAAATATGTCTCCCTGATATCACAAGTATTTTGAATTAAAGGCCCTTAGAGATCAACAGACACTGGAAGAGGCTTTTCTCCCATCTATATCAAGACCAGATGAACCTATCAAGAAGAGCATTTTTTTTAACTTCTCCTCCTGCTATCTCATTATCTATCGCAGAAAAGATTAAGAATGAAACCACACCTGAACTGACTCCATAAGCTATTATCTGCCTCTTGGGTTTATTCAGGTTCCAAAGGGAACCATTTACAGGTTAATCTCCATTGCCCAATCCATTCATTCTTCCAGGTAATCATTTATTGCCCCTCAACAGTCACGTATATTCCCTATCCACCCGTCCCCTGAAATGAGGCCATACAGGTATCTGGACTCCAGTGGGATATTGGGCAGTCATCCTGTGAATCTCCCCTGTGCACATGTTAATAAACTGGTATGCCATTTTTCCAATTAATCTTCCCTTTGTCAATTGATTTTCCAGGGAACCTTAAGAGGACAAAGGGGAAATTTTATCTTATCCCCTGCAAGTGGGAAGGGTGAATATTCACAGCCAGCTAACTTAATGAAAAATCTCACAGAAAACATGACTGGCTGAAGCCTAAAGCAAAATAAAATCTTCAAGGGGTCTCAGAGCTACAGAAAGTAGTAGGAACATGGTGATCTCTCTCCTGACAAGCACACGGCCTCATCATTTTTCTATGAGGATGTCACAAAAGGCTCCCTGAGGATTTGATCAGCACTGTTGTCGGGCACCAGGTTCAACTGAGTGTTCCTGATGAATTAACATTTTAATAAAGTTAATATAAGGGTGGCATTAATAAAAGGGTGCTTGCCAGGCGCGGTGGCTCACGCCCATAATCCCAGGCGGGTGGATCATCTGAGGTCAGAAGTTGGAGACCAGCCTGGCCAACGTGGTGAAACCCTGTCTCTACTAAAAATACAAAAATTAGCCAAGCATGGTGGCGGGCACCTGTAATCCCAGCTTGGGAGGCTGAGGTAGGATAATTGCTTGAACCCGGGAGGCGGAGGTTGCAGTGAGCTGAGATTGCGCCATTGCACTCCAGCCCGGGTGACAAGAGTGAAACTCTGTCTCAAAAAATAAATTTAAAAAATTAAAAAAAAATTAAAAGGGTGCTTTTACCTAAAGGCAACTCTCATTAGCATAGACAGACACCAAAAATAGTTCTATATGGTCAAGAGATGTTTATATTTGCCTGTTATCTATATAATTGTTGGTCTACTTAGACATAAATTTCCCCTTCATTTAGGTGCATTAAAATTATAAAGAAAAATTTATCTTGGAGATTTCCATTGAAAGGGAGAAAAAAACCTTTATTCCTCTACTCCCCTAAATTCTCTGGCTGGACCTGCAAATCAAACTGACAGATTAATAAAAGAAAAACAAAGTTTTAGTTACACACATATGTATGGATGTTTCACAAAGAAATGAACTCAAGGAGGTGGTCAGATAATTGAGGCTTACGTACACTTTAGGCCAAACAAAGCAAAAGAGGTTTGGGGCTTCTGAGTGAGGGAAGGCAAGTTATGGAAAAGAGAATGAGGAAATGCAGGTAAATGCGGCCTGTCTTGCTATGCAGGTGAGAGTCTGAGGTGGAAAAAGTTGTCTCTGTGGCCAGGTGCAGTGGCCATGCCAGTAATCCAGCCTTTGGGAGGCCAAGGCGGGAGGACTGCTTGAGCCTAGGAGTGCAAGACCAGCCTGGATAACAGTGACAAACTGTCGCTACAAGAAAGAAAAAAATTAGCCAGATGTGGTGGTGTGTGCCTGTAGTCCCAGCTACTCAGGAGGCTAAGGCAGGAAGACCACCAGAGACCAGGAATTGGAGGTTACAGTGAGCTAGGAGGGTGCCATTCCTCTCCATTCTTTAGTAACAGAGGAAGATCTTCTCACTAAAAATAAAAATATAAATAAATAAAAATTATTTGTAATTCCAGCACTTTAGGAGGCTGAAGCAGGAAGATTACTTGAGCCTAGGAATTTGAGACCAGCCTGGGCAACATAAGCAGATTCTGTCTCTACAAAAATTAAAATTAAAAAATTAGCCAGGCATGGTGACGTGCTCCTGTAGTCTCAGCTACTCCAGAGGCTGAGGTGGGAGGATCACTTGATCCCAGGAGGCCAAAGCTGCAGTGAGCTGAGATTGCACCACTACACTCCAGACTGGGCAACAGAGCAAGACCCTGTCTTTAAGAAAAAGGAAGGGGGTTTTCTCCAGGAGTAGCTGTCTTCCAGGTACAGAGGCCCCTCTCCCAATGGAAATTACCTTCATAAGTGTAAATTTCCTTTATAAAAGGGGAGGTTGATTTTTCACGCAGACAGGGAAGGTAAAGAGCTTTTCCTTCATCTGCTGGCTCTCAATTACTTAGTCAAAAGAATCCCTATGCCTAAGAAGTGTATTTTGGGGTGGCATATTCTGGTACCTTTCTCCACCCTCCCTTTCAGAGCCCCATATCCCTTTGGGCAACAGCTCTTGACCATTAGGATCTGCTCTTGGTTCCTTACTTGAGACCAGTCAATCATTCGCTATTATGAATGTTTCATGGGGAACCTCTTCTCTAATGATGGAATGAAGGACAAGTTATAGAATTCTAAATGTTAACAGGCAGCGTTGTCTTGGTACCACGGAGATGCTACACAATCCAGTGTGTGGCTTACTGATATCCAATTCATTCATTTGGTAAAAATCAATTATCTTAATTAACACTCCATAAGTATTGCCAGTATCTACTAAATCTAACTTAGGTTTTATTTATGAGTTTGAATGGAAGTGATTCACCTCAACATGTCCTAGAATTTTAATTTTTCTGCATGACATCAGAGAGAGTATGATAGAATTTATTCTTTATTGCATTAAGTCTGGCAGAATATCATTGGAAAGTCATTCCTCCAGAAATATTTATTGAAGATTCTCGATATGCCAAAATTTTTATGCATGAAGATAGGAGAAAAGCTGCATGAGGGTCTATAAAATCTTTTGAAAGTTAGTTATTTCACTGGGAAATGAACCATGGGACCATGTTAATTAGCTCAGATGACATTCTTTAATGGTAGAGTCAGTGCTGATAAAAAGCAAAAGACTGGAAAATGTAAATACAGCATTTAAAATCTAATTCCATGTCAGTGCTTTGGGACTCCTTTTCGTTAGGCTCTCTCTCTAGGGGAAGTCTTTAATAAGTCTTTATCAAGTGCATTCTGAGGGGCCACATTTTCTACATTTGCATTAGGAGATTGAAAGTAGGTTTATAACTTTTAAAGATCAAATTACTTCTATGCATTTTATGTGCCCCAATTTCAAGTGTAAAGGGCACATACAAAACTATGAAGAGGGACAGATGGCAACTGGACTTTACGTAATGCTTGAAATAGACACACCGATGATCCTAAACACATTTTTAGATATCTAAAGACAAAAATCATCATTGAAATAGAATTTAAGTGAAACAAGAAAATTTTAAATTATATATTATATATATTTAGTACACATATATTTAAAATCAGAAACAAGAAAATTTTAAATTAAATATATATTATATATATTTAGTACACATATATTTAAAATCATCTTGTTTCACTTAAATTCTATTTCAATGATGATTTTTGTCTTTAGATATCTAAAAATGTGTTTAGGATCATCGGTGTGTCTATTTCCAGCATTATATAAAGTCCAGTTGCCATCTGTCCCTCTTCATAGTTTTGTATGTGCCCTTTACACTTGAAATTGGGGCACATAAAATGCATAGAAGTAATTTGATCTTTAAAAGTTATAAACCTACTTTCAATCTCCTAATGCAAATGTAGAAAATGTGGCCCCTCAGAATGTACTTGATAAAGACTTATTAAAGACTTCCCCTAGAGAGAGAGGAATATATATATGTAGGTGTTTTGGTAGAGACAGGGCCTTGTTTTGTTGCCCAGGCTGGTCTTGAACTCCTGGGCTCAGGCGATCCTCTTGCCTCAGCCTCCAAAAGTGCTGGGATTATAGGTATGAGCCACTGTGCCTAGCCAGACAGTTTTTTTAAAAGAAATTCATCTTCACATTGTGACTATCAATGTATCATACTAATATCTGAAAAGCTCATACGGATTCAGAGTTCAACCACCTCACTCCCCTAATCGCACCCCCTCCCCACACCGCCAAAAAAAAGAATAAAAAAAGAACAGTGGTCTCTTCTGTTAAAGAAAAGAAAAACAAACCTAGGAGAAACCAAGTTTGGAGACAACAGATGATCTGTTGCTACTGGAGGCCATCTCTTCATAAGGAAAGAGAGCATCGCCACTGCCTCGGGCTCCAGTCATGCAGGTGGCCCTATCTATAAGTCACTCAGTCTACCTGAAGCAAACTGCTCCTCCCAGAACAGTGAGAAGAGTGCCTGGTAACCAAATTACACCTTGCTGCTTTTTCTGCTCTCACTCTTTTCTTCTGGTTCACATGAGAAGAGGGGATTCTGAATCATAAACTAGATCTAGAAGATGAACTGGCTATAGTTTTTGGTTAGTGAAACATAAACAGAAATCTATTTTGATTTGTATTCTCATTCTTAAATCAACTTTCTCAGACATATCAACACTTTTTTTTGGCCAAAGTACAATATGGCAAATATAATTTACTATTTCTTATCAAATTAAGATTGTGATCTATCTCAAGGTCACAATTAAACATGACGTGTGCTTTTTAAAGAATAATTTTAGTTACAAATATATAAATAAGGCCACCTGTAATCCCAGAACTTTGGGAGGCCAAGGCTGGCAGATCACTTGAGGTCAGGAGTTCGAAACTAGCCTGGGCAACATGGCAAAACCCCATCTCTATTAAAAATACAAAAATTAGCCAGGCACGGTGGCACGTGCCTGTAATTCCAGCTACTCAGGAGGCTGAGGCAGGCGGATCACTTGAACCTGGGAGGTGGAAGTTGCAGTGAACCAAGATGGTGCCACTGCACTCCAGCCTGAGTGACAGAGTAAGCCTCCATCTCAAACACAAACAAACAAAAAAAGAAATTACAAATATATAAATAAAAGAAACAGAACTAGTGAAGCTCAGCTCGTTTCCTAAAAAGTAACAGTGAAACTGGAAAAGGGAATCCCAGATTCACCCCAAGCACTCATTCCCACAGCTGCTGGGAGGGTCAACGGGTTCAGTTCTGCTTCCTCCAGCCTCTCTCAGGTGCAAGAGAGGAAAAATATCTTCCATCTACCCTTCTAAGTTCTCAGCTGGGAACCCCTTCACAAAAGACAGATTAATAAGAGAAAAAGCATAGAAATTTCATTAATATAAGTTTTACATGACATGGAGATGTCCATGAGAAAATGAAGACACAAAGAAAGGGTTAAACTGGGGTGTGTTTCTGCTGTTTGACGAAGAGTGGAAAGTCCTGGGGAAATGTGACAGGACAGAATATGGGCTAAGAGCACGGGCGAAGAGCACGGGCTAAGAGTATGGGCTAAGAACACGGGCTAAGAGTATGGGCTAAGAGGGGTACACTGGGGGACACTTGGCAGGGCTCATTTGTTCTAATTACTCTCAATACCCCTCTGTCTTTGGAGATAAGAATGTTGTCCTCCAGGTCTAGGAAGGCACCTCTCACATGAGGGTCTTATCGCCTGCTTCAGGAAAGAAGGACAGAGACAGGTTGGAGAGACCTTCTTGCCGTTTCTCGAATTCCTTCAGCTTAACATATTCACTATGCCAAGGTGCCATATTTTGGGGTTGTCCTGAACCCCATCAAAGGCATTGATTTCTAGCACACTCTCCCATAAACTTTCTGCACCCAAATCTCAGTCTCCAAGACTGCTTTCTAAGAAAACTGTTTTGTGTCTGTGTACATGTAAGTCAGTAAATATAAAAATCAGTGAAGAGCAACGCATCACAATGCTGAAACATCTTTCAAAGAAGTAAGATTAAGGCGATGAACTTGAAAATGATTTTGTAATTGTCTTACAAAATACACATCCATGTTATCCTTGCAATTTTGTTTTCCATGTAAAACATGTCACATGACTGAAAAGGTTCTCATTAACCTATTAAGAACTAAAAACCACCATTGAGCTCAACCAGATGTTCTTATTCTCATGGTCTGACATGTCTTCCTCTCCTTCACCACTCTCCTTCTTCCCCAATAGTCTCCAGACATTCAGTTAACTATGGTATGTGCTCTTTTTCTCAAGGCCAAGTATTTCCAAGTCTCCTCTTATATGATGTCTTATATAAATAAATGTTTAAAGTATATCAATATAAAATTGAGATAATGGAAATATTTACTGTTCCTATCACTTCATCTTTTCAAAGCCAACTTTAACAGCAAACACTACTGGCCTCGCAAGGCAGGAGATCTGAAGACGGATATATTAAATAAATAATTTTGATATGTACCATGAGCCAAGATAATAATATAAGATTGTGAACACTCGCTGGGAAAAATAACGATCTAGTGTAGAAAATGACAGGATATTTGAGAAAATATAGGTATTTTTCTGGACAAAAGTAAACATTAATGTATTTATGAGATGTTTCTCACTGAGGAGTAAACTCTGACCTTTTTTCTCTCTTGCCCAAATTCCTATCTAAGGGGCCTGCGGAGTCACGACTACAAACCAAAACATCTCATCAGGTGGGCTTTATTTCACCCTATATAATGTGGCTCACTTTCCAACCCAACACTGGCATAACATCACATGAAAGATAAAGAAAGAAATCAAAATATTTTACCCCAAAAAATATGTAGGGTTTTTTGCCATATTTTAAAATGGCCCTGCAAAGTCTTTTGTGGGCGAAATTTTGAGTCTGTGAAGAATCTCTGTTAACATAACTAAATCTTGCCCTTCCAGGCCCTCCCAATCCTGAAGAGATTAATTGAGAATCTATTTCTATTTCTATTTTTTATTTTTATTTTTATGTTTGTGTTTTTTGAGACAGGATCTCACTCTGTCACTCCACAGGCTGGAGTCCAGTGGAGGGATCTCAGCTCACCGCAACCTGTGCATCCTGGGCTCAAGCAATCAAGAGTCCAGCACCTTTTAAAGGTTTGAATAGGAGACATTCACCATCTATTGTATCTAAGGGCAGCCACCTATAAGATTTCATAAGAACCTCAGTGTCCACAGCCCCTTATCTTAACCCAGACACTCCTTTCTATTGCCTCTATTATTCTATTTAGATAATAACTCTTTTAACCAATTGCCAATCAGAAAATCTTTGACTCCGTCTACAACCTGGAAGCTCCCTCTTGGAGTTGTTCTGCCTTTTCGGACTAAACCTCATGTGTATTGTATATGTCTCCCCAAAACATATAAAACCAAGAGGCAGCCCAACCACCTTGGACACACGTTCTCAGGATCTCTTGAGGCCATGCCTCGGGCCATGGTCACTCATATTTGGCTCAAAATAAAACTCTTCAAATACAGAGTTTGGCTGTTTTTGTTGACACTGTAGGGATAAAAAAGCTATTACATAATATTTGACTGTACTGACTGAGTTATAATTTACAAAGGACAGAATTCAGATAAATAAGAAGGAAATTCTAGAGAGGCAGCCTTGTTGACTGACCATCTTGCTATCTGAAATGTTCGATTGTGGGAAGTGGAAATGGACTGTTTTCCTACACCATAGATGAGGCTAAAAGTAGGCAACAACCGGCCATGTACTACACGCAGATGGACAGCAGAGACAGCCAGGACGTGGATAACCTTGGTACCCTAGAAAGAGACACACTACCTGTGAAGTATATGTACCCAAAAGACAAAAATTATCTGAATCTAATCAAGGACTTGGATCTAATAACTGGTTTCAAAAAATACCAATGAGAGCTGGGTGCAGTAGCCCATGTCTGTAGTCTCAGCTACTCTGGAAGCTGAGGTGGGAAGATGGCTACAATCACGCCTGTGTACAGTCACTGCACCCCAGCCTGGGCAACACAGTGAGAGCTCGTCTGGTAAAAAATACACATGTAGGTGATGAAGGAAAATGATGCCATGGGGACATAATCAACAAAATCTAGAATTGGAAATTTCTAGATATAAATTATTAGGTTTCTTCAACAAATAGCAAGGAAAAAAAGAAGACAGAGGGAAATCACAGATTAAAGCAAGGTGATACATATGAAGCAAATGTGATATGTGGTCCTTGTTTAGATCCCAATGCAAACAAACCAAATATAAAACAAACATTTCTGAGAATTGAGAAAATTTGCACACTCACCAGATACTGGATTATATTAACATTATTGTTGATTTTAGGGCTATTAATAATATTGTATTTATGTTAAAGAAAGAATCCTTATGTTTTAGAAATATATGTTGGAGTGTTTCTGGATGAAATGATATGATGTCTGGAATTTCCTTTAAATAATTTGGGAGGTGGGAGGATGGGTGGAAAAGAAACAGATGAAATAAAAGTAGACAAATGGCAGTGATTGTTGAAGGTGGGTGATGGCTGTGCAGGGTGGGTGAACTGAAGGAAATGATGGAGGTGATTTTTTTTTTTTTTTTTTTTGAGACGGAGTCTCTCTCTGTTGCCCAGGCTGGAGTATAGTGGCCTGATCTTGGCTTACTGCAACCTCTGCCTCTGGGTTCAAGTGATTCTCCTGCCTTGGCCTCCTGAGTAGTTGGGACTACAGGCGTGTGCCACCATGTCCAGCAAATTTTTGTATTTTTAGTAGAGACAGGGCTTCACCATGTTGGCCAAGATGAATCTCTTGACCTCATGATCTGCCCACCTCAGCCTCCCAAAGTGCTGGGATTACAGGCGTGAGCCACCGCGCCTGGCCCGACGGAGGTGATTTTAATCCATTTAGAGGTTTATTTTGCCAAGGTTGAGGAAGCACCTGGCAAACAGAGACACAAGCCACTGTAGGATCTGTGGCACCCCCTTTTTCTGAAGAGGATTTTGAGGGCTTCAATATGAAAAGGGGAAAAGGAGGCAGGAGGGGAAAAGAGGGAAAAGGAGAGGGAGGGCTGGTCACATTCTTTAGAATCCACATGAAAAGGAGGGGGTAGATGAACCGTCGATTCTGTATTCATCTCCTGCTCAGTACATCTGTACTTTACATAAGATAAGGTGAACTTCAGTAGAGGAAGCAATTGAATATGCATTCATCTCAGGGTGCACGGCAGGACAATTTCTAGGCTCCTCTTGTCCCGTACTCTTGAAGATAAACTGTTAATTTACATGGTCAGAGTGAGGGAGGTCCCTGTGGAAACATGTGGCCTTCTATCTGTAGCTATTAGTTTAGGAGCAAAAGGAAAGGCAGGGTTTTTTTGTTTTTTCATGACTCAGTTTTCAAGCTTAACTTTTCCATTTTGGCATAGCGAATTTGGGCTCCCAAGATTTTGTCTTCCTTTCATAGGAGAAAAAATAATTTCTTTTCTCAATCCTTGTAAGTTCATTAGTGGGACAGATTCCTGTTAGCAGAAGACAGATTAACAAGAGAGAGAGAAAAAAAAGCATTTTTATTTACGTGTGTGCCTATCCCATGGAGAGAAAGCTGAGTTCACAAGTAAGGTGGCTTAGGGTCCTGGCTTACATAGCACATCTAGCAAAGAACAATATATTCAGAAGTGACAGGACAAAGGACCAAGCAGCTCCAGGCTCCCAAAAGTGGGACAACTATGGAAAGGTAATAAAGCCTGCTCCCAGATTCCTCTGGCCCTGCTGGCGCCAGCCCCTGCACTGATAAGTGAACCACTATTTACATCTCTGTCTTCAGGCAGATAGGGGAGGCAGAAGCTTCTCTGCATTTTTTCACAGCAATTTTTATGGCCTGCCTTAGGTAAGAAATGGCAGCTCAGACAGCCCTTTCCTGTAACTTTACTTTCCACTTGCCAAAGAAGCATATTTCGGGGTGAAATATTCTGGTGTTCTTCAGATGTATGGGGGTTCATAAGATTATTTTCTCTCCTGTCTAAAATTCCACAATGAAGAAGTTAAAAAATCTCTACTGTAATTAAAAGTAAACTGAAAAATATTATAGTTATAGTGAATTAAATAATTGAAGTTTTCATATAAAAAATGCAAGTTTTTAGAATCTATGCATCTGAAGGATTTTTTTAAAATCCAAAAATTGAATATAAAATATTTAAATTATGTTCTTTTCTAACCTAGGATGATACTTATTAAAAACCTAAATTATTGCTATAAAGAAAATAATAGAGATTTTTTAGTTCATCTTAATTATATATTTTATAGTTTGGTTTTTTGTTTTGGGGTGTTTTGGTTTTTATTCATTTTATTTATTTATTTATTTTTTTTGAGACAGGGTCTTGCTCTGTCTAGAGTGCAGTGGTGCAGTCATGGCTCTCTGCAGCCTCAACCTCCTGGGCTCAAGTGATCCTCCCACCTCGGCCCTCAAGTAGCTAGAACTACAGGTGCTCGCCACCACACCTGGCTAGTTTTTGTGTGTTTGTTTTTTTTGTTTTTTTGGTAGAGATGTGGTTTTGCCATGTTGCCCAGGCTTTAATTATATATTACATAGGGACTATCAAAGACACTGTCAGTGTAAACATGCTAGAAGCCAATATAAGCCACTCCAAACAAACAGTGTACCTACATGAGAGCTTTTCAATCTAAGTCGTGAGGCTTGGTCAGAGTTGTGCCTGAAATTATTGAATTTTATTTCATTTCTTATGCACTGTTATAGCATTAGTAAATGTATTATGCACTATTACAGCATTATAATTCTTATGAAATAAAACATACTCTGTATGATAAAACAGATGCTGAGTTCTACAGAAACTCTTCAATTTATATTACCCCAGCAAAATATCAGCAATAATGGCTAACGAGTATGGAGTACTTTCCGTAGTGTCTAATATATTACTGCATTACATCAGTGGAGTGCTATTATTAGTGCTTCTCTTTCTTCTCAGGCTGAGGAACCAGCAGATGAGAGGGTTCATGAAGGAACCACTAGTTCCAGAAGTGCTGGATCCTGCCTTAATCATCATTCCAAAGACTCTCCTTATGATGATAACAATTAGTTGAACTCACTTTCTAGAATCCAAAATTGCAATGGTTCTCCAAATTAATACATTGTATCATGAAGTAAATTCACCTTATTTATTACTGTTTTGCTTTCATCCACCAGTAGAGGGAGTACAAATTCACCTATAACTGAGTCCAAATCCCAAAAACAGATTTAGGGAATGATAGGATCAGGCAGGAGTTTAAATCTTGTATTTTTATGCGTTAAGGAATCCAAGGTGACAGAGGTTGGGTGAGTTAATGCAGTTACATGGTTGGCCAATGGTGGGGCCAGATGAACAATTCGCACCCCCTGGCTTCCAGAACAGGCTGGTTTTACCACCGGTGAGGCTGATCCTTTCAGTGGATATCAGGTTTCCTTCCTAGCCCACTGGGTGGTCATGTGGAATATTTCAGAAAGCCAAGCTCAGTTTCCCTCAAGAAACGTTAGTGACCACTAGTTTAAGATAAATTTTTATTTGGCTATGGTGAAACAGCTGATCATATATTCCCCAAAATGAACATTAATTTGGCAAATTAATATACTGCACAAATAAGTATACAAAAGCAAAATTGAGAGCTAAATGAAGACAAAATTCCTCTCTGGGTCTTTCAAAAACACAATTTATCAGTTGAGAACTAATTGACTGTTTACAACTGGAGGTGAAAAGGGTGTATTCACAGATGTCTGCCTGAGACCACTGGATAAAGGGGATGAGTTCCAGTTAAATTTTGAAAAAAAAAAGGGGGAAATAGCAGGGCACGGTGGCTCACATCTGTAATCCCAGCCCTCTGGGAGGCCGGGACGGGCAGATCGCTTGAGGTCAGGAGTTTGAGACCAGCCTGGCCAACATGGCAAAACCCCTTCTCTACTAAAAATACAAAAATTAGCCAGGCATGGGCAGCTGTAGTCCCAGCTACTCAGGAGGCTAAGGCAGGAGAATTGCTTGAACCTGGGAGGCGGAGTTTGCAGTGAGCGGAGATCGTGCCACTGCACCCCAGCCTGGGCGACAGAGTGAGACCCCGTCTCAAAAAAAAAAAAAAAAAAAAAAGGTGTGTGTCGGGGAGGAGGGGAACAAAACAAAAAGCTGGCCCTGAAAGTCTCCTTACTACTCAGTTTGAGAGACAAAAACTCCAGCTCGCCTGTTGTTTATGCTCATGCCTGGCTCTCCTTCCACTGCCTGCCGTACACTTTGCTGGGGCGGGGCTGACTCTGTCTCCTCAGGGGCAGGACTGTCTATAACACTGTCTTAAGTTCCACCTCTTCTATGCCTGGGAGGACACACCTGTTTCGTGTTCATTTGCATTCCCAACTTATCTTTCTTCTTCTCCTGGTGGCCACAGGAGGTGCTTTGTCGGCTGGCAGGTCCATTTTGGGTATTCTAATCCAGGCTTCTGACTAGGTTTGGTAGCTATTCTCATTCTCATTTTACTTCTTATTCATTCTAACTCTCATTCTACTATTTTTTACTTAGACGTAGTAAGTAAGTAAGAAAGGTAAGAAAGGCCATAGTAAGCAGACGTGGTGTGCATAGGAAATATGCAGCCCTTCTGAGTTCCTGGACCCCAGTAGCACCATAGTCACCCGTAATAGCCACATAATAGCCACGCCTAGTTCTAAGAGTGAGTAGAGTTGGACCAAGTTGTGAAACTTCAAGTTTGCTTTTGTTTTTAGTTGAGGCCTAACCTAGGCTTGGCTGGGGACTTTTTTCAGGGTGCTAGTGTTGTAGAACCTCTGAGAGCAGCGAAAGGTTTATAAGATTTGGCCAAGGCCAGAGGGCGGGAGAGAAAATCTCACAATTCTGACCTGACTTTGGACATAATTGAGGCTTTATGAGGAAGGTGGGGATGCGGGAGTGGCGATCCCATGACCAAAGCTGCTTGCCTCCCTCAGTCCCTTGGCCAGATGAAACTTCTGGATGCCTTCAAGGACGTCTACCTGACCAAAGGATCTTGTTCTTTAAAGATAAACAAAGCCGGGCGTGGTGGTTCATGCCTGTAATCCCAACATTTCGGGAGGCCAAGGCAGGCGGATCACTTGAAGTCAGGAGATTGAGACCAGCCTGGCTAACATAGAGAAACCCCATCTCTACTAAAAATACAAAAATTAGCCAAGTGCGGTGGCACGCGCCTGTAATTTCAGCTACTTGGGAGGCTGCAGCAGGAGAATCACTTGAACCCGGGAGGCAGAGGTTGCAGTGAGCTGGGATTGCGCCACTGCACTCCAGCCTTGGCCACAGAGTGAGACTCCAAAAAAAAGAAAGAAAGAAAGAAGGAAGGAAGGAAGGAAGGAAGGAAGGAAAAGAAAGAGAGAGAAAGAAAAGAAAGAAAGGAAGAAAGAAAGGAGGGAAGGAAGGAAAAGAAAGAACAAGAGAGAGAAAGCAAGCAAGCAAGCAAGAAAGAAAGAAAAAAGAAAGAAAGAGAAAGAAAGAAAGGAAGGAAGGAAGGAAAACAAGTTCATCAATCTCACAGGCAGACGCTGGAGGGTTAGGATATGAAGGTAATCAATTATTAGCAACTCCCCTCCACCAAAATGACTTCATGCCAGCAAGTGTGCACGGGGAGAGGAGAGGACAAAGAGAGAAGAAAATAAGCAAAACAGAGAGAGGAAAATAAGCAAAGCAAACACCTTAGGGTTTTTGTTTGTTTGTTTGTTTTTGTTTTTTTGAGACGGAGCTTCACTCTTGTTGCCCAGGCTGGAGTGCAGTGGTGCGATCTTGGCTCACTGCAACCTCCGCCCGCGCCCTCCCCACCCCACCCCCAGGTTCAAGTGATTCTCCTGTCTCAGCCTCCTGAGTAGCTGGGATTACAGGCATGCACCACCACGCCCAGCTAATTTTGTATTTTTGGTAGAGACAGGGTTTCTCCATGTTGGTCAGGCTGGTCTTGAACTCCCAACCTCAGGTGATCCATCCGCCTTGGCCTCCCAAAGTGCTGGGATTACAGGCTTGAGCCACCGCGCCCGGCCTAGGGTTTTTATACTATAGGCTCAGTTGCACTAGCCTGGTCTCCTTTTGCCTTTCAAGGCCAAAGACGTGTGCCTCCAGGAAGCCGTGTTGCACCACCTACATGCTGTAAAGATCAAAGAATGCACTTATCTAGGCCACTGCTGTCATGTCTTCATTTCTTTTTTGTTTTTTGTTTTTTCTTTTTTTTTTTCGAGATGGAGTCTCGCTGGAGTGCAGTGGTGCAATCTCGGCTCACTGCAACCTCTGCCTCCCAGGTTCAAGCAATTCTCTTGTCTCAGCCTCTCGAGTAGCTGGGACTACAGGCGCGTGCCACCACACCCAGCTAATTTTTTGTATTTTTAGTAGAGACGGGGTTTTACCTCATTAGCCAGGAAGGTCTCAATCTCCTGACCTCGTGATCTGCCTGCCTCGGCCTCCCAAAGTGCTGGGATTACAGGTGTGAGCCACAGCGCCCTGTCCCATGTCTTCATTTCTGCAACCAACACCTCCATGCTCAGGTCTTCCAGTCTTCCAGCTGTCATCTTTCTCAAAACTGAAACTGGGAGTGAAGCAAGCCTTGGAAGGAGTGACAAATACACCCATCCCCTGAAGCCCCCGCAGGCCCCATTCATTGATCACAGCTCTCCTTCCCCCATTCATTGATCACAGCTCTCCTTCCCCCATTCATTGATCACAGCTCTCCTTCCACTGTTCATCGATCACAGCTCCCCTTCCACCATTCATTGATCACAGCTCTCCTTCCACCATTCATCGATCACAGCTCCCCTTCCACCATTCAGTGATCACAGCTCTCCTTCCCCCATTCATTGATCACAGCTCTCCTTCCACCATTCAGTGATCACAGCTCCCCTTCCACCATTCATTGATCACAGCTCTCCTTCCACCATTCATCGATTACAGCTCTCCTTCCCCCATTCAGTGATCACAGCTCTCCTTCCCCCATTCATTGATCACAGCTCTCCTTCCACCATTCATTGATCACAGCTCTCCTTCCACCATTCATTGATCACAGCTCTCCTTCCACCATTCAGTGATCACAGCTCCCCTTCCACCATTCATTGATCACAGCTCTCCTTCCACCATTCAGTGATCACAGCTCCCCTTCCACCATTCATTGATCACAGCTCTCCTTCCACCATTCATCGATTACAGCTCTCCTTCCACCATTCAGTGATCACAGCTCTCCTTCCCCCATTCATTGATCACAGCTCCCCTTCCACCATTCAGTGATCACAGCTCCCCTTCCACCATTCATTGATCACAGCTCTCCTTCCACCATTCATCAATTACAGCTCTCCTTCCCCCATTCAGTGATCACAGCTCTCCTTCCCCCATTCATTGATCACAGCTCCCCTTCCACCATTCAGTGATCACAGCTCTCCTTCCCCCATTCATTGATCACAGCTCTCCTTCCCCCATTCAGTGATCACAGCTCTCCTTCCCCCATTCATTGATCACAGCTCTCCTTCCCCCATTCAGTGATCACAGCTCTCCTTCCCCCATTCAGTGATCACAGCTCTCCTTCCCCCATTCATCGATTACAGCTCTCCTTCCACCATTCAGTGATCACAGCTCTCCTTCCACTGTTCATCGATTACAGCTCTCCTTCCACCATTCAGTGATCACAGCTCTCCTTCCACCATTCATTGATCACAGCTCTCCTTCCTGCTGAGCTTGGGTGTAGTCTCAGAGTCCTTCTCAACATAGCATTCCAGACAACCACCACCAAATGCGGCTTGACACTCAAGTAACACACATTTACCATTCCTGCCTGTCAATGAGAATCAGAACTGGACACCAGTTAAAGTGGCAGAGCTGAATTTTAGGGAGAAACTAAACTGCTGTAATAGGGGGAAAGAGACTTCAGCACAGAACTGAGCTCAATTTGAATACAAGGATAAATGGGAATTTATCACTGAACAGCAGGATGGGGGCATCAGTGGATGGACAGTCACTAAGAGGAAACATCAAGGGTAGTAGGTTCTTGAGAAACTGACTCAACAGGGTCCTTGCTGAGAGCAGGCCGGCAGGATGGGATATCAAGAGTTGGGAATTCTTTTGTAGGGGAGGAAAAATATCTTTTCTCCTACCCTTCAGAGTTTGTGGCTGGGGACCCCATAATAAAAGACAGATTAACAAGAGAAAAGCATAGAAATGTATTTAATATAAGTTTCACAAGACATAGGAGCCTTCATAAGAAAACAAAGATCCAAAGAAATGGTTAAACCTTAGTGTTTTTATGCTAGATTGGATGAAGAGTGGAGAGTTCTGAAAAAATGTTTGAGGACAGAGCAGGAGCTCCATATAGTCAACTGGGGAAAATTTAGCAAGTCTCATTCACTCAGATTCCTCTCAGCATCCCTCCATCTCTTTTTTTGAGATGGAGTTTCACTCATGTTGCCCAGGCTGGAGTGCAATGGCACGATCTCGGCTCACTGCAACCTCCGCCTACTGGGTTCAAGCGCTTCTCCTGCCCCAGCTACTAATCCCAAGTAGCTGGGATTACAGGCATGCACCACCACGGCCGGCTAATTTTGTATTTTTAGTAGAGACGGGGTTTTTCCATGTTGGTCAGGCTGGTCTCCAACTCCTGACCTCAGGTGGTCTACCCGCCTCGGCCTCCCAAAGTGTTGGGATTGCAAGTGCGAGGTACTGCACCTGAACCCCTCCATCTTTAAAGTCAAGGACACTCCTTCCCTCCGGGTATAAAGAGATCACCCCTTACATAAGGGTTGGATAATCCGCTTCAGGGGAAGGTCAGAAAATCATTTCACCAATTCCTTCAGCTAAACTATTCAATATACCAAGGCAGTGCATCCTGAACTCCGCCACTCTCTAAACTGACATAGCAGAATTTGTGATAAAACTGAACTCAGCAAAGATGAACACAGAAGACCACGGAGGACACCTGATGGAGAAGAGGGCTCGGAGGAGCATGGCCACAGTCCAGTTAAGGAGAAAGTCTTTGCCACGCCCCAGAGTTAGAGTACACAGCCCTCCCTAGCTAAGAAACTGTAAATAACTCTACAGCAATCCATCTGCAGCTCCAGGTAGACAACGTCACCTGCACCATCAGCCGCTTTTGACACCAGGCAATTCTAGGCACCTCGGCATGCTGAGTGTTTTGAGCAGGAGGTTGAGAGGGTCACAGAAGCAAGAAGGTCTCTCCAATCTTCTCCTGCCCTCCTTTCTCCTAATCCCCTTTGCCCTCTAAAGCAGTTCGTAGAATCTAGAATTCACCTCCCCTGAAGCAAGCCATCAAACTCAGGAACATCACTCTCTGAGCTCCTCACTACTCCACTGAAGACCCTCATGTGACAGGTATTGTGTCCTATACCTGGGGCAGGGGAAGAAATTCATAGACACAAAAAGAATCGGAACAAACAGGCCTAAAGGAGTTCCCCCAAGTTTATTATCATTAGATCACACTCCCTTTCATCCAGTCATGATTCTCTGCAACTATCTACTTTTTTTCATCAGACTTAGCATAAAAATACACAGTTTTCCCTGGTTCTTGGGCCTTCATTCCTGAAGGCTCCTGTGACATGTGACGCTTTCATTAAATATATTTGTTCAGGTTTTCTCCTGTTCATCTGTCCTATGTTACGGAAGTGTCAGCCACGAACTGAATGGGTGAAAAAAAGAGATTACTTTTTCTCCTCTACAGGGCTCAAGGCTCAGAAAGGTATTTTTCAAAAAAGAACTTGAGTCGTATAGCTCTATTTCATTTTTTCCTCAGAGACTATATACACAAAATTGAACAAGCATTTTATAACTTGTTCAAGAAGGCAAAAATATAGGTCACTGAAAACATAGTCTTCTTGAATTACTTTTCTTTCCAAACTTTAATTTAATCCTTGTAATAGTCACATCAAGAAAAGCTTTTTCTACCCATTTTCTTACCAGTTGAACACTCTTGAAAGTGGACTGTCAGTCACACAGCTCTGTGTTTCAGCTAATAACCTATTCTGCAGCTGACATACAGGAATACGACGGCTATACAAGAAAGAAATGTTATTTTTCTTTTCTATGGAATTGGGTCCAGAAAAATGCCTGTGAGAAAGGCTTTTTGCATGGACATTTGTCCTGGCACTTTTTTCTTATTAAAAATTTAATGGCGTGGGCCACATATTCATATTCAGATCAACTCTGGGTACTTATCCCAGTAGCTATGATAATTAAGATTTTACTTTTATGACAGTCTAGCAGAGCACAGGTTTTATATTCAATATTCTGCCACTTGACAATTCTTTAGCCAGCTTTTCCCAACTTCCCTTCTCATAAGACCCCACTCCATATACTGATTCAGCACGGCTGACATGCAGGCTGGAGTCCTGGTATTTACAAAGAACCAAAGAACCGCAAGTGATGTTTATAACCAGAAAGGTTTGGAAAGCACCACACCAGGCAAATAGTCAGTTTTAGGGGTTTTAAAAGATTTTCAAAACAAAGCTAAAGATTTTAGTTCATTTTTATTTTTATTTTTTCAAGACAGGGTCTGGCTCTGTCACCCAGGCTGGAGGGCGGTAGCATGATCATAGCTCACTGCAACCTCAAACTCCTGGGCTCAAGCCATCCTCTCTCCTCAGCCTCCCAAGTAGATGGGACTATAGGCGCATACCACTACGCCCAGCTAGTTTTGTTTTCAAATTTTTTTGTAGAGATGGGGTCTTGCTGTGTTGCCCAGCCTGGTCTTGAACTCCTGCTCTCAAAGGATCTTCCCGCCTCAGCCTCCCAAAGTACTGGGATTGCAGGTGTGAGCCTCTGTGCCTCACCAAAACTCAAGACTTTTCAATACAGCACACACACCACAAAGGACAGCCATGACAGTCACCCTGGTGAAGAGGTGAAAGCACCTGCCAGCTGCCGCTGCCTCAGCCTGCCCCAACCCCGTGCAGCCCTGCTCCTTCTCTCATTAGAAGCGGCAAGGGAAGCGGGGAGAGGGGTAGGGACGCTGTGAGCATCCCCAGAAACCATCGCAGCGCCTCCTGCCCAGCTGCAGAGGAGCCACTGCACTCCACCAAGGCAGCCGAGGGCTCTGAGGACCAGAACAGAATACACTTCCATATGCATTTCTTCCACAATTCTTTGAGTGAAGCACCACCCTCTGTACAGAATCATTATAATTATTCTTGGATCACTCTTTTGTCTCTCTACAGTGGCTTTGGTAACAGCAGGGATTCCAGAAACAAGGACACAAGCATCTGGCTTGAGCAAGGAGGCTGCTGGCAAGACTGAGGGTGGCAGCGCTAGGAGGATGAATGTGTGAGGAGTGGACAGGCGACAGGAAGAGAAGGGAAGAGAGAAGGAACAGACCGGGGAGAGCCCCTCAGTGGCCAGTAGTGAACTTTCCCCAAACCTGTCCTCCTGGCAGAACCCTCTCTCCCAGCTCCCGGAGGCAGAGCCAACCCCAGGCGGGAGGCTACAGCAAGCAGATGTCCTGGTCACTGCCTGCACCTCCCATGGTGGCTTTCACAGCTTCCCTGCCAGCACCAAGCCTACCCTAAACCTCCGAAAAGCATCTGAGGAGGCAGCTTACATTTGGGATTAAAACACCAGTGTTACCCCTGTCAGAAAAATTTGCATTCTTCGTGTGGTGAACGAAAAATAAAATCTTAAGCCCCCCACTGATCAGACCCCCTCTTGGCCAAGGGAACTCCAGAGAAAGCCTAAAACTGAGTTCCAGGCCATCACTGGAAGGGAGGTCAGGCACGTCTCCTCATATCCGCTTTCTTTTGGAGCTTAGACACGACAACTGACCAGCATTCCTGTAAAAACAGAGATCAGGAGGCTGACAAAACAGACTCTCTGTCGTAATAGGAAGCCAAATTCTAGGCCAGGAGCGGTGGCTCATGCCTGTAATCCCAGCACTTTGGGAAGCTGAGGTGGGTGGATCACAAAGTCAGGAGATCGAGACCATCCTGGCCAACATGGTGAAACCCCATCTCTACTAAAAATACAAAAAATTAGCTGGGCGTGGTGGTGGGCGCTTGTAGTCCCAGCTACTTGGAAAGCTGAGGCAGGAGAATTGCTTGAACCTGGGAGGCGGAGGTTGCAGTGAGCCGAGATCACACCATTGCACTCCAGCCTGGGCAACAGAGCGAGACTCCATCTCAAAAAAAAAAAAAAAAGAAAGAAAGAAAAGACAGATCTTAAACAGGATGTAAAGCCGGCAGTCTTGCTGAACAGGTCGTATTGTGGCTGACTCTGACACAGCATCCTTATCTTTTTTTCCTTTTTTTATTCTCCACAGGGCAAGTCCTAAGCATCCCTATCTTAACTTCAACAGTCCATTCTGCTAACTCCAAATTTTTAGACAAAGTTTTGTTCCTTTCACCAACTACACATTAAAGAATCTCGGAATTCACCTGTGACCTGTAAGCCCCCATTTCAAGATGTCCTGCGCTTCCTGGCCGGGCCAATGCACACCTTCCAGGTATGGATTTGTGTTTTGCCTCCTCAAAATGTGTAAGACCACACCGTGACCCGGCCACCTCAGCAGCACTAAGACCACACCGTGACCCGGCCACCTCAGCAGCACTAAGACCACACCGTGACCCGGCCACCTCAGCAGCACTAAGACCACACCGTGACCCGGCCACCTCAGGAGCACTAAGACCACCCCGTAACCCGGCCACCTCAGGAGCACTAAGACCACCCCGTAACATGGCCACCTCAGCAGCACTAAGACCACCCCATAACCCGGCCACCTCAGGAGCACTTGCTCAGGACCCCTTGAGACTGTTTCCTTGGGCTGTGGTCATTCATATTGGCCCAGAATAAACTCTTTAAAATATTTTCCAGAGTTTGGTTTTTCCCACTAGCAATGTCAACCTAAAAGGAAGAAGCTGAAACAAAATTAATGTAGTAGAGAGTTTATTTGGGCTAAGCTTGAGGACTGCAATCTGGGAGCATAGATTCAAGTTGCCCTGAATATACATCCCAAGTAGCAGACGTTGTAAGTGGATTTTTTTTTTTTTTGACAGAATCTCGCTCTGTTGCCAGGGTGGAGTGCAATGGCACAATCTCAGCTCACTGCAACCTCCGCCTCCCGGGTTCAAACGATTCTCCTGCCTCAGCCTCCCAAGTAGCTGGGATTACAGGCACGTGCCACCACACTTGGCTAATTTTTGTAATTTTAGTAGAGATGGGGTTTCACCATGTTGGCCAGGATGGTCTAGATCTCCTGACCTCATGATCCACCTGCCTTGGCCTCCCAAAGTGCAAGGATTACAGATGTGAGCCACCGCGCCCAGTTGATTTTTTTTTTTTTTTTTTACAGGGTCTGGCTCTGTCCCCCAGGCTGGAGTGCAGCCTCAAACTCCTAAGCTTAAGTGATCCTCCTGCCTCAGCCTCACGGGTAGCTAGGACCACAGACACATGCCACCATGCCTAGCTGATTTTTTGTATTTTTTTATGTTTTTGTAGAGACAGGGTATCACTCTTTTGCCCAGGGTGGTCTCAAACGCCTGGCCTTAAGTGATACTCCTCAGCCTCCCAAAGTGTCGGGATTATAAGCATGAACCACTGTGCCCCGCATAGGTGGATTTTTTTTTTTTTGGAAGTCTCGTTCTGCTGCCAGGCTGGAGTGTAGTGGTGCCATCTTGGCTCACTGCAACCTCCGACTTCCTGGTTCAAGTGATTCTCCTGCCTCAGCCTCCCAAGTAGCTGGGATTATAGGCACACACCACCATGCCCAGCTAATTTTTGTATTTTTAGTAGAGAAGGGGTTTCACCATGTTGGCCAGGATGGTCTCGATCTCCTGACTTTGTGATCCACCCACTTCAGCTTCCCAAAGTGCTGGGATTACAGGCATGAGCCACTGTGCCCGGCCAGGTGGATTTTTAAAGGTGATAAAGGGGGACGGAGAGCGTGCTGACACAAAGTGGCTCCTCAGGAATTCTCACTGGTCTACAGAAATAACATTGATTATGGTGGGTCATAGTGTCCGGGCATGGCATCCTTAGGTACACGTATAGCTTCTGTGGCAACAGCAAGCAGTTTCGAGAGATGAATTGCGAGATCAAAAGGGGCAGCAGGCTGCGGTTGCCATCTCATTTTAACATCTCTCTGAGTCTGACAATTCAAAGGACTTGCATTCCTCAGACAAAAGTTCACCTCCCCTCCCCTCCCTTCCCCCCGTTCCCTCCCCCTCCCCTTTTCTTTTCTCCCTTCCCCTCCATTCCTCTCCCCTCCCGGCTGTCTTCTCCCCTCCCCTCCCCTCCTCTCCCTTCTCCTTCCCTTCCGCTTCCTTTCCTTTCTTCCCCTTTCCCCTTTCCCCTTTCCTTTCTTTTCTTTTCTTGAGGAGACTCCAGGAAAGAGAAAGACAGAACTGTGGCAACTTTCTGGAGCAGAAAGTTCTGAGGCAAGGAAAAGCCCTTATGTGCGACGCGAGGGAGGCTGCACAGACCTGGGTGGCTGCCCGCAGCTTCTGGAGCCTGGCCGCAGCGCCTCTGAAGGCAATGTCACATAGGGAACGAGTCACCAGGAAGCCAGACAGGCACAAGCACATGGACGCTTTCCACCTTGAAGATCCAGGGCCACCTTCCTGCCCCCTGGGGGCGCAGCGGTCTCCAGTCCCTGGAGAAGCTCCAGCTGGGGATACTGTCAACCCGGTAACCAGCACGGCACTCCTGCGCAGCCCGGGACCAGCTGTAAAGTGGTGATGGCAGGAGAAACCCTACAGGGACTGGCTCACACACACAAAGGGGCTGCCTCACACACACACACACACAGGGACTGGCTCACACACACGGGGACTGCCTCACACACACAAAGGGGCTGCCTCACACACACACACAGGGACTGGCTCACACACACACAGGGACTGGCTCACACACACAGGGACTGCCTCACACACACGGGGACTGCCTCACACACACAAAGGGGCTGCCTCACACACACAAAGGGACTGGCTCACACACACACAGGGACTGGCTCACACACACACAGGGACTGCCTCACACACACACAGGGACTGGCTCACACACACACAGGGACTGGCTCACAAGTTTTAAGTGAAAGGAAGAAATCAGGAGTTCTTTCCTTTTTTAGCAATTTGGAACTCTAAGAAAAAGGCTACAGTGTTATATTAATGTCTCACCACTCCCACCCCCTTTTCAAGTGAAATAAAGAATACAAGGGAAGCCAGAAAAATGCTGAAGATTTTGGCAATGAAGGGTCTGACCACAAAGAAAGCCAATGTGCCACTTGTGTGGATTTTTGCAGAAAGAGTAAACAGCCTTCCTGCAAGACGCAGGCTGGAGAGGGTTCCGTTTTCATGGCTGGCTGCCACAGAATTGGCTTAGGCTGGATGGACTGAGCAGAGCATGGGGTCTGAACCGAGTGGCGTGAGCCAGGGGTCCAGAGCAGACACGGGGGGCGTGCACGCCATCTCCAGAGTCGCACAGGGCTGTGCGTAGGTGGCCACTAGGGTAGGTCACGCATAAAAGTTGCTTTGTATCTGCAGCACGAACAAGACTTAAAGAAAGATCTGTTTTATAAAGACGAAGCAGTGCTAAGTATGTCATTTAGGATGAAGAAGAAGGCAGGGAAAGCGTTCATTTTAGAAGTGCTGTGAGGATGGTGCAGGACGCAGTGGGGCGGGGGGAGGGTGCATTCCGCCCAGATCTTCCCTCCCCTCACTACTGTGCTGCCCTGCCTGCATGCCCTCACGCCCAGGCTAGTTTCCACTCTGCCACAGGCAGTGAAGATTGGATCCGCTGATGGCAGCATCTTGGAAACAGGAAACTGACAGGCCTCTGAATATGCCATCCTAAAATATGACTGTCTGAGACCAGACTATACCACCCCAAAATACGACTGTCAGAGACCAGATTATACCACCCCAAAATATGACTGTCAGAGACCAGACTATACTACCCCAAAATATGACTCAGAAACCAGACTATATCACCCCAAAATATGACTGTCAGAGACCAGACTATAACACCCCAAAATACGACTCAGAGACCAGACTATATCACCCCAAAATACGACTGTCAGAGACCAGATTATACCACCCCAAAATATGACTGTCAGAGACCAGACTATAACACCCCAAAATACGACTCAGAGACCAGACTATATCACCCCAAAATATGACTGTCAGAGACCAGATTATACCACCCCAAAATATGACTGTCAGAGACCAGACTATACCACCTCAAAATACGACTCAGAGACCAGACTATATCACCCCAAAATATGACTGTCAGAGACTAACCAGACCATGCCTCCCACACATGCCTCTTTGTCTTAAGGATCATTTGGAGCTGGTTATTTTGAGAAACTGCAGACGCAGGAGAACCTTTAAAAACAGAAACTTACCATTTTGTAAAGGAAATGTCCGTCCATAAAGGAACTGTCCATTTGTAAGGGTGCCTTCCTCTCTGCACCAGAGAGAGAAGAACAACTGGATCTCTAGACTCCTGAACCATGGAGAAGGTTTCTAAGCCTGAAGTTTAAACTACCTGTTTGAGATCAACTCCAGAGACATACTCAGTTCTCTGGGTGCCTCCCAAGTGCACACGAGCTACACATACTAATAAACTTCTGTTTGTTTTTCTCTTCTTACTCGGTCTTTGTTACAGGGAGTCTCAGCTAAGAAGGTTGGAGGGCAGAGAGAAAACTCGTGTTCTGCCCCTACCGGAGCAAGTGTGTGTTCCTCTGCACTGATGAATGTGCCTGTCTCCAGAAAGGGCAGCCCGTAGGTACTGAGAGCAGAGGTGGAGCTTCCAAGAGAGCAGTGACAGCCTCACTCCTCCTCCCTGGCCCACCCTCACCCCGTCCCCTGCACCTGGAGCCACTGGAAGACGGAGGAGCCATCCTTTAAGAATCTCTTGGAGGACTCATCGACCCCATGGGGACATGGTACAAGGCTGGAGAGCAGCTCTGTGTTGAAGGGGAGGAGAGAAGATAATCCCATTTCCTCCCAGTCTAAAGAATGAGCATTCCCAGTGGAAGGAGAAAGCAGATCCTTGGCCACACACAATCCTCGGAGAAGAGTCAACAGGATTGTGACTAGAAGTGGCTTCTATATCAGCCCAAAGTTGACTTTCAGCAAAAGGTAGGTTTTTGCAATTTAAAGCAGTGACAATTGATTTAGACAAGGTTAGCCTTAAGTGATTTAAAAAATGCTTTTATGTAGGATCTCATTTAATCTTCATTGCGGTTCTTGTAGAAAGGAATCAGAATTTAAGGCACCAGCGCGAGGTTGGAGAGCTATTATATTATGGAGCTAGGATTCTGACCTAGTTGGCTTAACAAGGAGGGGCTTAATAAAGACAAGTGATCTCCAAGCCCAAATACAAGCAAAGCCAGCTCATAAAAGATCTGCTTTCAGATTTTAATCTTTGATGAAGGGAAATGTTTAAAAATTTCCTAAAAGCAAAATTGACAAGACAAATCCAAAGAAAACCCTGTCTTATCCAGTGTGGCCTTGAGGTCCAACTGCATCCCCTGAACCTGGTACATTTGCCTTTGGGTACATTCAGTAAAGAAGCCACGGTCTCAGAATATATGGGGTGGTATTTTTGTTGGGAGCAGGGGTGGAGAAGTTGCCTCGAAATATATACAGATTAAAAATGTATATATTTCAAATGTATTTAACAAAATTTATAGCTAAGCAAATATTCCCTACGATCTACCAAAAAAAATGTAGAAATTATCCACAAAGAATTTAGGGCTTCATCTATTTTTAGAGGAAGAAGCTGTTAGCATGCTGCGTTCAGAATAAATACATTCAATTAAGTTAATAAATTAATCATGTAATCTTTGATTAAGATTATCACCAATGAAATATAGCTACACAAACAGTAATGATTCAACTATAGCTTTGCTTATTGCAATGAAAAGGATGATCTGGACATCTAGATACCCTCCCGAAAACCTTGTGAAACCTGTGACTACCTCTTCATGTAAGTCCCTCTCCCCACCCCCGACTGGGGAAGTCAATGATTTACCAAACACAGCACGCAGCTGGTCCATGGCACAGGCAGCAGGAACCCAGCACTATCTGCCTAAAGATGGTGACCTGCTTATGGGTGGCCGTGGTCCGCAAGTCATCAGTAGCTTTGGCACACGGGTCTATCTTCTGGAATGACCAGGCCTCCCTACGTAGGCCAGAGTCTTCCTGCACAGGCCCTGGGCCCTAAGGCTGCACAGGTGCCCGAGGTCCAGTCTGCAGATATGTTGGGATCAAGGCATCGCGTGTCCTTCTGCTAAGGCAGTGCTTCCCATACCGCTGGCAGGCATCAAGATCACTTAGAGAGCTTGTAATTCCTCAGGAAATGACCTTCAGGCCTCTGACAAAAAGTGTCAAACAACTGAAACTAGATCACCACACCAGATGCCCGACCCCTCATTCACCATGATCGCTTCCTTGCCCCAGGCTGGAGTGCAGTGGCGCGATCTCAGCTCACTGCGACCTCCGCCTCCCGGGTTCAAGTGATTCTTCTGTCTCAGCCTCGTGAGTAGCTGGGACTACAGGTGCACGCCACCACGCCCAGCTAATTTTTGTATTTTTAGTAGAGATGGGATTTCTTAGCCAGACTGGTCTCAAACTCCTGACCTCGTGATCTGCCCACCTCTGTCTCCCAAAATGCTGAGATTACAGGTGTAAGCCACCGCAACCAGCCTGAGCCACCGCGCCTGGCCCTGTTTTCTTATACATTGTTATATTTCTTGCCTGCTATATAAACTCCTGGTTTTGATCAGTCAGGGAGATGGATTTGAGACTCAGCTGGCATCTCCTCAGCTGCAGCACCCTATTAAAGCCTCCTTCCTTGGCAATACTCATCATCTCAGTGATTGGCTTTCTGTGCGGTGAGCAGCAGGACTGAGATCAAACCCCTGGTGTTTCAGTAACAATTTTCCTACTGTTTTTCTTTTTTTTTTTTCTGTAGAGCCAATGTCGTGCCATGTTGCCCAGGCTGGTTTCAAACTCCTGGGATCAGGTGATCCCCCTACCTCAGCCTCCCAAAGTGCTGGGATTACAGGTATGAACCACCACGCCTGACCCCCTAGTGAAATCTAAAATTGCAACACTGTTTTTTCTCACAGTTTTCTCATGCCATTAATTCTCTCTTCTACTTCTCTAAAATCTTTAATCTACTCCACTGTTCCTAACATTTTAGTTTTTGTCTGACTACACTGTCTTGCCTACCCCATATTTGAACCACTTTTTCGCTACTGCCCCCAGCCCCTATTGCCCTAACAGACCTCCCAGGCTTCTCAGACCCGCGCAGTGGAGATGAAGCCTGGAGTTACTGACTGTGCTGCGCAAAGCAGGCCAGGAGCCCACAGTTGTCCTGAAAGCCCTTGTGTTTGTGGTGTTCACCTTGGACAGGCCTTTGCCCCTGACTTCATTTATCTGTTCTTGCTCAGCTTATATCTTCTCTTAACCCACCGCAACATTCATGGCTGAGACCCCCTAACAAAAGACTGATTAGCAAAAGAAAATCATGCAAATTTATCTAACCAAAGTTTTACATGACCCAGGAGCCTTCAGAAATGAAGGCCCAAAGAAACAGGGAACACTGTATTTTTATGCTTAGGATGGATAAAGAGTGGACAGTCCTGTAGGATGGTTGGACAAAGGGAAGATGACCTAATGAGAATAGCCTGGGGAGAACTTAGCAAGGCCAATTTGTTCAGATTCCGCTTGGCATCGCTGGGTCTTCATTCCTCTTCCCTAGGTATAGGGAGGAGGAACCTCTGGAATGAGGGTCTAATGACCTATTTTAGAGGGAGGCCAAATAATTATTTTAGGACCTGCTTTGGAGGAGAACAGTGGGAGAAGGTCAGAGAGATCTTCCTGCTGCTGCCCCATGCTCTCCTTCCCCTCCTTTGTCTCCACAGTCCTGCCCTTGTTTACCCTCCCGTGCTCTTACCACCCTCCAGGATCATACTCAACCCATTAACCCTTTTCCTCCTCTCTTCTGGCTTGTTTGCCCCAGGCCTCCCCATAAACCTTTCTTAATAAATCCTTCTTTCTCCATCCTGCGGCTACGTCTACTTCCAACCATTTTTTCTCCTTAAATATTTAATTCACCATCTTTACCTACATGCTTATTTTATGCATTAATTATCACAAAATTATATTTTCAGCCCCCATATTTTCCTGAAGCTCTTTTGCAACTGTTGTAAATAATCTTCTGGCAGCCAAACCCCTTTTTTGTTCCCTCATTAAGGAGGGTTTATACTTAGGAAGCAGCCACCACTTCCACCACTGAGCTGGCACTGGCGATACGACAATGAACAAGATACAAATGGCCTTTACCCTTATGGAGCACGCAGTCTGTGGTAAAGAAAGCAAGAAGATAATCAATTACAGACCAACCTGGATAACATAGGGAGATCTCATCGCTGCAAAATAAAAAAAATTAGCCAGGCGTGGTGGCGCATGCCTGTGGTCCAGCTATTCGGGAGGCTTAAACAGGAGGATCATTTGAGCTGGGGAGTTTGAGGTTGCAGTGAGCCATGATCACGCTACTGCACTCCTGCCTGGGCGACAGAGTGAGACCTTGTCTATAAAATAATAATAATAATAATAACCAATTGAATTACAGCATAACAAATGCCAGGATGGAGAAATAATGGGAAACTGGGTGCAGAGGAGGGAGGTCTTTAAGGCAGACCAACTCTCCTTGGCATTTAGTTCTAAATACTGTCCTCCCATGTGGCTTGTAGGACCCACACTCCCCTGAGACTCCTCCTGCCACTCCTACTTGGTTTTATTTTTTGTCACTCCTCCATTTCCCCAACTATCTTTGAAATATTCGTGTTCCACAGGACTTTGTCATTTACACACTCTTCCCTTCTCTTTCTAGAGGCTTCCTTGAGCATGCTCACTACTTGAAAACCTGATGAAACTGACATCCGTCTCTAGCCTGGAGACATTCTCTTGCACACTCAGCTATATGACGGGCTCCTCAAACTCAAAAGGCTCGGGAACTGAGCTCATTATGTTTCCTCCCAGTCCTTCTCCTATTATCTGTCCTACTCTAGTTAATGAAATTTTCACCTCCCTATTTGGAGCAAGTCCAAAAACTGAGAGTCAACCTATATTTCTCCATTTTACTTATTCTCTGCCTTCACTGGAGGCTGTACCACTTACAAGCACATACTCTAAAGCCAGATGGTGTGGACTGAATCACAATTCTACTATTTGCTAGAAGAGTGCCTTAGGTAAATTACTGCATAGCTCTATGACTCCATTTCCTCATCTGGGAAGTGTATTATTAAGAATGTGGCTGGCCTTTGTCCCCAGGTTTTGGGAAGTAACCTCTAAACCCCTGCCATTTCCCATGCTCTAGGAGTATCTTTATTATTCATGGGGGGCTCCTTGGACCACACTTGATAGTTTATGTGAACATATGACTTGGAATGGAGGCTGGTCAAGACGGAAAGACCCACCATGTGATTAGGGAGTCGAGGGCTTTGAACCGTATTTTAGTGGCCTGACTCTGAGGAGGAGAGGGGCCAAAGACTGAGACACATGGGCAATGATTCGATGAATCATGCCTATGTAATGAAACCCCAATAAAACTCACAAGGACTCAGGGGAGCTTCCCTGGTTGGCAATTTCCTCTGTGTGTTGCTATACACTGAAGTGCCGGAAGGGTAGCAAGTCCTGAGGACAAGGGCAGCTTCGCAGCTAGAACCCTCATAGATCCCCTTCTGTGCATCTCTCCCTTTCGCTGCTTCTGAATTACATCCTTTTACTGCAATAAAACTGCCATCATAAGTATAGTGCCTTCCTGAGTTCTGTGAGCTGGTCTAGAAAATTGTTGAACCTCAGGGAGTCTGTAGGGACCCCTGAATTGGTAGCCAGCTGGTTAGAAGTTAGGGTGGCTCCAGAGGCCTCCAAACTTGCAGCTGGTGTCTGCCGTGAAGGAAGTCTTGTAAAGAACTGTGCCCTTAACCTGTGGTTTGGCCTAACTCCAGACAGGGAATTGAAGACAATAACGCCTAATCCATATGGTTACTGTGAGAATTAAATGAGCTAATACAGATAAAGCCTTTGAATAGTAACTATCATAAATACAAAATGAATATCAACTATTTTTATTTTTATTTATTTATTTTTATAGACAGGGTCTTGCTCTGTTGCCCAGGCTGGAATGCAGTGGCACCATCGATCACTGCTCATTGCAGCCTGAACCTCCTGGGCTCAAGTGATCCTCCCACTTCAGCCTCCGAAGTAGCTAGGACTACAGGTGCACACCATCATGCCCAACTAACCTGTTTAATTTTGTAGAGACGAGGTCTCACTCTGTTGCAGGCTGGCCTCAAGCTCCTGACGTCAAACAATCCTCTTCAGCTTCCCAAAGTGCTGGGGTTGATGTTACCCACCTTTAGAATTGTTGCCTTGCATTAGTGTGAACAGAGCCCATATACATGAGGAGTCTGCATTCCCAGGGTCTTCCCAATGGGCCTCCACTGGATGCCCATAGAGAAGAATGGTACACAGCAGAAAAGCAGAGAGAGAGAGCTTCATGTGGCAGCACACAGACATAGATCCCCACCTCCTTTCTGGGCCTTTCCTTCACACAACACAAAAGCATGAGGCCACTGTGGATGGGCAGGTAATCCTTTTGTCCCCCAAGGCTTGTGGAAAGATCTTCTGTTGTTTGTTTGTTTGTTAGTGGTAGGGTGGTTAAAAGCAAAAGCCATGTGCCCCTGGATCATGCCCCATATAAAACTGAGGTCTGCCACTAGTGAGCCAGGAGCAGGAAGCTTTCTCCAAAGAACCCCACAGATACAAGCAGAGTTTGACTATGAGACAAAGGCAGAAATACTGAGAAAACCCCATACATGAGGTCCAGGCTAACAGGGATAGCCTAAGATTGAGGCTGGACCAGGAGAATTAAAAAATGCCCCTTCCACACCTTAAGTCTTTCATGGGAAAATAAGCAACAACAGTTGTTTACTCTTGGGAGGGAGGAATCGAATGAAAAGAGAGACATCTTTTGTGTACAGGCATTCAGGGTCTGCCAAAAGATGAAGGTGAAACAGTAGCATTGACAAAATCTCTCCAGCACACCAGGTCCTTCACTAATACAAGGTATCAGAGCCCACGACTGGAAGAACTTAAAGTTTGAACTAACTGTGATTATAGCAGCAACAAAACCCAAACTCAGCTCAAACCAGACTTCCACACAAGTGGCCTGGCAGAAGAAGTATGCCCGTTTCTGGACATAAAACATTTTAAAAGTCCCTTTATTACTATTGTTCTTCTACACACAATGTCTGATGGTCAATTTTTAAAAATACATATATGTACAATGTGTAAAGCAAGAAAACATCCAACTTACTATCAAGGGATAAAGCAATCAACAGAATAAGGCCCAGAGATGAACAAGATGCTAAAACAATCAAACAGGAATTTTAAAATAACCATGATTAGCACAGGACAAAAAGATCAACTTTCATCACTTCTATGTAAAATGTATTTAAAATGTTAAACAGTGAAATAAGGCAAGAGCCAGAAAAAAAAGGCACACAGACTTAAAAAAACAAAACTGCATTCATTACCTGACTGCATAAAAATTCCAAATAATCTTTTTTAAATGCTATTGGAGTAAGTGAATCTAACAAGGCTGTGGAAGTTAAGGCCAATATATAAAAATCAAATGTCTTTTTATATACTAGCAATGAACAATTGGAAATTCAAATTTTAGGAAACATCATTTACCCTAGTATCAAAAGCATGAAATATTTGGAGATAAATCTAACAAAAATGTGTAAGAAATATTGTGAAAATTACAGAATATTGATGATGGAAATTAAAGCACACATAAAAAATAAAGCAAACTACCATGTCATGAACAGGAAGACTCAATATGGTTAAACTTTTAATTCTTCCCAAAGTGAGCTATAGGTTCAATGAAAATCCAAGTAAGGCTTTTTTTGGTAGAAAATAGCAACGATGATTCCAAAATTTACACAGACTTTACCTGCACTGTATCCAAAATTTAGCTCAAAATAGACGCCAGGCATAATATCACACCTAAAACTATAAAATCTTCCAGAATGAAAAAAGAAAAATCTTTGTTAAGCAAAACGAGGTGTAAAATGATGTAATAATTTGGGGGAGCAAAATAAGCAGTTTATTATTAGGTTAAAAATACTCTTATCACACAAGCCAGATAGATACTCCTTTTCTAAGTATTCCCCCCCCCCAAAATGAAAACATATCCATAAAACTAAACTGCAAATGAATGACACAAGATTTACCTGCACAGTGTCATGGCACTATGGGGCTGGCAAGGTAGTAGCATAGCCATGGTGCCAAGGCAAACTTCTCAAATCTCTCTGTGCTTCAGTCCCTAGAGGGAACTCAGCTACAGGCGATGCCCGATCAGGTTGAGGTTTGGAATGGGCCCTGGATACTGGCATTTTTAAAACTCTTCCCAGGTGGCCGGGCATGGTGGCTCTTGTAATCCCAGCACTTTGGGAGGCTGAAGTGGGAGGATGGCTGGAAGCCAGGAGTTTGAGACCAGCCTGAGCAACACAGCAATATGTCATCTCAATAAATAAATAAATATTCTTCCAAGGCAATTTTGCTGTGCTGCTGGGTTTAAAGCACTAGCAGGACAAGACAGTCATTGTTTCTAGTATATATGTGAACACATTGCAGGAGGGAATAACATATACAAATTAGCGCTTAAAAACATTCAGGAAGAAACATACAAAGGAGCAAAGAATTATATATTCAACACATGTTTTGTGCTCTAGAAGAAATTAAACAGAACATGGAATCAAACAAAAATTAAAGATAAAATAGGTCAAAAGAGAAATTGGAGAGTAAATAAAGCAAAGGAAGGACAAAACACCATTAGAAACACCCAGGAACAGAATGATAAGCTGCCAGCAAGTCAGTGTCAGCAAGGGAAGATCTGAAATACTAGCAAAGAGGAAGAAGAAAAAGATTAAAGACATTGAAAGGAAAAGCTATGGAGGACAGACAAGATACAAAATAAAGCAAAACATAACATTGCTCTCAAATTTGAAACATGTGACAGAAAAGTGTTAATTTAGAGAGGTAAAATTCAACAGAAAATTAAAAGGCATGAAAATGGCTAATTAATATGTGGAAGGATTCTGTGTAAATTTAGAAAAATGAAAACAATGTATTCAGTTGGTGCAAAAGTAATTGTGGTTTTTGCCATTAAAACTTCATTGCAGATCACATCATCAAAAACTGAAAAGACTGATGTGTGGGCAAAGGTGTAAAACTAGAAACTTGAATATAATGTTGAATAAAACTATCATTTTCAATTCAAATACCACTTCAGCACATTTATCTTACATATACACTCACAACTAGGAAAGGAATATGTACAAGCAAAGTCAGTGTGTCATTTTTAGTCATTGTAAAAACCAGAAAAAATCTAAAGTTTTGTTTGTAGAGGATTGGTTTAAAATCATGGAATATCCATATAATGAAAAAAGTAGGTGTTCACTGGGAAATACAGTAACTGTCTATGTTGATAGGGAAAGATCTTCAAGATTGCTCAAGTGACACAACAGATATTTAACAATACGTATGAATGCATACCCTCCTGTTAGGGAAACAGGAGCCTAGGACAGTCAGGGTGACACCACTTTAAAATCAACTCCATCTTAAACCTAATGAGGCACATTCCTTGCCAGTTACCACCTGTATTAGCCTCTTCTCATGCTGTTAATAAAGACATACTCTAGACTGGATAATTCATAAAAGAAAGAGGTTTGACTCCCAGTTCCGCAGGGATGGGGAGGGCTCAGAAAATGTAGAATCATGGCAGAAGGGGAAGCAAACACGTCCTTCTGCACATGGTGGCAGCAAGGAGAAGTACAGCAAGGAGAAGTGTGAAGTGGGGGAAAACCCCTTATAAAGCCATCAGATCTCGTGAGAACTCACGCATTATCACAAGGACAGCATGGAGGTTACCGCCCCCACGATTTGATTACCTCCCACTGGGTCTCTCCCATGACACATGGTGATTATGGGAACTACAGTTCAAGATGAGATTTGGGTGGGGGATACATGGGTGGGACACAGCCAAACCATGTCACCACCCATGGTCATAGGATGTTAATAGCTGAGAAAAATGCCTAATGCCTGCAAGGACAAACTCTTATGACAGCAAAATGTCCCACTGTCCCAATATCACATAGCAATATATGCTTTTAAAGATAATTATAGTCATGCTGTGGTGTGCTTGTGCACTGAAGTGCCAAGGACAGCTTTCTTTAAACCAATGAGGAATAAATTTTGTCACACAGTCAGCCCACTGGCATGTAGACATAATGTAGCTTAGCTTTTACATAGATAAGACCCCCATATAAGAAAAACTTAAGACAAAGATGAAGGGTTTCTCCTCTTGCTTTCTGAGGATGCCCTACTTTGTATCTGGGTAGGTTTCAGTAAACTCTCTCTCCTCACTGCACTCTGCAACTCACCTTGAATTCTTTCCTGCACAAGATCCAAGAACCCTTACTTGGGGTCTGGATTGGAACACCTTTTCCTGGCAACACTCCTATTACACTTGAAATTTCAATCGTATGCCTGTATTTCTTCTTTTTCAAATGTTAAAAATTTATGTTTTCCATGAAAAAAGAGTTGGAATTTTTTTTAAGTTTTAGCTTTTTATGGAGAAAAATTATTAACTAGAAAATTAGACTATCAGAGAGACTTATAGGTTCACCTCGCTAAGATTTCATTCTCAAACATGGGCCATTACTTTTACTGGAATTAAGAAATTATATAATTATATTGGAACTAGTGTTGAATAATTTTATTTTTGTTCACATAAAGAAACATGAGTAAAATACACAATAACTATAATTTAAATCTGAAATAAGCACTAAAATTATGTGCACAGCATTCATTTTGCTATTCTGCTGCAAACAGAATATTTTCTTTTCATAGCACCTGCAGTGAAGGTCTCAAAGGAGTCTTGCATGGAAGGGCATTGAAGGGGACATGAAATTTTAACTAATACCACGAGCTCACATGCTTCAAACCCAAACTTGCTTATAACCAACCAATGTCACTTCTTAGAGAACAATATTACAGGTTTTTAGTATTGTGCTATTGTTTTTCCTTAAATTACGTTTTGTTATCTGAAATCCCAATTAATGGTTTTAGTTTTTTTTAATTTTTCTAAGACAGGGTCTTGAACTCCTGGGCTCAAGTGATCCTCCCGCCTCAGCCTCCCAAAGTGCTGGGATTACGGGTGTGAGCCACCGCACCTGGCTAATATTTGCTCTGGACACCATAAGACTTGTTAGCATAATCGTAAGGAGACCCTAAAAATACATATTTTAGCTGCTCCCAGAGTCTCTCTGTGTTTCTACAGGACAGTGGGAAACTGATGTAAATAATTAAGAAGCAAATTAATTATTTGTCAGTTACGTACCCATCCTGACTTCTAGCATGGAGACTTAAATGAAAAGCAGAGGCAGCCAGGTGCCAATTACTTTTACAAGTTTCATTCTTAAGTTGAATTAGGAAAGACTAAGATGTAACCAGATGTATGTATTATCAAGTGATGAAAGTTACCTACTTTTTAAAACACTTTTTGATTTAGTCCTCCTAATTTTCCTATGATTGCAACTCCCAAAAAGAATCATAACATAAAACCTACACCTAAGAAAATTCTGTTCTGATGCAGGGGAAATTCATCTACTTGCAAAAGCACACTGCAGGATTGCAATTCAGATGTCAAGTTAACCTGATGAGTGATTTGAACACACACACACACACACACACACACACACACACTTGCTTTGTAAATTAAAAATCTGGAGCAAGCCACAGAACATGGTCCCTTTCAGAAGGGAGTGTCTTTGTTCTGCATAGCTCCTGTCCTGATGGTGTGGGCACCTCTGAGTGGTCTCTCCATTGTGCTGGACCTGGTTGCTGTAACTAACAATGGGTGGCTCTCCTGGTCTGAAATCTAAAGAGCATGTTAGTCACCTGCAAGCCTGCTCTTATTTAAAAGAGCTGGTTCACCTCCTTTTTTACATCGTCAAATTAGATCCCCTCAGAGAAATGCCAGAATGTTCAGTTGGCACATTAACGCTGAATTAAAACTAGCTACAATTTCCAACTTGCAGATGGTGGTGAGGACCAAAGGTAATAACAATGAATTTGTCATTCAGCTACAAGGGATTGATGCAGCCAATTAAGGCTACTCTCTGCCCATGAGATTCTGCTCAGGTTTTCTACTCCATCGTGACTAGGGGAGATCACCGGAAGGGATGATTTCTTCCACTTACATCACACAGAACTCCTGCAAAGGGGTTTTCACTCCACAAACACTTGTGATGGCTCTTATTATGTTCCAGACACTGCTTGAAGGCCTCTACAACTATTAACTCATCTAATCCTCCCAACAACACTTAATGGTGAGTTCTATTACTCCGATCACTTAAACAAGAGAAAACCTGAATGCTCAGTAACTTGTCCAAGGTCACACAGCTAGTGAATGGCACAGCTGGGATGTGAACACAAGCGCTGTGACTTCAGAATCCAGGCTTGCCCTGACTTTGCTACACCACTCCTGTGCCCGAGATAAAGCTGGGTTTCCAATCTCCGCATTGTTCACATTTAGGGCCAAGTAATGATTTGTTGTTGGAGGCTATTCTATACATTGTAGTGTCCCTGGCCTCTACCCACTGGGTCCCTGGAGCAACCCTCCCTCCCCTGAGCTGTGAAAACCAAAAATGTCTTCAGATACTGCCAAATATCTCTTTGGGGACAAAATCATCTCGTTGAGATATCATTCTCTATGTCTATCATAGAAATAGAATGACTAAAAAGAAGAAATAATGAAAAATGTGGGATTACTGAAAACAATCGTAGTATGTCCGTCTCTGTACATTTTGAGATAGAATTATTAGGAAATATCTCAAAACAGTCCTCTCTTTTTTTGAGACAGAGTCTCTCTCTGCTGCCCAGACTGGAGTGCAATGGCACCATCTCGCCTCACTGCAACCTCCCCCTCCTGGGTTCAAGCGATTCTCGTGCCTCAGCCTCCCGAGTCGCTGGTATTACAGGCACCCACCACCACGCCCGGCTAATTTTTTGTATTTTTTAGTAGAGATGGGGTTTCGCCAAGTTGGCCAGGCTGGTCTTGAACTCCTGACCTCAGGTGATCCACCTGCCTTGGCCTCCCAAAGTGCTGGGATTACAGGCGTGAGCCACTGCGCCCAGGCTCAAAATAGTCCTTCTTTTAGCTTTTATGTTATCTCTCCTTCCTAGCTTTTTTTTCTTTTTTTTTTTTTTTTTTTGGCTTAGGCAGCTAGGAAGCCCAGAGCTCTATCTTCACCTGAAGCCACAAGCATTTGAGGAATTATGTGCTCAATATTGTTAGATGCCGCATGTGCACAGAAACAGAGGAAGTTACGCGGGTTTCAGCCTCGTTGAAGAAAAGCATCGACAGGCAAATTAGAATCAGTCAAGCAGCCAGAACATATGTAAATGTTACCTTATGCGGCCTGTGGGAACGAAGCACAACAGGACACGTGGGCGCGGTAGTGAGCAGGGCCGGCTCTACTGAGGAGGTCGGTGAGCAGAGTCCGCAGCGGAAAAGGCAAAGGCGACGCGACGTCCAGCAAGCTCGCCATGTTGAGAAGGTAACACAGGAAGCCCCGCCCAGCTGGGATGGAAGGCGCCATTGGAAGGAACGTGAGGCACAACTGGAAGCAGGCAACGGTGAGCGTTGAAGGCTCGTGAACAAGAACGGGAAGCGTGCTCGCTTCGGCAGCGCATGTACTAACATTGGAACGGTACAGGGAAGATCAGCAGGGCCCCTGTGCAAGGACGGCACGCGAATTCCTGAACTGTTCCAAATAAATAAATGAGTAAGAACAGGAAGTGGTACTGGGCGTTTCAGGAATAATAACGAGCAGCGGGGAACGAGGGCTCTGCGGGGCTCATGGCGAGTTATGGAAGCTGTTACGAATCTGCCTTATGGTGAGGAAGACAGAGATCGAGGTGTTGGCAGTGAAATGGAAAGTAAGGGGTGATTAAGGGAAAATATTTGAAATTGAAGAATTGACAGGGATCCATGGTTTGTTAGACATTGAAAATAATAACAAATGTGGTAGGCTGCTTCTCAGTGAGCTCCCACTGTCCCCTTTCTCCTGGGAGCCACGCTGCTGTGGAAGCTCTTCCCCCAGTGTGGGCTAGACCTAGTGACTCATTTCTGATGAACAGAATATGGCAGAGCAAGGGGTCACTCTTACAAAAGAATGTGGCTTCCATCTTGGGTGTGAGTGGCCTCCGGGGAGACCCGCATGACAATGAAATGATGTCGCTGGACCAGCCAGAGAGGACCAGAGGACTGTCAGCAGTCCCATGAGTGAGCTTGGACGTGAATGCGTCCCCTGATCCCCCACGTTCAGCTGTGAGATGGCCGCAGCACTGGCCACAGCCTTGACTGCAGCCTTGTAGAGAACCTGGGCCAGAGGATTCTGCTAAGCCACGCCTGGACTCCTAAGCCACAGGGACTGTGAATGGATCAAAGTGTGCCGTTTGAAGCCACTAAATCCAGGGGGCATTAGTTACACAGCAATGGAGAAAAAGTACAACAAGCTTACAAGACGAAAAATAACTTTTATCTCAAACATAGGACACCAGTTTATTCATAGGACACCAGTTATTTGGAGATATGGTTTTTCTGAAAATTAACCAAAGGGGGAATGAATAAAGAAAAAGAAACATCAAAGCAAGGAAAGGAAGAGAGCCCACATCTAATAGAGGAAATGTCGTCACCCTTTAAGTACAGAAGACAGAGACCTCTCTTCCATGGGTAATGGCTCTCCTGTGTTAGCCATCTACTTGCTGTCCCCAGCATTATGCAGCGACATGTAACTGGACTATGTTCAGAAAATTAAAATGACATATTCAAGGTAAATATCTAGGAGCATTTCAGCCCTTAGGAAGTAGAAGAAATACCTCCTGTTACAACCTCCATATTTTCTAATAGATAATGCAACTCATTCTGCTACACATCAGCTAGTTAACTAGCAACACTTTTTCCAATGCTGACCAGTGCAGGAGTTCTTTGAAAGAATTACTTGTTTCAAAGAGGTCGAAGTGCAGAGTACAATGGTGGTTGCCAGGAGCTGGAGGCGTGGGGCATGGGGAGAGGTTGGTCAAAGGGAGCATAGTCTCAGTCAGATAAGATGAGTGTGTTCTGAAGATCTATGTATGAGACGGTGCTGTCGATAATAATGTATTATTGTATACTTGAAATTGTTAACAGACAAATGTTCTCACCACAAAAAAAACCAATAACTATGTAGGTGATGGATGTTAATTACTTTGACTGTGGTAACCGTTTCACAGTGCGTGCATATATCAAAACTTCCCATTGTGCACTGTAAATATACACAATCTTTATTTATATCTCGATAAAGCTAGGACGGGAGAAGGAAACACTATTATAAATCACAGCATACTTGAAGGAAAGAGGAACAGACACATATTTCAACATGTAAGATCACAACAGAAAGAAGAATGTGAGTTCCATGAAGGCAGGCATTTGCCTTGTTCTCGTCATAGTCCCAGGCCCTGGCACATGTTAGATGGTCCCTAGTGATGAGGTGAGTATAATTAATAATGGAGACTAATACCCGGGGTCCTTAACCATATGCACAAAGCAAACACACTTTATCCTCTATGTAATTCTATATTAATTAGCACTCTTAGTTTATAAGCTTACTAACCATGTCTTGATGAGTGATTCTGTTATCCAAACTTTCAAGCCCATTGCCAGAAACCAAAGCTATTGGTCAGTGTGTTAGTGGTCTCCAGGGAAACAGGAGCAATGGGATGCATGTGGTGGATAATTTCACATGTCAGCTTGGCTGGACCAGGCTGCTCAGATATTTGGTCAAATGTTATTCTGGATATTCCTGTGAGGGTGTTTTTGGATGAGACTGACGTTTCAACGGGTGAACATTGAGTAAAGCAGACTTCTCTCCATAATGTGGGTGGGGGGTGGGGGGTACTCATCCAAGCAGCTGAAGGCCTGAATGAAACAAAGGCTGATATCCCCCAAACAAGACGTGCTTCTGTAGCAGATGGCTGCCAGCGTTAACTGCGGCAGTGCCTCTTTCTTGGTCTCCAGCCTGCTGGCCCATTCTACAGATACTGGACTTGCTAGTCTCCACAATCTTGTGAGCAAATTCCTCAAAATAGATCTCTCTCTCTCTCTGCACATCGTATTTGTTCTGTTTCTCTGGAAAGCCTTAACACAATGTGTGTGTGTGTGTGTGCACGTGCACATGCACATATAGAGAGTTTTTAAAATAAGTTTTAATTATTTTTTAATAATTTTTTTTAGAGATGAGGTCTCACTGTGTTGCCCACACTGGTCTCGGATGGGCTCAAGCAATCCTCCCACCATGGCTTCCCAAAGTGCTGGGATTACAGGCATGAGCCACTGTGCCCAGCCTAAAGAGATGTATTTTAAGGGAAGATCTGATTCTGCAGTGCAAGTCTGAAGGCCACCTGCTGACAGAATCCCCTTTTCTCAGAGGGCAGTCGGTTTTCTCTTAAGCCCTTCTTCAACTGACTGGATGAAGGCTGCCCACATCATGGAGGGGAATTGGCTTCCTCAAAGCCTACTGATTTAAATGTTAGTCTCATTTTAAATATATCCTTACAGAAACATCTGGAATAATGTCTGACCAAATATCTGGGTACACTGACCCAGCCAAGTTGAGACATAAAATTAACCACCATGGCCTACATTTTTATCTTTTTGGCTGCAATTCTGTCAAAGGCTTCTGCTCTTCATAACATCTCACTCACTAGCTCCATGAAGCCATATGATACAAACCTTGCCTGTGTAGCCTTCACTTTTTTCCAAACGAAGTCTATTAAATGCCAATCAAGTATCTTCTCCTCCAAGCTCAGTAGCTCGGGCCTTCAACAGCTGCTCCCCATTCCTATCCATCTCCCTGAGCTACCCTGGCATTCTTATCAGGACACTGGAGGAATCTATCTATGTGCCTCTAAAGACTCAGCACCCAAACATGATAGAAATCACTGTGTTCACACTGTATCTATATATCTGCCCATCCCTTTAAATCAGTCCAATAAACCAGATTAGAATCCGTAATAGGACTCAGCTGCTTTCTTTATACCATTGATGGTTCTGGTTTAAGGACCATCAATGGTATAAAGAAGGCAGCTGAGTCCTATTACTCAGCTGCTGGGTATAAAGAAGGGAAAATGGTTTGGGGATGCTAGACATCCAGCTAACATCCTCAAACCATTTTCCTTTAACTTCTAACCAAAATGCCAAGAAAATCAGGGGGGCAAGGTTAACATTAACAACGTAAGACAGACCACCTAATGTCAGACTGTGCATGATGTTAGCGATAATAATAACAAAGATGAAGCTTGCCTGAGAAAAATCTTGGCCAGGATTCAGCACATCCTACCTAAGGACAGTCCATCAGAAACAGACCACTTGGAAAAGCTGAAAGTGTTTGTTTTCTGAAACTGAAGTACCTGTAGCAACCGACCCAAGCTTCTGGAGAATAGAATTAATAGAAGGAATCAAACTTACGCTATTTTAGAAGGTTTCTTTAAGAACCCCATAGTGTGGCGGGGCGCAGTGGCTCACACCTGTAATCCCAGCATTTTGGGAAACCGAGGTGAGCGGATCACAAGGTCAGGAGTTCAAGACCAGCTTGGCCAATACGGTGAAATCCCATCTCTACTAAAACTACAAAAATTAGCCGGGCATGGTGGCATGTGCCTGTAGTCCCAGTTACTTGGGAGGCTGAGGCAAGAGAACTGCTTGAACCCGGGAGGTGGAGGTTGCAGTGAGCCAAGATTGTGCCTCTGCACTCCAGCCTGGGAGACAGAGGGAGACTCTGTCCCCACCCCCTCAAAGAAAGAACCCCATAGTGCAATTCTATGTATCCAGGACCCTACCCAGAAATCAGAGGAGGAGGGGCCTGCCCACTGGGAGTGTCAGCAGAGGGCTTTGCTTCATTCTACTCTCCAAGACCCTCACATCTAACCTGCTCCCCCTGACATCCAGGCCTCTTCATCCGAAGCCAAAGTGCTATTGCCATGCAGCTTAGGCTTGCACACAATAATGACTTACTTATACATTTTTGTAAATGTGCACTTAGGTCTAATTAATGATTTTCCTGTGGACAGGTGATAGACCTGTGCAGATTTTTTTTTTTTTTTTTTTTAAGATGGAGTCTCACTCTAATCTCGGCTACTGCAAGCTCCGCCTCCCAGGTTCATGCCATTCTCCTGCCTCAGCCTCCTGAGTAGCTGGGACTACAGGCACCCGCCACCACGTCCAGCTAATTTTTTGTATTTTTAGTAGAGACAGGGTTTCACCATGTCAGCCAGGATGGGCTCGATCTCCTGACCTCGTGATCTGCCCGCCTCAGCCTCCCAAAGTGCTGGGATTACAGGGGTGAGCCACCGCACCCGGCCCCTGTGCAGATTCTTTGGGTCATTTTTGTTTGGTCCATGGTTCATTCTGTAACATTCTAAACTCTTGTCAAGCTGCAGTGAGCAGGTTCTCTATTTGCCTTCTATCTGCTAATCATCTTTCAGTGCTGTCTATCTCTTGTAGGATGGCACAGAATAACTTCCCTCAGCCACAGCTGAAGCACCTCTACACTTATGGATAAATCAGCTATATATTAGCCAGGTGTGGTGGTGTGTACCAGTAGTCCTAGCTATTTGGAAGGCTGAGACAGGAGGATTGCTTCAGCCCAGGAGGTCAAGTCTGCAATGAGCTATGATTATGCCACTGCATTCTAGCCTGGGCAACAGAATGAGACCCCATCTCTTAAAAAAAAAAAAAAGTCAGCTGTATGTCTGTGTCCCCTTCCTCAATCCATGCCCCTATTATTGCCCTTTCCACACCAATTCTATTCATGCCCTCCCTCCCATCAGCCTCAAATTTTTACAGCTTGCACAGACTAAATAGTAGAGTTATCTCTACTGTATTGCTATGTGAAAATGACAGATGGTGGTTTCTTTCTCCCATTTCCAGTCCCATCTTTTCAACACCTAGACAGCACCTACAAATCCTAGGATAGAAAAGTGGAGAGTAACCTGCATGGAATCCATGGAAAAGCTAGTATTTCAGAAAAAAATAAATAGGGGATCATCTAGGAATCTCTAAAAAAGAACATAACTCTGAAAGTTATCTCTGTCAAGATCCAGAAGAATATATCAACAATTTCTTGGTATCCTAAAGATATTTTATCCTCTATTAATGTATTGGGTATCCATTGCTCCATAACAAATTGCTCCCAGCTTCACGGCTTAAAGCAACACCCATCTACTCCCTTGCATTTTGCAAGCATCAGGAATCAGGCTTAGCTGGATCCTCTGCTTCAGCTCTCACAAGACAGCAATCATGATGTCAGCCGGCGGCATTCTCACTTGAGGCGCAAATGGGGAAGCATTTGCTCCGACACTCAGGTTGTTAGTGGCATTCGTTTTCCTGTGGTTGCAGAATGGAGGTCCCTGCGTTCATCAAACTGTGTGCCTGAGGCCACTTTCAGCTCCTAGAGGCTGCCTGTGGCTCTTGAGGATGCCTACAGTTCCTAGATGCTGCCCACAGCTGTTCGCCACACGGGGCACCTACTTCATCAAGCCAGCAAGAAGAGTTTCTAGAGTGAGTCGGCTAGCCAGCCAGAGTCTTCTAGAACATAGCATATCATGGAGCAAAACCCCAGCCCCTTCGCCATACTCTGTTGGCTATACAAAAGACATAGGTCCCACCCACACTCAAGGAGAGGGAATCATACAAGAATGTGAATATCAGAGGGTGGGGATTGGGACTCCACCCTAGAGCAGGCCATTACCATGAAAGAAGAGAAGAAAAATCATAAGGAGAGGAGCAACTTAAATGAAAATTTGGCAATATTAGATTAAAAAAAGTACGCTGCAAAAAATCAAATCAGTCATGTGAAAAATAAAGTTTCCCAAGAATGCATATGAAATGACTGAAAAGATGAAAACAAGTGAGAAAATGACAGATGATGTACAGAAAAGAGAGCCAATGTTTGGAAAAAACTGGTGTTCCTTCAGAAAGCCAAGAACAAATGCGACAGAAGCAATAAGCAAAAATGATGTATATAATGTGTATGAAATTATATATGGATGTAAATCAAGATATCCAGATATTAGAACACTTTCCACATAGGAAGCTACACCTCTATGTCTCAGTTAAAATGGTGCACCATATGCAAAGGAAAAATTGTGTAAAGATAGACATCCATCCTGGAAGAGTCTGAATGAGAATGACAAGGATTGCACCCTGAGAAAGTAAGGCAGAAAACAAGCAGTTTCCTTTAGAGGATTAAGCTGGCCTCAGATTCCTCCTCCTGTAGCAATAAATGCTAAGGCACAGAGAATGTTTTCTATAGACTTTTAGAGAGGAAAAGATTGATAGGCCATGAATTTCATAACTAACTGCCTTCTGTGCAAATGTTGGAGACAAAGTTAAACAACAATTATGAAACAATGCTTACATCTCCCTTAAAAACTGTCTTGAGAACCAAACTGAACAATTAGCAGCAGGAAACATATGAAAGAAGAATGGCAAGCTCTGGAATGAAAAATGTATACACTAATATATAATTATTGTAACTAGTTCTAAAATAAAAGGTAAATATTAAATCTTTAAAGAAGGTACACAATTTTTAAAATAATTTGGACCTAAAACTACAGATTAAATTACAAAACCCAAAACATCATATTCAAGTATTGACATATTACAAACCCATAATATTAGCCAGTTTGTGGGTAGCCCAAAACACAGTGGAACGGAATAGAAAACCATCAACAGATTCGTGTTTTCCATAAGACAAAGGAACCAAGCATTTATGTGGAGAAATCTAAGTAAACAGGTTACCAAAATTGTCTCAAGTATAGAAAATTTCAGTAGATCAAAGGCCTTGAAAAAATTTAAAAATAACATATCAAAAATCTCCAGGAAGAGATGAGCAAATTCTACCAAAACCTCATGGGCTAGACATTTTTTGTTAAGATAAAATTCACATAACATAAAATTCACTGTCTTAACCCTTTGAAAGTGTACAACTCAGTGTTCTCACATATATCCACAATGTTCTACAACCATCACCATCAATTTCGGAACATTTTCATCACCCCAGAAACAATTAAGCATTAAACAGTCACTCCCCATTCCCTGTCCCACTAATCTACTTTCTGTCTCTATGTGTTTGCCCATTCTGAACATTTCACAGAAATACAATCATATGCAGCTGACCCTTGAACAACACGGGGTTAGGGAAGCCAACCTTTCACACAGTTGAAAATCTTCATATAACTTTGGACTCTCCAAAGACTTAACTACTAATAGCCTACTGTTGACTGGAAGCCTTACAGATAACATAAACAGTTGATTAACATGTATTTGGAATGTTGTATGTATTAGATACTGTATTATACAATAAACTAGAGAAAAGAAAATGCTATTAAGAAACTCATCAGGAAGAGAAAATACATTTACCATTCATAAGTGAAAGTGAGTAGGCTGAGGAGGAGGAGGAAGAGGAGGGGCTGGTCTTGCTGTCTCAGGGGTGGCAAAGGCGGGAGAGTGGAGGAGGGGAGGCAGGAGAGGCAGCACACTCAGTGCAACTCGTATAGAAAAAAAATCCACTTATCAGTGGACATGCACATTTCAAACCCTTGTTGTTCAAGGCTCAGCTGTAATATGTGGTCTTTTGTGTCTGGCTTCTTTCACTGATCATATTTAGTATCCATCTGTAAATTGGCATGATAAGGCCCAAGAACTATGGGCAGGCATCGATGTCCTCTGCTACACCTCTGGCATCACTTCAGTCCATTCACACACTCTCCAGTATGTGAACCACTCCAGTGAGTTCATTTTGCCTCATCCTTAGTTTTTCAAAGTGATTTCTTGGAAGGAAGAAGGAAGGGAGGGAGGGAGGGAGGAAGGAAGGGAGGGAGGGAGGAGGGAGGGAGAAAGGAAGGAGGAGAAAGGAAGGAAGGAGGGAGGGAGGGAAGGAGAGAGGGAAGGAGAGAGGGAGGGAAGGAAGGAAAGAGGGAAGGAGAGAGGGAGGGAAGGAAGGGAAGGAAGGAAGAAGGGAAGGAAGGAGGGAGGGAAGGAGAGAAGGATGGAAAGAAGGAAGAAAGGAAGGGAGGGTGGGTGGGTGGGTTAGTGGGACTAGCTATAGTCCCTACTGTGGCAATTGGTCTTGAAGCCAGAGGTGATACTCATCATTTCCGCCCTCCACCACTCATCCTAAATCCCCTCACCTTTGGTCAGCATTGGTGCTGATTTACGTTGCTTACTTGGCAGAAAAACCCAATATTCACTCCTGATTACCAGGTCCTTGTGAGACTAAGGTTGCTGCAGTTGCACATTTATGGTTATTAATGAACATTCAGCAATAACAGTTTCCCTGGTGAATATCCTAACTTCCCGATATACTCCTTCCAGCCCAGTTTTGTACCGGTGACTTTTTTTTCCATATGATAATCAGAGTCAATAAGACCCTACATGTATAGGAAGTCATTTTGTTGCCTAATGGTCTACTGGTATAAGGAGCTCCAAATGACCAGAGAGCAGCCATAGCTTCAAGTTTGGCAGAACCTCTACCTCTTTCCGGGGCAAGCATCTCCCTCCTGGGCTATAGTGCAGCTGAGCCTGAAGTTTCAGCATGGGGAGCACCAATTCCCCGAGTGGGTCTCTGGATCTAACCGTGAGAAGGAACATCCCTGCTTCCACTGCTGGGTCCTGTGCCTTGCCTGCTACCTACTGAACATCCAACCCCAAATCCTGACTATTGGTTCTACGTACAGTGCCCACCTCGAAGGTCAGAGTCCCAGCTCCACTGGATATCATTCCAAGCTTGTGTGTCAGCAGCACTTTTTAGAGGCTGTATTAGTGTGCTAGGGCTGTCATAACAAAATACCACAGACTGGATGGCTTAAACAATGGAAGTTAATTTTCTCACCGTATGGAGGCTGGAGTCCAACCTCAGGGTGTCAGCAGGGTTCGTTTCTTCTGGCGCCTCTCTCCTTGGCTTGCAGGTGGCTGCCTTCTCACTGTGTCCTCACACGGTCACCTTCCATCTAGGAGTGTTATCTGTACCCTAATTTCCTCCTTATAAGAACACCAATCATTTGGGATTAGGGCCCACCCAAATGACCTCATTTTACTTTAATTACCTCTTTAAAGGCCCTATCTCCAAATATAGTCACATTTTGAGTTACCGGAGATTAGGACTTCAACATATTACTCTTGGGAGGACACAATTCACCCATAGCAGAGGTCATTCCAACATTCTGTCTTGGCAGCAGGGTCCGGGTGATGTGACTATGTTATTCCCCCTGTCACACATCCTTGGGCATAAGGAGAATTCCTTGATGCAAAGAGATCTCACTCAGTGTCCCATGATGATAACTCTGGCACTCGATGAAAACTGGGTAGTGCTGGCAAAGGCACCACAGTAGGGAAGGCATGTCTGGAATACGTGTCAATACCCCCTCTCAGTTAAAAGTGTCCAATGTAATCAGCTCGACATGGCATGGTGGTTTGGTCTTCTTGGGGGCTGGTACACAGTGAAGATTCAGTATCCATCTCTGCTGCTGACGAGGCAAGCATTCTGCAGTGGCAGTCGCTAGATCAGCCTGGAGGGCAGGGAACCCATGCTGTAAGGCCCACGCAGAGACCCTCTTCCCACCGCTACAGATACTCACGCCATACGCTCCCTGTGCAACCACGAGGGTCGGCTGGAGGAGAAGCGGGATGCCTCCTCTGAACAAGTCATCCAATCCACCAGATAGTTTGGGTCTTCCTTGCTTTTTGTGTTCCTACTCTCATGGGTCCATCCATATGTCTGCTTCCTGGACATCCTTGCCTTTTTTTTTCCAATTTTAATTCTTCCAGGCCCTTAACTAACCAGCTAAACTATTTGAAATTGCCCAATACCCTGTTTATCCTTGTTTCAGGCCCCTTTTCCTTTCCCATGTTGTCAGTGATCAGGGGCACTGTTTGAATTCTGCTTACCAGGAGCGTTTCTCTTCATCGTTGCCCTTCAGTGTGCCCTGAGTGGGGCTGTGACGCAGCAGTAATCTGCTCCTGCCAGCTTCCTTCTCCCAAACATCCGGGAACCACGCCCAAGTTTTCACCTCCTTGTTCATACAACATGAGTGAAAGAAACAAGACACAAAAGGGTGCGTACTGCATGGCTCCGTGTCAATCTAGCCAATAACAGGTGAAACCAATCCCTGCTGATGGAAGTAATGAGACTGATTACATGTGTGGGAAATGGTAGGGATGACTGCAGAGACACACGAAGGCTTCTGGATGTTAAGGAATGTTCTGTTTCTTGATGTGCATGCCAATTACACAGCAGGGTCACTCTGGGAAAGTCACCAAACACTACACTTATGAGTGGTACATGTTCCTATATGATTGTTAAACTTTAATAAATTTTACAAAACCAAGCAAACAAAAACAACCACAGAATTCAGTCCACTTACTGGATGCAAAATTAACATACAGAGATCAATTTTAATTTCCTGATGAGGCCAACAGTAAAAAAATTAAATGTTAAATAGACACACTCAAGAGCAGCAAAAACAAAGGCATGTAATTAGAAATAATCAAATAGAAGATAGGGAGGAAATTATACTTTATTGAGTGACATTAAAGAAAAGTTCATAAATCAAGAGATATGCTTCTTCATGGACTTAGAGACTCAATATTGCAAAGATGTAAATTGTGTACAGATTCAATTAAAATTTAATTAAAATTGTTACAGTTTTTTGAGGGGGGAGGGGACTTGACAAGTTTATTCTATGCAAAGAACCAAGACTTACCAAGACACTCTTGAAGGTAGAGAAATTATTTCTTGCAGCCATCAAGACTTATTAACTACAATAATTAAGATAGAGTGGAATTAGCACAAGACTAAAACAGAATTGAAATCCCAGTCACAGCCTCACACTTGACATCAGAACATCTGATCTCTGATAAGGTGGTGCTGGGATAAAGGGGGAAGGACAGTCCTGTGAATAATTGGCACTATGACGGGTAGGTATCCACACCAAAAAAGACAGTGGGTCTTTACTTTATACAAAAAGCGACCTCAGAAGTACATACATAAATGCAACAGGCAAATAATAAAGCTGTTAAATGAAAATAACATAGGAAATTATAATCTCATTGTAGGGAAATTTTTTTTCTTTAACAAGGTGCCAAAGTCACTAACCATAAAGAAAAAAATTAATATGTTTGACCATATTAAATTGAGAACATCTGTTCACAGCATAAAGAGAGTACAAAGATAAGGAACAGACCCATCACAGTAGGTCATATCTATAATCCCAGCCCTTTGGGAGGCCAAGGCAGGAGGATCACTTGCACCCAAGAGTTTGAGACTGGCCTGGGCAAGACGGCAAGACCCCATCTCTTAAAAAATAAAAATAACATAAATAAAATAAAGACAAGGCACAAAATAGAGAAGCTATTTGCAACAAATACAACTGACAAATGACTCATGTAGAAACAACTCCAACAAATCAATAAGAAAAGGCAAGTGACCCATTAGAAAAATGGGACAAACCCCTGGGCAGGCATTTCACAAATGAGGAAATCCCAATTACCGGTAAATATTTGAAAAGCATACTGTTAATCGGACTAGATGAGCAAGAAGTGGCAAGTACATTGGATGATTTGATCGTACACATGCATGCCAGAGCACCAGGTCAGTGAAGATTTCAGCGGTCCAGCGGCCTGAGACACGCTGGGCCATCTGTGCCACAGAGGACACATTTATACCTTGCAACTCTCCCCTCTAGGAAGGAAACACAATTCCTGGCAGATCTCTTCAGATTCTGGAGGCAGCTTATCTTATACTAATGCTACTCTAACTCATACATTGGTTGATTAAAAACCAACCAACCAACCTGCCACCTTTGTGTGGTTTCTAGAGCAGAAATGGGCTGGTGGCAGCTGCAGACTTTAGTGTAAGTGGTTCTGCTTCCAGGGCCATACAACCCTGCATGCACCACTATGGCAATATCTCTGGTGTGATGGGAAGTATGTAGAGTTTCTGGCAAGTCCCAGTAGGAGAATCACACATAGACCCCAAGGGTTTAGGGCACACCCATGCTGTCTGCAGTGTAGAGCTATATGCTTTTTTCAAAAGAACTCCTAACATGTTAGTCGCCCCTGACAAACACGGAGAGTTGGCCATGAGATAATGACAGTGCTCCTAGAATTGCTCGTAGAAGCTGGCTTCTGCCAGATTCACTGAGTCATAGGTCAGGTGGGCCTAGGAGCATTCCACCAAGACATGGAAGTGATACCTCCAGGATCGGGCATCAACGGGTCACAAGGCACAAGGAAACTCTCAGAGCAGATAGCCCAGAGCTCTGTGTTATTCACGACTGTTGCAATCAGGGTGCCACCCTTTCAGCTCATACCTATGGCTGCTTGAGGCCACCAGCTCATGGAGGAGAACAAAGACTGATCTTGGTTCATACATGATTGGCTTGATATGTGGGTGCAAGCAGAAAATGGATTGCAGCTGCACTATAGCCCGCCCATCACAGGTAGTCCTGAACAGTAACTGATCCAGGTTGTCAGTATTAGGAGGTTTATTGAAGGAAATGACAGACAGAAGTGTAATCTTGGGTGGCCACAAGACAGGTACATCTTCACACCTCAAGCCCCCAGATCCAGGGCTTATATCTTGGGGAAAACTGTATGCGCCATAGAAGGAATATGTAGGCGGCTATGGCATCATGGCACTTACAACGAAGAGGTGTTCCTACCTAAAGAGTCACACATTGACTAGACATTCTGGAGGCATTCCCAGACTCAGGGTTAGTCACGTGGATTACCATTTAAAATAAAGTCATTCTTGTCTCCACTGTAGCAATAAAGAGAAATCTTCCCAATATAAGTCATCCACTTTGTGTGGATAGAGAAGGGACTGGAATTTGGAATATACGTAGGCTCATGGGCTATCTGTGTGGCAAATGGTTTGGTTGGTTGATTGGGCTGGAAGAAAATAAGCACCAGATTGAGAATAAGGAGATCTGGGAAAGAGACAAATGGATGGCCCTCAGAGTGGGCACAAAGTGTGCAGATCTTTGCACCACATATTAATCACCAGCAGAGAGCCAACCTGGGAAGAGGTTCCAAACTACCAATGAGAATCACTTGGCCGGTTGACACCAGGCAGCCTCTGCCATCTGCCATTCATGTTCAGGAGTAACAGGCACATGAATGGGCAGCCGTGGTGGCAAGGTGGGAGGCTATGCCTGGACCTGCTGGCATGAGCTCCCGTGCACCAAGGCTAATCTAGCTACTGCTGCTGCTGAACATCCAGCCTGCCTTCAAGAGAGACAGATACTGAGACCCTGATATGGCGCCATCCCTTGAGGACTCTAACCTGCCACTTGATGGTCTTTTGAGCTTGGAAGGCACAATTAATCTTGACTAAAATTGGTACATGCTCAAGATACACCCTTTCTTGCCTAAGGGCAGTTAGCTGGCACTAACATCTGAGGACTTTCCGGAATGCTTGATCCCACTGACACAGGGTCTGGAATAATATTGCTCCACTTTACAGCAAAAAACCCTACTTTACAGTAAAAAGGTGCCAGTATATGACCATGAAATCCACTGGTCCTGTTGCATACCTGCCACCCAGAAACCCCTAGCCGGAGAGAGTAATGAAATGGCTTATTGAAGATGCCACTGATTCACCAGTGTAGAGATCAGTGACCTGAATGGATACGGTATCATTCCCTGACATACGGTATCCTCTTCAACAATTGATTATTTATTAGATTTGGGTTAGTAAATTACATACAGGGGTCCAGAAACCAAAGGGTGGAAGTAGAATGACAACACTTACCATTATGTCTGAAAACTTGAGGAATACGTAGTTTCTGTACCTGCAACTCTAGGATCTGCAGATGTACTAGTTCCCAAATGGGAAACTTCTGCCAGAGGACACAGACAGGGTCCCACCTGTGTCCCTTTAGACTCCAGGGTCAAGAGCCCACCAAGAAAATACAAATGCTGTATGATTCCACTTACATAAAATACATAGAGTAGTCAAACTCACAGAGATGGAAAGCAGGATGGAGATTTCCAAGGGTGGTGGGGCACCAGGAAGGCGTGGTAAGTGTTTAATGGGTACAGAGTTTCAGCTGGGGAAGACAAAAATGTTCTGGAGATGGATGGTGGTGATGGTCCCACAATACTGGAATGTTCTTAATGCTACAGAGCTGTGCCTTATAAATGGTTAAAATGGTCAATACTAGGTTGTGTTTACCTTACCCCAATAATACAACTATACATACACATACAGACATACATCTAGATGAGACGACCAGGGAAGGAGAGGGGTTTGCAGGGGAAATTGTTTCTGATCAACAGGTAGACATAGGGCCACTGTTACACTGCAGGCAGGGAAAATAGAGTTGACACAGAGATGATCCGCCTGGGCATATTTTTATACATCCTCGTTCAATTTTTACAGTAAATGAACAAGTGCAGCAGCTATGGTTCAAGAAGGCCATGGTGACCAGAGGCTCAGACCCTTGAGGGAGGAAGCTCAGGGTCACCTTATCAAGTAATTACTGCAACAAAAAGAAGTGCCAGCTGAGGGTAAGGAGGGTCTGAAATGGCTCTTGGAAGAGGGAGTTGGTGAATTATTGCCTGAAAACCAGCTCCAGTGGTTGTCAATGCACTTCATCCCGCTATCCTGGAGTTCTCCTCAGAAAGGAAGCCCAGCAGAATTCTGTAGGAGCTGTTTCCAGAGCCTGTCGGTGGCAGACAGATCTGCATGGAGCAAGGGGTGGACTGCAGGGGGTATTCTGTTACGCCCTGGAGACAGGCCCTCCTCTAAGACCAAGGCACTCATCCCCTAGCTTCTGGGAGTATCCACAGCTCACAATTCCTAGCTGAGTCCTTTTCTAGGCCATGCCCTAGCTTAAGGAGAGCTGCACCACCTGAGATCATGCCTTCTTCCCGAGAGAGCACCCCATGTCCCATGACTGCTGGGGTGTAAAGGCCTGGACCCCTTGGCACAATTTGAGACAACTCTAAATATCTGTTTCTGCTCCAGAACTCCCTGTGGGGTCAATGAAGGCCTTTGTGTGATGTCATTGCAACTGAATTCAATGCACAGTCCCCTGATGTGTTTAGCCTGAGCGCACTTCTAGGAAGATTTCTTGCACACTAGACTTTCTCTCTTGGGGAACTCAATCTGCAGCATAGATCGCGCTCCAGTGTAGCTCCAAGGTGCTGTTTCCTGACTCCTTCATCTGTGCAAGAATCTTTGAATTCGTGTATAATTTTGGCTGTGGGTTTGTCGTGGATGGCTTTTATTACCTTAAGATATGTCCCCTCTATGTTGATTTTGCTGAGGGTTTTAATCATAAAGAGATGCTCGATTTTGTCAAATGCTTATTCTGCATCTACTGAGATGATCATGTGATTTTTGTTTTTAATTCTATTATGTGGTGTATCACATTTATCGACTTACGCTGTGTTAAGCCATCCCTGCATCCCTGGCATGAAACCCATTTGATCATGGTGGGTTGTCTTTTTGATATGCCGTTGGATTTGATTTACTAGTATTTTGCTGAGGATTTTTGCTTCTATGTTCATCAGGAATATTTGTCTGTAGTTTTCTTTTTTTGTCACGTCCTTCCCTGGTTTCAGTATTAGGGTGATACTGGCTTCACAGAATGATTTAGGGAGGACTCCCTCTTTCTCTATCTTTTGGAATAGTGTCAATAAGATTGGTACCAATTCTTCTTTAAATGTCTGATAAAATTCAATTGTGAATCCATCTGGTCCTGGACTTTTTTTGGTGGTAATTTTTTTATTACCATTTCAATCTTGCTGCTTGTTAGTGGTCTGTTCAGAGTTTCTATTTATTCCTGGTTTAATCTGGGAGGGTTGCATATTTCCAGGAATTTATCTATCTCTTGTAGGTTTTCTAGTTTATGTGCATAAAGGTGTTCATGGTAGCATTGAATGATCTTTTGTATTTCTGTGGTATCGGTTGTAATATTTCCTGTTTTATTTCTAATTTAACTTATATGGATCTTCCCTCTTCTTTTCTTGGTTAATCTCACTAATGGTCTATCAATTTTATTTATCTTTTCAAGGAACCAGCTTTTTATTTCATTTATCTTTTGTATTTTTTTGTTTCAATTTTGTTTTGTTCTGCTCTGATCTTGCTTATTTCTTTTCTACTGCTGAATTTTGGTTTGGATTGTTCTTGTTTCTCCAGTTCCAAGAGGTATGACCTTAGATTGTCTATTTATGCTCTTTCAGCCCTTTTGATGTAGGCATTTAATGTTATGAACTTTCCTCTTAGCACCGCTTTTGCTGTATCCCAGAGGTTTTGATAGGTTGTGTCACTATTATCGTTTGGTTCAAAGAAGTTTTCAATTTCCATCTTGATTTCATTGTTGACCCAACAATCATTTAGGAGCAGGTCATTTAATTTCCATGTATTTGCATGCTTTTGAGCACTCTTTTTGGAGTTCATTTCCAGTTTTATTCCACTGTGGTCTGAGAGAGTACTTGACATAATTTTGATTTTCTTAAATTTACTCAGCCTTGTTTTGTGGCCTGTCATATGGTCTATCTTGGAGAATGTTCCATGTACTGATGAATAGAATGTCTATCTGCGGTTGTTGGGTAGAATGTTCTCTAAATATCTGTGAAGTCCATTTTCTCTAGGGTACAGTTTAAGTCCATTGTTTCTTTGTTGACTTTCTGTCTTGATGACCTGTCTAGTGCTGTCAGTGGAGTACTGAAGTCCCCCACTATTATTGTGTTGCTGTCTATCTCATTTCTTAGGTCTAGTAGTAAATGTTTTATAAAGTTGGGAGCTCCAGTGTTAGGTAAATATATATTTGGGATTGTGATATTTTCCTGTTGGACCAATCCTTTTATTATATAATGTCCCTCTTTGTCTTTTTTAACTGCTGTTGCTTTAAAGTTTGTTTTGTCTGATATAAGAATAGCTATTCCTGCTTGCTTTTGGTGTCCATTTGCGTGGAATATCTTTTTCCACCCCATTCACCTTAAGTTTATGTGAGTCCTTATGTGTTAGATGAGTCTACTGAAGGCAGCAGAAACTTGGTTGGTGAATTCTTATCCATTCTGCCATTCTGCATCTTTTAAGTGGAGCATTTAGGCCATTCACATTCAATGTTTGTATTGAGGTGTGAGGTACTATTCTATTCATTGTGCTATTTGTTGCCTAAATACCTTGTTTTTTTTTTATTGTGTTATCATTATATATGTTCTGTGAGATTTATGCTTTAAGGAGGTTCTATTTTGGTTTATTTTGAGGATTTGTTTTGAGATTTAGAGCTCCTTTTAGCATTCCTGTAGTGCTGGCTTGGTAGTGGCAAATCCTCTCAGCATTTATTTGTCTGAAAAAGGCCATTATCTTTCCTTCATTTATGAAGCTCAGTTTCACTGGATACAAAATTCTTGGCTGATAATTGTTTTGTTTAAGGAGGCTGAAAATAGGACCCCAATCCTTTCTAGCTTGTAGAGTTTCTGCTGAGAAATCTGCTGTTAATCTGATAAGATTTCCTTTACAGGTTACCTGATGCTTTTGCCTCTCAGCTCTTAAGATTCTTTCCTTTGTCTTGACTTTAGATAACCTGACGACAATGTGCCTAGGCAATGATCTTTTTGCGATGAATTTTGCCAGGTGTTCTTTGAGCTTCTTGTATTGAGATGTCTAGATCTCTAGCAAGGCCAGGGAAGTTTTCCTTGATTATTCCCCAAAATAAGTTTTCCAAACTTTTAGACTTCTCTTTTTCCTTGGGAACATCAATTATTCTTAGGTTTGGACAGTTAACGTAGTCTTAAACTTCTTGAAGGCTTTGTTCATTTTTTATTCTTTTTTCATTGTCTTTGACAAATTGGATTAATTCGAAAGCCTTGTCTTTGAGCTCTTAAGTTCTTTCTTCTGCTTGTTTAATTCTATTACTGGGACTCTCCAGTGCGTTTTGCATTTCTCTAAGTGTGTCCTTGAATTCCAGAAGTTGTGATTTTTTTTTTTTTTTAAAGACAGAGTCTCACTCTGTCACCCAGGCTGGAGTGCAGTGGCACGATCTTGGCTCACTGCAACCTCTGCTTCCCAGGCTCAAGCGATTCTCCTGCCTCAGCCTCCCAAGTAGCTGGAACTACAGGTGTGTGCCACCACATCCAGCTAATTTTTGTATTTTCAGTAGAGATGGGGTTTCATCATGTTGGTCAGGCTGGTCTCGAACTCCTGACCTCCTGATCTGCCTGCCTTGGCCTCACAAAGTGCTGAGATTACAGGTGTGAGCCAACGTGCTCAGCCGTGATTGTTTTTTATGTGTGCTATCTCTCTCACTGAAGAATTGTCCTTTCATATCCTTTATAGTGTTTTTGATTTCTTTAAGTTGGACTTCACCTTTCTCTGGTGCCTCCTTGATTAGCTTAATAATCGACCTTCTGAATTATCTTTCTGGCAATTCAGAGGTTTTGTCTTGTTTCGGTCCATCACTGGTGAGCCGATGTGATCTTTTGGGGGTGTTAAAGAACCTCGTTTTGTCATATTACCAGAATTGTTTTTCTGGTTCCTTCTCATTTGGATAGACTATGTCAGAGGGAAGATCTGGGATTCAAGGGCTGCTGTTGAGATTCGTTTGTCCCTTGGGGTACTCCCTTGATGTGGTGTTCTCCCCCTTCCCCTAGGAATGGGGCTTCCTGAGAGCTGAACTGTAGTGACTGTGCTTGCTCTTCTGGGTCTAGCCACGCAGCAGAGCTACCAGGCTCCAGTCTGGTACTTGGGAGTGTCTGCAAAGAGCCCCATGACTCTTCCATCCATCTTGTCATCCATCTTCAGGTCTTGCAGCCGCAGATACCAGCACCTGCTCCGGTGGAGGTAGCAAAGGAGTGAAGAGGACTCCGTGAGGCTCCTTGGTTGTGTTTCTGTTGAGTGCGCTGGTTTTGTGTTGGTTGTGTTTCTGTTGAGTGCACTGGTTTTGTGTTGGTTGTGTTTCTGTTGAGTGCGCTGGTTTTGTGTTGGTTGTGTTTCTGTTGAGTGCGCTGGTTTTGTGTTGGTTGTGTTTCTGTTGAGTGCGCTGGTTTTGTGTTGGTTGTGTTTCTGTTGAGTGCGCTGGTTTTGTGTTGGTTGGCCTTCAGCCAGGAGGTGGTGCTTTCAAGAGCACATCAGCTGCAGTCATAGGGAGGATGCGGACCTGCCCTAGGGGGACCTGGCTAAGTATTCAGGTTTCCCATGCAGTGGGCAGGGCCATAGACCTCCTAAGAGAGGATGACCTTTCTCTTAGTAACCAGGGCGGGTAGAGAAACACCACCAGGTGAGGGCAGGGATAGGCGTGTCTGAGCTCAGCCTCTCCTTGGGTGGGGCTTGCTGCCGCTACTGTGGGGGTTGAGAGTGTGGTTCCCAGTCCAATGGAGTTATAGTCCCAGGGGGATTATGGCTACCTTTGCTGAGTCATACAAGTCGCCCGGGAAGTTGGGGAAAGCCAGCAGTCACGGGCCTCACCCCACACCCACGCAGCCGGCAGTCCTAAAGGCTGGTCTCACTCCCATCGTGAACCCCCAACAGCACCACGTCTACTTCCGGGCAGCTGGTAGCCAGGACTGAGAACCTGTCCCAGACCATCAGCCTCCCCTCTTGGAAAGCAAGCGGACTCACAGTTTTTCAGTGTCTCAGGGAGCCTGTAGTGGAGATCCACCTTCTTCAAATAGTCTGTGGATGATCTTGGCTTTCCTGGTATATTCCTGTGCTAGTTCTGGGGGTGGTGGCACGTGTCTATAGTCCCACCTACTTGGGGGGCTGAGGCAGGAGGATCACTTTAGCCCAGAAGGTTGACGCTGCAGTTAGCCATGATTGTGCCACTGCACTCCCCTGGGTGACCTACTCTAGTAGGTTTGGAGAGAGCTCACCTGAGTGTTGGTTGTTAAAAAAGAGTCTAGCACCTCCCCGCATACCCCACCCCACACCCCGCTTCTCTGCCCATGTGATCTGCACACACCAGCTCCCCCTCCACCATGAATGGAGGAGGCCTGAGGCCCTCACCAGATGCACGTGGTGGCGCCATGCTGCTTTTACAGCCTGCAGAATCATGAGCCGCCTAAGCCTCTTTTCTTTATAAATTACCCAATCTCAGATATTTCTTTATAGTAACACAACAACAAACGAAGACAATGAATGACTCTAATTTTAAAAATGCTCTCTGAAATGGACCTATGTCAACAATTAAAAAGAACTCAGTATTTCTAAATTTAAGTTTAAACCAGGATAAGTGCATCACTTTAAGGAGGTAAAATGTATATATCCTTAATCTTCATTTTATAGGGTCCCATCGTCTCCAGGCGATCCCTAAACTAGACTTGTGTCCACAGTTCTTTTTCCAATAAACCTTGTTAAGCTGAAATAAAATAAAGAGCTAACATAAAGGATAATCACAATAAAGGCATCATTCCTCAGAAGGTCACCAGATCGCTCCTGCTTGGAGTCTTGGCTTACATGTTACCCTTTCTGAAAACTTCCTTTTCATGTTCGCCTACATACTTCATACTGTGAACAAAATGCAATTTCAGTCAAATGAATTCCTTATTCTATTTCTGTCATCTCACTAAACTATAAACTCCTGGAACATGGAGAAAATGTCTTCTTTGCTTCTATGTCTCTAGCACCTAGCTCAGCCTGGTTATAAATCGTTCATATTTCTTAAAATTTTGCTAAATGTGTAGATTTAAACCCAATACAGTTCTTATGTTTATTTTTCAAAGTCTGATTAAAAACGTTAAATGATATCATAGATTCAAGTACACTTATCTCTGAAAAGATTCAAAACACGATGCTAAATGAGTAGCAAAAATGAAGAGGTTTTCAAGGAATAAAATAATTTTTCTAAATCAAATTATGCACTTTTTTGCATTTCTTTACTCAAAAGTGAAGATGCCTTTAAATGTTTATTATCAATAATTCTCAGAAAGAAAATTTTTTCTTGTCTTGCATTCTTATTAGCTTATTCATCAATGTTTATTCCACCAATATGAGCACACGTGGTTTTTAAATTTCTTTATCATCAGAAAAGGTTATATTGAGAAAATGAGTCTTGGTAGGAAAGAGTCCTCCTGAAATGCCAGCAGCCCATTAGGATTTCTTACTTAATAACCTTAGCAACCACCAATACTTTCAACAATCCTTCATGACCTTTCAGTTTCTATGGACAGTTTTGGAGTAGGGCAGATGCTTATGATATGGTTATCACAAGAAAATTTGTGTATTTTTAAGATGCTGGGAGAAAATTTTCTGACAGAAGACATTTCTTTCAAGAGCCTCTGAAGAGCACCTATTTTTGTGTGAGCCATTATGGTACTTAATAATTGAGTTCCCAGATTCTCACCTTTAAAGGAAGTAATACCTTTGTTGAAATTATTATTTATTTTGCTCCGTTTTTTTTTTCTCTCATTTGTAATCAGGAAAAAGACTGGGCAGGTAGATTAAAAGTTACAGCAGTCTACACACATTTCTGAAAACTTCATCAACTCATAGCCAAATATTTTTTCCAGTTTTCAGGGATGGCATTTCTCCTTAGAATCCAAATAACAATAAAACGCCGATTCTGTAGGCAACAGGCAGGCCATTTTACAGCCCAGGAAACTTCCAAACATAACTCCTGTGAATTTTGAAGGCTGCCTATGTCATGTACAAATCCATCCTCTTGACTATCTTTCCTACGGTGCGGGTTTCTTAAAACTCAGTTCGGGAGCTTGGTCGGCCCCTTCGTGTCTGATTGGTGAGCACCTGTGGCTTGACCAAAAGTGCTCAAAGCAGAACAAGAATTTCTGTTTTCATTTCCCCCTACTTTTTTTCCTACTGATTTGGATTGAATGAATTTCCGTTATTTCTTTGGCTGTTATTGCTGTTGTTTTATTATGCTATTTTTTTTTGTCTAGTAGTTACCATCAAATTTTCTAACATACATTTTATATTTTCTATTGGTTTATAGAATTCAGGTCCAAAAAATTAAGAGGAAAACTTTAACATGTTTACATTAAAATAATCTGAAATTTTCATTGATGATTATTAATTTTAAAAGTATGCATCAGCAATTATTTAGACATTATTATGTTTATTGGTCTTTTTACGTTACAAAGAGTCTAGCGCTTCCCTGCATCCCCCCACCCCACACCCCCATTCTCTCCCCATGTGATCTGCCCACACCAGCTCCCCTTCCATCATGAATGGAGGAGGCTTGAGGCCCTCACCAGATGCACATGCTGGCACCATGCCGCTTTTACAGCCTGCAGAATCATGAGCCGCGTAAGCCTCTTTTCTTTAAAATTACCCAGTCTCAGATTTTTTTGTTTTAATTATACTTGAAGTTCTAGGGTACATGTGTACAACGTGCAGGTTTGTTATATATGTATACATGTGCCATGTTGGTGTGCTGCACCCGTTATCTCATCATTTACATTAGGTATATCTCCTAATGCTATCCCTCCCCCCTCCCCCCACCCCACAACAGGCCCTGGTGTGTGATGTTCCCCTTCCTGCGTCCAAGTGTTCTCATTGTTCAATTCCTATCTATGAATGAGAACATGCGGTGTTTGGTTTTTTGTCTTTGTGATAGTTTGCTGAGAATGATGGTCTCCAGCTTCATCCATGTCCCTACAAAGGACATGAACTCATCATTTTTCATGGCTGCATAGTATTCCATGGTGTATATGTGCCACATTTTCTTAATCCAGTCTATCATTGTTGGACATTTGAGTTGGTTCCAAGTCTTTACTATTGTGAGTAGTGCTGCAATAAACATACGTGTGCACGTGTCTTTGTAGCAGCATGATTTATAATCCTTTGGGCAAAACACCAAAAGCAATGGCAACAAAAGCCAACGTTGACAAATGGGGTCTAATTAAACTAAAGAGTCTCAGATATTTCTTTATAGTAACACAACAACAGACGAAGACAATGAATGACTCTAATCTGATTCAGTCTTGGTAGGTCATATGTTTCCAGAAATGTGAACACTTCATCTAGGCCATTCAATTTGTTGATGCACAATTTTTCACAGTACTCTCCTATAAGCCCTTTTAATTTTGTTAAATTGGTTATAATATCCCCTCTTTCACTTTCAATTTTAGTTACTTGAGTCTTCTCTCTTTGTATCTTAGTCATTCTAGCTAAAAGTTTTCAATTTTGTTGATCTTTTTGAAAAATCAACTCAGTTTCATTGACTTTTCTCTATTGCTTTCTGTTCCCTAGTTTATTTCTGATCTAATCTTTATTATTTCCCTCTTCTGCTAGCTTTGAGTTTAGTTTGTTCGTTTTCTATTCCTTCGAGGTGTGAGTTTAGGTTGTTGATTTGAGATCTTTCTTCTTTTTTACTGTAGGTATGTACAGCTACAAATTTCCTTCTCAGCACCGTTTTCACAGCATCCCAGAAGTTTTGGTATGTTGTTTTCATTTTTATTTTGTCTCAAACTATTTTCTAATTTTCCTGTGATTTCTTCTTTGACCTACTGTTTAACAGTGTGCTAATTTCCACATATTTGCGTATTTTCCAGTGTTCCTTTGCCACTGATTTCTAGTTTCATTCCACTGTGGTTGGAAAGGATACTTTGTATTATTATTTTAACCTTTTTAAATTTATTAAGACTTGTTTTATGGCCGAATGTGTGGTTTATCCTGGAGAATGTTCCATGTGGACTTGAGAAAACTGTTTATCTGCTGTTGCTGAGTTCCATGTGTTTCTTAAATAGAGGAGACTGTCCTATCAATGTCGTTAATATATCTTCACAGATTTATGTCTTTAATCCATCTCTACTTTGTATGTGGTCAGAAGAAGGAATCCAACTTAATTTTTTAGAGTTAGTCAGTTTTTCCCACATTATCCAAAAAAATAAATGACACTTATCTTCAATCATTAAAATGAAGTCCCACCCGTAACCTACACCGAGTTCCTTTTCATACATGTATTTGCATTTTTCCTCTGTATTATATAATTTCTAAAAGCATAGTTTGTCTTAAACAAACCCATTCATTACAAAGTAATTGATATGTCTCTTAATCTTTGCTCCCCCCTCTATCTTTTTTTCTTTCAAATACGTGTTAGAGAGGTTTCTTTGTACTAAAGATTTGGGTAGAGTTTGGATTTTGCTGACTGTCTCCTGCGATGTTGTCTAGTATGCTTTCTTGCTCCCTGCATTTCCTGAAAATTTCTAGTTAAATCAGATTCAGGTTTGAGTTTCAGGAAGGGGAGACTGCTTCCTAGATGGTGGTGTGTATTTGCATCTAGTTGTCTCTCTTGCTGATGTTAGCAGCTGCACTACATTCTCATTAGGTGTGTTCTGTCCCCTTCCTGCTACACGGGAAGCACTTGGGATAATACATGCTGTGCTCATCACTTTCTCCCCATCACCGAGCACCATTTCTGGAAAACCAAGGGATCCAATATTATCTAAATTTTTAGTGAATACAGGAGCTCATGGTTCAGACTTATCTCTTCTACTAACTCTAATAGATCATGGACAAGATGCTTAATTTTTGTGAATCTTATTTTCACAGTCTGTAAAACGAAGGGATTGGCATTACCATGGCCCCTAATGTCCCTTGAATGATTCTACAACATGGCCATGCAAAGGTCAAGAAGATAGGCTATCTTTTTCCTCCAGAAGTTGCAAGAAATAAAGAATTCCATCCCATGCATATATACTGACCAAGAAATGTTTTCTGGGGGGACTTTTTTGTTTTTGCAGAAACACATTTGATTTGTGCAATAAATTTGTACTTAGAATAGAGTAGCGTTTGTTGGTTACATATATCAAAATGAAGCAATGTTCAATTATGTTCAGTTCCATTCCATGACGGACTAGAATATAACAATATAATATATATATTATAATGTAGGTATGCACATGAACACGTATGAATAACTAATTTAAATTCTGCTGAGAAAAATGCCAAAACCAAAGAGACAGGCCTATTGTCTATAAACAAATGCATATATTAAGTAATTATAAAACCACCCTCCATCTTTCTTGTTGTTGCCATTGTTTTAGAAACACGGTCTTGCTCTCCCGTCCAGGCTGGAGTGCCGTGGCTCAATCATAGCTCACTGCAGCTCAAACTCCTGGGCTCAAGCAATCCTCCGAACTTAGCCTCCTGAGTAGCCAGGACTGTAGGTACATCTCATCTTTACTGGCCAATTTTCTGCTTTTTAAGAGACAGGGTCTCATTGTCATCCAGGCTGGTCTCAAATTCCTGGCCTCAAGAGATCCTTCCACCTGAGCCTCCTGGGTCATTGGGATTACAGGTATGAGCCACCACACCCAGCAACCTTCCATTCTTAACCAACTTTTGTTTAATTTCCAACAAATAACAGGAAAAACAAACTGTCCACCTTGAAAATAATGACATAAAATCATATTCATCTTTTTCCATATATACACATGTGTACACATATAACTTTTATTAAAACAAATATACACAAGCAAAGATCCCATTAAAGTTCATCCTTGGCAGTAACAAGGTACAGATATGAGTAAAAAGTAGTAAAAACATGCAAGTTTACTACATCATGGGCTATGTTTTCAAAAATACAAAATCAAATCACCTTTTGGAAAAACAAGCTTCCTCAACTTTTATTAAAATTTATATCCAGACTGCAAGAAAATAGTTACCAGTATAAAACCATATCAGAACTCAAGTTAACATCTTATATTTAACTACTTTGAGTTTCCTAAACACTGTCTAAGCAAACACTTATTCTCTAGCACAATGGTCAGAGAGTTAATGAAGATACAATTTTTCTAGGCAGAAATCAGTTATGTTCTACTATGCAAACGAAACAGTTGAATTGATTCTTATCCTTGTATCGTAAGCATTGGGGCTCATCCAGTATTTATTAGAATGGTGCTTGGTGGATAATCACTAGTCCCTTTGTGCACCAAAACTCAAGAGTTCTTAGAGGCTTGTTCAACATCATCATAGAAAGAGAAGGTACCACTCATTTTTTTATTCTAAGCAATTTTCTCTACTTCTCCTTAGCAAACTACACACATCTGCTTCACACACTGCAACATAACAGTTCTATCAGAAATTAGAGCACCAGATTATCACAATAAAAGGACAAAGACAAGTGTCTCCTTTCTAAAAGCAATGGTAATCAATTGGTTTTAAAACAGCCACGTTCATCATATTCTCCTGTAATCGGAACACAGAAATGTGTCCTCATAATCAAGGTACTCTTTTCTAGGAACATAGCATTACTTCATTATTACTAACAACACAGCACAGCACCTAAATAATCTTTTATCTCTTCAAAGCTGTAGAGGCTGTTCATATTCCCTAAGATCAACAACATTACAATTGAAAAAAAAAAGCAGCTAGCTGGCTAAAACACACACTGTGCGCACACACGCACACAGACACACAACCATACACAAACTTGGTCTCTCACATTAAACTCTGTAACAGTAAAAAACACTCCTAAATAGTTGTTTCTATTAAACTGTTTCTGTTCCAGAGAAGAAAAATACAATAATATATATGATTAGGGGTCATGATTCTAAAATCATTAACTTTATATTTTTTTTATGATTGTGGTCCCATCAATTTAAATTTTCCTTTACACTTTCAAACAAGGTGGCCACACACTTGACTCCATTGTTCTTCTGGGGGTAGACAAGCGTGAGGTGACCCCAGTTAGGGATACCCCAACAGGCATTAAGTTGACAGCACAAGAGCTTCCATCGCAACCCTCTAGACACTGCAAACACCACAACAGTCTCTTGGTACTCATTTAGTGTCTTACTAAATGTTTACCTTGTCAATGATCATTACATTATGTAGATACTAAGACTTTGGTTAGATATCTCTACCTTTTGGCCTTTGTCTGTATTTTACAAATTTAGTTTACATTCAATCTTTGGTCTTCTAAAAGACCTTTGGTAAAATAAGTACACGCTTATCAGCAACATAAATACTGGACACAACTAAAATCGCTTTCATTTATTCCCTAAATTCTCCCCCTACAAGTTCTGGAGATTTCCAAAAACTTGTAATCAACATAGCAAAGTGGGTGGGTGCTACCATTGCAAAGATTAGAGCACTTTTTTTTTTTTTTTTTTTTTTGAGATGGAGTTTCGCTCTTGTTGCCCAGGCTGGAGTGTAGTGGTTCGATCTCGGCTCACTGCAACCTCCACCTCCTGGGTTCAAGCGATTCTCCTGCCTCAGCCTCCTGAGTAGCTGGGATTACATGTGCCTGCCACCACTCTCAGCTAATTTTTGTATTTTTAGTAGAGACGGGGTTTCTCCATGTTGGTCAAGCTAGTCTCAAACTCCCGACCTCAGGTGATCTGCCTGCCTTGACCTCCCAAAGTGCTGGTATTACAGGCATGAGCCACTGCACCCAGCCTAGAGCATTTTTATACTGTACACAATAACTTTTTTTAATAGAGATGCTTTATTTTCTAGCATAAAAGTAGAAAAAAGTAAAAGGAAGAATGGAACAAGAAATTTTGAAAATTATGTTTTCAAAAGAAAAAGCTGCTTATAGATTATGCTCACATAATTCTCCAATATAATAATTCAGTCCTTTAAGATGACTTAAAAACATATTCCAAATGTGTTTGCTTATTCACAGTGAAATATTTGGTGATGAATCAGAGGTAGTCCAAAAAATGATCAAAATTCATTACCTAACATTCATGTTGAATGTGTTTAATCACTAAGCAATTATGGATTTAATATCTAAGATTGATTATCCAGTCAAATCGTCTCCCAGAATATTTAAAATCAAGTTGCTCTGCTGCTTTGTCAGAAAAATATGTGATTGCTTATGCACGTCAATGATTTACACATACACACATTTGGTAATGAGACATACGATAGAGCAAACTGAAGTTATTCCTTTCCCCAGTCTATAGTATCTATTAACTCTTTAGTTTTAAACAAAGAAAAACCATATTTTATTTTATTTATTTTTTATTGTACTTTAAGTTCTAGGGTACATGTGCACAACGTGCAGCTTTGTTACATACGTATACATGTTGGTGTGCTGCACCCATTATCTCATCATTTAACATTAGGTATATCTCCTAATGCTATCCCTCCCCCATCCCCCCACCCCACAACCGGCCCTGGTGTGTGATGTTCCCCTTCCTGTGTCCATGTGTTCTCATTGTTCAATTCCCAGCAATGAGTGAGAACATGCGGTGTTTGGTTTTTTGTCCTTGCGATAGTTTGCTGAGAATGATGGAAAAACCATATTTTATAAGACTATGAAGCTTACAGAATACAGTATATGGAGTATGTCCCAAACTAATCTGTTCCAACAGGTATAAGAAAAATACAACAATATATGTTTAAAAGTTACATTCACTAAAGGCAAAAAAGATAATCCTACATGGTTTAGATTTTCCATAGGAGAATACAATTGAAGCAAGCTCTGCAGTGATAATATTCAAATAATTTATGTAAATTAGAATGGTCAAATGTTTCTGTCTATGCGATCCAACTGGATGTTAGTGTAGGTACTTAAATTATGGAATGCTTATAATTGCACACATTCCAGTAACTGATAGAAGAAAAGACAATGATAGATGCTGATCCTTATTCCACGTCAAATGGCCTTGTATAGACTTTGCCTAACCAGAGTCTCAGATCCCACTGAGTGCTTTTAAAAAGGGGCATTTTTCCCTGTTATAACACAGGTACTATTTTTGGCCTCACAAAGCCTTCAGCCTAGACAGTGAAATCCCAGCTATAGACACATGCAAATAATCCTAGCATTTGCAAATATGCCACAGAAAATATCGTTCTCTCTTTTATGTCAACCCTCACATCACCACTAGTATTTCCATAGGCAGAGGGGAGACTGGCAAAGATTCTTTACACTGGAAACAAGTGATTCTGATAGACTGCAGATACTTACCTCAATACAGGTTGATAGCTCATTAACACAGCTTAGTAGATTTCATGAAAAAGTCTGCTTCCTGGGCGGCGTGGTGGCTCATGCCTGTAATCTCAGCACTTTGGGAGGCCGAGGTGGATAGATCACGAGGTCAAGAGATCGAGACCATCCTGGCCAACATGGTAAAACACCATCTCTACTAAAAATACAAAAAAAAATTAGCTGGGCATGGTGGCACACACCTGTAGCCCCAGCTACTCGGGAGGCTGAGGCAGGAGAATTGCTTGAACCCAGAAGGCAGAGATTGCAGTCAGCCAAGATTGTGCCACTGCACTCCAGCCTGGTGACAGAGCAAGACTCTGTTTCAAAAAAAAAAAAAGAAAAAGTGTGCTTTCTTGACTAAGGAGCACGTGTCCAGTGATGCTACACGACACTACCCAGGTGCCCATTAGCACTATGCAACAGTCATTTGGTAAGTCCTAAGCTAATGGTCTTGAAAGAGTTCATCTTCCAAACAGACTACAAAATAGTTTGTACACTGAAAATATCAAGCACAACTGATTACATATCTGAGTTTTTCAAGAGGAAAAAAACACAGAGATAAGGACGCTCTACTTATTGATATCAGAGTGAGGAACCGGAGAAAACACCTCGAATGATTATGAGACTTCTACACAGGGATTCTGGTAGGGGAAACCTGGGTATTTTACTTTGATCTTTATGAGTAGCTGTTTCATTGGCAATATTCTAACTATCTGATGGTAGTGGAAAATCATTTCAATATTTGAAAGTTACATACTTGATTTTCAGGTGAGCTACTCTTTGCAATTTTTTAAAGGGCACAGTTTTCTATTCACTATGTTTGCCGACATACAATTCAAATATAGTACAATACAGAAATAAAGACATAAAATTCCATAAAGAACAAAGGAATCATACTGTGTACACTTAGCAACATAGTAATTCATACCAAGCATCAAGAAAAGAGTGTAAATTAAACTGCAAAAAGCGCTCAGTTGAGCATGGTTGATTTTTTAAGTTTCGGTTATCTGAAATTTGGAACACTGGCCTAAATATTATCTTTACTATTTAAATGTGATTTTGATAAGAACTCAGAACTTTTACACATAAATGACTTGGGTAAAGTTTTGGAGACAATTTACACACACACACATACACCAACAATGACAAACATAATTTGGTGTTTTCCAAATATGCTTAATGAAAAGAATCATTAGCAAATATATCCAGATAACTTTTTGTCTTACGTATATAGTTGCAAATCAGCAATTTATTCTAGTATGTGACACTTTGCTACAGACTTTTAAAATACAAGAAAACATGGTTATCATCTGTAGCAAAACACTTGATACGACATACCTCGCAGTAGTCTCAAATAACAATTTGGGGTAAACTCCTGCTAAAGTTTATGAAATCATAGTTTTGTGATGCATATTTTCTCTCTCAGACTTTCAGTACTATTAGGGCAGTGAAATTCTAAAATGAATTATTGAAGAATATTGTTTTGCAGTATCTATAAAAGAAAGGCTATCTGGTTTCAGTTATTTACTTGCACAACTGAAGTGTCCATCTAGAACACATTCAGCACCGTATCAAACAGTCTACAGCAACTTGATCCTTTGTCATTTTTAACTGAGCTCATTCAACAAATTAATGAATTAACAGAGATCAATTCAAAAGAGCTGCTCAGTGACACAATAATAATAAGCCAAATGTCTAATAAAGTTAAATAAACTTTTATACATAACTTCTGCTTTAAAATCCCAGGGTAATTGACACCTGAATAAGAGCTCTGTAATATAATTTAGTTCTTTTTTATTATTATTATTATTGTACTTTAAGTTCTAGGGTACATCTGCACAACGTGCAGGTTTGTTACACATGTATACATGTGCCATGTTGGTGTGCTGCACCCATTAACTCGTCATTTAGCATTAGGTATATCTCCTAATGCTATCCCTCCCCCCTCCCCCCACCCCACAACAGGCCCCGGTGTGTGATGTTCCCCTTCCTGTGTCCAAGTGTTCTCATTGTTCAATTCCCAGCTATGAGTGAGAACATGCAGTGTTTGGTTTTTTGTCCTTGGAATAGTTTGCTGAGAATGATGGTTTCCAGTTTCATCCATGTCCCTACAAAGGACATGAACTCATCATTTTTTATGGCTGCATAGGATTCCATGGTGTATATGTGCCACCGTTTCTTAATCCAGTCTATCGTTGTTGGACATTTGGGTTGGTTCCAACTCTTTGCTATTGTGAATAGTGCCGCAATAAACATACGTGTGCATGTGTCTTTATAGCAGCATGATTTATAATCCTTTGGGTATATACCCAGTAACGGGATGGCTGGGTCAAATGGTTTTTTTTTTTTTTTTTTTTTTTTTGAGGCAGAGTCTCATTCTGTAGCCTAAGTTGGAGTGTACTGGCGCAATCTCGGCTCACCACAACCTCTGCCTTTCGGGCTCAAGGGATTCTCCTAACTCAGTCTCCTGAGTAGCTGGGATTACAGGCGTGTGCCACCATGCGCAGCTAATTTTTTGTATTTTGTTAGAGATGGGATTTCATCATGTTGCCCAGGGTGGTCTCAAACTCCTGAGCTCAGTTATCTGCCCGCCTCAACCTCCCAAAGTGCTGAGATTACAGGTGTGAGCAACTGTGCCCGGCCTATAATTTAGTTCTTTATCTGGTTGCGTGCACAACTTGTAATATAGAGCAGCAAACATTTATGACCACGAGTATAGCTATCCAGTGCTAACTCTGCCAACTGAAAGGTTTGTGGTGTTGGTTGTGGTTGTGATTGTTGATGAGCCATTAACTGATTTATGTTCAGCCTTTCCCTCCGTAATAAGAGGCACTCACCCCACTTTCATTGTTTGTTCCATTTACAGAAAAAAAATTGTTCCATTTGCTCATTTATAAATAAAATTCTCTATTCATTTTTATGCTAGAAATCTTCAAAAAGTGAAGAAGAATGCAATTACCCCTTTTGTGGCACTCATTTACAATAAAAGTTTACACACTCCTTCCCCTGAATGCATTCAGCAGCTTACTCTCACCCCAGCCCTGAACCGCATTCCTCAGTTAACATGTAACTCTCCATACATTCTGTACTTCTCTTGACTAGTAGAATTGGAGGGGTTTATAACGCTGACAGCACATTAGCTCAGAAACTATGGCAGCAGCCAGGTAAAAGTTGGAAGTTTCCTCCACCACTCCGCTTTTCCAGACATCTGTCAAGAGCGAGGCCTTGCGCAGCGCGTGCATCTCACCCGGAACGTGGTGCTTTTTTAAACCGAGTCCACCTTTACTACATTATTGTTGGTCATCAGTGGAGACGGTTTGCATTTAACCCTATCGGCCACGTCGTTAGAGCTGTCCACAAAGAACATCCTGGCTGTACAGAGCGAGACTATAATTCTCCTGTATTCCTTCCTGAAATTTTGGTTCAGTAGCCCGTATATAATGGCATTGAGGCAGCTGTTGAAATACGCCATGTAGTAACTGGCAACAAACAGCCACTCTGGGATCCTAGGCACCATGCTGGCGGGGTCAGAGGCCACGGCCAGGCCAATGAAGTTCAGAGGAGCCCAGCAAATGGCAAAAAGGACAAAAACCACAAACATGGTGACAAAATTCCTGAAGTCCTGTGGTTTCAGTTTGGGTTTGCGGTCAGGTTTCACCCTCTGTCTGACCTGGAGAACCAGGATCCATATTCTCAGGTAACAGAAGATGACTATGATCATGGGGACGAGGAAGTGGAAAACCACCACGGCGATGGTGTAGGCGGAGCTGACGGACTGGGCGAAGGTGCACGAGTAGATCCTCGGGTCGTACTGGAGAGTCCCTGCACGGAGGTTGGGCAGGACGGCCGCCAGCGTCAGGAGCCATATGAGGAGCACGTAGCAGAGGGAGTTCTTGCTGCTGTACAGTTTGTCGTACTTGAGACTGTGGCAGATGTAGCAGTAGCGGTTGATGGCGATGCCGGTGATGTTGAATATGGAGCCGATGACGCTCAGGCCCATCAGGAACCCACTGACTTGGCAGTGCAGATAGCCCAGATTCCACCCATTGTTAAATATCGACATCAGCACCAACGGGTACGGATAAATGGCCACCACCAGGTCTGCCACGGCTAAGCTCACCACAAAGATGTTTCCTGAAAGAGAATCGTTTAGAAAATACAGTGAATACCAGTTCACAGTGGGATTTCTGTTACAATTGTTAAAGAAGGAGCTGCTTCTGCAGCTCCGATGACCTGACGTCACAGCTGCGGCTGCACTGCAAATGAAGTGGAGGCCGTTTCACAGGACGCCAGTCCACTGCCGCTCCTGACACATGGAATCCGCTGTTCACACATTCCCACCTCCCCAGAACAGGGCCTGTTCCACGTTCAAAACTGCTGTCTTTCAAACCGTTCAGTTTCTCATCTCTTAAAAAGTCCTGAGATCAGAATGCTTGCACACCATCTGTTGTTCTGGAGCCTTCTACATCACCTGAGAAATCTCATATGATGTCAAGCCAGCCACAACTTCCTTAAGTTCAAGTCTTCATTCCCTCTGTAGTCCTTCAGCAGCTCTCAGGGGGCCTCTAGCTTCTGTTCTTGCTGATCCCATAGAGGGGGAGTTAAGGGCAAGAGGGATCTGTCGTCAGCCGTCTGGATGAGAACATGGCTTCACTCCTTACTAACTGTCCAACTGGGGCAAGTTACTTGATCTCCCCAAGCACCTGCTTCCTCCCCTGGATGATGGGATAATGAGCAGCTTCCTCTTAGGGCTGTGGTGAGCACAAGATGAGACTATCTGTGGTGAGCACCATGTACCGTGTCTTACACCATAGAAATGTTCTTATTCTACGACTCCCTCACCTTGAACCAAAGGAAAATGCAGAAATTCTCTTAGATCTTATAAAGAACTTACGTTACAAAACTTAAACCCTAAATAGTCTGTTAATTTTCTCAATTAATATAACAACACATATTTAATTACAGAAAAAAAAAACTCTAGTCACTTTTTTATTTTTATTTTTTTGAGACAGAGTCTTGTTCTGTCACCCAGTCTGGAGTGCAATGGTCCGATCTTGGCTCACTGCAACCTCCGCCTGCAGGGCTCAAGCAATCCTCCTACCTCAGCCTCCCAAGTAGCGGGGACCACAGGTGCACACCACCACACCCAGCTGGTTTTTGTATTTTTGTAGAGACGGGGTTTTGCCATTTTGTCCAGGCTGCTCTCGAACTCCTGGGCTCCAGCCATCCACTTGCCTCGGCCTCCCGAAGTGCTGGGATGGCAGGTGTGAGCCTTGCTCCCAGCTACATTAGTCAAATATTATGAGATGTTCTGCAAATATGGTTTTTTTCTTTTGCGGCTCTTCTGCCTCTGTTTCTTACTATTCCTTTTGCCTCCAATGGCTCCTCACATCAACTTTCTAAATCCTGCCCGTTCTCCCAAGTCTATCTCAAATAGAAATGCCAGAAGCCTTTGCTCATTTGCCCACCTAGTGGTAAGAGCTTCCTCCTTTGAAGGGTCTTAAACCACTTTATACTGCTTTTTACTCAGATTAAATTATAATAAATTCAATTCAGTTTACATATTAAATGCATATATTTGGTGCAGGGGGAAACAGGAATTGAGAGACAGGAAAAGCCAAAAAGATTACACTAGAGTGGCTGGGCAGTGGCTCACGCCTGTAATCCCAGCACTTTGGGAGGCCAAGGTGGGTGGATCACCTGAAGTCAGGAGTTCAGGACCAGCCTGGCCAACATGGTGACACCCCGTCTCTACTAAAAATACAAAAATTCGCCGGGCGTGGTGGTGGGCACCTGTAATCCCAACTACTTGGGAGGCTGAGCCAGAAGAATTGCTTGAACCTGGGAGGCAGAGGTTGCAGTGAGCAGAGATTGCGCCATTGCACTCCAGCCCGGGCGACAAGAGCAAAACTCCGTATCAAAAAAAAAAAAGAAAAAAAAGAAAAAGAAAATTACACTAGAGTAAGCAGCAGCACCAGAGCACGCACAGAACCAGAAGCAGTGAGGAAAGGGGTGCGCTAGACAGGGACGGAGGGAGCCCCAGGTGGAGGGACGGAAGATTTCACCTTCTATTCTATTGACCTGTAGGCCAGGCTTCCCTGCGTCTCCAGAGGGTGGCCCTCGTGAGTACATTTCCTCATATTTGCGTCCTAGACCACACCCAATAAATACAGTGACTTTTGCTCATACACGCAATGAGTTCATTAAACTGTCACTTCCCAATATTTGAAATGAGACAGCCCATAGCAGTCAAGATGAAAGAAAGGTAAAATTTGTGCCATTTATTTAGGAATTTCAGATAAATTGTCATAAAAGCAAATTCTTTAAAAATTGGTTGTTTTCATCCAAATTAAAGTTACAAAGGCAAATTTATTTTCCCACAGATCACTTTCAATTAGCATTGAAACATTGAAATTCCTAAGAGGCGTATTTTAAATTATTAGCTCAAAATGTTTAATGCTTTAAAAGTACCTATAATATGTGAAATTCTGTTCCAAATTAAACTGTCATTGTAACAGCGCATTTGTACCCAGAGTGTCATGATGACAAACTGGCCTAATATGGATTTATTTTTAAAAGAGCTTAAAAATGAAATCACAAATGATGTCATAAATTTCTTTCATGGCTCGAATACCCTGCTTCATTTATTTTATAGTAATTATGTTGCATTACAATTCAAGCAATTACATTAATTAGATCATTAATTCTTTGAATTAATCCCATTTTACAAATCTTGGTGAAAATTAATTAAGCCACAGACTCCCCACAGGTGCCGCTGTCAGGCAGCTCACATAAAGCTTTAGCACCGGTGTTCATGTGTGCATGGGGTGTGTGTGGTGTCTGGGGGGAGAAGGAAAAAGGGAATTTCCTTTTTTCTTTTATGAACTTCACCAGATAAGAGTCATTAAATCATCTAATTATAATTATACACATTATAAGTTCATCTATTCCATTCTCAAATCTATGTAACTCCAGACATATGGACAATCTACCCATTTTTACAGATATCCAGGACTGTATGCAACAAGCTTAATAATGCATTCTGAAATGTAAAATAATGTCTGTTCATGGGTAAGAATTTCTTCTCTGTTGAATATAGTTCCAATCCTTACTGTGGCAGAATCATAGAATCATAGGGTGTTAAAACTGAGAGATGGGTTAATGATCTCCCTGGATAATTCCTACTTTTTAAAGATGAGAAAACAAAAATATAGAGTTAAATTGGATGAAGTCATACAACTACTTAGTGAAAGAGTCAGGATTATACCAATGCTATGAACTGGTGAGTGTTGCTCAATGTTATTTCCCTGAGAAAGCTCCTGTGCTCCTACAGATACGAGACTCAGAAACTGGGCCCTGTGGCTACGTCCTGGCTTACAGCCTCTCCAGGCACAATTCTAAAGAAGCGTATTTGAACTAGAACATTCTAAAGAGAAGATGGGGGAAGAAAACACCTAAGTCAGTATGCTGGCAACAAGACGAACAGCGAGCAGCCTCATGGTGATTAAAGGCACCAACTATAAAATGCACAGTCAATATTTGTTTCCAGGAATAAAACCTTAAATTGGAAGTGAAATATGGCACAGATATGAATAAAATAAGGTAACAGACAACTAAAATGTCAGCTTGCTGGGAGTACCTTCCTCAGAATTAGTCCCGTGAGTCCCTTCTGGGAATGACACAGCAACACGACGTTGCTTTTCTGTTTATCGCGATTATGTCTCTACTTCTCCCCATCTCCCACAGCCCCAGCTATCACCTCGGTGAGGACACTGCCTGTCTTAGACATCTTCTCCCTCCGCCTTGAACAGTACCTGGCCGAGGGTTAATCGATGCACAGTGGGTTTATATTGTGTCAACTTCGTGAAGCTGAAAAGACTTTTCCTTGCACCGCTCCGGGTTAGTGTTGCCCACAAGAGGCAATTGCGTGAGATTTTGAAGGCGGAAGTGCAGCAGTAGCTTGCTCTCTGCCCTCAGAATGTCTGTCAAGTGCCAGACACCACCACAAGCTCGACACTCCGAGTCTCATCTGCTGCCCTGCAGGGGGTGGGTGGCTGCAGTGTCCTCACAGCTTCTCCAGCTCCTGCTCACCTCCTCCTGGCTTGAGCTTCGACCATCTTCCAGAGCTCCAGTCCCTCCTCCCAGGTTCTAGCTTCCCCTGCGTCTCCTTCTAACATCCAGCTTTCCTTCTTAACTCCGTGGACTTTAGACAGCAGCACCAGACACAGAAGCGAAAACCTCAAATACGCTATTTAATCAGCTCACACAACTGCTCTAGCAATTTTGCTTCTTGGATTGATTGAACCCAGACTGATACAGAATTTGGTTCTGGAAGTGGACCAAGGAGAACCTTCAGGACGGTTTCTCTGTATTGGTTTTGGGTTACCTGCAGTTGATTCTGTAATAGGACTAGATTTAAAGTTTTAGAAACCCTATTTCCAGTAGTTAAGGGACACTGGTAGTCACGGCCTGCAGGGGCAAAAGAATTCCCTAAAAGACCACCTGGGCTGGGTGTGGTGGCTCATGCCTGTAATCCCAGCACTTTGGGAGGGTGAGGCGGGGAATCACGAGGTCATGAGATCAAGACCATCCTGGCCAACACGGTGAAACCCCATCTCTACTAAAAATACAAAAATTAGCTGGGTGTGGTGGTGCGCACCTGTAGTCCCAGCTACTGGGGAGGCTGAGGCAGGAGAATCACTTGAACCCAGGAGACGAAGGTTGCAGTGAGCTGAGATCATGCCATTGCACTCCAGCCTGGCAACAGAGCAAGACTCCATAAAAAAAAAAAAAAAAAAGACCACCTGTATTCACCTTCCAAGGTGAAAACAATGTCATTGCATCACCCTCCAACCACTAAGACGAAAAACAAAATATACCAACCATACAAAGGGTTGGACGTACTAAACCAACCCATTTCCTGAGTGACTCAAAAACCTGTCAGTGTTGACTGGAGCCCAGAACAAGGCCCTGAAGGCTGCTCAGCCACCTGATCCATCTGATCCAATGGCTATGGTCTAAATGTGTCTCCCCCAAAATTTATGTGTTGACACTTAATCGCCAATGTGATAGTATTGAGAGGTGGGGCCTTTAGGAAGTGATTAAATCATGGGGTGGAGCCCTTACAGATGAGATTAGTGCCTTTATAAAAGAGGTGCTAGGGAGTTGTTCATCCCTCCACCATATGAGGACTCAGCATTCATCTGCTCCAGAAGACACAGCAAGAAGGCACCATCCTGGAAGCAGAGAGCAGCCCTCACCAGACTCCAAATCTGCCAGTGCCTTGATTTTGGGCTTCCCAGCCTCCAGAACTGTGAGAAACACATTTCAGTTATTTACAACTTCCCAGTCTATATTGTTATAGCAGCAGGAACAGACTAAGACACCAATGGGGCTTGAATTGTTTATAAGGTCATCCCTTGGTATCAGCAGGGACTGACTCCAGGATCTCCATAGACACCCAAATTCATGGATGCTTGTATTAGTCCATTCTCATGCTGCTGATAAAGACATACTCAAGACTGGGCAATTACAAAAGAAAGAGGCTTAATGGACTTACAGTTCCACGTGGCTGGGGAAGCCTCACAATCATGGTGGAAGGCAAAGAGGAGCAAGTCACATCTTACATGGATGGCAGCAGGCAAAGAGAGAGCTTGTGAAGGGAAACTTCCCCTTATAGAACCATCAGATCTTGTGAGGCTTATTCACTATCTTGAGAACAGCATGGGAAGGACCTGTCCCCATGATTCAATTACCTCCCGCCAGGTCCCTGACAACACATGGTAATTCAAAATGAGATTTGGGTGGGGACACAGCCAAACCACATCAATGCTCAAGTCCCACAGTTGGCCCTACAGAAAGTGTGAATATGTGAAGTTGGCCCTCTATATCTTTGAGTTCCACATCCCTCAAATATTGTATTTTCAATCCATGATTGGTTGAATCCCCAGATGTGGAACCCATGGATATGGAGGGACCACTGCATGTAATAGGGAGGCTGTAAAGAGGCCTTAGCAGGCACATTCAGATGACTCATAACACAGACCCTTAGTACTTTGCAGCAAATCTGTGCTCTCCTTTGCAGATACCGTTTTTTACTTCCTACTTGGCCTTGGTAGAGTCTGAATGCTCGAACATGGACTCCCAAGTGACCATGTGATCTGAAAGCTGTCTGAAGGACCAGGTGCTGTCTGTCTGAAGGACCAGGTGCTGACTGACCCACCAAATCACCAAATCACAAAGTTGCCCATCACAGCATCAAACAGAAGCCGCACATCCAAGATCTGGCTCCAGCAGCTCCTGAAGGCACAGGGAAGATGCAAGAGCAAGTGGCTCAGAGGCCACAGCCCGCGTTCCCACCACCCTGCCTCCATTCCCTCAGCATGCTCCTATGGCCTCATGAGGACGTGCCCCTGAGCAGCTGAATAAGAAAGAAAAAAACCTTCTTGCCTGGTGTCCACATGGCTTTTCATGACCTACTGACACTACCTGAAATTGGATGGTTGCAGCACTACAGACCCAATTCAGTACAGCCCTGAAAAACAAGCATGGAGGAAGACCCTCCCAGGAAACAGAACTTTGAGCAATGCTTCAAACTGGTTGTTCATTTTTCCTGGAAGGAGAGAGGGCCACAGGTTTAGATCTGCACTGATTAATGGGCAGTGGCTAATGGTCAGCTAGATCAGGGGTCCCCAACCTGATGGGGACAGTAGCTAATGGTCAGCTAGATTCATGGGCAGTGGCTAATGGTCAGCTCAATCAGGTTGGAGACGCCTGATCTAGCTGACCATTAGCCACTGATCTAGCTGACCATTAGCCACTGCTCTAGCTGACCATTAGCCACAGACTGGGTCCGTGACCTGTTAGGATCCAGGCTGCACAGCAGGAGGTGAGCGGCATATGAGCAAGCATTACCACCTAAGCTCCCCCTCCTGTCAGCTCAGCTGTGGTATCACATTCTCATAGGAGTGCAAACCCTATCGTGAACTCCATGTGAGGGATCTAGGCTGCACCCTCCTTATGAGAATCTAAGTAATGCCTGATGATTTGAGGTGGGACAGTTTCATCCCGAAACCATTCCCCCACCCTGTCCTGTGGAAAAATCGTCTTCCATGAAACCAGTCCCTGGTGCCAAGAAGGTTAGGGACCACTGAGCTAGATGGGCAACGATTTGGAAGAAACATAATTAGAAAACCGGTTACGGGGCTCTGGGGAAGACGTAGCACACAGACCTCTCAGAATGGACACTTGGCGTGAAGATATTTGTGTCTTGATGATGCAACCTGTGTATATCAGTTAATCTGTCTTTGGCCACCAGTCCTTGACCAATGGGCTCACAAAGTTGTCATGGCAGCAAGGATAGAAGTTATTCATGAGCTCAGCAACAGATTACTCCTCATGAAAACTGATCTGGATGCAGCCACTGCTGCACTGCTGAATGTCCAGCCTGCCAAGAGTGGAGATAACACCAGCGGAGCACCATTCCCTGGGAAAATCAGCCACACACTGCTGGTAGGTGGATTACATACCACTTCCATCATCAAAGGGAGCAGTGGTTTGTTCTGGCTGGAACAGAGGCATACTCTGAATATGGATGTGCCTTTCCTATCTTTTCAGGCCCTTAAATCTTCCAGCAACCTAACACCCACGGACGTACAGGATGCCTTCTCCACCATGATGGTATTCCTCATGGCGTTGCTTTTGACTAAGGAATTCCTCTGACAGCAAATGAAGTATAGCAATGGGGCCATGTCTTGGGAATTCACTGCCCTTACCAGGTTTCCCATCTCAAAACAGCTGACCTGATATGTTGGTGGAATGGTTTTTGAAGGTTCAGTTTCAGCACCAGGTGGGTGAGCCTAGGGTACAGATCCCTATCATGTGGCACCTGCTCTAAGTCAGTGATTAACATAGAATGTTGTTCATCCCATGGCCAGGATTCATGGATCAGAAAATCAAGGGTGAAAATGGCAGCTCATCCTCCATATTACCCTGGTGATACCCTAGCAAAATGTTTGCTTCCTTTCTGTGAAACTTTAGGTTCAGTTGGTCTAAAGTCTTAGTTCCCAAGGGAGCAATGCTTCCACCAGGAGACACCCCTTTGGTTTCATTAAACTGGAAATTGAGGCTAGGCACAGATCCTGGCACTTTGGGAGGCTGGAGTGAGTGGATCACTTGAGCCCAGGGGTTCAAGACCTGCCTGAGCAACATGGTGAAACTCCATCTCTACAAAAAATAAATTAGCCAGGCGTGCAGGTGCATGTCTGTATTCCCAGTTACTCGGGAGGCTAAGGTGGGAGAATCACTTGAGCCCAAGAGTTCAAGGCTGCAGGGAGCCATGATGGCACCACTGAACTCCAGCTCAGGCGACAGAGCAAGATCCTGTCTCAAAGAAAAGAAAACCAGAAAACTGGAGGTTGAGAGTGCCACCTGCTATTTGGGGCTCCTCATTATAGTGAATCCATAGACAAGGAGGGGGGTTACTGTGCTTAACATGTTTAGTCCTGATCATCAAGGGGAAACTGGGTTATGATTGCACAGTAAGAGCAAGGAAGTATAGATCTGGCATGCCAGAAATCCCCAGCCTGTCTCAGTACTCCCATGCCCTGGGATTGAAGCCAATGGGAAACCAAAATAACCCAATACAGGCAGGAATGCCAGTGTCCCAGAGTGTTAGGAATGAAGGCTTCAGCCATCAGAACATGCAAAGAGCCAGAGGGCAGAGGAAATGAGGAGGGAATGGTAGTTCCAAATACCCACTATGGCCACCTGGCCAACTGCAGAAGTGAGGGCTAAAATAATTATGAGTATTTCCTGCTTGCTTTACCATGAACAATTTGTGAATATAGTAATAACTTTGTGTCTCTTTCCCTCTGCTATTCCCCTACCATCTCATATAAGATGTGTTAATAGTGAACCTTGTATCTCAGAATTTAAGTTATAGGATATCAAATGGGGAATGTGACTCAACTAGAATAATAAAAATGATGTAAAGTTGCATAAAGAGACTGTATTTTCTTTTACAAAGAGGGTTAACGTATCTTCAATTTTACAAGGGATAGTTGCTTTGTTAGATGGAAGCATAATTTTGATGTTTCCTTTATTTCGAAGTTAAATATGGTTAAAAGATATAGCTAGAACCCAAGTTGCCAAGCGGTGGACTGTGTTGAATTAGTATTGTGTCAACTTAGCTAAATTGGAACTATGCTCCCTAGAATTCTGTTTTCTGCATAATTATAGGATAGCCTCACCCACAAAAGAATTTTGTATAAGATTTGGAAGGTGGAAATGAAGCAGCAGCTTTTTTTTCATTTTTTCTTCTTGAGATGGAGTCTGGCTCTGTCACCAGGCTGGAATGCAGTGGTGTGATCTTGGCTCCCTGCAACCTCTGCCGTCCCCCACCCCCACTGGGTTCAAGCAATTCTCCTGGCTCAGCCTCCTGAGTAGCTAGGACTACAGGTGCATGCCACCACGCCCAGCTAATTTTTGTATTTTTAGTTGAGACGGGATTTCACCATATTGGCCAGGATAGTCTCGATCTCTTGACCTCATGATCCACCCACCTCGGCCTCCCAAAGTACTGGGATTACAGGCGTGAGCCACCATGCCCGGCCTGCAGCAGCCATTTGTGTAACGCTTTTTTATGCTAGATATGCCATTATTAACTAGTAAAAGTCTTAACTAATAAATCTACAGGAACTTCCTATCCTGGGCCAGACTCTTACCTTTGATCAGTCATTTCTGCTCTTTTTTAGAAATCCCACACTGCAATCCTCAGGCTGATTTGCATTTGAATGAATACTTCTGCATCACTTTGCTTTTTTGTGAATTACACAGAAATCTATCAACCTATCTGACACTGTGCAAAGTGTGGACCCTGTGTCTGAAGTTTTCATGAACAATGAAAATGTGTATTTCTGAAAAACTTGTTTCTACAGCTCTAGCCATCTTTTTCCTCATTTGATAATCTCCAAATCTGTGCAATGATTAACCCTGCGGACACTTTATTTCCTTCTGCGTGTGGGTTAGCAGGGCCCATTACCACAGCAAGCCTGGGCTCCAGGCGGCTTCTGCTCATCCTCTGTCTTTCACAGGTGTTGTCGTAGACGCTGCTGGCGCATTTCTCCCCAAAGTGTCTGTGAGTTCTGGGCGCCTTCATTTAGCAAGGACTGGATCCTTCCCCAGAGACTGCCTTCACTGATCACAGAGCCACTGAATGGGGTACAAACGACCAGTCCCTTTGCCTCAAGTAAGGGCAACTCCGCTGGATTTATGCCCAGAGGCCCCAACTTATGGATGAGGCCAAGTCTCAGCTTTCCCTGAGACCCCATCCCTCCCTGACCCTTTCCCCTGCCCTGATCTGCTCTCCTCTCTTTCTTACAAGCTCCCCCTGAGAGTGCTCCCGCAGCAAAGCAGGAGTACCAAGCCTCTGTCTCAGGTTCTGTTTCTAGCAAACCTGAAATAGACCTTCAGCTCTATGATGAGGTTGGGTGGTTTCCTAAAGAGGTCACTGGCTTCTAGATAGAAAAAAAGGAGCTACTTACTATGGTGTCTTACAGACACGAGCCAACCATACTGGGTAGGAGTTACAGGCTGTAGCTGCCCACCGGCACTGCTCTTCCATGCTTCCAACCTCACTACGTGTGCATCTGCTTCCAATATTAAGGCAACATGAAAACACACACATTTGCACAGCAGTCTGTCTCCCTCTGAGACTCAGGTCCTCACTGTGGACATGAACCTTCACATTCTCACGGTGAGCACAGAGCCTGGCACATATTAGGTGCTTGGAAATAATTTGCTGATTGAATTAATGCACCCTTTGGCCTCTGAACTACTCCCTCAGAAAAGCAGAAATTACTTGCTCTTCTGCTCCTATCCACTAAGATGTTGGTTTTTCCCAGCAGGTCAATATTCACTCCTTCTTTCATTTCAGCCTGGACTTTAACCATGTGGAAAGCAAGATTAGAGGCCCCCTGAATAGTACTGTTCACGAAGACTAAAAGGAACTGAGTGTGCCTGAGCTTAAGGATCACGAAGACCAGTAATAAAGAACTATTTGTAAACTTGGTTTGTATTTTTTAAAATTGCACGTGCATACATGTTACCTGTATGATAAGAGAAAGCTGAGCTACCGCAGGTGTGTAGGGAATATTCTCTGGCAGTACAAGGGAAAGGGAAGGGCTTTACTTCGAGGCATCAAAGCACACAGTCCATGTTTTAGATTCTTAAATGTAAAGAGACTATACCTTAGAAAAGTGTCTTTTCAGATTACTAGAGGCAGTGTGCACCATGAGTGTAGAAACAAAAGCCGGAGTCAGATCCCAGCCATGCCACTTGCTAACGTGACCTCAGGTAAGTCACAGCTTCCCACAGCCTCAGTCTCTTAATGTGGAATAAATCAAGCTGCTTAGGGCCGTGGCGAGGATTTGAGGGCGTGTGGCCCATCTTCCTTTGCAGGATTATTCACTCATGCCTTATTTCTGTTCCCCTGTGATGGAAACCACACGTCTTGCTTCACGGAAGGTTCCTCCCTGGCACACAGTCCTGGCTAGGGAGGATCCTCCCTGATCCCTGCAATGGAACAGGGGTCTCTCCATAGCCCATGAGCCTCCTCTCATCCGCCGCCCCTCCTGCCGTCAGCCTCATTGCTCCCCTCCCCCTTCCACACACGGCTCTCCACAGCACACATGACAGCTCACCACCCCGCAATGCCCAGGCTTCAATAGCCCTGCAGTTTTCAGCGACATTCTTGGTGACTCCTTCTCCCAGCCTTTAACTCCTTAAACTCTCCACACTATAACATCCTCTTCATGTGACACGCCACCCACACCACACCCCATTAACGGGACATGCCATCCACACCACACCTGTTCATGAGACACTCTGCTCACCTGGCACCCTGTTCATACAGCACACCATCCACACCACACCTGTTCATGCAACACACCATCCACACCACACCTGTTCATACAACACACCATCCACACCACACCTGTTCATACAACACACCATCCACACCACACCTGTTCATACAGCACACCATCCGCCTCGCTCCCTGTTCATACAACACACCACCCACACCACACCTGTTCATACAACACACCGTCTGCCTCGCTCCCTGTTCATACAACACACCATCCACACCACACCTGTTCATGGGACAGGTCATACACCTCACACCCCGTTTAAAGGACACACCGACCTCCTCAAAACCCGTTCATGAGACACGTCATCCACCTCATACCCTGTTCCTGGGACACACTGTCCTCACACCCTGTTCCTGGGACACACCACCCTCCCACACCTTGTTCACGGTACTCGCTGTTGTTTGAACACCCTGTTCCATCTGAGCACCTCAGGGCTCCGTTGCCTCCTGGATTCCACGTGTCCTCCTGGCTCACCCCTCTCTCTCTCTATCTCACTCTGTCTCTAGTTCCCCATCTGGTCTCTAACTTGACTGTTGACTGCTGCTGTAGAGAAAACTAGTAGACCTTGGCACTGCTTTCTATTATACACGGTATTGTACACTGTACACTTTACATTGTACACTGTATTGCATATACACTGTATATACAATACAAGAGACCAAAGGCACCTGAGGTGTCTTTAAGAAATCATATGCATTCCTGCTTGTTCCCATCTGGATTTCAGTCAGTGTTAAAGGTGTAACATCCTGCAAATAATCCTGCTCATTTTCTATGCCCAGTGACTGTCTTCTGAGAAGGGTGGTTTAGTGAGGCATTTGTAACTTGTAAAACTTCCACAGTACAGCCTGACTGGTTCAGCCTTTCACCCTTAAATGGAAGATGAATTACTGATACTGTACCTTTATTCATCTTAGAGAATTTAGGATGAAACTTTAACAAAAACAAAATCATAATCCTTCAGCGACATTAACAGGCAATCAAAAAAAAACTATATGAACTCTCTTTAGGGTAGGAGTCTTTTTTCCCTTAGGCACTTTCCGAACCTTGAAGGACTCAGTGAAAACCCCATCTTAAATAAACAGATTAACTGCACTAAATAATAACTCTAAATTGCTAAATCCAAAAGAGAGTTTTATTAAAAATGGCATAATCATAATAGAACCCTATTTATATAAGAAAGTTAAATCAATGAGAGGAAAATATGTTAACACTACAAAAGTATAAAATAATATTCTCATAAAAGTAACTTTTTAAAAGTTAAAACTTTGACTCTATTTTTATGTACTTACAGAGTATTTAAAGACCTGTAAGTGTGAAATATTGCATTCTGCCTTAAAAATAAAAATATGTTTACACATCAGAACTCTACACCAAGAACACTAACTAACAAAAGGAATTTATTCTGCTGCTGGGAATGTTATATTTAATTCATAATGCACTTTAAGTATACAGCAAGCCATTTAGTCCTTACAATATTAGTACTGTCCCAAATTAACAAGTGAGGAAACTGAGCAAATTAGGTCACTTGCCCTATGTCACACGCATGGGATGGCAGAGCCAGGGTTTTACTCCAGGCATCTGGTTCCAGAGGCCATGTGCTTCAGAGGGACGTATCACAAAAAAAAAATGACCTATAATAGCACTAATCTTCCATAGATAAGGAATGCTTAATCTATCTATCTATCTATCTATCTATCTATCTATCTATCTATCTATCTATCTATAGATATATACATGTAAAACAATCTTTTAAAAAAAGTACATGGTAAAAGACTATATGATACCTACACAGACATATACACAAATGAGAACAGTTGGAAGTATTCCAAATTCAGAGGGAACAACGAAAGGAGCTAAAAAGATAAGTAAATAATAAAAGGAAAAAATGGAATGAAAACTAACTGGCAAAAATTCTTAAAAGTAAAAATTGCAATTTAAACCACATCTTAAAATAAAAATAAGTGAACCAGAATTTTCTCTTGAAACAAAGTCGTGTACTGAGCTCCTATAGATGGACATAGGAGGCATCCAGCAAGTATTTAAATAAAGAAGGAGGGAATGAATGCAGGAAGGATGAAAGCACATTATCCCTTCCAAGATCATAAGAGTTTTATATTCCTAAATATGTTCAGAAAATCATCAAAGAGGAAATACTAATTACTGATTACACATTTTTATAATCCACCACTTAATAACTATGTGAGAAAACAAGTATAAATGTAAGTTAGCAGGCTAGTTCTCCAGCAGGCGTTTCTTCGAAAGACCTGAAGCCAGTGTGTTCTTCACTAATAGTTATGCCGTGTCTCTACCACTGATCAGTTTCTTTGAAATTCTCTCACTGATTCTGTCTCAGTCTGCTGCTATTTCACATGTGAACTAGTTTTCACATCTCCCAGTTGTTACATTGTTCTCTCCTCGTAAGATAACAACTTTAAAAAATTCTCATGATTGCTTTAAGCTCCAGCTACCATCTACCAACCCACTTTCGCATTTCTCTTGAAAAAGTTTTCTGCTATATAAATATGCTCCTATTTTCATACTTTTGTACTCCAAGTCTTCTCTTTGTTTGAAAATAAAAAGAACACACATTTCTAAAGTGCCTCGATAGAAAGTAATCTCTTTGCAAGTCGGAGCCGCGTTTGACCCACGCTTAGCGCAGGACCTTGAATTGTGACGAACCCTCAAAAATTTACCAACCATTTACATTCTGCCTTATACTCTAGGAATGCAGTAAGTATTTATCCAGGGAAATGTTCAGTTCAATAAGCACCAAAACTACTCGGTATCAAAGCAAGTGAGCACGCTTTTAAACCATGCGCCTAACGACTCAAATTCACCTCCATTAAGCTGCATAGTATTCAGCACCATGCAAATGCATTTTCTCTCCCGTCTCTTCTTCTGAGACGGATTCCTTCAATGGCATTGCCGAAAGTGTATACAGCTCTGTAGAAAGACAAGTGTTTGAGCACTTCATCCACAGAATCCAGCAGTTTATTTCTTATCTGCAGCATTATTTAATTGCACTAAAAATCACAGAGATAGCACATACAGCTCTCAGGTTCCTGGTCACCTTGATTATTTGAGAGGGGCAGAAGTGAGGCTGCTGATCATCGTCATGAAGAGGCAGAGATGGCACCAATGATACCGTGCAGAGTTCTGTGCGTTCATAAAAACGCTTCTTTAACAACAATCCACTAATTGCCTTTTTGGTACTAGAAAACTCTAAAGGAGTATGTGAGTTTCCTTTTTAGAAGAAAGGGTATTTCTGTCAGCGAGGCAACTTACAAATATGTAGGAAAAAGGGAAAGCTTAAGGCACCTTGTAAAGATCTTACCATTCATTTCAGTTATTCTGGTGATTATTTTTAAAAGGTGCTAAGGAAGAATGGGCAGAATGAGCTCCAAAGACTCTGTGGAGATTTAAAGTGACTTCCAAGGCATGATAGTTTTCAGTGTAGATGCTTTTTAAAACAGAACCATCAAATGGCAGTAAATATTAATAGAAGGAGGTCTAATCTAGGACTATTTTATCCTAGGTTAACTCCCAAAATTGCCAAGAGAAAAATGATGCTGAAAGCAAGCAAAAGTAAGCTCTATCTTATCTGTGATTAATTTAACACTGAAAATTCCTGCCAGAAATACTTTCTTACAAAATGAATAGCTGGAGGAACGAAAGATCAGACAAATTCAATCATGTATTTGAGAGTCTGAAACTACTGTCATAACATTTACAGGGGATTCTGGGGATTACTTTGACATATTTGTAAAAACTTAGGGTTCGTAACAATGCACTATACAAACCAGGATAGAAAGTCATAGAAATCTGAACAACAGCTAAGAATACAAGGGGGAAAATCAATAAAATGTCTCTAAAGTAAAAAATTGCCTTGAATCAGTAATTTCAAATATTGTGGAAAGCAACAGGAGGGAAACGACAGCAGCGCCAACAAGAAACCTCTCGGCTTGGAGATCGCATGAAGTGGGGTTAGCTTGAAATCATTTTCCAAGTCTGTACAGTACAAGTTACGTCGTAGATTTTTGAATGGTAGCCTGCTTGCCCAAGGAAGCTACTGTAGCTTCCAGAGCTGATTCACTTAAAATTAGAGAACAGCTGAATATCAAAATAATCAGTCTTTAAATCTCAGGCCTTCTTGCTGCAGAGAGATAGTGGTTGTTACAAAAGGGAAAACTCAGACAATGGAGATTTTGTGTATTTTGCATAATGTCACAAATGGGAATTAGATTCTAAACCTTCCATTTCTGGCTGATTTCACTGTTTTCCAGTTCATATTGTCTACTTGGTTTTTTTTTTAAAACATACACTTAAAAAATAAAAACAATCTAAAAAGAACTAATCACCAGATGCATACTAGTATTAACATCATAATACCATTATTTGTACCTCATAATGATAGATAGGTGGGTAGGTAGGTGGATGGATGGATAGATGGATGGATGGACGGACGATGGGTGGGTGGATGGATGAATGGGTGGTTGGATGTATAGGTGGGTGGGTGGGTAGGTAAGTGGACTGATAGGCAGAATCTAAGTTTATCTTTCTAGTATCCCTGTAAGATAAGTGGCATCTTAAAACAGCCGTGGTACATCCAAGATTTGAACCAGATCTCTGAGGCCCAAAGTCCACATTCACTCCATACTCTATGCATCCTCTCTGAGTGGTAATGCAGAATGAATAAATATAACATTCTATAGAGACCTGAAAGAAACAAGTGCAAGAGAGGCTTAACACAGTGTCAGCCATCCAGCCATAGAGCCATTCTGGGAAACGATTTTTTAAAACATATACTGACAAGTTTACCCTACTGTGCACACAGATTAAATAATAATAATAATAAACTGCCTTTCACAGGTATCTTTCTAAAATGTATTATATCCCTGTCTTCTTAAGTAGAACACACCACTCATGATGACATCTCTCGCTGATGAATCAGGTGATGATAATACATATGTTACTGCACTGTGCTGCTTTCAGGAGCCGTGAATGGTGAGCAGGGCTATTTACATCTTCACAATGTAAGCACAAAAGGTTGTGCTTGTTCTGTTTCTCAGATCTGCATTTAATGAGTCTATTTCAACCCACACTGCTTGCTATTATGTGCTATTTCTTTAAATGTGTCAATCTTCCTCCTTATTTCCTGCTCATAATCTACAGGCACCTAGACACCAGCACCACAGTTTTGTGGCACTCTAAGTTAGAACAAATCCGCTGTAGGTGAGAGCCTGTCATTTTTGCTAATTTCCATTTATTGGCTGTACTCTACCTCAGTTAGATTGCCAGATAATTGAATTTTGAATAGGCAAGATAGTATTGTATTCTTGCCTGATATTTTGTAAAATAAGTTTTATTTAAGTATAATGTACATATAGAAAAGTGCATGAATCATAGGTCTATAGCGCAATGATTTCCAGCAAACAGAGCATGCCTTTGTTGGGTGTACCCAGAAAACAAACAAGCCAACACAGTATTACGTGTTTTATCCTTTTCAAAGTATTCTCATATGCGCCACTTCACTACAGTCATTGCAACACTCTTATGAGGCTAAGCGGTTGGGTATTACCTGCAATTCAACGAATGTGGAAAATGAAGTTTGGTATTTAGCTTCACTGATTTCTGAAATCAGAAGGTGCACAGCAAGGATCTAATCCTAGCGTTCCATTGCGGGAATCGTCCCTTATGCTATCAAATTTACTCAGAAGATATGATATGGTAGCTTCACTTCTATTATCAAATTGTGGACAAGAGTAGAGCGAATATTCTGTTGGCACCACAGATACCAGTGGTTGTCTGCAGCCTGCGTCGGCTGTGGCTGTCCAGTGTCCCGCCATGCAGGTTGTTAGCCATTTTTAATTTATTCCCTGGGAAGTCAAATGTCAACACAGTCCCTTGAGGAGAGCAAGGTGGCATAAATCACCACAATTATACCAGCTTTCCAAAGGAAAGTGATGGTTCAAAGCCTAGATGCCTTCACATTCTCATTTCTTCCATTCTCTTCTTCCCAACATTCATCCTTAAAGCCAACAAAATTAATTTAGCTGAAATGAGAGGTCTGAAAATCATCAAAACTTTTAATAAGCATACCAAAACTTATATTTGAATCAGCTATCCTTATCACTGTTTCAAATTACCATCCATTCCAGAAATCCTCAAATGGCTTGAACTGCACATATAAACAAAAAATCCCTATTATAAAAATATGAAACTTCTAAAGCTGTGCGGATTAAAGCTCACTAACGGTCTCCCAGGCAGCTACAGGAATATCCTCTTAAGAGCATGCCTTAGCAAATAAAATACAAAGTGTGTGTAAGGAGTTCTTAAGTTCTTAAGTTCTTCTTCAGAAAACACAAGAAGTAAAATTGTTCAGGCGTGATCATTTTTTACTTTTTATTTTATTTTATTTTTTTGAGATGGAGTTTCACTCTTGTTGCCCAGGCTAGAGTGCAATGGCACGATCTCTGTTCACTGCAACTTCCGCCTCCCGGGTTCAAGCGATTCTCCTGCCTCAGGCTTCCAAGTAGTTGGGATTACAGCTGTGGGCCACCACATCCAGCTAATTTTTAGTAGAGACGGGGTTTCACCATGTTAGCCAGCTGGTCTCGAACTCCTGACCTCAGGCGATCCACCCACCTCGGCCTCCCAAAGTGCTGGGATTACAGGCGTGAGCCATCGCGCCCAGCGTGAACACTTTTTAAAGGTTCTGCAGGATTCAAACTTCCCAAATGCTGCAGGTGTTGACAGCAAGGAAGCAGGGCGAGCTCTGGAGGCCAGCTCTGGGAATTCAACCCCGCTCACACTTACAGTCCCTGGGAACAATCTGCAGCCCCAGTTTCTCCTCTGTAAGGTGAGTTAACAACGGCGCCACACAAGGCTGCACTAGGATTCAATTAACCCAGTGCTCACAACCTGTTTGGTCCAGAGAAAGTCGTTTTTATTGCTAGGAAGGAAAGAGCCTCTTCTCGAAGTCAGAATTCCTCCAGTTTATATCAATCACCTACGAAGTGAGCTTATTCAATTTACTGACTCAAACTCAATTCATATTACTAAGTGCTTTAACTAATTCTCAGACTACAAACTGTAAAAGCATTACTGGGGGCGGGTGGGGGAGGCAGGGCAGGGGTGAGCCTCCCCAAAAGGAGCTAAGCAAAATTAGAGCTTTTCTTAACCACCTGGTTAAAACGAAAATATTGATCTTGGCAGACATGTTAAGTGCACGTTTCCTTCCCCACCCCTTCTCCCAAAAGTGCCTCCAAATAAAAAACTAGTTTCTTCAGAGAACCAAGCATCTAATCATCACTCAGAGGTCTGAACGTCCAGCATCCTAAGAACAAACTGTCCACAGGTTCCCACCAGAACAAGCCAGTTCAATGCATTGCTCGGAGGAAAAAGCAAGTTAACTCAAGCACACAATTATCTGTAGTTGCATATTATACGTAAGTGTACTCTTTCCTGCTCACGCCTGGCTACCTGCCTACTCTAACACAACAACTTCCGTTTTTAAAGTGTCAACTCGTTTACTTGGAGCAGCCGCGGCCTGCCGGACACAGCACGTTTGGGAGCCTCTCTTTCCACTGTAGGCTCTTAACTGCAGACTACTCCCGAACAGCAAAACCACGGCGGCTGCTCCATCATTTTGCCAGCTTCTATGTTTCCATATTTTAACAATGTTGGGAAAACTAAATCACATGTTAAGACCAAGCAATTGATCAGTTCGTTGCAGAGGCTGCTTGAGGAACTTTCTGCAGCCTGGACCTGATGCTTCTCAATCTAATAAACCTCAGACAGGACAACCAGACGGGGGTGTCCCCACAGGAAAGAGAACCCGACTCTGGTGGAGTGTCCCACCTCTTAGGGGCTGTGACTCCGCGTCTTATGAAAAGGCACTTTCAATGGGCAGGCTGGAGAAGAGTCCTCTCTAGCAAGAAAAATAACTCCAAGTCCGCAGCGTTTAGGAAAAAGAACCAAGTGCTTGGGGAAGGCTGGCTGCCCGCGGAGAGGCGCTGCGTCCGGAGCGCTGGCCCAGGGGAGGCGGCGCGGGCCCTACCTGCGTTCCTGAGCTTCTTGTTCCGATACACCGACAGGATGACCAGGAGGTTGCCCAGGATGTCCACCACGATGGTGAAGATGAGGACGCAGGCCAGGGCGGACGCCAGCCACGAGGGCTGCGGCCGCGCGCCGTCCCCGCCGGGCACGGGCTGCGAGGCGTTGGGCAGCGCGCTGCCGTTGCCCTGCATGGTCCCTGTGCGCGTCCCGGCCGCGGGGCCATCGCCCGCCTCGTCCGCCCGCCCGGCCACTTGTTAAGGCTCCGCCCGGCGCTCCCCGCGCCCACGCCCCATCCCGCGCGCTCCTCCACGCCGCGCCCCCGGACGCCCACGCCGCGCCGGACGCCACGGCCAGGTGACACCTGGTGTCCGCCGCGAGCCCACTTGGACTCCCCGCCCGCAGCTCGAACCCCGCACCACGGGCCGACAGCGCCCCGGTGCGGGAAGCCGGGCCCCGCCGCCGCGCCCTGGGGGCGGTGTCCCAGAGGCCTCTCCTCGTGGGCGCACGGCGGGGCCGTTCACTGTGTTTCTTCTCTGGGATGGGACTTTTCACCCAGCAGGGCCAGGCTGCCTGGGCTCAAATGCGAAATGGGATTGGGGCGAGTTCACCAGCTGTGTGCCCCACCGCCCTTATCTTCCTTATCTGCAAAATGGGAATAAAATACTATCTCACCTGTTAGCCTCATAATTAGTAAAATGTGAAAAAACCAAGGACTGTCTTCCGTTGTGTATTGCACCGCTTAAGATGGTGCTAGATGTTTCCGATAATGAAATGACATTTTCAAAGAAAAAAGTAAAAATCAATATTTGCAGATGATAAAAATGTATGTACTTCTGTAAGTACCAGTAAAAATGAGAAAGAAAGCACACTTAGATGGATCGGACACATGGCAGCAATGTAAAAGTGCTAGGAAATGGCCTAACCCGTTGTGTGCAGTGAGGAAAAAACTTTATGAAAACCATGAAAGGAAATTTAAATAAACGGAGAGACATACAGTGTTCCTAGCTTCGAAGCCTGAAATTTTCATTTTCCTCATATACTTTATGCCAGACCAAGAAAAATATCAAATAACCTAAAGTTTCTTTGAAAGAGTAAAAAGAAAGTGTAGGAAAAGGATTTGAATAAGATGAATAGGAGAGAAGTATGACCTACCAGTATCAAAATGTTCATTAAAAATTACAAGTAAGTGGCGCCTGGGATTACAGGCGCGGTGGCTCACGCCTGCAATCCCAGCACTTTGGGAGGCCGAGGTGGGCGGATTACCTGAGGTCAGGAGTTCAAGACCAGCCTAGCCAACATGGTGAAACCCCGTCTCTACTAAAAATACAAAAATTAGCCGGGCATGGTGGCACAGGCCTATAATCCCAGCTATTCGGGAGGCTGAGGCAGGAGAATCGCTTGAGCCCGGGAGGCGGAGATTGCAGTGAGCCGAGATTGTGCCACTGCACTCCAGTCTGGCCGACAGAGCAAGACTCTGTCTCAAAAAAAAAAAAAAAAAAAAATTACAATAAGTATGCCAGGCACGGCTGCTCACGCCTGTAATCGTAGCACTTTGGGAAGCCAAAATGGGAGCATCTGTTTAGCTCAGAAGTTTGAGGCTCGGTGAGCTATGAGTGCACCAGTGCACTCCAGCCTGGTGACAGAGCAAAATCTTGTCAAAAAAAAAAAAAAAAAAAAGGCCAGGCGCGGTGGCTCACACCTGTAATCCCAGCACTTTGGGAGGCTGAGGCAGGTGGATCACCTGAGGTCAGGAGTTTGAGGCTGGCCTGGCCAACATGGTGAAACCTCGTCTCTACTAAAAATACAAAAATTAGCCAAGTATTGTGGTGGGTGCCTGTAATCTCAGGAGCCTGAGGCAGGAGAATCGCTTGAACCCGGGAGGCAGAGGTTGTAGTGAGCTGAGATCACGCCACTGCCCTCCAACCTGGGCCAAAAAGAATGAGACTCCGTTTCAAAAAAAAAAAAAAAAAAAAAACTAAACTAAAACAGTATTGAGTTCATAAACAATTTGAAAAAGCATATAAAATAAAGATTTTATAAAGTCAACAGTTCAAATCAGTAGGGCTGGGATAGATCACAAAAACAAAAATGCATTTAAAGAAAATGTAGGTAAATATACATATCACTTGAGGTGGAGAAGCACTCTGTAAGCCTGGAAAAAAGATAGGCAGGAAATAATCCTAACCATAGAACAGGTAGCAGCTGCCATGGACAGCGTGTGTCACTTCCCATCTCTGGCATCGGTATCTTACAACCATTGTTTGCACAATGTGTTAACAATTCCAGAAGGTCTGGCACTGCTGCGACCACTTTATGGACGAGAAACCTCTGGTGCTGAGAGGTTAAGCAATGTACCAAAGTCACACAGCTGGTAATAAGTAGAGGCAGGATTGGAACTCAGGTCTCTATGACTGCCAAGCAAGGAGCCTCGTTACTAAGTGATAGTGTTTCTCGGTCGTGACAGATTTGACTACGGAAAAGTTAAAAGTCCTATATTCAAAAAATACCACACACAAGTGAAAGCTAGAGAAACTGGGGAAATGATTTGTGACATATCTAAGAGACGAAGCATTAATGGTCTTCATTATTGTTATGGTTTCAGTATGTCCCCAGAATTTACGTGTGGAAAATTTGGTCCCCAGGGGAAGGCAGGGCCTTCAAGAGGCGATCAGGTCAAGAGGGTTATGGCACTCTGTCTGACTGGGTTAATTCTGCAGGCATGAGTCAGTTCTTGCTCTCCTGGGACTGGATTAGTTACAGTGAGAGTGGGTTGTTAAAAAATTACCACTCCAGCCTGGGCGACAGAGAGAGACTCTGCTTCAGAAAAAAAAAAAAAAAAAAAATTATCCAGTCCCAGATATTGCAGTATTCTTTAATAGTGATGGAAAACAGACTAAGACAATTATATAAAGAGCTAAGGAAAAAAATAGAAATATATTTGAAGGTCATAATTAGACAAAAACTAAAAATGTATGTGTAACCTCTTTTAGGAAAAAAGTTAAAAAAAAGAGAAAGCTTCCATTCCAGCGATCACTTTAGAAAACATTATATTGGTAGTACCAAGTGTGGTTTGAAACACGTGGAGAAAAAGCATTCCTGTGCACCAGATATGGACGTCTTCAAACTGCATAGATGGTGCTAGTCGTTTTACTAATAGAAAACAATTGAACAGTGTCCACATGTGTCAGGACACACAGTTATTTCTCCCTGCATTGTTTGTCACAGGTAAAACTCCTATACTTGGGGTTTTGATACACAAATTTGTGAAATCAACAGATGAAATACAAAGGCATAGATGGCTAACTCTCCCCCAAAAGGGGTGGCATACATAATGGTGGGGTGCACGTAACAACATTCATGATCTTTCTTCCCTGGGGAATGAGAAAGGTGAAGCTGGGAAACCATGAGCACTGAAAATGATGGTGAAATCCTGGAAAACAAAGACCCAGAGAGGGAATGCCCAGACTCTGACTGCCAGCATCCCTGAACCCAGCACGTGAGGAATAGACCCAAAGGAAGCAACCGGAGCAAAAGGTCTGAACTGAGGCTGGAGCTGCCACACAAGAAAACAGTTCCAGTTCCAGCCTAGCCAAGAACACTGCCTACTGAGACAAAGAAAACTCAACAGAGAAAAATAATAGCATCTAGGATACCCACAGTGTAAGATTCGTATGTCCATGGTACATTCAAAATTATTTAACATATGAAAACATTGTCTGTCTGTCTATCTATCTATCTATCTACCTATCTATCATCTATCTAAACACATTCTTTAAGATACAATAAGATCAATCAAATCCAGTCCCTAAATGAGCCAAATGTTGTAACTAACAATCTCAGCAAAGAAATAGGAACTCCCATGAAAGAAATAAAAACAGTAAAAAAGAACAAAGGGGAAATTCTAGAACTGAAAAATACAATTTCTGAAATTAATTCTTTACTCAATGGACTTACTAGCCAAATGGACATGACAGAGTAAATATACTTAAAGATAAACCAACAGAAATTGTCCAACACAGAGAAAAGATATATTTTAAAATGAACAAAGCTTACAATTCTTACAGATTATATTAATTAGAATACTAGCTGTAGAAATAAAATGGTGCAGAAAAAATATTAGAAGACATCATGATTGAAATTTTCCTGAATTTTAGGAAAGACATACATTTGTACATGCAAAATGAATACTAAGCAGAATAAACAAAAACAAGCATACTAAGGCACAGCATAGTCAAACTGCTAAAAGCCAAAGATAAAAAGCAATTAAAGTCAAGTTACATATTACGTACTGGTTAGCAATTAATCCAACTAATGGCTGATTTCTCATCAGAAACTGTGCTAATTTTCTATTACTGTCATAAGAAATTACCTTAATTAAATTAATTGGGAGACTTAAAACAACATCCATGTATTATGTCACAGTTAAACAGACCAGAAGTCCAGGTACAAAGTGGCTCAGCTGAGCCCTCTGCTTAGGGTCTTATGAGGATAAAACCACAAAGAAGTAGAGCTGTTTCTTTCTGGAGGTTCTCAGGGTAAATCCACTTCTGAGCTCATTCAAGTTGCTGGCAGAATCCAGTTTCATATGGTTGTAAGGTTGAGGTCATTCTCAGCTTCTAGAGGTTGGCTGCATTCCTTGACTCATGGTCCCTACTCTCATCTTTGAAGCCAACAATGGTGGGCAGAGTCCCACTCACACTTCAAATTTCTCTAACTTTATCTTCTGCTTCATCTCCCCTGCTGTTAGCTGGAGAAAGGTCTCTATTTTAAGGGCATGTGGATTTAGATTGGGCCCAACTAGACAACCCAGGCTAATTTTTCTATCTGAAAGTCCATAGCCTTAATTATATCTGAAAGTCCCTTTTGCCATTGGTCTTACCCCTCATTGTGTTGCTATAACAGAAGACCACAGACTGGATAATTTACAAAGAAAAGGAATGTATTTCTTACAGCTCTGGAGGCTGGGCAATCCAAGATCAAGGGGCTGCACCTTGCGAAAGCCTTCTCGTTGTGTAATCCCATGGTGGATGAAATACCCAAGAGTGAGTAATTTATAAGGAAAAGAGGTTGAATTGGCTCACGGTTTCACAGGCTGTACAGGAGGCATGGCTGCTTCTGCTCGACTTCTAGGGAAGTCTTGGGAGACTTACAATCAGGGTGGAAAGCGAAAGGAAGCAGGAATATCTTACATGGCCAGAGCAAGAGGAGGAGAGAGAGGAGGGAGGTGCTACACACTTATAAACAACCAGATCTTGTGACAACTCTATCACAATAACAAAACCAAAGGGAGAAATCCACCTCCATGATCCAATGACCTCCATCCAAGACCACTTCCAACACTGGGGATTACAGTTCGACAGGAAATTTGGGCAGCGACACAAATTCCAACCATACGAAAGACACATAAAGCAAACAGTAAGCACAAAAAGGCCAGAGTGGCTATATCAATATCAGATTTAAAATGGATCTTGATGTAAAATAGATTTTAAATCAAAATGTATTACCAGAGATTAAGAGAGACACATCATAACAATGAAAGGGTCAATTCAACAGGAAACAACAATAATTTTAAAAATTGTGTGTACTCAATAACATAGCTTTCAAATACATAAAGCAAAGATGGCCAGAATATAAGGTAGAAATAGACAATTTCACAATCATAAATGGAAATTATAACATCCCTGCCCTAGCAATGATAGAAAAGTAGACAAAAAGTCAGTAGACATAGAAGATCTGAGCAATGCTATCAACAAGCGTGACTTTTCAATTGTACACGGAATATTTACCAGGAAGAAACTTATGCCAGGCTATAAAAAAATGCCTCAATAAAAATTTTTAAATGGGCCAGATATGTTGGTTCATGCCCGAAAGCCCAGCACTTTGGGAGGCCAATGTTAGAGGATTGCTTGAGGCTAGGAGTTTAAGAGCAGCCTGGGCAACATGACGTAGTGAGACCCTGTCTCTACAAAAAATAAAAATAAAAAATTTTCAATGGAAATCAGGCTAGACACGGTGGATCATATCTGTAATTCCAACACCTTGAGAGGCCAAGGTGGGAGGATTGCTTGAGCCCAGGGGTTCAAGATTAGCCTGGGCAACATAGGGAGACCCATCCCCGTCTCTACAAAAAAATTTAAAAATTAGCCAGGCAGTGTGTTTTGCACCTGTAGTCCTGGGTACTCAGGAGGTTGAGGGAGGATTGCTTGAGCCCAGGAGGTTGAGGCTGTGTGAGCTAGGATTGCACCACTGCACTCCAGCCTGGGTGACAGAGTGACAACCTGTCTGAAGAAAAAAGAAAAGAAAAGAAAAGAAAAGAAAGAAATTATAATAGAGAATATAGTCTCTGACTACGTGGAATTAAATTAGAAATAATAAATATGTGATAACCAGAAAAATCCAAACCATTTGGAAATTAAACAACACACTTCTAAATAATTGTTGTGTCAGAGAATAAATGCAACAGAAATTAGAAAATATCTTGATAATATTCTGTTATTGAAATGATAATGATAGTAATCATGGAACGATAATGAAAATGCCGCATGTCCAACTGTGCAGGATGCAATCTCTCTCTCTCTCTCCCTCCCTCTCCATGTTTGTGCCCACGGTGGCTGAGGGGCTGATGCTGGCAGAACGAGTGTTAAGACGTCATACAGAAGTAGCCTTTAAAATTTGCTTTAGGAGGTAAAAATAATGGAGAGTCTGTTGGATTTTTCTTGGTTTTTAAATTTGCAGCCAAAACTGTAAGACAAGAGATCATATTTAACATCCCCGAAGAACATGATCTAGGAAGTACATTATTATCTGTAATTAATTAGAGATCATTTTGTCACTGTAAGGAATCTATAAGAGCATGAGTTAATTATTTCACCAAAATGTTCTGCTTCCCAGGGAGTTGGTAATGGTTGGCTAACCTGGAACAACCCTGTTTATGCTTCAGCCCAGGTTTCCTATCCCCTTGGCCTGATGTGTAATACCTATTATTCTTGGTTCTTTGCACTTCCAAATAACTTCTTTTTAAATTCAGCCTGTCAAGTTTCATAAAACCCCCATTTGGAATTTTGATTGATATTGCATAACACATAAATTAATTTGACATGTTCAAAATAATGAGTTAAAATGTCAATTTTGAATGTAGATTCTTAATTTTCTTGTAATTCTTTTGGTGTTTGTTTCACATAAGACAATGTTATGGAGTAAAAATAAATTTAGAATTATTATGTCTTCCGGTGATTTTAAACATATCATTTTGTAGCATCCCTCTTTATTTGTAATAAGACTTTTTGTCTTACAGTCTATTTTGTCAGAGGCATAAATGTAGCTGCATCAGTCTTCCTCTTTTTTTTTTTTTTTTTTTTTGAGACAGAGTTTTGCTCTTGTTGCCCAAGCTGGAGTACAGTGGCGCCACCTCGGCTCACTGCAAACTCCGCCTCTTGGGTTCAAGGATTCTCCTGCCTCAGCCTTCTGAGTAGCTGGGATTACAAGCTCCTGCCACCACGCCTGGCTAATTTTTGTATTTTTAGTAGAGAGGGGGTTTCACCATGTTAGCCAGGCTGGTCTCGAACCCCTGACCTCAGGTGATCTGCCCACCTCGGCCTCCCAAAGTGCTGGGATTACAGGCATGAGTCACCACGCCCGGCCTCTTCCTTTTGCTTTATATTTGTCTGATTATCTCTCCTTCCTACTTTTTATTCCCAAATGTCTGTCTCTAATGTTTTGGGTGAGTTTCATGTAAATAGCATACAGCTTCTTTATCTCTACTTTATCTGAATATCTTTTAACTAGAGACTTTAGCTCCTTTACATTTTTTGTGACTACTAAGGTACTGAAACTTATTTCTAACATTTAATTTTGGGCTTTTTATTGATCCCTTTATTGTGTTTCCCTCCTCCTCATCCTTCATGTTTTTCTTCTTAATTCACTGTTTTTCTGTACATTTCACTTTTCCTTTTACCTAAAGTATCATCACAGTGCATCTATTGATAATAAACTCTTTAAAAAATTTCTATGTGAATGAATACATATTGATTTCACCCATGTTTTTGAATGACAGCTTAGCTGAGTATAGAATTCTAAATTGCTGGGCGTGGCGGCTCATGCCTGTAATACCAGCACTTTGGGAGGCTGAGGTGGGCAGATCACTTGAGGTCCGGAGTTCGAGACCAGCCTGGCCAACATGGTGAAACCCCCTCTCTACTAAAAATACAAAAATTAGCTGGGCGTGATGGTGGGTGCCTGTAATCCCAGGTACTGGGGAGGCTGAGGCAGGAGAATTGCTTGAACCCTGGAGGCGGAGGTTGCAGTAAACCAAGACCTTCCCACTGTGCCCCAGCCTGAGCAACAGAACGAGACTCCATCTCAAAAAAAAAAAAAAAAGAAAAAAAGAAAAGAAAAGAATTCTGAGTTGACAGTTACTATTTTCTCAGCACTTAGAGAATATTATTGGATTACTCCCTCAGGGATTCTATTGCTCTATGGAAAATCAGCTCACAGTCTAATTGTCATGGCTTCAAAGGTGATCCAGTTTTCCCTCTTGTTACTTGCAAGATTTTTTTTCTTATTCTTTAGTGTCCTATTGTTTCACAAGCCTCTAGGTGTACATTTTGTCTTTTATTTATGTGCTGCTTCTACAAAACACTCCATACTAACACCTAGCAGGGATTATTTTTATGTAAATGTCTTGGGTTGAAGGTTCCTCAGCATGCAAATAAAATAAATGTGGAACTCTTGCCACTCAGAAATTCAGAGAAGACGTTTCTGAGTTTTTTATTTACCTCCGTTCAAAACTGAAACAAGCAAATTTTCTTGGCTAGGCAGATTTCCCCCCTAACCAAGCCCCCCTCACCAGGTCCATTTTTTCACTGTGTGTGGCTATTTGAGGATGCTGGCCTTGGGAACGCGGCAGAGGGCGAGGACTTGGTTCCAGCTGTCTGCATCAGCGTGGACTGACTCACCCCCTAGTTGCACACGGGCACTAAAACTCAGGTCCCTTGCTTCCTTTGAGGGACAAGCTCCTCAGGCTTATCACAGGCTCAGCTCTCGTATTTCAATTTATTCTTTGTTTTAGGCTCCTGGAAAATGTTCTTTTTATTTTATTTTATTTTTTGAGATGGAGTCTCGCTCTGTCGCCCAGGCTGGAGTGCGGTGGCGCGATCTCGGCTCACTGCAAGCTCCACCTCCCGGGTTCGCGCCATTCTCCTGCCTCAGCCTCCCGAGTAGCTGGGACTACAGGCGCCCACCACCGCGCCCGGCTAATTTTTTGCATTTTTAGTAGAGATGGGGTTTCACCGTGTTAGCCAGGATGGTCTCGATCTCCTGACCTCGTGATCCGCCCACCTCGGCCTCCCAAAGTGCTGGGATTACAGGCGTGAGCCACCACGCCGGGCCAAAATGTTCTTACTTTCTTGTGCATGCAGGTGTGCATTCCTTATCCCAGTACTTCCGACAATGTTATAGGATGAGAATTTGCAGTCTATAAAATCCAACGTTTGCTAGAAACAGGATTAACATTTTAAAAACTTATTACGAAACTCTATAATCGTAAATATTTCCTAACTTACTAAAATCTCACTACCCTACTGTTTAAGTACTTTTAATTTTTTATTTTTTTAGAGACAGGGTCTCACTCTATCGCCTAGGCTGGAGTGCAGTGGTGGGATCACAACTCACTGCAGCCTCGGACTCCCAGGCTCAAGCGATTTTCCTGCCTCAGCCTCGCAAGTAGCTGTAAGTACCTGTTTTTAATCATAAACTTCGAAGGTTTGAAGGTCATACTGTCTCTTGTTGCTATCTTTATATAGTTTCTCTATCTCTAAATATTGATAGTAAATCTATTAATTTATTTTTACTTTACTTTTCTTTTTTATTGAGACGGAGTTTCTCACCACCCAGGCTGGAATGCAGTGGTGTGATCTCAGCTCACAGCAACCTCTGCCTCCTGGGTTCAAGCGATTCTCCTGCCTCAGCCTCCTGAGTAGCTGAGATTACAGGCGCCCACCACCATGCCTGGCTAATTTTCGTATTTTTAGTAGAGATGGGGTTTCACCATGTTGGCCAGGATGGTCTTGAACTCCTGACCTCAGGCAATCCGCCCACCTCTGCCTCCCAAAGTGCTAGGATTACAGGCGTACGCCACTGTGCCCGGTCTACATTTTTTTTTTCTTTTCTTTTCTATTTTTGAGACAGGGTCTTGCTCTGTCACTCAGGCTGAAGTGTGGTCGTGTAATCACAGCTCACTGCAGCCTCAACCTCCTGGGCTCAAGTGATCCTCCTGCCTCAGCCTCCCAAGTACCTGAGGGTACACGTATGCATCACCATCCCCAGCTAATTTGTGTATTTTTTGCAGAGATAGGGCTTTGCCATCTTGCCTGGGCTAGGCTCAAACTCCTGGGCTCAAGTGATCTGCTCACCTCAGCCTCCCAAAGTGCTGGGATTACAGGTGTGAGCCACCGTGACGGCCATAATCTACTCATTTTATTAGTACATTCCTGATGTTCATTTAGAGAGTGTGTGTCCCAAAGTGTAAAATTAATAATATATGAAGCTATTAAGTTATCCATACCACCTCACAGCCATTAGAATGGCTGTCATCAAAAAGATAAGAGTTAACAAGTGCCAGTAAGAGTGTGGAGAAAAGAAAACCCTTGTACACCATTGGTGGGAATATAGACTGGTCCAGCCATCGTGGAAAACGATGTGGAGGTTTCTAAAGAAATTAAACATAGAACTACTCCTTGACCCAGCAATCCCTCTTCTGGGTCTATACCCAAAGGAAATAAAATCACCAACTCCTAAAGATATCTGCACACGCATGTTTATCACTGTATTATTCCCAACAGCCAAGATAGGGAAGCAAAATAAGTGTGACCAACAGACAAATGGGTGAAGAAACTGTGACATAGATGTTGATAGAGGTATGAATGCTATTCAGCCTTAAAGAAGGAGGAGATCCTGCCATTTGCCACAATGTGGATGGACCTGGAGGATTCATCCTAAGTGAATAAACCAAACACAGATAGAAAAATATTATATGATCTCATATATGGAATCTTAAAAAAAAAGTCAAATATACAGAGATAGGGAATAAAACAGTGGTTGCCGGGGGCAGGGTAGGAGGAGGAAATGGGAGATGTAGGTCAAAGAATCAGATTTGTGGGATGAACGAAAAAGTGGCAGGTATATAGGATGAGCAAGCCTAGAGGTCTAATGTACAACAGGAGGACTACAGTTAACAATGCTGAGTCATACGCAGGATTTCTGCCGAGTGATTCTAGCTGCTCTTGCCATGCACGAAACGTGGGTACCAGTGGGAGATAATGGATCTGTTCATTTGCTTCCCTATCGTAACCATTTAACTGTGTATATGAATGTCATAACCTCATGCTGTATACCTTATTCACAATAACACTTATTTTAAAAATATATGAAGAAGCTAAATTAGACTGCTGGCATTCCTCTAAAATATTGACTTTCCTGTTTAGGATTTGGGTTGGAAATTTCACTATGCAATGACACAGCATTATTCCTCCGCTCGCTCTGCAATTAGAGCATCACGCTAAGCAGCAGTTGCTAAAATTCAAACTTTATGTGATTCAGGTCTACAACCACTTTTTCTTTTTAACTCTAAGCAAGGATCTATCATTTAACCTGTAGAATGCTAATTAGTTTGTGCATTTATTTGGAAGATAAAAAATTGCCGTTAGCAAATTCCTTGATATCACAGCATGAATGATCACTCGGGAAGATAGGAAGGGATGTGAGTGGAGGTGTAGGCAACACTTTCTAAATTACACAAGGAGCTCCTTGGGTGGATGCGTGTGTGTCTGTGCGTGTGTGTCTGTGTGTGTGTGTGTCTGTGCATGTGTGCGTTTGCATGTGTGTCTGTGCATGTGTGTGTGTTTGCAGAGGTATGTTTAGTGTGAAAGTTAGGTCTTGCAATCTTCTCTACCTCTTGTACCAAATAGAACAAATCTGTTTATTCTAGCTCTTAAATAGCTTCAAATCCATTGCTTCATCTCCATCCCTAGGGCTCCTAACCAAGTTGGGGCCACCATCATGTTTTGCAGAAATTTGTATCACAGCCTCCTAATCAATCCCTCCGGCTCCCATCTTCCTCCCCTTCAATATATCCAAAAGCCAAGAATCTTTTCTAAAATTATAAATCTAACTACAATATTCCCTTATATAAAAATAAATAGATAAATGCATAGCCACATGCATGCATAAAACTCGTCAATGCACGCCCATCACTCCTGGGTGGGATTCTAGCCGAATTCCACGGGTTTTCCGAGGCCTTCCATAACCCAGCCTTGCCACCCTCATCCCTCCCGCCCATCCTCTCCCTCCCCCAGGGAACCTGCTCTACCCTCCAACCCTGTGAACATTCTCCAGTTCCTCAAACCTCATATTCCCTCCTTCCTCCCAGCTTCCCCATATGTGTTCCTTCTGCCGGAAACACCCTTCCCATCCCCAGTTACCCCCTGGGATAACTGATGTGTGAGGTCATCTTCCAAGTCTTGGTTACGTTTCCCTCCTTTGTGCCCCTGCAGTTCTCTATATGTCCTTTATCCTAGCACTCACCACGTGCCATACCATACCTGTGTTTTCTTGTTGGATTCCTGCAGCAATCAGGCAGGGGCTGGGGCTTGTAAACGGTCGCATCCCCTGTACTTAACACAGCAGCTGGCATACAGCCTACACCAACAATTATTTGGTTTTATTTTTTGTGTTTTTGAGTCAGGGTCTCTCTCTGTTGCCCAGGTTTGAGGGCAGTGGTGCAATCATGGCTCACTGCAGCTTCAATCTCTTGGGCTCAAGAGATCCTCTCACCTCAGCCTCTCAAGTAGCTGGGACCACAGCCGAACACCAGCATGCCTGACTAATTTTTAAATTTTATGTAGCGATGGGTCTACCTATGTTGCCCAGGCTGATTTCAAACTCCTGGGCTCTAGCAATCCTCCTGCCTTGGCCTCCCAAAATGCTGGGATTACAGGTGTGAGCCACCATGCCTGGCCAACAAGTACTTGTTGAATAAAATGAGAGAATACATGAATCCATTATTGGCTGGTGGCTATAAAATAACAAAATATTCATGAAATTATGTCTTTCATCATATTTGGAAACTTCTAATTTATCAGAAAAAGATACTATTTGACAGGCACATGGATTTTTAATGTGTTTGTCACTCTCAAGTCTGGAGACACTTTCCGCATGTTTATATCTCCAGTCAATAGCAGGAAGGAGAACATGCATTTTTCACTCAAAGAATTTTTTTATTGTTTGTTTTTTGTATTTTTTTGAGATAAAGTCTTGCTCTGTCACCCAGGTTGAAGTGCAGTGGCGTGATCTCAGCTCACTGCAACTTCTGCCTCCCAGGTTCAAGCCATTCTCGTGCCTCAGACTCCTAAGTAGCTGGAATTACAGGCACGTGCCACCACACCTGACAAATTTTTGTATTTTTAGGAGAGACAGGGTTTCACCATGTTGGCCAGGCTGGTCTCGAACTCCCTGACCTCAGGTGATCCACCTGCCTTGGCCTCCTAAAGTGCTGGGATTACAGGCGTGAGCCACCGCGCCCGGCCCAAAGAATTTTTTTGTTCCATTACAAAGTGAGCTAATATGGATTTTATTTCCTTGCCTGCTATAAAGAGAGAACTACATTAAGTCCTCTGGAAGACATAAAACAACATGAGAATTTCAATTTTATTTAAAGTACATATATTTTCACTAAATATACATGTACCCTAATTTCAAGACCTAAATATACCATAAAACAAATAATCTTTTAATAATAGTTAATGTTATTCATAAGGTTTCATTTCATACTAACCCAGGTAAAACACTGCCTGCAGAAAAAAGTGACTTAGAAATAATTCAAGTTTTCCCACTGACATACATAAAAATACATGCCCAAAGCAGCTGGGTACCACGCCTACTATGTGCACTATGATGGTGGTTATGAAATACAGGTGCCCATAATTCTTGTGTGAAAAAAAGACTGCCTGGAATAGGAATTGGCAAGTTAGGGCTGGTTTGGTGAGAAGGTCCTAGGACCGGCCTTCTGATTCAAAGTCTCTCCTACTCACCGCTCAAGAATAGTGGCAGTTGAAGGCACCGCAGGGTCTATTTATGCCTTTTGGTGATTTTGGGGAGGCAATTTGAGCACATAGAATAGAATGCCAGTGAACTTATTATCAAGTTTCAAAGTTTGTATTATAATCATATTTCTGATAGCAAAGATGAACTGGATAGGTACTTAAAACTGAAAAAAAAATTGAGGAAAGTTTTTCCTAAACTGTAAGAATATATAAACTTTTGGATAGGCAGAAAAAAATGGATGTGGGTGCTATTTCAAACAGAGAAGTACGCCATCATCAAAGGTGCAGGGAGGTTGGGCACGATGACTCATGCTTGTAAACCCAATACTTTGGAAGGCCAAGGTGGGAGGATCACTTGAGCCTCGGAGTTTGAGGCCACCCTGACTGCAAGGCCCTTGTCTCTACAAAAAATTTAAAAATTAGCTGGGTGTGGTGGTCCTCCTAGCTACTCAGGAGGCTGAGGCGGGAGGATTGCTTGAGCCTGAGTTTAAGACCACTCTGGGCAACATAGCAAGACCCCACCTTTACAAAAAAAAATTTTTTTTAAGTGCAGGGAAAGGAATAAGCTGGTCCCAGGAGGAGAAGGAGCTCATCTGTCACTGTCACCAGTAGATAGGGATCTGCTTTTCAAGTAGAGGTGGAAAATGGGCTCATTAATTTCTTTACAAATGGATTTGCTGCTCCTCAAAGACATTACTGAACACAAGAGTTAAATACATCAAGACACTTTTTTTTCCTGTAATCTAGGGAGAAGGTGCCACAGTCAAATGTGTGGGTTGCTCACTCTCTCAAATGATAAAGTGCAGTGCACACAGCACACAAGCGAACCCCCGCAGCCCAGAGCCATCAGGGATTTCCCTGCGTCAAAGCAGCAGAGACTTGTCAAAGGTTAGAGCAGCTGCGTCCTCCGCAGAGTAACTCTGACTGTGAGCCGCGAGTTCAACCCCAGAGGCTCAGGCCTCATCTTCAACCCCTAGTGAGGGACGTCGGTCCACAGCTTGTATTAGGGCCCCACGCTGCCTTCTGTGAGCGATTTCATATCAGGTATAAACTGGGCACTTCTGGGAAATTTCAGTCCGTCTGAACGTTAGTGACCCAGGAAGCGCGGGTGTGTGGATTAGGGGGTTTCCCACACAGAGAAGCAACTGAATCGCGATGTGTGTGTCTGTGCTGGGGAAGGAGACTCATTGTCTGGAGCTCGGCACATGCAAATTCAGCACAAGCTACAGATGCCTGCACAGCGCTACCGGCAGAGTTCCCACGGAAAATCACTTCCCTGTCCGCCTCTCCGACGACGCGTTAACATTCCAAGCCCATCAACCTCGCCTCTATTATACATGTTGACTGAAGGAGGAGTGGTTTCGCTCTATGTTCATATTTCCTTTCTGCGTAGGCATGAGAGCATCAGCAATCCATGAGAGCAGACGTTGTGTCTGTTACTCTATCTGGAACTGCAAATTACTTACAAATATTCCTGTTGCCCCCAATTACTGTCCCGCCTGAGGTTCTGCAGCAATGCAGGGCTGAATGAGCATCATGCTGCTTTCATTTCGAGTTAACATATAGGAAATTCGTAAGTGATTAGGAAAACTTTCCGGTTTTGATTTACTCTCTGCTACTCCAAACATGCAATTGTTACTTCAGCAGTTACATATGTGAGGGCTGTTTAGGAGTTGGGAGAAAAAAGCCATAAACACCACAGTTCAGTTTTTATTAAACCTGTTGCTTCACAGCACATAACTCCCTGACCATAGCAAACGATTCTTTCTCAGTTAAAGGCCATGACTGCTACTAAGCAAGTTTTGTTCACTTTTATGTGCACAGGGCATAACAAAGGGCACAGACTAAACTAATACCTTATCAATGCAACCCACCAAGTAAACTGAACTGGGTGAATGAAAGAATGAATGGAAGAGACAAGACGCAGAGGGAGGAAGAGTGCGTGAGCCTCAGCAGCACCAGTGCTTTGAGCCAAGAGGAGAGTGCGATTTGTTGTGGTTGTTGTTGTTTTGTTTTGTTTTGAGACGGAATCTGGCTTTGTCACCCAGGCTAGAGCATAGTGGCACGATCTTGGCTCACTGCAACCTCCACCTCCTGGGTTCAAGTGATTCTCCTGCCTCAGCTTCTCAAGTAGCTGGACTACAGGCCCGTGCCACCATGCCCAACTAATTTTTTGTATTTTTAGTAGAGACGGGGTTTCACCGTGTCAGTCAGGATGGTCTCAATTTCCTCACGTTGTGATCCACCCGCCTCGGCCTCCCAAAGTGCTGGGAGTACAGGCGTGAGCCACCACGCCAGGCAGGGAGAGAGATTTTTATTTTGTGAAATGAAGCTGGTGAGAAAATGAGGGCATGGGCTAGTGGAGTCGAGTCCAGGCTGTGGCACTGCTGTCTGCATGACAGCCAGTAAGTTGGAAGGCAAGGTACTGAGGCACAGAAGGCAACTTTATTTGGAAGAGCCAGCAAACCGAGAAGTCTACAGATTAGTGTCCTAAAGAACCATCTGGAGGGAATGCAAATTTTCAGGCTCCTTTTATGTTAGGGCAAGAGAGAAGAGGGAGGGAGTGGAGGTCAAGAGGTGACCGATGACCACAGACATCTGGACACTAGCAAGGGTCCAAGGGGATTGTGAAGCCTCTTTGTCCCTGGTCAGGCCACAGTGCACCTGTAAATCCTTAACATAACATTGCTACTTGTGTAGCCCTCCTTATCTCTGCGTGGGTTAGTTAGGGGAAGGGACTGCTATCATCCTTGCCTTAAAGTTAAACTGTACACTCAGTTTCTCCCATAGTGAGCTTGGCCTATGTGCAGGGATCAGCAAAAGCAGTTAACCTAAATGGTATCACTGTGGGGTGGGGCGGGGCGGGGCGGGGTGGGGCGTGTGAGGAGCAAAATGGAATTGGTCATGCCCAGCCTCCTTTTCACTGTTACCCTAGGAAGTGGTGAGTTTGACCCTGTACATCTTTACCTTAGTCCTCATAAAGAGCAGGGACAGGCCAGGTGCGGTGGCTCAGGCCTGTAATCCCAGCACTTGGGAGGCCGAGGCAGGTGGATCACGAGGTCAGGAGTTCAAGACCAGCTTGGCCAAGATAGTGAAGCCCCGTCTCTACTAAAAATACAGAAAAAAAAAAAAAATTAGCCGGGCGTGGTGGTGGACGCCTGTAATCCCAGCTACTCAGGAGGCTGAGGCAGAGAATTGCTTGCACCCGGGAGGCAGGGGTTTGCAGTGAGCTGAGATCGTGCCACTGCACCCCAGCCTGGGCAACAGAGCGAGACTCCAACTCAAAAAAAATAAAAGGAGCAGGGACGACCTGGTTCCTTCTTCGCTAATGGCAAACAGAATGCTTCACATACTCAGAAAGAATATTTGAATAAATGAACAGCAAGAGTCACTTGCAAACAGTCATTTGTGAACAGCACCCTGAGCCTTCATCGCACCCCACACCCTGTCTAGTCTCCAGTGTTGGACGCACCGAATGGGTGAAAATAACAAGCATTCGACGCCAGGGCTCCTCCGGACTAGCGAATGATTCCTCAAATGACCTAAACTAGCCATTTAGAAAATGCTGACGTGCGGCGTATTCTCAAAGGGCACTTACAAAACTAATGTTCTTAGGACGCACTTTAATAATATTTAACTATTGAAATGCATGTTTGAAGATTGGGATGGGTTGGGGGGAAACAGTAACAAAACAATAAAACATTTATTGCCCATCTACTTTGTGCCAAAAGCCCCGGTGTGAGGGGCTCTACCTCTGTGCCCTTTGGCTCACTCCACAAGGGACCGTCCGGGGAGGAGGCCCGAGGGGACAGGCTTTGAGGCCAGAGCCAGGGCTTTGAGTTTCAGTGTCAACACTGACCTCTGGTGTGACCTTCAAAAAAGTCTTATCCTCTCTGTGCCTCGATTTCCTGATCTGGGAAATGGGGATATTGAGGAGGGTTGCTGGATGGATGAAGTTAGTAATTGTAGAATGCTTAGTATGTAATGAGCATTCAATAAGAACACTTCTCTTACGGCCAGGCACAGTGGCTCACGCCTGTATTCCCAAAGTGTGCTCACTTTGGAAAGCATAGGTGGGAGGATCACTTCAGGGCAGGAGTTTGAGACCAGCCTCAGGAAGAGAGCGAGACCTCTGTCTCTACAGAAAAACTTAAAAAAATTAGCTGGGCATGGTGGTGCATGCCTGTAGTCCCAGCTACTCTTTGGCAGGCTGAGGTGAGAGGATTGCTTGAGGCCTGGAGTTTGAGGCTGCAGTGAGCCGTGATCGCACCACTGCACTCCAGCCTGCTCTGCAGAGTGAGACCCCGTCTCTCTTTTTTTGAAAAAAAAAAAGAAAGAAAGGAAAGAAATACAAAAAATTAGCCGGGCGTGGTAGTGGTGGTGGGCGCCTGTAATTCCAGCTACTCGGGAGGCTGAGGCAGGAGAATTGCTTGAACCCAGGAGGTGGAGGTTGCAGTAAGCCAAGATCCCACCATTGCACTTCAGCCTGGGCGACACAGCGAGACTCTGTCTCAAAAAACAAAACAAAACAAACAAACAAACAAAAAAACAAAAAAAACCCACAAAAAACAGAGAGAGAACAGCTCCCAATGAGATTGTTAGTATTGATTCCTCACAAAACTCCTGTGAGGTATCAGTCATACTCCTTTCAGCTGCGGAAACTAAGTTAAGTAGAAGGTAAGCAGTTGGTTCAACATCCTCCAGCTAAGAAATCACTGCGGGCCGGGCGCAGTGGCTCACGCCTGGAATCCTAGCACTTTGCGTGGCCAAGGCGGGTGGATCACGAGGTCCAGATGATCGAGACCATCCTGATCAACATGGTGAAACCCCGTCTCTACTAAAAAAAAAAAAAAAAAAAAAATTAGCCGGGCGTGGTGGTGCATGTCTGTAGTCCCAGCTACTCAGGAGGCTGAGGCAGGAGAATTGCTTGAACCCGGGAGGTGGAGGTCACATTGAGCCGAGATCGCGCCACTGCACTCCAGCCTGAAGACAGAGCAAGACTCTGTCTCAAAAAAAAAAGACTGCAGAGTTCAATAATTTTGAACTTAGATGTGTGCTCTGAAGCCAGCCGTCCCTGCCTGCCACTGGTGCCCAAAGGCCTGGGAGTTTGAAAGTGCACCCTGAGGGTATGTGGTTTTAAAATGCAAAACTCTGACCAACAGAGAGAATGGACTGAACTTTGATCCATTAAATAAATCAAACCCAGAGACTGTGCAGCTACCCAGCCATAGGTGTGGTCACAGTCACTCAGCGGTGAAACTGGAACCCCACCAGGTGCAGCAGAGGGACTTGGTGTGGGCTCAGCCACCAGAGCCCAAGGATGAACTGCAGCTAAAGCTTACTGAACAGAGCCTGTGTACAGACTCAGCAGAGTTCGCTGATATTTTGGTAAAAAGCACAGAGCCCGCCCTGCGTTCAGTGTGAGCGGTAACAGCTCCAAGCACATGGTATGTATGACCTGTTTTCAAGGACCTCTGTGTATTTTTAAATTTTGTGAAATTCCCCACTAGAAGTTAAAACTCAGCATTTTTAAGAAATTATTATTAAAAACCATTTCTATCCAATAAGAGCTTTTAGTTGGAGAAGTTTCTGCATCTTGATCATTGTTTATTTAATTAGAACAATTTTTTTAATAAGGCTTATGAATAACATTTTCTTTTGTGCATACTAATTTAAAGTATCTATTTTAAAGTATACTTAAGCAATCAAGAAGACACAATGGAAAAAAGATAGTCTCTTCAATAAATGGTATTGGCAAAACTGGATATCCACATGCAAAAGAATGAAAATGCATCCTTATCTTACACCATATACGAAATCAACTCAAAATGGATTAAGGACCTAAATGTAAGACCTGAAATCATAAAACTCCTGGAAGAAAACATAGCTAGAAAGCTTCTTGAGATTGAACTTGGCAAGGATTTTTTGGATATCTCACCAAAAGCACAGGCAATAAAAGAGAAAATATTTAAGTAAGTAGGGCTACATCAAACTGAAAAGCTTCTGCACAGCAAAGAAAATAACCAACAAAATGAAAACCCAGCGAACAGATTGGGAGGATATATTTGCAAACCACATATTGGATAAGGGGTTAATATCTGAAAAATATAAGGAACTCATACAATTCAGTAGCAAAATACCAAATAACCCAATTAAAAATGGGCAAAGGGCCAGGTGCGGTGCCTCACACCTGTAATCCCAGCACTATGGGAGGCCAAGGTGGTGGGGGTGGATCACATGAGGTCAGGAGTTCGAGCCCAGCCTGGCCAAAATGGTGAAACCCTGTGTCTACTAAAAATACAAAAATTAGCCAGGTGAGGTGGTGGATGCCTGTAATCTCAGCTACTCAGGAGGCTGAGGTGGGAGAATTGCTGGAACCCGGGAGGTGGGGGTTGCAGTGAGCCGAGATCGCACCACTGCACTCCAGCCCCTGCCGACAACAGCGAGACTCCATCTCAAAAAAAAAAAAAAAAAAAAGGCAAAGAACCTAAATAGACATTTCTCCAAAGAAGAAATAAAAACAGCCAATGGGTATATGATAAAGGTACTCAACAGCACTAATCATGAAGGAAATGCAAATTACAACCACATGAGCCCTTGTTAGAATGGCTATGATAAAAAAGAGATCACAAATGTCGGTGAGGGTGTGTAGAAAGGGGAACCCTGGTTTGCTGCTGGTGAGACTGTAGATTGGTGCAGCCATTAAGGAAAACAGTATGCGGCCCCTACCCAGCAATCCCTCTTTGCAAAATGACATCACCACCTCATAAAAATATCGGTACCCCTGTTTATCACAGCATGATTCCTAAGAGCCAAGATATGTAAACAACCCATGGGGCCATTGATGGATGAATGGATAAAGAAACTGTGGTATGTGTACACACTAGAATACTTTTTTCAGCTATACAAAAGGAGATTCTGTGATTTATAATTTATAATTAACCTGAGGACATTTTGCAAAATAAGCAAAATAAGCCAGACACAGAAAGAAAGACACTGCATCATCCCTCTTCTATGTGAAATTTAAACAAACAACAAGTCAAACATACAGAAGCCAAGAGCAGAACCGTGGCTACCAGGGACCACTGGGTGGGGTGTTGGGGTAGTGAGGTGGGGGTGGTGGCGGGAATTGAGGAGATGGAGGTTGAAGTGTAGAAAGCGTCCACTATGTAGGATGAATAAGCCTGGAGATGTGAAGAATGCTAAGACTGCAGTGAATAATATTGTCATGTGTATCAGTCAGTTTTTGCATTGCTCTAAAGAAACCTCGCACTGGGTGATTGATAAAGAAAAGAGGTTTAACAGGTTTATGGTTCTGCCGGCTGTACAGGAAGATGGCAGCTTCTGCTTCTTGGGAGGCCTCAGGAAGCTTCCAGTCATGGTGGAAGGGGAAGGGGGAGCAGGCTTCTCACACGGCTGGAGCAGGAGGAATACAGAGAGGGGGGGAAGTGCTACACACACTTAAACAGCCAGATGTTGAGAGAACTCACTGTACAGTACCCGGGGGTGGGGTGTGGGGCGGATGGTGCTAACGCAGTCACGAGAACTCCACCCCCACGGTCCAATGACCCACCAGGCCCCACCTCCAACAATGAAGTGTACAATTTAATGTGAGGTTTGGTGGGGACACACATCCAAATCATCATGTATGCTGGAAATTTAGTAAGAGAGTAGAATTTAGGTACTTTCATCACACACACCAAAAAGGGTAACTATGTGAAACGGTGCACATGTCATTTGCTTGACTGAAGTAAACTTCTACTGTTTGTGTGTATATGTAAATAAACATCACGTATACCTTAAATAGCTATAATTTTTGAAAGTATACTTTCTCTTCTTTCAAAAGAAGAGAAAAATACTCATTTCAAATTAAAATTTTAAGAACACCAATCACAAAACAAGAGCATCATTTAAAAATGCGTTTATAATCCTACTTGGCAGGTGGGCTAACATTTCGAACTTGACAAAGACATGGAACTGTGCTTCCAAGGCTGACAGGCAGGAAGAGCCCACGCAGCCTCCGGGGCCAGCCCTTGTTCCTCTCTCCATATTCTCCCCTTATGCTGAAACTTAGGTAGAGCTCATGAACATTAAAACAAAGCAAAGTGGCCGGGCGCGGTGGCTCACGCCTGTAATCCCAGCACTTTGGGAGGCTGAGGCAGGTGGATCACGAGGTCAGGAGATCAAGACCATCCTGTCCAAGATGGTGAAACCCTGTCTCTACTAAAAAAAAAAAAAAAAATACAAAAAATTAGCCGGGCATGGCGGTGCGTGCCTGTAGTCCCAGCTACTAGGGAGGAGACAGGAGAATTGCTTGAATCCGGGAGGCAGAGGCTGCACTGAGCCGAGATCACGCCACTGCACTCCAGCCTGGGTGACAGAGTGAGACTCTGTCTCAAAACAAAGAAACAAACAAAAAAACGAAGCAAAGTGATAGTCATTAGACATTTTGAGAATTTTATTTTATCCCTTGAGATAACTGGATAATGCTTGGAATTTAGGAATCTGAGCTCATATTTATCTTTTTTGTTTGTTTGTTTTGAGACAGAGTCTTACTCTGTAACCCAGGCTGGAGGGTAGAGGCACTATCTTGGCTCACTACAACCTCTGCCTCCCAGGTTCAAGTGATTCTCCTGCCTCAGCCTCCCAAGTAGTTGGGATTTCAGGCATGCGTCATCACGCCCAGCTAATTTTTGTATTTTTGGTAGACACGGGGTTTCCCCATGTTGGCCAGGCTGGTCTTGAACTCCCAACCTCAGGTGATCCGCCCGCCTTGGCCTCCCAAAGTGCTGGGATTACAGGCATGAGCCACTGAGCCAGGCCTGAGCTCATATTTAACATCTCTTCTGTAGAGACCTGCACTGTTAGCTCCCTACAGGATATACTTGGTGTGATGACATTTTCATTCAAATGTGTCACACACGCTCTTTCTCCGCAAGTCTGGCATCACTGGAAAAGGCAGCTCCTACACACCCACACTTTACCCGCACAGTGACAAGTGCAGTAATTGCCTAAGTGTTCACACGAGCAGAGATTTGCTTGGGGAAAAAAAAGTACTTGCCATTCTATTCAAGTGGCTCGTTCTGTTTGCGGTAGAGGCAGTAAACTGCTAGCGAGGAAATTAGATTCTGACAAACAGTTCTCCCCCCACCGGTGCACTAATTGAAATGGAGCCTAATGACTTTCACGAAGAGCCGTCAGAACGTATAGGGAACGCCAGTCGGCCAAAGAGAAAGAGCAGCCGCGTTGACCTTCAGAAAGCTACTGACCCAATGCAGTGGACTTGAGTCAAAGTGGGGATTGCGGCGACAGGGGAGCCCATCAACCAGAAGAGGACGGGAGGTGGCGCGTGGGGGGCGGGAGGGTTTTCCAGTGGGCCTGATGGACAGCAAACCTAAGCCTTACATTTACCCCAGTCACTGAAAATTGAATCCATATTAGAGCAAATTTCACAAAGACGATTCCATTCTGGTTTAGACTTTGTTTTTCATGGAAAAAATTCACAGGCCTGGGCGCAGTGGCTCACACCTGTAATCTCAACACTTTGTGAGGCCGAGGCAGGCGAATCACCCAAGGTCAGGAGTTCAAGACCCACCTGGTCAACATAGTGAAACCCGGTTTCTACTAAAAATATAAAAATTAGCCAGGCGTGGTGGCAGGCATCTGTAATCCCAGCTACTCGGAGACTGAGACACGAGAATCGCTTGAACCCGGGAGGCGGAGGTTGCAGTGAGCTGAGATTGCACCACTGCACTCCAGCCTGGGTGACAGAGCGAGACTCTGCCTCAAAAAAAAAAAAAAAAAAAAAAAAAGGCCAGGCACAGTGGCTCACGCCTGTAATCACAGCACTTTGGGAGGCCGAGGTGGGTGGATCACCTGAGGTCAGGAGTTCGAGACCAGCCTGGCCAACATGGTGAAACCCTGTCTCTACTAAAAATACAAAATTAGCTGGGTGTAGTGGTGCATGCCTGTAATCCCAGCTACTTGGGAGTCTGAGGCAAGAGAATCACTTGAACCCAAGAGGTGGAAGTTGCAGTGAGCTGAGATTGTGCCATTGCACTCCAGCATGGGGGACAGAGTGAGATGCCATCTCAGAAAGAAAGAAAAAGAAATTCACAGGAAGAGACAGGGAGGCAGGATTATCCAGAGCTGTCTATAGCAGAGCTTCCGTGCACAGAGCCTGGTGCTCCAGCCCTCTGGGCTGGGCGGTTGGGAGGAGCTCACTGTAAGCATACCACTCTGAAATCTCTGGTTTAGAGCAGCCTAGGGCCTTTATGTCATCCACGATGCCATAAAAAAGTTTTCTACATATGCCATGACATGGAAGAGGTGGGGAAAACATTGGCATGGAAGTAACGGCAGAGGACTACATCGGTGTTAAGGAAATCTGAACACAATCCTATCAGAGTTCCAGTGCTGCAGTTCTAGAATTTTGTTATCTTATAGGTAATACTTTGAAAACAAATAATCCACACATCTATAAATCTGTCTGGAAGAGGAACAAAAATGAATATACAAAGATGTCATTGTTGTGAAAAAATTAAAAAAATCTTCAAAGTAGCAAAATAAAATAGGTAAATAAGTTATAGTAAATTCATGCTATGAAATAGTATACAGCTCTTTAAAATGGAATTTTTCTGAAAAGGACACATACTTTAAGGTGAGAAAAGCAGGGCACAAAATTTGATACAAGATACGGATTTTGTAAACCGCACTCAGAAAATAAAATCAGATTATTGCATGCAAAATAGTGTTTCTGGGTGATATGATTATAATCCTGTATTTTTTCAAAATAGTTTACTTTTTTCAACTTAAATATAAAACATAAAAATAAAAACGTGATAATGTATTCGATGGCAGTTTTAAAATGTAGGATTGCTTGTATCCCAGAAATCTTAAGAAAATGTGTCTAATCATTTCATTTCTACTTTCTATACCTGTAACTTACATGGTTAGGAATACAGTACGGATGTCCTTTTTTAAAAAATTAAAATATATACAACACCGTGAAGGACTTCCTTCTAGTGCAGATGACTGACAAAATGAAGAGAAGATGCACCTGTTCCAGTGGTGTCTAGTGATTTGAACAGAAAGAAACTGTGAAGAACCAGGAATGAAATCCTGAGATATGAAGGGGACTGTCTGAAATCCATGTGCCTTTTTGAGGTAGTTTCGTATCATCTCCTGGAAGCAGAAATGCTACAAAGCAGTGGAAGGAAGCTGGGGTTTTCCCCCTCATTGGGGAGTTTAACTCTGGGGAGCTTATTTTTCCCCAACTTAATATTAAGGTATGATGGATAAATGAAAATTGTATGTATTTAAGGTGTACAATGTGATGATTTGATATGCATATACATTGTGAAATGATTACATAATCTGTCTAATTAGCATATCCATCCCCTCCCATAATTATCTTTTTTCCTTGGGGAACACACTTATGATTTACTCTCTCGGTAAATGTCAAGTATGCATTATTACTAACTATAATCGTTATGCTGTACATTAGAACCTGCTCATCTTATCCTTTAACCAACATTGCCCCATTACCTCAACAGGTTAGAGATTTAAATCTCTTATAATGCTTATATTTAGACATTTTAGAACTCTAAACTTAAAAAAAAAACCAATTCTGCTTAATAAGAGATTTATCCCCGGATTATTTGAAGACACCAGGAAGAGAGAGGTCAGGGAAGGGAGTGTGGCCCAGGGTGAAGGTTCAGCGAACACCTGCTAGATGCATGCAGGAATGAACATGCCAACAAGCCTTCCCACTGAATGCACCCAAGTAGATGACATGAGAATGCATTCTCTGTCTGCAACATTCTCGGCTTAACTTGCCACTGACTTTAGCAAGCAGCCATGCATTCCTGTGATGCAGTTTTAATGGCCTTTCATTTGCTCACATTGGCTGAGCCCTGTGCAGAGTGGATGCCACCTCCCTCCTTCCTGCAGCCCTGCCATCATGTCCCCAACTGTCCTCCCCCAACCCTCCTCCACTCCTGTCACCTCAGTTCCAACAATATCCTTCCTTCTCTTTTTAGCAGGGGATGGTGAGACTAATTTTTCCCCACCCCATCTCGAAACTAAGGACTTCAGATTGCATCTTGGTGTTGCACTTGAAACATCCTAAAGCTAACCTGTAAGCTTGTGGCAGCTCCTGGGAGGTGGCATTTCATAGCTTGGTTTATTTGCCAAGTTCCCTACACTCTTAGGTATCAAAGAATCCAGATGTTCAGTTTCTCCTAATCCCTGTTGATACCCTATTTTTTTTAAAATAATAGCTAGCCCTGATTCCTATATGTCTGAGGATTACAGCTATTTTTTAAAATTTAATTTTTAAAGTTCTACTAGAGATGGGGTCTCACTGCATTGCCCAGGCAGTCTTGAACTCCCAGCCACAAGTGATCGTTTCATCTTGGCCTCCCAAAGTGCTGGGATTACAGGCATGAGCCACCATGCCCAGCCCCGATTTTGAGTTATCAATTAATACCAGCATTAAAGTAGGTGAAATTCTATGACAGTTCATTTGGCAACTCAAAGCCCTGCTTTTCAAGAGCTTATTCCAGTGCTTTCATTAAAAGAGGTAAACTGAAGCTTTTGAGTTCATGTCACCCACATTAGCAATGTGTACATGGGCGCAGCCTTCTTCAATCGCTATCTTTTTAGAATGAGTCCCTTATTTCCTAGGCTAATGCTTAGTTTCTTTGCAAAAGTGATTCAGACTGAGGTAGCATCCACTTTTAATGCTTCTGTGCATTAAAAGTTGTTGCGGGAAGTCAGGGACCCTGAACAGAGGGACCAGCTGGAGCCACGGCAGAGAAACATAAATTGTGAAGATTTCATGGACGTTTATCAGTTCCCAAATACTAGTTTTATAATTTCTTATGCCTGCCTTTAATCTCTTAATCCTGTTATCTTCATAAGCTGAGCATATACGTCACCTCAGGACCACTGTGATAATTGTGTTAACTATATAAATTGATTGTAAAACGTGTGTTTGAACAATATGAAATCAGTGCACCTTGAAAAAGAACAGAATAACAGCGATTTTTAGGGAACAAGGGAAGATAACCATAAAGTCTGACTGCCTGCGGGGTCAGGCAAAAAGAGCCCTATTTTTCTTCTTGCAGAGAGCCTATCAATGGACGTGCAAGTAGGGAAGATATCGCTAAATTCTTTTCCTAGCAAGGAATATTAATATTAGTACCCTGGGAAAGGAATGCATTCCTGGAGGGAGGTCTATAAATGGCCGCTCTGGGAATGTCTGTCTTATGAGGTTGAGATAAGGACTGAGATGCGCCCTGGTCTCCTGACGTACCCTCAGGCTTACTAGGGTTGGGAAAACTACACTCTGGTAAATTTGTGGTCAGACCAGTTCTCTGCTCTTGAACCCTGTTTTCTGTTGTTTATTTATCAAGACATACAGGCACCGCTGAACACAGACCCTTATCAGTGGTTCTGCTTTTGCCCTTTGTCCTGTTCCCTCAGGAGCATGTGATCTTTGTTAGACCCTTATTAGTAGTTCTGCTTTTTGCCCTTTGAAGCATGTGATCTTTGTACCTACTCCCTGTTTTACGCCCCCTCCCCTTTTGAAACCCTTAATAAAAACTTGCTGGTCTGAGACTCAGGGGGGCATCACGGTCCTACCAATATGTGATGTCACCCCTGGTGGCCCAGCTATAAAATTCCTCTCTTTGTACTGTCTCTCTTTATTTCTTAGCCAGCCGACACTTACGGAAAATAGAAAGAACCTATGTTGAAATATTGGGGGTGGGCTCCCCCAATAAAAAGTGGCCCCCAGAGGCTAATACAGCTTCTGGAAAAACATTTGCTGTTCCTGGGCACTGGGAAAGTCTACCTCACTTTTCAGCAGGTTGAGTAGGATGGCTCCACACACTGTAGAATAAAAATGAACGTGATAAGCACAATCACTTCAATTGATTCTTCGCATCAGACAGACAAAAACAAAAACAAAAAAACCCCTAAATTTTAGAGGTAGAATTAAGAAAAACAGCAATTTAAAAGTTTAAATATTTACTAGCCTTTTTTCTGTATATCTCTTCCTTTAAGCTGAACCATAATTTCCAAGGGTACCAAATAAAGATTGTGACAAATAGTAAGTGGTTTTGAAATCTAGTGTGTGCGTGTCTCATAGAATCCAGGTGAAACCCAGGGACATCAGAACTCGTTCCTCTTGTAATTGAAAGTTTGTAACCTTTAACCAACATTTCCCCATTTCCCCCAAGGGATTAAAGATATTTACATCTTTTATAATATTTATGTTTAGGCATTTTAAAACCTTAAACTTCTTAAAAATGATTCTGCTAAATAAGGGAATTATCCCTTAGAAAAAGAACAAGAACCGGCCAGGCGTGGTGGCTCATGCCTGTAATCCCAGCACTTTGGGAGGCCGAAGCAGGTGGATCACCTGAGGTCAGGAGTTCAAGACCAGCCTGACCAATATGGAGAAACCCTGTCTCTACTAAAAGTACAAAATTAGCCGGGCGTGGCAGTACATGCCTGTAATCCCAGCTACTCGGGAGGCTGAGGCAGGAGAATCGCTTGAATCCGGGAGGCGGAGGTTGTGGTGAGCCAAGGTCATGCCATTGCACTCTAGCCTGGGCAACAAGAGCAAAACTCCGTCTCAAAAATAAATAAATAAATAAATAAAACCAAGAACTAACGAATAGTGCCAGTTTTGGTAGGTAGAAGTTTAAGATGGCCTCAAAGAACCCATCCCTGTCCTTGGGTACATGGTTTAATTCCCCCCCGAAGGTGAATGGGACTTGTGAATGTGATGGGAATTCCCATGGCTAGGTTACTAACCAGCTGACTTTTAGTTACTCAAAGCGAGACTTGATGTCCTGAGTGAGCACCTGACCAAATCACATGAGCCTTTAAAAAGGGATCAGGCCCTTCCTGAGATCAGGAAGCAGGTGAAGACGTAGCTACATGTGAGAGGGCTAAGGAGCTAGGACCTGACTCAAGAGAAGCTGTCAAGAAAGTGGGGACGGGCTGGGCGCGGTGGCTCACACCTGTAATCCCAGCACTTTGGGAGGCTGAGGCAGGTGGATTATCTGAGGTCAGGAGGTCAATACCAGCCTGAGCAACATGGTGAAACCTCATCTCTACTAAAAATACAAAAATTAGCTGGGCACGGTGTCGCATGCCTGTAATCCCAGGTACTTGGGAGGCTGAGGCAGGAGAACGGCTTGAACCCGGGAGGCAGAGGTTGCAGTGAGCCAAGATTGTGCCACTGCACTCCAGCCTGGGCGACAGAGCCAGACTCCATCTCAAAAAAAAAAAAAAAAAAAAGTGGGGACAGCCAGCAAGAAACAGGAAACCTCTGTCCTACAGTTAGCAAGAAAATGAGACCAGTTCTACAAGTGCAAGGGACTGAATTCTACCAAGAGCCTCGTGAGATCCCCAGCCTCAGATGAAACCACAGCCTAGCTGACAGCTTGATTCCAGCCTGTGAGAAGCTGAGCAGAAAACCTGGCCATGCCATGCCCGGGGGTTTTGATCTATGCAATGAGAAGTAATAAATGGGGGTAATTTTAAGCCACTAAATGTACGGCCATGTGCTGTGGAGCAATAGAACACTGATACCCCAATGTTCTTCCAAACACTGGAAACCGGTGGTGTGAGCACATTCCGGGCTTCCAGGTTCAGATGGCGGAGGGCTACATTCTGCCCCTTCTTCTCCTGAAAATCAATCAAACAATAACTGTTTAAGTAAATAAAACATTATTTTAAAAAAGGAAAATGAATCTGAAACAGGAAATGGGGGAAAAAGTTAAAAAGCAATTCCATTTTCAATGCTTTTAAGAGGCGTTGTTAACTGTAAACCATGCTACAGCAGATGCAAGGATTGGGCAGCAGAGCCTGGAGGCCATGGGAACAGGCCCCTTTGTCACACATGGAAGGTAATGAAGAATGGGGTGAATGGCAGGGATGCTGTCCTGAACGGTGTTCAAGCTGTTAGAATGCAGATTCCCAGCTCTATCCTGAGCCGCCTCGATGATGAAATAGACAAAGAGAAAGAAGCAGGAATGTTCTCGTAACCCAGAACTAGCAAGCTGGCCCACAATGTCACAGAGAAGTCCAGGAGCTAAGGAGCACAGTCATGGCTTTCTGTCAGCTTGGGTGCCTCATTAGGCTCAAGTCAAGCAAGAGGAAAGCCTGCAAGGTGAAAGTGGAGCAAGCCCTCCTGAAAGGAATATTTAAAAGCCGTCCAGGGGAAAACCAGGCAAAATGGAAGGACTTATTCTAAAATACATTTAGCAAAAATGAGATACTAGGGAGCTTCGAAACAGGAACAAATGCCTGTGTAATATAGAAAAGGGACAGTCAGGACCAGACCAGTCTCTTAAACATTAAAAATGACAGCAGAAATAAAACTGGGAACAGAAGGAACAGATGATAAAAGTGGAATGAATCCCAGAAGGGGAATAAGACAAAGATGGACAATAGGAGTTCAATCAAAAAATGAGAGAATTTAGCAAGTCAAGCAACCTATAGTTATGAGTCTTGACAAGAGAACTGAGATCACCTCCTTTGAGAATTAAACGAAGAACTGAGAAAGCAGAAGGGAAGAAATAATCAAAGAAATAACACAAGAACAGTCCCCACAACGTGGATTTTCATTAAAAACGGAGTAGCAATCCCTAGAAAAGGCCCACGCCAAGACACATCAGCAGGGAATCTCACAATGTTGTAGAGAAGTAGCATGTCCCCAGAAGAATGTCCCCAAAGATTTGTGAGAGTAATATTAGGCCACGAATAATGAACTGGACTAGGAACGACACTGGACTTTTCAATGTTAACATCTGAAGCTGGAAGACAGTGGGTTCCATGACTTCAAGATCCTGAATGTAATTTACCTCCAAACCAGAAACCTACACCCAATCAAGAGTAGAATAAAGACACTTTCAGAAACACAGTCACAAAAAATTACTTCCCATGCAACTCTTTCTCAGACAATAACAGGATATGCTCTATCAAAACAAGAGTTAGGCCAAGAGAAAATTACAGAGTCCATGGTAAGGAGAATATTCCAGAACAACAACTACAGATGCCGAAGAGAACAAAAAAATGGGAGTCTGAGCCACCAAGCCGAGGGGTTCCCTGAGGAGAATGTCCAAGGGAAAAAAAGGAGCGGACAGACTTCCTGCTGTGACCATGTACATGACAGGCTGCACTTGTGTTTTTCTTGGGCGTTCTCACACTCCTCCCTTTACAGTAGCAGCTAATCTGTCTGCCTGGAACAGTCCCCAGAGAAACCATGTGGTATTCTTCCTCATCAACTTCAAGGTTGGACTCAAATGCCGCTTGCCACTGAGGCCTCCTGTCTTCTCAGAATGTCCCTTCCCATCACAACCCCTTCCCTGTCCCTTCCCATCACAATCTCACACATTCCTTCCTCAATCACAATCTCTCTCCTCAGCACTCACTATCTAAACACTACCATGTATCTCCTGATCATCTCCTCCTACCACCTGTCCCCACCAAATGTAAATTCCAAGATGACGGAGGACTTTTGTCTGTCTGTTCAGGCAAAATAATATAGTATTATTGAGGGAAAATGTTTTCTGAATACATGAATAGTCACAAGTTTAAAAAATGAGTAAAATAAAAAGACAATTGTTAAAAAAAAGTTGCTAAGTAAATGAAAATAAACATCATATACTGCTTGGCACAGCAGTGAATACTTACATAATCAAAATAATGGAAACGCTGCTATGGATTAATCCAAAAATTATAACTAATGGTAGGAAAACAAGATCAGTGGAGGTCTATTAGGTTCCATGGTCTTCCTCCAACATCATAGGGAGTCAACAGGCAATTTCTAAATTTAGTGACTCAAGAAAGAATAATATATACATTTGAAAATATGAAAGGAAGAATGAGAAAAACAGCTTAAGGAGTTGTAACTGGGTACAGCAGGTTGCACGGGACTGCTGTTTTATTATATATATTTTAGCTCTCTTTGATGTTTTTAAACTATGTATTTATATTATTTGATAAAAAGGCATTTACTTAAAGGGAAAACATGTTTCTCCAAAGAAAGCTTAATTGTTTGTCATTCGTATCATAGTGGCACATAGTAAGTGCTCAATAAATGTGTTGGAAGTAGGGATGGATTTTGACTGTATAAAAATATATAAAAAATAGCTTCTGGATCTCACATTAAATCATACAGTACTGTAAGTTGACAACAGAAAGGTATAATGCTTCACAGAGACTGTTTTTGATATAAAACATTGACAAAGGCGAAAAACATGTAAGCATTAAAATTACAACCAATAAATTCATACTAATTAAAAATGTATAAAATTTTCTTGGTTTGGTTTAAAAATATTAAAAAGTTATGCTTTTACTTTTGTGGCTATAGTTTTGAGCCGTATCAAGTAGCTATATACTGCCACCTGGTGGCTAGCTCCGCTTGGACAGCCTGGCTTTTAGTCAGGGTAGAGAGGATTTTCACATTTACGCCTTGTCCACTAAAAGCAAATACATCAATATCCACCCTTCCATTCATCCATTCTTCTATCTCAGCCACTGAATCCTGAACAGGAGTATCAATGGGAAGGAAAAAGAGGCATAAAGCTCAAGTATTTTATTAATAATTTATTGTCAGTAAGAAAGACTGGCTAATGGTAGTTTTCATTAAAAACCTTTACAAGACCATTGCATCACAAATATACAGACACTATAAAAACTGTGTCATGGTGGTTTTGGTTCTAAACAGGTATGCAGAAGGTCCCCGTTACACTTTCCAATAATGAAAAATGTTTATAATTCTAAATACAGCAACCCATGTAAGACATGTTCATGTATCTGATCTCTCCTTCATCCTATGTACAGCTAGAAATGAATGACTACACTGAAATGTACTAACAAAATGTCACACTTCAGTGGAAAAAGACAGAGTGAAACCCTGGTTATAGTAAAAAAAAAAAAAATCAGGGTGCTAGATAATGGCACTAACACCACCAAAATTCAGTTGAAACAAATGCACAAAATATCTTGGAAATCTAGCTAAAACTATGAAAAATCAAATCTGTACATAAAATTTACAAAAAAGAGGAAAATTAAAATAATCAAATCTATATAAATACATGAATCATGCTGACAACACAGGACTGATTTTTTGTTTGATTATTTTAACACAGACAGATGTAAATCCCAAAAGACGTTGGGAAATGGCACAGCCGATGAAAACCTCACGTTGACAGTAGTTGGGACACTGGAAATGGCTAGCACGTCCAGAGGCGCAGGATCCAGCGCAGCCATGCCCATTCGGCTCACCAAAAAAAGCTTGGAAGCACTGCTGCAAAGAACAACGCGGATTACTCGTATCATCTCTAGGTTCACTAAAGTCAGGCACTTTGGGGGGAGTTGAGAGTCAGACTTCTGTGTGCTGCTGGGAATCCAGGGGCGGGATCGTCACCTCTTCGAAGTGGCCGTCGTCCCCGCTCTCATAGTCACTCATCATGACCTCGGACTCCACTTCGCAGCAGGCCGACACGTCGGAGCAGGAGGCCGTGGAGGCGTACACAGACATGGGCATGCTCTCGACAGCGGGCGCCTCGAAGTGTCTTTGATACCCTGGCGGGTAAGGGGCATGGGATTCTCTACAAGTACTATTCTCACCAGTGCCTTTTGTCTGAGGTTCAGACATATCGAGGGGATAAAAATTGGGCAAATACTGATTCAAGTTGAACCTCTGCCGGTTTCTTGATGAAGAACCCAAGCTACCCGCGGCAGGCATGTCTCTAGGAGGGTGGATGGATTCAAACTGATCGCTGAATTCGGGCGGTAACGGTGGTAGCTCATCAGCTGCCGGGAAGTCTTCTGGGGGTGGAGGAAAATCACTTTCGATGTCGTAGCCTCCAGGGTAATAGTCCGTATCGATGGCGTTTGGATCTGCTGAGTACAGGGGTGTCTGCTCATCAATCACCTCATAGTTGGGGAACTCTTGTATGTCCGGCAGAGGAACGCTTGGCATCCAATCTGATGTATCCCAGTGATACCCTTGGTGGAAAAGAAAACAGATGTCAGTGTGTTTTCTCCTAAGCTTTTGTGCCATGGAAAGAGAGCTCAGTGTATCAAAGACACAAAGATGCAACCGCATTTATGCCTTCATTCAAAGTTCACCACTGGAAATTCCTCGTCTTTGCTTTGAAGACATCCCCCAAACTACTCCAGTTTAAAGACCCCTATGAACTAGGCTCTAGTTCTAAAATGTGGACTTACAGTTTTATGTACGCAACTAACATTCAAGGAAACAAAAGGAGTCCTAAGAGAAATGGGATGCTAGCATCTAAATTATATTCATTTTTCTACAAATGATTCTAACTATCCTTCTGACTTTTCTTCTGTAGAACCCACTGCTCTGTAGGAAGAAGAGTACTGATCCAGTCTTAGGACATTAGTGAAATATCCAGTGTCACTTGATCTGCACTACTTCTCATTAAAAAAATACTGATTAATGCAACTTAAAAAAATTTTGCATTTCTATTTTTTATAGAGACAGGGTCTCACTATGTTGCCCAGGCTGGTCTTAAACTCCTGGCCACAAACAATCTTGCCAATTCAGCTTCCCGAAGTGCTGGGATTACAGGCGTGAGCCATCAGGCCCAGCCAATGCAACTTTCTAAAGTAATAAAAGTAACCTTTAACATGCTAAAGTTTAGAAAATAAGCTTCCTTCATAATAATGTAGCAAGTTTAATATTAAAATTACTATTTTTCATTAACCCTCAGACAACAAATTAACTTAATATAGGTATGTATCAAAGCATGCCAATTCAAGCAAAATACAATTGAACAAGCGTTGCAAGATTATAACACAGCCTCTGATACACTGTAACAATCAATCTGTGTTACTTCCAAAAGGACTGTGATCCTTTTAGACTATATAAAGCACCACTATTTTAAAAAAAAACTTCCAATTTTGGAATAGTTTTTTTTTTTCCTCCTTAGGATTTAAAAAATCCTTGGAGAGGCGGGAGAAGGTTAGGCAATCCGTGCTTCGAATGCAATGCGCACACACATGCAGCCGTGTACTTAGTTACTGCTGCAAACACTGGGCGACCCAGCGTAGTCAGTCAGCACTGGGGCAAGGCTTGACCCATTGTTTTTAGTGAGTATCAATGAATAACTGGCATGCATAAGTCACCTCTTGGTTTGCTGAGGTCAGGAGCAGCCAAAGATTCTTTTGGTGGCAGAGTAGAAAAAAAAGAAAACATTTGTAATTAAAACAGACGGCTGAAAAGGCAATAAAGGTAAGTACACAGAACAATGAAAACTGCTTACAAAGGCCCAATCAGCCATACAGCATGTCCTTACGCCAGTATCTATGACAATTCCAAATGGCTGAGAAATGTATGTACCACAAATAAAATGGAATATGGAACTGGAGGAAAAAGACTGCGGAATGAGGAACCAGAAATTTGGCCAGAAAACTCAAATATTACTTTCTTTTCCTTGTTTCTGACAATCACAGCCTGAAAACACAGAATTTCCTTAGGAATAATGAAAATAAAACAAACAGGCTCTAATAAAATGTAAACTGATCAGATTACATAGGTGATAATCCAAATACATCTACAGCTACATAATGCACACACTTTATAGCACACTGAAACTTCAAAGGACATTAAATTCAGAGGAATTCATAGGCAAACTTAGATACTTAAAGACAGATGTACAAGCTGAAGATCTCTCCAAACTGTATGTATTTTGAATATGCTTTAATATTGACACTGTGAGCCATTCCCTAAAGAGACCACGGCTACACTTACCCCCATGTCTGTAATTACACTTGCCCTGCCAGGGCCCCGCATCTATACACAGAAGCCCAGCAGGAAGTGTAACCAAACGCATGTAAATCCCACTATCAGTTAGGGCCATGAGACGCCTGCCCAGGCCCTGGCTAACCCTCAGGTTCTCTCTTTGAAATGGGGTGAAAATCCCTTAGAGTTGTTATGAGGATTAAACAGGATCATGCAGGTTAAGCACTGTTAGAAACTATCAATAACTGTGAAAGTAGACATCACAGCAGAAAAACGGTCACATCCGTGATTTTTTAAACAAGGCTTTCTATGCATTCAACAGTGTTATAATTTGGGACAAATATTTGATTGATAGTTCACTTCTAGAAATTTCAATAATTTTAAAAGACTGTGGTGTCTCTAAAACATGAATACGCCGGCATTTAGGTAACATGTATCTACAGAATCATTTTTAAGTCTAGTAACAAAAGCAGCAATTCCTTTAAACAAAAAAAGATCAACAACTTTTGTTACGTAGGCACTAGTAATAGCTTTCAACTTTAAATTCCATGTGCACTTCTTGGATATGCCAAAAAATATTTGTCAATGAAGGAGACTGCAATGAAGGAACTGTTGAAATTCTGCTTCTATAAACTTCAATAATATTTAAAATGCTGAAGGTCATCAGTTTAACACTGAAACTTCACTAGACAAAATACAGGTACGTTTCTGATTTGCCAAGTGAAAACATGGTACTTCTTAGGAAAAGAAGTGTAGGCGTCCTCAGTAACTATAACGATGAACACTGGAGTATCTAAGCCTCTTCTGCCTGATAGCAAATGGGGCCCAGAGCTATCCTCCCTCCTCCTGAACCTTGACAGCGTCATGTCCTAGCACAAGGGATCCCCCGAGCTCTATGATGACGTCTGTGTACTCGATGGCCGCTGTAAGCAGTTCTCGAGTGGGATCTCTAGACTGGTACCATCAGAGCTACCTGGGAACTGGTGAAAAATGCAAATTCTAAAGTCCCAGCCCAGACCTGTTGGATCAGAAATGCTAGTGCTGAGAACCAGCAATTGGGCTTTTAACAGCCCTCCAGATGATCTGATTCACATTACAGTTTGAAAAGTACTAGCCTGTGTCTTCCCCATGTGATGAATTTCAGTGCACTAATAAAGGGCTATTTTAATTTAAAATAATTTTGGGAAGGTGCTCAATGTCCTTTCTTACAACTCTGAGCAGATAAAGCTTCACATTAAATAATTTTCACTAAACCAAATATGAAAATATTCTTTTACCATGCTCTACATCCTTTTCTTTGATCATACTCATGGAAAAACCAAAAGTGAAGAGTCAGTTACAGGTTAATTATGAAAGCTTTACGTTATTCAAGTCTTATTCCTGTACATACGAAGAAGAATTTTTGTTTCAAAAAAATTTTAGGTAAAATTACTTCTGAACTTTTTCTTTATTGCACCACCTACAGATAAGCTCTCCAGATCTCATGGTTACTTCTGATGTCTGTGTAAATCACTATGAATGGTAAAAAGGAACAAAGACATAACATACATTGAGATATTTTTTGCAAAGCACTCATATTACGTATATACACACCTGCATAAAATAAAAGGACTCAACCCCCTCAAAACCACAAACTGTTTTTTCCTACCATTGCAATAGCAATGCGGCCGAGCTCTACGACATGGCTGCTGCAAGACACAGACACAAGCACGAGCACTTACAACTGTACCTTCTGTGCTCACCGTGTCAACCACAGCATTGACAAGGTGCATTACGGTCACTATGGAAGCTTGCAAAAAGGTACAAAAGCAGTCAATTAGGAACATCTTCAGTTAGTTAGAAAACAGTGCATGAAATAAAGTTTTGTATTATACCATTTCTACCTCAGATTCCAACCGATGAGTGCTTTAATACAACCACATAATGATGCGTGGTCTCCTCACTGTTAGCTGTGTGTCTCAGAGACTTTTTTAATCGAGCTATATATTTGTTATTATTAATCAAAGGAATAATGTAAACATATTTTATTGGAATTTGAACAAAAAAACTTTTAGCTTTAAATTTTTTCACAATTACAATTATGCATCATGCCAGGCCAAAACGATTCTTATTTTAACATCTTACAGGCAAGACTCCACATTCCAATACGACAATCTGTGGTTCGCCACTCTTCCGGCTGCTTAATCACTCACACATTGTCCCCCCAAAAAAAGAAACTGAAGGAGAAACATATGCAATCTAAAACAAGAATGTTTTTGTCCCTGTTCTGATTGCTTTCCCTGCAAATTTCTTGTCTGTTTGCAGATGGACTAATCGCTGGTGAGCTAATGTACCAGTATAGGAGACTCTGTCCGTCTGTTTCCTGTGTAAATTCCCTTTTCATTTGTGTATCAGATTGTTTTAAAATAACTATGCCAAGGTAAATATGTACGCATGTGGTAGGCAGAAGGCTGGCCCTCAAATAGTCCACGTCTTAATCCCAGGAGCCTGTGAATATGTCACTATACATGGCAAAAGGGACTTTGTTGACGCGGTTCAGGTAAGGAAACTGAGATGAGGGATTTCCCTGGATTACCTGGGTGGGCCCAATGTAATCATAAGGGTAACTTTTCTGCACAGAGGCGTTCCCAGTTACGGCTGGGGGGAGCTCTGCTGACAGAAGGGTGGTCAATGAAACACTGTGTTGCTGTCTCTGAGATGGAAGAAACCAAGAGCCAAAGAATGTGGGCAGCCTCTGAAAACCAGGAAAGGAAGGAAAACAGGTTCTTCCCTCGAGCTGCAGAAGGGAATGCAGCCCTGTTGATCACATGACTTAAGCCCTGTGAGACACAGGGGTCGGGCTTCTAAGCTACAGAATGACAGCAACACAAGCCTACATTGTTTTAGGCCACAAAGTCTGTGGTAATCTGTAATGGCCCTGGAAAACTGGGAATACGACGCAGGAACAGACTCTCAGCAGACTTTCAGTTTACAACTGATAATTACATTATGGTAATGAGTAAAATAAAAACACTCCTGTATATATGTTTTTTCTCTGCATTGTACTATCTGGAAGCTAGTTTTCATAACTAATTTGACCATAACTTATTGAAAGCACTTGGGACTATTTTTTTTTTTTTTTTGAGACAGAGTCTCGCTCTGTCGCCCAGGCTGGAGTGCAGTGGCGTGATCTCAGCTCACTGCAAGCTACAACTCCCGGGCTCACGTCATTCTCCTGCCTCAGCCTCCCCAGTAGCTGGGAGTACAGGTGCCCACCACCACGCCCGGCTAATTTTTTTTATATTTTTGGTAGAGACGAGGTTTCACTGCCAGGACGGTCTCGATCTCCCAACCTTGTGATCCGCCCGCCTTGGCCTCCCAAAGTGCTGGGATTACAGGCGTGAGCCACTGCGCCCGGCCACCTGGGACTATTATTAAGAAGACTGATGTTTCAACAACAAGAACTAGAAAGAAAATGCTGATAAAATTCTGAAATGTATTTATAAAGAGCATTTAGGGGCCAAGATATAAATTGTTACATAAACTGGAAACAGGAACTTCTTAGAATTAAAATTGATAAAAGACATAATTCTATCTTGTTGGTTTAACAAGCAAAGCTATGTCCATACACCCTATTCCTAATCAACACACGTATATTTTGATACCATATATACGGTATCAAAATATACCTGTGTTGATTAGGAATAGAGTGTGTATATATATATATACTTGAAAGTATGTGTATATATATATATATATATACACATACTTGATATCAGAAATGATAGCACATACTTATAGCTATCTTTAGTTTGAAAAATGACTGCAATAGATAATAACTATATGGATTTATGGCCTATATGATGTATTATGGACTATATTACTCTGGATTGAATAATTATTAGTGGGGTTACCTTTTTCCACCAATAAAATATTTGAAATGTATAACATATTAATATGTTTAATAATAAACATATTACATGTTTATACAATAAAAAAATTATCATTAAACTTACTAATTCTGAGATTCAAAAATTTCCACTAAAAACTACATTGTGTTACTGAATATTGACGATTTTCTCTACTGGTATGTGTTAATATGGCCAAGCTAGTTATCAATGCAATTTACCCTATAGGGAAAGCAGATCAACATAACTGGTGGCAAAGATCCCACTGTCAAACTTTCTTCATTAGAAATATAATCAAACTTACTAGCAATCTCTTAAACTGTGCTCTGGCAGTACGCTCTGATCCAAATGGGAGCTGGGGCCACAGTGGGGTTGGGGGAGGAGACAAATAAAACCTTGTAATAACAAAGGTGCTACTGAAATCGAACATTTCAGACTATCACATCTCTTCTTAGAGGGGGTGTGTGTGTAAGAGAGTGTGTTCGTGTGCGTGCTGCATGGTTAAGAAAGTTGCGAGGAAGATTTCTGACAAACCCACAAAACTGGGGTGATATTAACTGTTGTGAAAAAAAGCCAATATAAGATTAGTCGATCAGATCCTTCAATGAATATGTTCTTCTCTATTACTGACAAGTTCAAACACCTATTCATTAAGAACAGTTTGGCTATTTTCCCCAGCAGACATTCATGCAAGTATGTATGGTATTGTTTAAAAGTGGTCCAAGAAAAATGAAAATACGGTGAGGCTTTAAGGGTAGCTAGTGCGTCTACATTGTGAGATAACACAATAACACAACAAGCAAGCAAAGCGCAGTGTTGCAGCACACTGCTGCCTCACCATTGTCATCGCACGATTCGGACTGGAAGGAGCTCAGGGACTGCACTTCAGACAGGCTTTCCCGGGCACTGTATGGCTGGGAAGGTTTTTCCTCTAGAGGCTTCTTGGAAAGACAGGGATCGAGATCCACCACTTTTGCTAAAAGGAAGGATGACAAACAGTAAGTATATGGGCCAAGACGGTTTTGTTCACCGCTGAATCCTGAGACACACCATGCATTACCCAATGATGGCCTGAGATTTACTGAATAAATGAATGACTGAAAGAAAAACAGAAACACCTTGCAAACTCAAACGAAGAAATAAAAAACACCCTGCACAGAAAGACCTCCACATCATCTTAGAGATTATTCAGAGTAGAAATCGCCCATAAGCATGGCCTATGGGTATCATTAGACAGTAAAGGCTGCGAAAATTTTGTTTTAAAATAGTATGTGCAGCTTTAAAAGAAAAAAGCATCAAATATATGTTAGGTCACTAATACAAATATTTCCATTTCGCCAGGTCATATTTTTAAAAATCCTAGCATGAAAATGCTTCCGATTATTTTTTTGACATATTAATAAACTCAAAAAATTATAGATGAGAACCTTTTATCAATTATAAAATGAAATGATCTCTCCAGAATATTAACTAAACATGACTAGATTCAATTTCTTAATTAAAATAACATCAAAGCCACAATGCTAAGCCAGCAATCGGGACATCCAAAAAAGTTTCAAATCATCATACCGATTTCAGTCTGAGCATACTTGTCTCTAATGAAGAGTACACACATTTTGACTGGACAGAACTTGTAACCTCACTGTTTATCTCAAGTGACATTTTAGTGAGATGAAAAAGTGGCTCTTACTGTCATAGTCAAAGTCCCAGCTAGGCTTCTGGATGGAGTCGCTGTCAGAAGGGGAGTTTGAAGGGGGTGGGGGAGGCAGGTTTGGCGCCACGCTGCAGACCGCCACTGCTTTTCGGTGCCCGTGCACAGACTCGGGGTTAAAAGTGCTGAATTCGGGATGCTCTGGGATAGCAGATCCTTCGAAGGAATTTCGGTCCAGATTGTTTCTTGAGTCACTTGGAATACTCGGGGTGTAGGAAATAGGCCGGACAGGCACCTGGGGTGGTATGTCTGAGTAAATGTTCTTATTTAGCTTGGAATCAAAATATGGTCTTTGCAAGAAAGCCGTAGCGGGTCCCAGGTGCTTGTCTTCAGGTTCAGCCTGATGCTTCTTTTTCCGAGTAATCATCTTACGGCAGAGAACAAACACCACCACCAGTAAAAATATCCCTGCAATAAACACAACGATTCCAATTCCTTCTGCCAACCCAATGTTCCACGGCGTGGACACATACTGGTTGGGCGCAGCATCCTCGCAGTGACGTCCCCGGTACTCGTGGCTGCAGTTGCAGTGATAGGAGCCATGCGTGTTCTCACAGAGGGCCCCGTGCAGGCAGGGGTTTCCAGAGCACTCGTCGATATCACTCTGACACCTGCCAAGAAAGTCAGGAATGAGGAGAGACCTATGTAGCATACGCCAGTGTATGTCAGGCTCAATCCTTAGAGACTTGAAGACTCATCCCTCCTTGATGAGCTATGTGAAGATCAAACCCAGATAAAAGACAACTAAAAAAATGTAACGTCGACAACCACGAGAAAAGACCTTCTGTGGAGAAACCAATCATGTGATCGCATGCTTTTGATGTATATTTGGGAAGGAAACATATCAAGCCAATATTAATGGCCATTTTCCTAGGATCAACAGACTATTACATCAACCCCATTGGCTAAACATTAGTTTTTTTCAAGTATTATATATACTATATTCATCTGCTTGATAATTCATTTTAAAGAGTGAAAAGATTATAAATTATATAAGGGGTCAATATGAGGATTATCAAAATCTGACATAATGTAGTTCAAATCACTGAAGGTCTGTTGCATCTGCCAGTCAATATTACGCTATGAAAAGGTATGAATCTAAATTTTGAAAGAAACCATTTACCTTTCTCCCCTAAAACCCGAATCACACTGACAAACGGCACCATCCAAACTGTCAAAGCATGTTCCGCCATTCTTACAGGGTTCATCTTTGCAGTATGGACTAAGCTGACACCTGAAGAGTAAGGAGAAACAGACATAAACCTCACGATCCTATTGCAAATAAATACAGCAAAACAGAAAGCAAAACAGAACACATTAGCAAATTAACGTGGAGACTTTTTACATGTACCATTATATGTTTAAGAATTTTATACTACAATTGATTATGAAAGTTAAGAAAAATACACATACCTCTGACCAGTATATAATCCTCTACACTGGCAAACAAAGCCTCCGTTGTCGACAACACACGTGCCCCCATAGAGGCATGGGTTGGAGGAACACGGATTGACGCTTATCTCACAGTGGGTCCCTATGTACAAGGCACTGCATTTGCAGTAATAACCTAAATCGGCAAAAAGGAACAAAAAAGTCCTATCACTCAATGACTCAGAAACCTGGTCTTAATTATATTGCTTTTTATCTTTATTCTCCAAGGTCTGTAAAAGCTCGTAAAATTCTCACTCTCTCTGGGAAAAAAGTTGGCTACATCAACAAGCCTTCCACTGCTGGTATAACCAAAACACCCAGAATTGAAGAGAGAACTCAGTTAGCTTCAGTTCATCATAATCTGCATTAAGATCATTAGGTCACACATATAGAGGAGGAAAATACAGTTCTTTACCTGAGTGACCATGTACGTAGACAGCACCACTTAACATCTCAATTTATTTGCAATTCACAAGCATTTAAGGATTAAATGAGAAAATAATGAATGTGAAAAGCACTTTGAAGACTATAAATTACCTTTCAATATTTTTATTTTTTGAGACAGGGTCTTGCTCTGCCACCTAGGCTGGAGTGCAGTGGCGCAATCTCAGCTCATTGCATCCTCAAACTCCCAGGCTCAGGGATCCTCCCACCTCAGCCTCCTGAGTAGCTGGAACTAGAGGCATGCCACACGCCTGGCTGATTTTTTAAGTTTTTGTAGAGATGGGGTTTCCCTGTAACGCCCAGGCTGCCTCACTTCTAGCCTCAAGCGATCCTCCTGCCTCAGCCTCTCAAACATGTAAAGATTTAAGAAAGGAGATCATCACATCTGTTCAAAGCAGTACGAAGAATGTCGACTCCACTTTGTCAAGTGACAGGTGGTGTGGCAGACCTTCTAACTGCCTGCCTTGAGGGCACACCGCAGCACAGTGCTTCCCCGCCCCTCCAAAGCTGGCGTGGCTGTGGGTTTTTCTCAGGATGAAGAACTGTGGTGCCCTGGGCCAGGGCCTTTAGGAGCCAGGGCACGGCTGCCATCCTCCTTTACTCCTGCTTCGGGACCATGGGAGTACATGTCAGGAAAGCACCTCTCTCAGCCTCATCCCTAAGTGACAAAATGAGGACGGCCTCCTTGCTAACCTGGTTTGGACGTGTAACTGATATGAGCACAGGATAAACGAGAGTGTTTCTGTGGGGATGGCCTGGCCCACTCTACGCACACAGAATGCAAATATACTTCCCTGAGAGAACAGCAGAAAACCAAAGCTTTGGAAATCCCACTTAATGACAGTATTATTTTTGCTCTGTTCATTATACCAAGCTCTATTTGGCATGACAACTGTCATTTTCCTAACTGCACCCTATTATTGGTAAGTGGGCCTAACAGGAGTCCAGGGTGCAAAAGACAGAGAGTACCCCACTAGGCCAGGGCTTCAAGACAGACAGATATGGCAACACTTCAGGAGGGATTCAGGGCCTTCTGGAAAATCATATTCCCAACTATTATTGGCAGCAAGAATCTAGCAGGCCCTCTACACTGAGCCATTAGATAAAAGGTGATACAAATAACAAAGAAGGGCTAAGTGGTATGAATTCTAAATTCCCCTAGGCCGATGACTATGGAGTTAAAGAAGAGTTCTGAGTCACTTGAGGTGCCTCCTGCTCGGGCACTGGGAGGGCACTGCAGGCACTCAGCAGTGGGAGCCGCGGCACCTGCAGCCTGGGCACCAGAAGGGCAGTAGACCCAGCTCTGCCCCCGTATGAGGGATGCTGCTTGCTTCCAACACTGACTGCAGTGTCTGACAAAATTATCTGAATCAAAAGAGAAAAAAATAAAAAAATACCTGGGGAGCTTCCCCTTAAATGTACACACGTGCAGCATTTTAAAGATGGCAACATTACGGAGCCCACCTCCAGCAGGCGACGGATTGCAAACGCCTCCATTCTGGCAAGGGTTGCTGGCGCAGTCTTCCGTGGCCGTCAGCAAGCAGCCTGGAGACACATCCACCGACTCTTCGATGTGTGCATAGCTTCTGGGTTTGCTGTTTAAAGGGAGCTCCTGCCCATTCAAATAAATGGAGTCCATACAACCCCTGAAACCATTACCAACTTGAGGACTTCTTCCATGCCTTGTTCCCTGCTGACGGATGTGGCCACCAAAAAACACATAGTTATCCAGGTTCAGGGTTTTCAGAGTCCCTGGGGCTGTGCCCGATGCAGTATGAACTTGGTCTAGAACCAAGCGAGCATAGTTTCCATTCACTTCCAGGGCCACTGCGTGCCACTGCCCATCATTGACCTGAATGCTCTGAACAGAGACAATTCCAGGGCCACTTCCACAGTCAAACTTGTACTGCAGCCTTCCATGATGAATCTAGGATAAAAGCAATGACTGTTCACATTACTCTCATAGAACCTTCAATGAGAGCACCTGATCACAAATCTACAGGAGAGGGCTTAGGGAGTGAGGGTAGAAGTTAGGCCTTGCATTTAAGTACTACAGAGCACAGATTCATTTGTCCACTGTATAAATCATTAAAATGCGTCTTTCAGGAATATCAGGTTATAATGCACATCCACAAAGCATCATGGAAGCGAATAATTAACTATTAACTGAACACATAAGCATTAGGTAATATCAAAAGTCAAAACTGAATAATGTTTTTAAAAAAGGTGGGCAAGATACATAACACTTGAAACACATGTAGGATGTCTCTATAAACTATAACAGTTTTTGTTTTTTGAGACAGAGTTTTGCTCTTGTCGCCCAGGCTGGAGTGCAGTGGCGTGATCTCAACTCACGGCAACCTCTGCCTCCCCTGTTCAAGTGATTCTCGTGCCTCAGCCTTCCGAGTAGCTGGAATTACAGGCGTCCGCCACCAAGTCTGGCTAATTTTTTGTATTTTTAGTAGAGAGCAGGTTTTGCCATGCTGGCCAGGCTGGTCTCAAATTCCTGACCTCAAGTGATCCACCCGCCTCAGCTTCCCAAAGTGCTGGGATTACAGGCGTGAGCCACCACACCCAGCCAACATTATTAAAATGGGGCATCACCTAGAGTTTGAATGTTAACTGTCACATGGACCTAAATCTCTGTCACGGCAGAGCAAAAAGAGCTCGTCATCCCACAAAGTCTAAAACTTGTACAGGCATCAATGTGCAAATGTGGAATTCAACCATTTCACTTACTTTATTATCTGTGCAAATTAACAATCTGAATATAATATGAAACTTATGGTTTGAAAGTCTTCCACTAAGATGCAACGCTGTGAAGAAACATACCTCCAAGATGCTATAGTCAGTTCCTCGAGCGTACATGACAACCGCATGCGTGGAATATGTTCTGAGCCTCATGGTCAGTTTCATCTCTAATTTGTTTTCATTTTCCGTCAGACGGTATTTCACGTAGCTGTTTCCAGTCAGCGTCATAGATGAACTCCCTGTGAATCACACAGAGGAAAAAATAAACCAGAACCAAGTTTAAGCATATTTTTTAAAGTATGACTCCCCTGTACCCCCTGAGACTGATTTAGGGTTTTATTTAAGATGATAACATTTTACTATCCAATTCTGTGGGAAAACATCTATTTGCTTAATGAAAAGCCCAGCATGACTGGCTCTCTGTTTGGAAAGAATAAATTTGATGACCACATCACAGAGAAATGAATTCTAAAGTAATGAAAGATTAAATATAAAAATGTTCAGCATAAAATTATTAGAAGAAAATTTCAGAAAAGTTATACATAGCCTCAAGGTGATTTAAGAAACCTTCTCAAGCAAAATAAAACAATCCCCATTCCCCAAAGAAGATGCAAATGTCATCAATCTCCACAGATGGCAACTGTTACATAAAATTATGTAGAACTGACTAAATAACAATTGAATTTCAAAATGACAAGAGGCATACTTAACAAATCAAAAGATAACATCAATATAAATGATATAAAGACAGAAGTAACTGCAACATTGTGAATGTTATCACTCCTAATACACAAGTAACTCTACACATTGATACTAAGAAACAAATAACCCAGACCATCAAACAACATGAACAGGTAGAGGCCACAGCAGAGGCAATACTGATAGGAAATGAACAAATGAGATGAAAACTTTTAAAGTAGCCAGAGAAATGCAAATTGAAATAATAATTAGATATCACTTCACACCCATCAAATAGATCGTGGGGAATTCGTTTTATAATCGAAAATGTTCAATGATGTCAAGAGAATGGAGAGTGAAACCTTCATACATAACTGGAAGAAATAAAAATTAATACAACTTTTTGGAAAAGTAATATAGTGATACAAAAAAATTTAAAATGTCATTGATGTTTGAGATAGCAAATTCTAGTTTTATAATCTATACACTGTATAGAAATGAATGCATCAGTATGTAAAGATACATGTATAAAGATTTCTTTATCTGAAAGAAAGAGAACAACTCGAATCTTTACACATAAGAACAATGTTGAATAAGTACAGCCATGCTAGAAAATATTATCCAGCTATCAAAAAGAATCAGGTTTACAGGTACTGGCTCGGAACCATACAAAAGGTGCTCTTTACCATACTGCTAAGTGGAGGGAAAAGGCAACAGGGAGAGAACTGTGTGAGATATGATCACTCTTGAGTTTCCAGGAAAATTAAACTGCTACATAATGGCGCTGCGTTGTTAGCTGTATGTCTATATAATCATTGAAGACACAGGAGGAGGGACACCAACTATGAACCAAGGGGTGTGCTGTAACAAGAGGAAGCAAAACTTACTACTGTCATTCTTTATTCATCTCCACATCTGTCTTCTTACAATAAACATACTTTGCAATATTTTTAGGCTCCAATAAAGAAGAAAATGGTAAGAAACAATGAAACTGATTTTTAAAAATAAAAGTATACCCAACCATTCAACTCTCACCTGGGCACTGACCAAACCTGCCGCCGGGACAGACACAGGTGTGTTTCTCCTCCCGGGGATCAGACACACATTCTGATCCCTCAGGGCACGGGTTATCTTCACAGCCATGGTGGACAGGTGGGCACCTTCCCTCTTCATTCAAAGAGGGGAGAAAGGGAAAAGATAATTAACAGACATTTCAAGAACATCATCACCTTTCATGTATAGCCATCAAAGGCTTCAAAAGGCCGTCTGAAACCATCTGTGACACCGACTTTCATACACTCATGTGCAGTACCTTTGCAGAGACACACCGCTGCCCTGTGGTGGCGGGGAGTCACAAAACTCAGTCTGGCTGTGCTGTGTGTTGACATCACACTTTCATCCACAGACACCTTTTCATCGCAGAACTTCCAGGGGCAGTCCAGTCCCGCGCAGAGTTTCTGGAATACATTCAGTATCCTAACTCCAATGATTTCCTCAAGGTCAGTGACGGAAGAGTTAATCTTGTGCAGAAGTTGTTTTGTTGTGATCTGAGCACTACCTGGTTTCTCTACAAAAAGTAAGACGTCCAGATGTGGGTGAGGTTCAGAGGACTGCAAACTAACAATCTGTATGTCGTTCCTCCTCACACCCAGGATGTTCCGTAAAGCTCGCTGGAAGTTGCGCCAGTAGTCACCAACGAATTCTTCCGGAGTGAGGTTGGCAAAGCGGATCGCGATGGTGTGGTTCAACATCTCCTGTGTGACTTGTCTGATATGCACTGTGATGTCGGCCACCGTCGTGAACTTCCCATCTGTTACGCTGACATTGAGAAGGTATTGCCCTATGTCTAGCTTTTTGTGTGCTATCAGCTTGCCCCCTGTGCTGGAAACAGAGAACAGGTTGTCCATCTGAGGGTCGAGACTGTAGGTTAGAGTATCATACACGTCCTGGTCTGTGGCATGGATCTTCCCAATGACGCCACCTGAGTATTCTTCTCCAGAAGCGGTGATGAAAATCTCCAGGGGCAAAATCGCAGGCGGATAGATGCTCTCCTCAATGACCCTAATGTCAATGTATGTCAAAGATGACAACTGAGGCTTTCCATTATCTGCCACCTACAAGAAAAGAAAAATAAAATCACCTTTGTCTATGGCACTGTTTACAACTTCTTCAATAAAAACATTTGTATTACTCAAGTTCCCAAAAAATTACTAACTGGTAGATACCCCTTTCTCCACACAAGAAACGTATCAAAGAAAAGGACAAATTTCTTTATAGCACTTCACTAATTCACACGGAAACCCAGCTCTGTCAATGACTATGACAGAATAAACAATGAGCTCCTTCAAACACAGCGGGATAAAAATGGAAGGTATGGCAAAAAACAAAGACAGCAATTCTATGAAAGTTTGTTTTTGTATGAAATGTAAGCTGTTCAAATAGAAGAGGGGAACCACGCCAAGCAGCTCTTCTCTATGAATCCACAACCAAACCACAAAGAAAGCCATTCATACCTTCACCTGCAGTAAGTAATGATCTTTCTCCTTCCTCTTGATGGCAGATGAAGTCAGGAGGACTCCTTGCGGGTTAACTTCAAAAGCCTTCTCATCATTTCCAGTTACAATAGTAAAGAAGAAGGGTGGACCGTTATGGGAAGAATCCTCATCTGTTACTACCAGCTGCAGCACGCTGAAGCCCACTGGCTTATTTTCCTGCACAAGATTAGAAACAAAATTAAACAAAAATCCTGGAACACAGCCAAATCTATACGGGACAGACACATGAGTTTTCTATAATATAAAACACATACAAAACAAAGCCTTACTGCTCTATCCGAAAGGAAGAGAAGAGAGGCGGAGACGGGAGTGTGGTGGTGAGGAGGAGGGAAAGGAGAAGGGGTGTAGCAAAAAGGGAAGAAAAAGGAGGCTGACGAAGGAAACATGGTAAGAAAGGACGTGTGAGGAGGAAGAGGGAGGAGGGGAAGCAGAAACGAGGAGGAGTGGGGGACAGGAGGAAGAGCAGAGAGGAGTAGGAGTGTAGGAGAAGAAGAGGACTGGAGGAGAAAAGGAAGAGACGAAGCCAGGCGTGGTGGCTCATGCCTGTAATCCCAGCACTTTGGGAGGCTGAGGCAGGCGGATCACCTGAGGTCAGGAGTTCAAGACCAGCCTGGCCAACGTGGTGAAACCCCGTCTCTACTAAAAATACAAAAATTACCCGGGCGTGGTGGCAGGCGCCTGTAATCTCAGCACTTGGGGCTGAGGCAGGAGAACTGTTTGAAGCCAGGAGGTGGAGGGTGCAGTGAGCTGAGATCGTGCCATTGCACTCTAGCCTGGGCAATGAGTGTAACTCCATCTCAGAAAAAAAAAAAAAAAAAGAGGAAGAGAGGAAGGAAGAGGAGGAGTGGGGAGGAGAAAGAGAAGAGGTTGACAAGAGGAGGAAAAGTGAGAAGGGGGAGGAGGAGGAGTAGTGAGGAGGAGGGGTGATGAGGAGGAGTGGCGACGAGGTGGAGGGAGGAGGAGAAAGAGTGGAGACAGTGAAATGGGGAGGAAGTGGAGTAGGGAGGAGGTTGGGGGAGGAGGTGGAGTGGGGAAGAGGTAGAGTGGGGAGGAGGAAGAGGAGGAGTGGAGAAGAGGTGGAGGGAGGAGGAGGAGTGGGGAGAGGAGTGGGGAGGAGGAATGGAGAAGAGGTGGAGGGGGGGAGGAATGGGGAGGAGGAGTGGGGAGGAGGGAGGAGTGGGGAGGAGGGAGGAGTGGGGAGGAGGAAGAGAAGGAGGAGGAATGGAGAAGAGGTGGAGGGAGGAGGAGTAGGGAGGAAGAAGAGTGGGGTGAAGAAAGTGGAGTAGAAGATGGAGCGAGAAGGAAGGATTGGGGGCTAGAAGAAGAGCAGGAGGGAAGAGGAAGGTCAAGAGGGGGAGGAGAGGGCAGAGGAAAAGCACCAGTGGCAGCAGGTCTGATTAAGCAATAAGCTCTTAGGAATCCTAGAACAGTAAGAATATCTCAAAAATCAAAGCACGGGAAGAAAAGAGATAAAAGCTTGGCTTTATCTTTAAAATGCTCATCTTTTAATATTGATAGCAACTTCTTGAATTCTATGTTTCCCATTTTTCTAGAAAGAAACCTTTGGATAAGAAAGAAAAGCAACAGAGGCCAATGGAAAAGCTCATTTCAAAGAACCCCAGGACCCCCTTGGCACTCGAAGCCCACCTGGATAATGACACTGTAGTTTCCCCTGGAGAAGACGGGCGCGTTGTCATTGACATCGGACACATCGATGTTCACGGTCGTCGTGTTGACTCTGGGTGGACTGCCATTATCAGAAGCTTGAACCGTGAGCGTGTAACCTGAAATCTTTCCAGGCAAAAGACAGAATGCACGTTCATTTTCATAAGGCCTACAGAGCTCCAATGAGGAGTGTCCTCCTGAGAGTCCTGACGGGCAGGTCCCAGTGAGCTGCCACTATCTGTTGCATCCTGCCTGTGGGCGATGCCCTAACCTCCTACAAACGAGTGCATGCAAGTAACACACATTTCCCAACAGCAAGAATTACCAATAATGATTAGATTCTCTGATGCCTCTTAAATACGTACTTGTTTTGTAAAAGTGTTTTATCTTGCAGTTCTATTAACAGAAACTAAGACATAAAAGTAATACAAATGATTAGGACAAGAAGTTAGCATATCTCAAATGCTGTTGCTTCGTTAAGATGGCAGCAGCCTTCCTTAGGGCCCCAGGTTTGCTCTCAGTGGAAGTAGACAGACATGAGCTGCCTCCCGCACCTTAGTGCTGACTCATTTCCAACGCCTCGGGACACTCCAGATCACCCTCCCCCTCAACTTCACACTCGGATTATACTCAGCTGCCTAAGTCCCTCAGGATTAGCTTGTCAGGACCTCCTACAAAAGAAAGAAAGTCAACTGAGATAGCTTCTTTTTCAGGGCAGTTCCCTATAAAGCTCTGTCTTCTAGAATGAGTTGTGGGAGAAGCCAGAAAGCTGGCTAGATCCCAGAGTATGTTCTACAGAACGTTAGTCCTGCAAGACGCTCCAATGAAAAAGAATTCTGCTGGCGCGTTAGCTTGGGAAATACCACAGGCTAGCTCCTTTGGTATCTCACAATGGACAGAAGTATATTAAAGGATCTGGGTTCTTTAGTCAAAGATACTAAATTTATTCTGCCCCACAGTGGGGGCAATCCTAAGCATGCTTCCCAAATCCTTAGAAAGTCTCTTCTCAACATTCACACATCAAAGGAGAAATTAAAGAATTTAATGAGGTATCTCATCACTATCTCCCCCCAAATTCCTTTAATCTTAGATACACCCATTATTCTTCTGAAATTTCATTCTTTATCATCACCAGTGTCCTTCTCATTCCCAAATCGAAGGCTTCTTTTGGTTCTCCTTCACAGGCCTACCTCTTTGAGGTAGTTCCTGCTCAGCTTCCCTTCCTGGACATAAGTCTGCACAGATGAGTGAATGGATGGATGAATGGATGGATGGATAGATGGGTAACTGGATAGGTGGATGGATAAATGGGTGAATGAATAACTGTATAGATGGGTGAATGAATGGGTAAGTGGATACATGGGTGGGTGGGTGAGCAGATGGGTAACCACATAGATGGGTAGATGGATAACTAGATGGACAGGTGGGTAGGTGGATGGATGGATAACTGGATAGATGGGTGGTGGGTGGATGGACACATGACTGGATAGATGGATGGGTGGGGTGGATGGATGGGGAAGTGAATAGATATGTAGATGGGTGAGTGAATAGGTAACTAGATAGATGGGTAGGTGAACGGGTGGGCAGGTGAGTGGGGAGATGCATGGGTGGATGGATGAATGGATGGATGACTGGATAAACGGGTGGATGGATACTGGATAAGTGGGTGGGTGGATGTTCAGCCTTGCTGCCTCTCCTCATTTGTTCATATTTATCTCAATCCCTCATGTCACTTCTATCAACATCTCCAAGGGCAAGTACCGTATCTACACTTAGGGTCTTCCAGTCTCTAAATCTGACTACAATCTCCAAATACTGGCTGAGTAATTCTGCTGAATATGCTATTTCCCTTTAAAAACCAGCATATTGAAAACCACATTCATTAGCCTCTCCCATCCCTTACACGTTTATACCTCATAACTTTTCTTTAATGGTACTACCCAGTCAAAGCAAGACCAAAAAATCAGGCTGCCTCTGACACCAATGCTTTCTACACGGAGCCATATCTAAGCTTTGTGGATTCTAATTTTTCCTTTGCAAATAGTTTCTTCATTTGGTATTCATAGACACAAAAATCCACCGGTGCTCAAGTCCCTGATATAAAATGGTGTAGTATTTGCATATAACCTATACACATCCTCCCAAACACTTTAAGTCATCTCTAGATTATAGTACCTAATACAGTATCAATGCAATGTAAATGGTTGTTATACTGCGGGTCAGGGTTGTATTTTTTTTGTTGTTGTATTGTTATTTTTTATTGTTTTTATTTCTTTTTCTGGAGGCAGGGTCTCACTATGTTGCCCAGGCTGGTCTTCTATTCCTGGGCTCAGTGAATTCTCCCACCTATGCCTCCCATGTAGCTGAGACTATCGGAGGAGGCCACCACACCCGACATTTTTTCTTTTCTAATACTTTTCGATCCATGGTGAGTTGACTTCACAAATGCAGAATCTGCAGATAGAGGGGAGCAACCGACCTTCCTCAGCTCACAAATGCTTATACCCTAGTGCCTGAGGCATCAGGTCCAAACCTCTGGTCCTGGTTTTCTATGTGGCCAATAACCTGTGTGTAAAATACCTTCCTATTTTATCTCGCTCTACTTTCTTCTTATGATTACTCCAATACAACTGGGTAAAGTCCCCTAAATATATTTCTTGGCTTCTACCTGCATGCCTGTGTCCATGCAATTCCTCGCTGGAAATTCCCTTCTCTCAACCTCTATGATTTTCCAAACCTCTGCTATTATTTAAAACCCAGCTTCTAGCTTTAGGAAGTGTCTCAGAACACTGGAACCAACAGTAATTCCTTCCTGAATACAAAGCTTTATTATCCAAACTTCATCCTAGCATGGAACACATTTCTCACATTGAGATCTTCATAGTGTCATTGCTTTTCGAGTGTTTACATGTTGCCGTCAGTTCTCGAGGCGGTCAGTCCTGCTCACACCACGCCCAGCAGACAAGAGCACAAGGCATTTCTAGTTATTGATGTGGTGATTTGTAAACAATGTAAATCAACCTTTTTCACTTACCGTTTCTCGGTCGAGAAGTCTGGTCACTTTGACTTCTCCCCTGACGGGGTCAATTGTGAACGAGCTTCCCTGGTTGCCATCTATAATTGAGTAGTGGATGTGGCTGTTGGAAGGTCCATCGGCATCATCGGCCATAACCTAGAACACACCACACTCCTGTTTAGGAGACAGCTAAGAAGAGGCCTAAACCTATTACACAAAATTTGTGATATTAATAGCTTATCTGTTTCTTTTTGTTGTTGTTTTTTTTTGAGATGGAGTCTTGCTCTGTCACTCAGGCTGGAGCGCAGTGGCACAATCTCGGCTCACTGCAAGCTCCGCCTCCTGGGTTCACACCATTCTCCTGTCTCAGCCTCCTGAGTAGCTGGGACTACAGGTGCCCGCCACCACGTGTGGCTAATTTTTTTTGGTATTTTTAGTAGAGACAGGGTTAGCTTAGCTGTTTTAACACAATTATTCATAACAAAGTCAGCAATCGGTTGGCCTAACAAAAGACACTTTCAAATCTCCAAAATATTTACAAAGGCCGCTACAAAAACTAGATTGATTTTACTAAAAACTTTTGCAAAGATCCAGAAGATACACAGTTTTCACTGTAGTGGGGAAAAAATACACACCGTGATGACAGATTGCTCAAGAACGGCATCTTCACTGATGACTGTCGTGTAGGTGTCTTGGCTGAACACAGGGGTATTATCGTTGATATCTGTTACATTAATGTTCACAGAGGCAACGTCGCTCAGTGAAGGCGTGCCTCCATCAGTGGCCTCTACTGTTAGGTAATACTCATGAGAGCTCTCATAATCCAGATTCTCAATGATAAATACGGCCCCTGAATAGAAATCAAAATTACTTCCAGCATTCTGCAATGCCACCACATTTTCCCACTATGACTGAAATAGATGAATGCTTTTGAGTACATTTAGTTTTCACTTCAAAAGTTTACTTACCATTTACGTATGTTTCCTATTTTCTTAATTCAACAATTAAAAACTATGAATCTGCCCATCCCTGGATCTTTATTTCTCTTAATTTTCATGATATTCTTCATGATATTTAAATTGCTTTCCCCGTCAACACCACGTACATCCCTGCTTATTATAAACATGATGATTGTATCATCCCTTCCATACCATAGCTCACTCCACTCTAGTTTAATCAACAAAATAAAAACGTAAAAATTCTATTGTGTCTTTCAGTTTCATTTTCTGTCTCATCTTTTTAAAATATTTTCCTTCTCATATTTTTAAAATGGAGATTTATATCCTTTTAACTTCTAGATAACCCTTTATTTACATCCTCTCATTTTTAAAAATCCCTTTTTTAACAATTCCTTTTAACATCTTTCACATCATTCTAGTCCTAAAGAGCCCTAAAAATAATTTTATTATAAATATAAATTATACAAATATAAATTTATATAATTTATATAATATATAAATATAAATTATATAAATATAAATTTATATAAATTATATAAATATAAATTTATATAAATTATATAAATATAAATTTATATAAATTATATAAATTATATAAATATAAACTTATATAATTTATATAAATATAAATTATATAAATTATATAAATATAAATTATATAAATTATATAAATTATATAAATTATATAAATTATATAAATTATATAAATATAAACTTATATAAATTTGAATGGAGCAACTTTCTACACTGTTTTAAGACTTAGGACTACTTTAGGCCACAGGTTAGCAAGATGATGAAGCATTCACGCAGCAGGAGTCAGCAGTTCCTATGCCTTTTGAGCTTGTTGGCAGTCTTTCCCTAAGTGTGATTCAAAGTACTCCAACTGTTATAGACAACTAGCATGATAACGAAGTCAACTTAATATATTATCAGAAGCCCACTACAGAAACTAAAATAAAAAAGACTGGAATTACTATTTCACTTGGGAAGTTACCATCCATGAGTCTGATTACATAAGGACCTCTACTATCCCCTATTCCTATCTTTACTAACTTGCTATACCTTACATCTCAACTAAACTAATAGAACATGCTGCTTTGATTTTCTATTTTAAGTTAATTTGCTTGTATTTTATAATGAACATGCCCAAAATGTATTAAGTAGAACTATAATCTGAAGTCTTCCAAACAACATTCAATCCCACTGTAAATAACTAAAAGAAAACTTGATTTACCTTTTTTAGAACATCTACTGACAACACATGGTCACTTAATACAAGGCAACGTGGATAAGCAAATCTAGTTTTTTTGGTGGAATGAAGGGTTTCCTCTCAGATACATGGTAGGTTACCTGTTTTAGAATCTATGCTGAATTTCCCATGTTCATTTCCACTTATTATTGAGTAGGTGATTTCTGCATTTGCTTCAATATCCCGACTTGCTGCATACACTTGAAGAACTTCAGTTCCAACAAGAATGTCCTCAGACACGGTGGCACCATATTCACGGTACTCAAACACAGGGGGGTTGTCATTTATGTCAAGAACTGATACAACCACAGTGCCAGTGGCAGTCAGCCTCCTTGGCAAGCCTTGATCCACAGCTTTCAAAGAGAGGGTGTATACTGCCTGGAGTTCTCTGTCCAAAGGTTTTTCTAACTGAATAATTCCAGATAATTCGTTAATGGAGAACTGCCCATCAGCAGAGTCAATCAGTGAGTATAAAATCTTCCGATTTAATCCTGTGAAGACATAAAAACACGTCAAAACATTTTAAATAAAAAAGTTTAACACTTTTTTTTTTTGAGATGGAGTCTCCCTGTCGCCCAGGCTGGAGTGCAGTGGCGTGATCTTGGCTCACTGCAACCTCTGTCCCCCAGGTTCAAGCAATTCTCCTGCCTCAGCCTCCCGAGTGGCTGGGGTTACAGACACACTGTAATTTTTGTATTTTTACTAGAGACGGGGTTTCTCCATGTTGGCCAGGCTGGTCTTGAACTCCTGACCTCGTGATCCACCCGCCTTGGCCTCCCAAAGTGCCAGGATCACAGGTGTGAGCCACCGCACCCGGCCAACACTTTTTTTTTTTTTTTAAAAAAAACAAACAGGTAGAAAATTTTTTTAGAAGGGTAAATGCTAATATACATTATTTGCAAATTTGTATGACTATGACCTTTAAAAGGTAAACTCTTTTGATTTTTGATTAACAACTTACTCTGTTAAAACAAATGTAAATATAATTTCATGGGAATCTGGCTTCTTAAGACTATTTCATATAGGAGCCAATAATACAGTAGCTAACAAACCTTTACAAATCAAATCTGTTTATCATTGAGCTTTGGTGACAAAGATCTGAAAAGCAACATTTTTGCTATTCTTCAGAAATTCTCAGAATCAGAGCATGAGTATCCCTAAACTGAAAATCTGAAATTTGAAATGCTCCAAAATCTATTAACTTTATGAGTGCAGAACCGATGCTTTAAAAAAAAATGCTCATTGGAGCATTTCGGATTTCAGATTTTTGGAGTTGGGATACTCAACTGATAAGTACATAATGCAAATATTCCACAATCTGAAAAATATCTAAAAATCCAAAAATACTTCTAGTTCCGACTATAATAAATAAGGAATACGCAACCTGTGGTATGACTGAAGAAGTTATTCTCTGCTATCAAATGCTACAAATATACATTCTATAGTCCAATTTTCTCTAAAAAAATTTTGAAAGGTTCGTAAACCTATAATAAAGCATTTGCTTCCATTATGTTGCAATGAGGCTAAAAGCGCTCTCTGTCCCCAATGGTTTATTTACAAAATAACACATCACTGATTAATTCAATGGGATATGAAGATCAGTTAATATTCAGTAACCAGAACTTTAGATACCTCACAGCAGTAGGTTCACTGGGCACAACTTTGGAACTTTAAATATTCATTAAAAATTAATTAATTATTCTAAAGATTTCCTTCCACAAGGAAGGGCTATGGAACATGCATGAGGTGGAGTGAGTGGCACAGGCTGAATCTGGGGTGTGTTTTGAAACAGAGGCTCCTAGGATCTCAGTAAGCAGCGTCAGGCAAGAGCATCCCCGGGAGATACCTGCGTCGGCATCCGTGGCCTGCACTCTTGTCAGCAGCGTTCCGGGCTCTGTGTTTTCAAACACGGTGATGGCATAAGGATCGGCAGAGAATTCGGGGGCATTATCGTTCACGTCTTCTAGCGTGAGCACAATACTGGCTTGGCAGAATCTTCCTCCTCCATCTGTGGCCCTGACGAGAAGATGATAAACAGCTTGCTCCTCACGATCAAGGGGGGTTGACGTTTTCAGTTCACCTACAAACAAAAACAAATGGACTCACTTGTAATTTAAGACGTGACCTGCAGTTGTACATCTTATTTCCTCCCCTTTTGTCTTTCAATTACTTAGTCTGAGTATTCACAGCCTTCCTCTTGAGACCAGTATTATCAATGACAGATTCAACAGCTGCAAGAGGCAGTGAGCTCCAGGTCTCCAACCCTGCCAGGTGCTAGCTCTTTAAGTCCTGCAGGTCTGAGGCCAGGGCCTCTCACCTTGTGTATAAGATTGCACAGGTGAAACAGCTACCAAATTTACCAAAATTTAAAAAATGTTTAAATTGACTCAAAAATTAGATTCACATGTTCACAATTAGTTCTTTAGGAAGAAAATAAAAAGGCTTAACAGGAAACTTAGTTGATCCCAATTTTACCAAAATACAAAAGGAAAACAACTCTATTTTAAAATAAATAAAATCCCACAAATCATTTTGTTTATGAAAATTCTAAATTATGCTAAGTTATAAATTTATGGTCACCAATTCAAGAAAATATGCTATTTGGATAAAAAGCAGAAAGCTTGAGTTATATTTTAACTTCTGAGGGTTTTTTTTTTAAACAAGTGGTATAAACGCCTTCTAAATTTTAAATCCTTTGTTCAATTAGGTGATATTCTTGCTGTTTTTTAAAAAATCTCACCTCGAATTTTACGCACTAAATTGCTGGTAAGATTTCTAAGAGATGTCAACTTCGGAGCATCAGAATACATTTGAAAAGGGCAAAATGTAATTTCAAATTTTGTGTGTGATCTAAAATCACCCACATATATGATACTGTTGGAATATACAATTTATTTTGTCCCAAACTCCATCATTACCTGTGTCTGGATTTAGTTTGAATTTTTCTGCACCTGAACCCAATAACGTGTAAGTAATTTCAGCGTTAGAGCGGATGTCTGCATCTGTAGCAGAGATCTGCATGATCAATTTTCCAGGAAGGACGTCTTCAGGAATAGTGTCTGAATATAAAGTCTGCAAAGAGTTTAAACAAAAACGTTACATAAAAACATTAACAGGCAGCACAAACATCAAGGGAATAACGGAAAAGAAATCATTCATCTTTGACCACAGAAAACATGGGAAATGACTAAAGATAAAATCCCAAAAGCTTTGTAAACGATTTTTCTCATAAAACATAAAACACATGTGAAACAAGGAGGAGCCGTGGAGCAGCCACCAGCTCCACATCCCTGAAAGAGCCTGGCCTGACGTTTAACCTACAAAATGCTATTATATGTCATTAAGCTGATTTCATATTCAAATCCTTATGAGAAAACGTAAGTACTAATCGAAAATGTAAGTAGTGCTCCGTATTTACCTAAAAACTGCAGAGAATAAATATCTGTCATATCATATCTGCTTATTTCCAAATACAGGAATTTATTTTTTGCAAATGTTCCTAACATAAATAACTGCAGTTGAGAGAGAAGCAAGTTTCATGTTATGGGAGAAAACGAAGATTCTCGAAGGCCACAGAAGGGACTCTGATGAAGGCTGAGGCCCTTCTACTGCCCTGCGTGATCCTGGTGCCCTGTCTTCAGCCCCTTCTACTGCCCTGCGTGATCCTGGTGCCCTGTCTTCAGCCCCTTCTACTGCCCTGCGTGATCCTAGTGCCCTCTCTCCTCACATCTGCCCTCATGCTCAAACACGGTGAACACTTGTTTCCAGTTCCAATTATTTAGAAATCCATGCCATAAATTAAAACCTAAGACAAAAATATTAAGATTCTGTTGATTTTCTTAATCTGAACTCAACTACCAGTGAAGTACTCATGGAAAAGTACTCCATGAAAAACGACTCAGGAAAAAGGGTATTTCATAATAGGATGAATTTAAAGGATCTAGTGTCCCAGTCTTACTCCTGAAGATGATAGAGTATTGTATTGAAATAATATCAAAGGGCTAAAAAACAACCAAAGACAGTTGCTGTAAGAGAGAGAGAATGTCGCACCCCTTCTGAAAATATAAAGTACAAATAAGAACTGGAATTAACTCCTCATCCCTCAGAAGTTCCCCTTCCCCTCATGACTGAATATAAGGGTTCTTCCATCTTAAGTCTTTCCCTGAGAACAGCCCTATCACTTTCCACAGCCACAAGCATCTCAGACTCACAGAACCTGTGGTGGGTTCCAACTCCTCCATCCTCTTCACAATCACATTCCTCTCTACCCAGCCTTCTCCTGGCCCAGCACATTCCTCCTCCCTGTCACTCTCGGCCTTCTTCCCTGGGCAGGTCTATTTCTTCATCACTTCACTCTCTGATCTGCCATCAGGCATCCATCCACGTCCTGCTACCAAGACCGCCACCTACACAGCATCACGGGACCCAAATGGTCTGTTTCGCATCCCAAACATCCCAGCTCCACTCGCCACCCTGCCTCCCCAGAGTCCTCTTCTCCCCAACCCAGGGTGGCACTGCCTGGTGTCCTCCGCTTCCTTCTAGCTCAGCCCCCTTCTCCCTTCGGAAATAGCTCTCTCTTCTTTTTCCCTTTGTTAGTATCCTCTCAAATGAAGTCAATTTTCAGCTATCCAGAGACAACGCCAAGTTTCCACACCTTTCCCTAATACCCACCCAACATCTCGCCATCTCTCAATGTCTAAAAAACATGGTCAACTGTATGTCTCATTACTTTAGCAAACTGGAATTGGAACTCAACACGGAACACCTCTAAAACCAGCCCCCGGCTCAGACTCCTCTTTGCCACGGCCTTGGTCGCTCCCGCTACTCATGTAGAAAGTCGGGCTCGATGGCATGCTGGCTGGCTGTCACACCAGACGGTCTTCCTTGGTGGTGGCTTTGGTCCTTTCACTCCTTCCCCACCTCTGCCTTTCCAGGGCCCCCTTGCATCCACTCCTCCCTGTCTAAATAATGGGCACGATGCTTCCAAACTAAGCTTAAGGAACTCGTCTCATGTCATCTCTACCTTACCGACATAAAAGGCTCCAAAGTCCCTATTTTCTCTAGGATCAAGTTCAAATCCCCTGGAACGACCGCCACTGCCCACTGTAATCCAGTTCACCCTTTTCCAAGACTCTCAATGCAGACTCCCCACTTCTGGCAAACTCAGTGGCTACTCCCACAATCCTTCCTCACACTCCACGGCCCCTCCCCACCCACTCCTGACGACCCACTTACTGCCCCCCGAAGCTGAGCCAGCCCTTTCTCTGGGCAGCCCTTCTCACCCTCTGGCCCCAGGGACCACCCCTGCTCGAGCCACATGCCCTCATCTAACCTTGGAGGGAGCAGCCCTTCCTACGTCTACTTTTAGTTCTCACTGAATGGTGAGCCGCGCAGATGCAGGAAGCATGCTGTCCACCTCTGAGCTTCTCCAGCGTGCAGAAGAGCAGATGCCCCCAAAACAGTGTCTCACGGCACGTCGGCACTTTGTTTCCCGTCAGATCCTTCCCCCAAAACAGCTGTATCCCCGTATTAACAGAATCCCCTCAAGAAAAGGTTACAGAGCATTTTCAGTGTTAGATGCAACTGGAGTCCTGTCCGTAATTTAGTTTTCTAGAATGAGGCTTTTGATTTATTGAGCATTCCCGCAAATAGTTCTGAAGCTTTTCCAAGTCTTACCCCATTTAACACCTCTGCTTAATCAGTAAGTGATCATAAAACACATGTGAATTACACCACAGCGCCAAATGATGGTCCCATTGAAAGAATTAAGAAATTGAAATTCATAACACGCAAATGTGAGGGAAGAGCTGCTTACCTTTTCACAAACTGGACTGTTGTCATTTGCATCCAGAACTTTCACTTCAACTATCGCTTTTGATGAGAAGGTGCCATCAGTTGCCGTGATAGTAAGAAGGTAATTGTCCCTTTTTTCCCTGTCTAGAGGTTTCTTCACATATACCTTCCATTCATTCTGTATATTTTCAACAGCAAACTGTCCTAAAGGATCCCCTCCTATTAAATCAATGGAGGAAGATGATAGTCAAATTTGTTGAAAGGATAAAAATAAGTCACAGAAAAAATAAACTGTACAAAAGATGTATAATGTTATCGTTTAAAAGAATTGAGTATTAAAAGAATTAATTTGGCATATATTAGCCTTCCAATTTACAAAAACAAGGGCAGCATTAAAATGTATAAACATAGCATTAAGACTACTAAATAATCATTTAGCCTGCACTAAAACTATAGATGCTTTTAATTATATTTATTATACACTAAGTATAAGGTTCAAAAGAATGAGTCACAAAAATCAAAAACAGTCTAACGAAACAACTGGTAGCTTTGCTCAGGTAACAAACTTGAAATGAGGCTCAGCAGATGTTATTTCTACTTATTATTTTAGATATTTTTAACTAAAATCATCCCTTAAATCCCCAATTTCCATACAATACAGATCTTATACTTTATGCTTCTAAAAATCATTTTAAATTAATTAAACCGTTTGGTGTGAATTTTTTTTACCTGTTATGAAATATGTAACTTGTCTGTTGATCTCTTCGGAATCGGCATCCGTGGTACTTAAGATGGCAATCACCCCACCTGGGGGGTCATCCTCACTCACAGTCCCTTTATAGATCTCGGCCGTGAATCGTGGTGGACTATCGTTGACATCGGTGACGGTAACATCCACAATGGCTGTGGAGGATAGCTGGATCTTTTCACCATGATCTGATGCAACCACTTTAATCTGGTAATTGTCTCTCTTTTCATGGTCAAGTTCCTTTAAAGTTGTAATCCAGCCTGTTTCCATGTTAATGGCAAAGGATTCAATGACTTCCACACTTTGTGACTGATCCAGGCTATACATAACTTGGCCGTTGGTTCCTGAGTCAGCATCAGATGCCCTGATCTGAATTACTCTACTTCCCCCTGGCAGGTTTTCAACAATGAATGCCTCATATGGACTAGATTCAAAGACCGGGCTGTTGTCATTTGCATCTTTCACTTGGATACTAACATCTACAGAAGCCACCATCTCATGGTCATCTTGAGTGCACCTGGCCAGTATGGAAAACTGATACCACTTAGTTGTCTCATGATCAAGACTCTTCTCCAACTTCAGTCTCCCACTCTGTCTGTCAATCACAAAGGACTCATCCCTATTGCTTTCTGGAGTATTCCCTTTGACTAGGCTGTAAAGAACAGTCCCACTATGTTCTGCTCGGATGAGATCTATTTCTGTTCCAATAGGCACGTCCTCTGACACTGTAAAGGTATAGAAAGGTTCTGAAAATTTTGGAAGCTGCATTTCCGGTGGAAGGATTTTAACATAGACAGGAACAACAGATTCTTTTGATGGAGACCCATTATCCACAGCTCTAACAAAGAAAGTGAAGAATTCATTTTCCAAGCCAATGAGGCTCTCCTTTGTAGTGATTACGCCGGACAGTTTGTTAATTTCCAAATTCTCTTTTACACTTTCAGAGTCTGCTTCAATGGCATAGGTGATGTCGGCATTGGAGCCCTCATCGGCATCACTTGCAAGAACTTTAATGACTGAAGTCCCTTTAGCAGCACTGGACCCGATATTCACTTCGTATTTGGTTGCTCGAAATTGTGGTGCATTGTCATTGTCATCTGTAAGGATGACATTCACGGTGCAGAAAGCAACTTTTCCTCCAGCATCCTTAGCCATTAAACGGACTGAGATCACTTTCTCCGCTGGGGTTTCTCGATCAAGTTTTTCCAAAGTAAATATCTGTCCTCTCTCATTTATGTAAAATCTGTCTTTGGCAAAGTCATTTACAATATGGTAAGTAACGTGACCATAAATACCAGAATCCCCATCCGTAGTTTTCACCTCCATCACCAGGGTATGCAGGGGAGCGTTTTCAGCTAGTTCCACTTCATATTCGTTCTGAAGAAAAGCAGGACTGTGCAAATTGCCTCCAATTACAGTTACATGAACCTGGGTGGAACTTCTAAAAACTCCATCAGACACTGACAGGTTAAGACTGTAAAATGGCTTCAGGGCGTGCCGGCGCAGGTTTGAGAGGGTGATAATCCCTGTTGCACTGTCAATGACAAAATGTTTATGATCATTGCCAGACAGAATGGAATACTGCAACTTGTCTATGTCTGAACTGTCTGCATCATAGGCTTTTACACAGGTCACGAAATGCCCATGAGGGGCGTGCTCGCTAATTCTGGCTTCATAAATCTGTTGTTCAAAGAGTGGTGGATTATCATTGAGGTCGGTGACGTCCACCGTGACAATCACATCACTGCTCAGCGGGGGCATACCACCATCAACAGCCCTCACAAAAATCGTGTGCTGCCGGGACTGCTCGTAATCCAGGGTTCTGAGTAGTGAGATGAGGCCAGTGCTGCTGTCTACATGAAAATGATCATGACTCTTGCTGTGATTCTCAAACATCTGGTATGAGATTCCTCTATTTGGTTCTGAATCAGAATCAGTGGCTCTAACTTGAACAACAGATGTTCCAATTACAGATGCCTCAGACAGGGTCGCCGCATAAGACTGCTGAGCAAACACAGGAGGGTTATCATTGATGTCCTCTACTATGATGTCCACAAATACTTCAGCATGAGCGCCCGTCAAGGAGTCAGTTGCGCGTATGCTCAGCTTATATGCCGGGTGGGCCTCAAAGTCCAGAGGAGCTATGACATTGATAACTCCAGTATTGAAGTTAATAGTGAACTGGCTGAAAGGGTCTCCGTCTGTGATGCTGTAGAACACTTTCAGGCCTTCCGGGCTGTTAGCCTGCACGTGGACCACAGGGCTGTGCACCTGGATGTTCTCTGCAATCTCTGCACTGTAGAAAGGTTTTTCAAACACAGGCATGGCTTTATTCATGACAGTGATCGGAACGATAACTTCCGCTGAAAAGGCCGGGTTCCCTCCATCTTTTGCAACCACTGTAACAAGATACTCTTTATTTAAGGTGTCAAGCTCAAATTGCTTTTTCAGTGAAATTTCACCCAAGGGTCCAATTTGAAAGTGTTCATGATGTTCCTTGAGGTAGTAATGCACTTCCCCGTTTCTGCCACTGTCTCTGTCTACAGCAGTGACATAGCGAATGACATGGCCCACCTCAGTGTCCACTTTAACAACAGCGTAGTAGGGAAGGTTGACAAACACCGGCGCATTATCATTTTGGTCTTCTACAATGACCTTCACGACAACGTGGGCCACTGCGGAAGGCTTATGCTCCTCTGTCACTTCTACAACCACATCAAACGTCTCCTGCTGCTCACGATCGAAGGGCGTGCCAGTGGTTGACAGAACTCCTGAAGTGCGGCTTATTTTAAATCTGCGATCTGGGTTGAGGATGTGATAAAACAAAGGCTCATTGATTGGATTCCCAACAGCAGTAATGACAGCTAATGTTTTGGCCTCGGTGGAATTCTCTTTCACTACCGCAGAGTAGACATCCTGGGTAAACTTTAGGTGACTTTCTTTGCTTTCTTTCACATTAATTTTGACAGAGGTAAGGCCGGCAAATCTGCCATCGGAAGCTCTAACGGTTAGCTCGTAGCGGCTTCTTAACTGAGTTGTGTTTTGGACAGTGAGAGCACCAGTCTTGTAGTCCATAGAAAACTTCTCCCCGATGTTGCCTTCGGTGATGGAGTAAATCAACTGTGAGAATGCACTTGAATCAGCATCTGTAGCATTTACTGTGATGACTTTTACTCCTTTGTATGTTGGTAACAAAAGAGATGCTTCATATAATGGCTTGGCAAACACAGGAGGGCAGTCATTAATGTCAATTACATGTACTGTTACATTCGCTGCATACTCAGCAAATAAACGTGGGGTTCCCATGTCATGCACTTGGACGGTGAAGTGAAAAATACTTGTTTCTTCATAGTCCAGACTTAGTACTGTATGAATAGCACCAGTGCTAGAATCAATAGCAAAATATGTGTGTACAGATGGTTCAACAATGTGATATACAAGCAAAGCATTTGAGTCTTTATCAGCATCAGCTGCTCGAATCACCAGTGGGACATTCCTGTCTGTTAGGACCACGCTGTTAATTGAGGCTGATTCACTAATGAGTCCTGTATATTCTGCCTGCATAAAAACTGGCGCGTTGTCATTCTCATCCTGCAGGTGAACTAGAACCGTTGTATTAGTGGACAAACCAGCCATGTTAGTTCCTTGTATTATCAATGTGTAAATGGGCAAAGTTTCAAAGTCCAGGGCTTTCTGAGTGATGATAGTTCCAGAATGTGGATTAATATCAAAAGCATCACCTGTATTTCCATCTTTTATTTCATACACCACTGATGATTGACTATGGGCTGTAACCATCCCAACGAAACTCCCAATGCTGACAGTTTCACTAAGTTCAACAGAATATTCTTTTGATGTAAACTTCGGAGAGGCGTTGTCAGCAATTGTGACAAAGATACGCACAGAAGTTATTTCACTCATTGGTGGACTGCCCTTATCTGTAGCTTTTACCATTAAATCATACTCCGCTTGGTTACTTCGATCTAATTCTTTGGCAGTTTTAATAGAGCCCAAGACAGGATCGATCATAAAAGAATTTCCAATATTTCCTGGAAGGAGAGGAAAAAATACATGTTAGAGAAAAACACAAGGGGCAGTAGAAGTAGTAGTTAGAGAAACAGAAACAAAGTATCCTTAAAAATTATATTCTGAAATTAAGCAGAAACTCAGGGGATGTCAATGTTTGAATGGAACCTTCAACTTGTTTTATTTTTATCCACCTAAAACCAGGTATACTTTATAGAATTTTGTCCATAAATGATGAAAAACAAAAAAACAGAGGAAACAGCACTCTGCTCTTAGCAAAGCCAAAACTCCCTCTCTCGGCTGCACTGGGAATGTGTGGTGGAAAGACAAGGCTATCCTTCCACAAAGCAGTTGAGTGAGTCACTTTCCAGGAGTCCCTCAAAACACTTCTGGACCACATTTGTATTTTCAACGGTTATGACTTACAAACTCTTAAGATTTGTATTCATTACGAAAGATTTTGATTCAGTAAGAAATTGACATCAAGCTTCAAGAGACAATTGCCCATGGATAAATGTGTGTAACCCACCCCACTTTACAGGTTTTGAAGATTGCAACAACATTCCCTTCTTATCTTTTTCAGGTCAACTTATCCTCTAGGTCAGTGGTTTTCCCCTGGGGGGCAATTCTGCTCCCTAGGAGACATCTGGTAATGCCTGCAGACATTTTTGGTTGTCACTACTTGTCGGAAGAGGGTGCTCCTGGCGTCTCGTGGGTGGAGACCAGGGGTGTTGCTAAGCATCCTACAACACACAGGACAGCCCTGCACAACAAAAAATATCTGGTTCCAAATGTCAGCAGTGCTGAAGCTGAGAGGCTGCTCAAAGATAGAGTGTTTTACCTCCTTTTCTTTGGACCTTTTCAGGCTATACTGTATGTATCTTTAGCTGCAACCACAACTCCAGAATATTGTATAATTCTGTATCATCGACTGAATCTTCAAAGAAACAAGCAGTTCTCTACAGCCCTTTTGGATAAATCAGGGTGGCGTTGCAGGCTCTCAGGGTTAATCCATCCACAAGCCCATCCTTTTTCTGTTTCATGAACAAGCACCCAGAATTCACCATCCCTGTCATAGCACAGAATTTATTTTCCCCAAATGAACTATTACACTTACCCAAAACAAAGCTCACTTGCCACTTAACTGCTTTCTCAGATTCTTGCTCTAGGTTTGCCACGAGTGTGGCATTTCACAGACCAGAACTGCTCAGTGTGAGCTGCACACCAGGGATTCACCAAGCACTTCGTTCTCCACATCATTAACAGGAAACACTTCCTCTACAGTCTTCACTTCCTTCCTTTCACACATGTTCCAAAAATCCACGGCCATTTTTTAGAGACCAGATCCAGCCTGCTTTTCATTAAGTCTTACTGGCTCTGCATCCAAGCCCCAAGGCAGCGCCTCAGTCTGCAACAGGGTGGAGGCCCAGGATTTCTCTAGGCCCTGACGCTGAGCTGAACCCTGGCCGAGAACTGGGTCCTGCTGCCTCTGCCAGGCTTTTGAGACACTAATTTCCGGCCTGTCTGTACTTATGAGTCAGTGACCCCAGGTCCTTCCTGATCGCATTTTTGGCCGTCGTCAGAACGCCAAGATCCTTTTCTCATCCCACCTGTACATCACCCTCACTGTCTAAAATTGTGACTGACTGCCTGGCCTGACACAGGAGACTGGGGCAGCCATGGTGACTCTCTTCATCCCTGCCCCTCAGACTTCCCTATGTCTGTACTCACCAGCTGACCTACCATATTTTATATTCATTCTTCTATATCCACTTCTCTCTTATTTTGTACAAGATAATCTTATCTTGCCAATGAAGCTTCAAATATGCAAGGCCTCATGTGGAGGAACGAAGAGACTACCTGCTGTGGAGGAGGCTGGTGCTGCTAGAACACACTGCTTTCTGCAAAACTTGCTCCCTGCCCTCCAGCCAAGTGGGCATTCTCTTTGTCCTCAATCAGGAGAGCACACTCATCTCAGAGCCCCAGTGTCTGATGCATCCTCTCCTGGAAGAGTCTTCTCCCGCTACTCTTACTGTTCCTGTCTCATCGCCCTGTGTTTTCTTTACAGCATGGATTACAACCTTGCTCTTTATCGGCCATGCAAGATTCAGAAACATCCTTTATTATCTGGGGCATCATGACTCTGATGAACACAGCTTGGAGCATGTCACTGGTAACAAGGTTAAACAGGAACCCAGCTCGTGATGGGATACATGAATCCCACATACATATAGATTAAGGCAGAAATCATCAGATTTGCAGATGGGAAAGCAGCATCGTGCTTATGTGAAGAAACAATGAGGGCTGCTGAGTGGTAGAAAGTGCCCCTGCCTGGCCTAACAACAGGTACATTCACAGACACTGAGATGCACTGGTGCTGTTGAACGACTTCCTAAGGTGGCAGAAAAGGTCTGTACGAGGCTGGGGGCTTATTCACTGACTTTAGCTACAATAGGAGTGATTTTTAAACAACTTTAAATTGTTCCCTGTATGGGAACAGGGCAATTATCTAGACAAACAGGCTAATTTTTACTCTTAAGCTATTAAGTATATTACACAGAACTGTGAAGGGGAGTCTGTTTCTTCCCCTGTGGACACACGCTGGATGTTCAGCTGGGGCCCACTGACTGGCAGAGTGGCACCCTCCGTTGACTCTCAAGGCAATTATATTTAACTTAAGTTTGGGGAGGAAAACCAATTCTAATCAATAAGTATATTTATTTATGGAGTGTCTTCTATCCAGGTATTAAAATGGTTTAGAAGTAGTGCTCTAATAATATACTTTTTTAAAAAGATGTAAGAAGAAAACACACAGACCAGAGTATGGCACTGACATGTCTCCAGCATATAACTCAATGGTTACTGAAAATATCTCTTAATTCCTTTTTCCCTGAATACTCCTAATCAGACCAAACCTTTTACTCAATTAATTGCTGCTAATTAAACATGCAGTGTTACATACTGAATTTATAACTAGTCTTTTTGAACTTTAAATGTAATCTGACACAAATTAGAAGCAGATAATTATGAATAAACTTAAATGAAAGGCATTTGTATGAACATTTTATAGTTTGTACTATTCCAACAGATGTCCACCTCCATCTCCAACACATGCACACACCCCCTCCACAAAATTCTACTGCATTTTAATGGTAGTGGTCTCCTACAAAGTAACTGCTGAGCATAATTTTTATATTACCAAAACTATAAAAATAGCATCTTAAAAGTCCTAATTCTATGCCAGAATAGGCCATTGGTATTATCTATTCATGGAGGAGGGAGTTCCATTCTCCAAATACCAGATTCCTAATCCTGTCAGTCATTAGAAGCATTCAAAGAATGCACATGCTTCTACTCAGACACCAACAATCATATTTTAACCACCCAGTTGTTGACAATTATGTGAAAGCTAAGGGGAAGTTTAACATTTTCTCCTACATAAACCCAGTCAGTTTGTCTATGACAGAATTACTTTATTGAAGTACTCAGGCATGCACAAATGGAATGCACTGTTTTTCTAACTGCAAATTTCTCAACCAGTGGAAAAAAACTTCATCTTTACTCAAGGCACTAACTACACTACATTTTAACACTGCAATCATAGGCAGTGTATGAGATCTTATTTGTGGCTAATGAACTCGATTTGGTTGTTTTAAGGGAAACAAATGAAATTTCAAATATGTTAAATAAACATAGTTTAACCACCTAGAACACATCAGTAAGTTTTTTTAAATTACTCTCCATTTCCTCAAATTTTGATTACATGATCTATAGTTAATCTATACCTGTACCAATTCTAATGCCTAGGAGAGACAATTTCTAAATATGTAGAGCTACAGACTTAAAAAAAAAAAACAAGTTAAATGGAATATTTTAATTCTCTAAACTCATTATGAAGAAGACTGAAAGGGACTATATTCCTTGTACTAACAATGGCACTGAAGAAAACGGAAAACTGTAAACTGTCTTCTCAACATTTCATCACTTTCAGAGGATCTGGCATGAGCAGGAACATCCTAAAGCAATGTGACTTCTGACTGTACAGACTGTATGCTCTAAAGCAGAGCCCTGTTTCTATCGGGGTGGAACTTTTACAAGACACGCATTGTGGACCCAATGGCAACGCCTACCTACCATGCCCAGGAGGAACACTCCCAACATGGCACCTGGCACATAAAGTGAGCTTCACCAGCCCACAGAATGAATGAATGAATGAATGAGGGACCAACATGGCACCTGGCACATAAAGCGAGCTTCATCAGCCCACAGAATGAATGAATGAAGGAATGAGGGACCAACATGGCACCTGGCACATAAAGTGAGCTTCATCAGCCTACAGAATGAATGAATGAATGAGTGAGGGACCAACATGGCACCTGGCACATAAAGCGAGCTTCATCAGCCCACAGAATGAATGAATGAAGGAATGAGGGACCAACATGGCACCTGGCACATAAAGCAAGCTTCATCAGCCTACAGAATGAATGAATGAATGAGTGAGGGACCAACATGGCACCTGGCACATAAAGCAAGCTTCATCAGCCCACAGAATGAATGAATGAATGAATGAGGGAATGGCAGTGGAAAACAGACCAAAAACATCCTGCTATGCCAGGACTGCTTCCTGGTGGTCCCCCTTGTTATCCCGACTCTGGATCTCTTGGCCTCTGGGTCCCAGAACCGTCCAGGCCCACAGCTCCAGCTGTTTTTTTTTCTGCCCTTGCTGCCTCAAGCCCCACCCCAGCAGGCCCCAGCTCTGGGGTCTAGTCCTCAACCCAATTCCATGAGGGAAATTCACCTGTTAAAGGCAAGTGGCAAAAATCCAGGTAAATGTGGAAGGGGTGGGAGGGGCACGGCACCTCTTTCTGAGGTTTCAGCCAATTACAATGAGATGAGTCAACACTGTTAGGGAGCTTCCTGCTCTGCTCAAGAGAAAATACTCTCTGACAAAAAAAGTGAAACGTTAAATTACTAGGCAAGCATCTTCCTAAGTGTGTTTAATTTAACCAATGTTACAGAAGAAAGTGTGGTTAAAATAATTTCAGAAATACTGAATTGGTCAAATAAAGTTTCCTCTACTACGGGGCTTCTCAGAGCCTTGAACTGGGCTAATATTGTGACTCCCCCAGAACTTCCCCCAAACTCTCTGATGGGCTAAAAGTTTCAAAAAAAAAAAATTCCTCTGTCTCCTAACATGTAAAATTGTATCTAGAGATCAATTTAAGCCATTTTTGCAGATACACAGAAATGCTTCAATACCCAGAACTGATTTTGGAAAAGTAGAAACAGACTTTTAACAATTGCAAATTTAAAATGCCACTGAATGCTCCAAAAGTACCTGACTCGATCGAGTACAGCACTTCAGCATTTTTCCCTTTGTCCTTGTCCAGAGCCGTCACCTGCAACACAACTGAGCCAACGGCTGCCGATTCATAAACCCGCCCTTTGTAGGAGGAAGCGGTGAACCACGGGGCGTGGTCATTCGTGTCGCTGACATTGACCACAATCCTTGCAAAGTTGCGTTTTACAGGCACATCTTGATCTCGTACCTAAAAGAATTGACACATTATCAATACCATTGGTGCTTTCCTTATAACTAATTAAAAATCACACTCGAACACACAAAGGCCTCAAGACCAAATGGTGGGAGGAGAGCAGGCAGAGCGCCTACCATGACCGTGAGGGTGTGCTGGTGAACGGCTTCGTGATCCAGTTTCCCAGAAGTATAGAGAGAGCCGGTTGCAGGATCAAGACGAAATTTCTTGAGACTCAATGGATCTCTACTGCTCTGCAGAGTGTAGATTAGTTTGTTTTTCTCATCCTGATCCACGGCACTGATTTGCAAAATTTCTGTTTCTGGCGCTGTATCTTCAGGAATAATAACTTCATACTTTGATGTAGAAAACTGAGGACGATGGTCATTTGTGTCTATTACTTTGATGAATACCTGTAATGGATAACAAAATGACTCATACAATATTTCCAATTATGATGTTTTGATACTTAAAGAACCATGAACGAAAGTCATGTATATTGAAATGATACTGTGGCAAAATAAAATACAAATATGAGAAAGGCAACAAAAACCTAGAATCATACATTTCTTAAAACATTTCTCATTGGTATATTACTTATCTAAATATGAGTAAGATAATGATGACCTTTCTGCATTCTTATAACTAACTCTGGGACAAAATATGTGTGATTTTCACACTTGCCACGTCTTTACGTGGGCTTAACTTCTCTTATGCCTCCACAGAGAAGGTATCTGTGGGTCACTCATGTACGGATAACAATTTACCAGGATTTATAGAAGACTAATTTCTTAAATCAGATTTGTATCTGCAACTACCAACCCACTGAGGTAAGACAGATGATTACACTATCCAAATTTCTCATTCTCATCTTTGACATCCCAAGCCCCTGATCATAGGTTTTTTTAATATGTAAAAAGAAAAAATAAGAAATGTGTTTAGAAATCACTGTATTTCTGTGATCATAAACCTACATCTATGTAGTAAATACGTTTACTCCCTAAAACCAATTTAGTCAATAGATTGAAAAACTAAACTCTCTTAACTATGTCTACATAAAGTAAAAACCTTTAGAGGAAAAAAAGCAAATGTTAAGAAACTTGGTACTAAGCTAAATTAGAAACAAACAAAACTTTGACAGTAAGAGGATTAATTTCCATAATGAAAAGACCTATGGATTTGGCACAGCGGAAATCACTGCCAATTATAAAACATGCTTTAGAGTTTAAGAAGAAGAAAACTGCGCTTCGTGGGGGCATACGGAACAAAGGGATCTGCTGGTCCAAGCAGCACAGGGGGCCAGGGTCCCAGGCAGAGCGGTCAGCTACATGGTGCAGGCCATGAACAGAGGCCTTCCGTGAGGGCTACATCAGTGTTCTCACAGAAGACCAAGATATCAAGGATGTTTTAGTTAAATAAAACGTAACATTACATTTTGTATGAATTCTAGATGCATCCACCAAACCATGGAAAGGCTGCATGTGAAAGCTATGTAAACCTTTAAAACAACAGATGCCTCACTTTTACAGGTCAATGATGATCCAGAAGGGATGGCTATAAAGGCAATTACCATAGATTAGATTATATATTCATTTCCACTATAAATTTAAAAATTACTTTTCCCATGTAGTGGGTACTGAGCAGAGAAGTTTAATCCTGCTCCAAGCTCAACCATCATTAAGTAGAAAGAACTGGAAGTCAAAGCAATTCAATTGAAACACACTGATTGTGCGTTTCCATGCCCAATGCTTGCCTGGGTGTGAAATCAGCGTGCAATAGTCTCTGCCCTCATAGAGCTACCAGGCTCACCAGGCAATGTTCTGCACGTGCACAGCCTAACCATGTCTCATATATTATCATGTAAAGTTTTTAAGAGTCCAGAGACTGGCTGAGATATTCAGAAAGCTCTTAAGAAGGAGATAATGCTTTCTTGGGTCCATTTTTGGTTGGCAGGTGAGTAAGTATGAGGAAGGGCTGCGTCAAAGACATGAAGGCAAGCAGTGGGACGGAACATCCTGCCTTTCAGAGGCTGGAGAGGACTTGGAACTCAGGGGTGATACAGTAAAGGAGCAAGAAGAAGGCAGAGTCAAATACGCAGAGCCTCGACTCCAGAACTGATGTGGGAAGACTACACAGCTCCTTTTGGTCAGAAGAAACTCGCTTCCAACATGAGTGGCAGGGATGAAGAATGGCGACTGGAAGGTGAACTGAGTGTCGGTGGGACAAGAGCCCAAACCAGTGCTGATGTGCAACAAGACTATGGCTTTCTGCGTGCTTACTGGGTGACAGGCTCTCAGAACGTGAAGAACAAGCACCCTGCAGGTCACCTCATCAACCTTCCTAAGACCTCCAAAAGGACGATTATCACCACCCCCACTTTGCAGATGAGAACATGGACACACAGAGAGTTACAGATATTTGCCCATGGAAAGGAGTACAAGAGGTGGAGCCGGGATTCAAACCAAGCGATCTGCTCCAGAGGCCACGATGCTGATGCTCGAGAGAAAGTGAAAGAAGATATGAAAGCAAAGTTGTTTGAATGAAAGAAAAAAAAGGTAACAGGATTTGGTAAGTTACCTGGAGATACAAGATAAAGCCAAGTGACTGGAATCAACGGCGGTCAGCATCCTAAGCCACACACGCAGGACAGGAAAGCCGGAGAAGAGCTGTTTCCACAGGGCACTGGCAGTTCTCCCACTGTCCTGCCGCCTACCTCTGCTGGAGGCTGCCCGCTTGACTCACCAATGGCTCACCTAAACCTTCTCAAATCGGCATCTGCTGCCCCTGACCTGGATACTCAATGGCTGCTCTGTTGACTTCTGAGTGTTACTTCCAAGCCCCAATCCATCCCCGCCGTATCCTAGTGTCTCACCTCCCAGCTGACCCCTCTGCTCTTCAATCCATCCCCGCAGTATCCTAGTGTCTCATCTCCCAGCTGATCCCTCTGATCTTCAATCCATCCCCGCGGTATCCTAGTGTCTCGCCTCCCAGCTGATTCCTGTGCTCTTCAATCCATCCCCGCAGTATCCTAGTGTCTCATCTCCCAGCTGACCCCTCTGCTCTTCAATCCATCCCCGGGGTATCCTAGTGTCTCACCTCCCAGCTGACCCCTCTGCTCTTCAATCCATCCCCGCGGTATCCTAGTGTCTCACTGCCCAGCTGACTCCTCTGCTCTTCAATCCATCCCCGCGGTATCCTAGTGTCTCGCCGCCCAGCTGATCCCTCTGCTCTTCAATCAATCCCTACGGTATCCTAGTGTCTCACCATCCAGGTGACTCCTCTGCTCTTCAATCCATCCCTGTGGTATTGTAGTGTCTCGCCTCCCAGCTGACTCCTGTGCTCTTCAATCAATCCCCGCGGTATCCTAGTGTCTCACTGCCCAGCTGATCCCTCTGCTCTTCAATCCATCCCTGCAGTATCCTAGTGTCTCACCTCCCAGCTGACTCCTGTGCTCTTCAACCCATTCTTGCGGTATCCTAGTCTCTCGCCGCCCAGCTGACTCCTCTGCTCTTCAATGCATCCCCGCGGTATCCTAGTGTCTCACCGGTGGTCCAGCTGACTCCTCTGCTCTTCAATCCATCCCCGCGGTATCCTAGTGTCTTGCTGCCCAGCTGATCCCTCTGCTCTTCAATCCATCCCCGCTGTATCCTGGTGCCTCTCACTGTCCAGCTGATTCCTGTGCTCTTCTCCAGGTGGCAGCTGCTGCACCCCCCACCCGCCCCCACCCAAATTCATATTTCCAGGTTCTCAGCCAAAGAGGAAAAATAATCTAAACACAAATCATTCCCTTTGTCCCACACCTTAACAGGTCAACCTGGGCTCACTGTTCTCTTATAGTCCGACTGCCTTTCTCTGCCAGCGATTAGGATAGCATCTACAGCCTATGACAATGGCCCAAAATAAGTTACAGAAGTATAAAGGAAGCAATGAAATTTAAGATATTTTGTGTTTCCAAGAAAGAAAACTAGAATACATTTCCTGGGTTTTATAGGGATTTTAGTTGATGCACATGATATTTCATGCTAAACTTTTAACTGCACTAATTAAAAATATAATTATTGGGAAAGAGGTGCACTGTTAATTATTCATAGATGTATGGTCTTTAGTAATGAGAATGCTTGGCAAAGAGGGACAGCTCCACTGTTTATGAAGCTCCTTTTGTTAGATTTCTGGGTAGTCGATTCTGTGAATTGGTCTACAGTTATACCCCTTAAATCCCTCTCTCAGAATTATCCTATTAGATTTATTACAATTTATGATGTTTTTATTCTCATTTTTGTGCTCTAAAATTTTACAAGGGCTTATGTTTAAAGAGAGAAAATCAATAGATTTTGCTTGTCTCTAGAATGAGAACAGCTACCAAGTAAATTGAAATTTTAACACCATACTAGAACTTTTACAAGACAATCTCAAAATGACCCCAAAAGCATACAACATACATGTATCAATTTTATATACACTAAAAATCACAAGCATTTGGAGAAAGAAATATTTTTGTAAATGGCTTTAAATTATCTACCCATTTATTAATCGAAAAGACATCACAGACTATAATTTCTATCTTTTAATGCAGCTAAATGAGTTAGCAGATGATCTGTCTGGCTTAGTACTTAAAACAGTATAATCTAACGCTAGAAAATTTCAAACTCAGATGCACCTTGTTCTCTGACATTTAACTTCTTTCTTTTTCATTTAGGCCACAGTAGGTTATAAACAAGCCTTTAGCTTCTGCCATCCCAGTGTAAGCTCCAAGAGGGCAAGATTGTTGCCTCTTCTGTTTCCTACTATTCACCTTCCAGAATGGTGCCTGGCATGTAACAAGTGTTCAACAAATACTTGGTAAATAAATGAGAATGACACTCTGCTTGCTCCTGAAACCTCAGGATGATTCTTCTATCTAGGAATAGTCCTTCTGTACACTCCAAACGGCCCACATTGAGAACCAAAGAAAAGTAATAAGAAAGAACAGAATTTAAATTTCACTTACAGGATTTTAACACTTAAGTTTGAAATCCCCATAATCTGGCCATCTCAATTACCAGATAGGAACAAATAAAGGTGATAAAGGAATTATTAGAACAATTTTATTAGTTATTTTATATAGCCAGGAGGAATCCAAAAAAAGTGATTTAGAAGATTAATCACTTTAACCAGTTTTACTGAAAATGATTTAAACAATTCATTCTCAACAGTGATGTACTTTATGTTAATATAGTTTAAAATGAGTATAAAATTCGAAGATTTTGATGGTATAACGTTGGTTTGGTTTGGTTTTTGAAGTCTTCTCTCAAAATTCTCAAAACTGCTTAATTATATGCAAAACCTAAATTGGGATATGGAATTAATTTTCTTTCCCTAAATAAAAATTCTTAGTGTGCATGTGTGTAAACTTCTGATTTTAGACCCTCACAGGGCAGAATCCACCGCTCATATTGCCTGTGGACCCCCAAGTCAGAACGTTATCTCCATCCTCCTCTGACAAGTGCGTCATTAGTAATTCACATACCTGAGTGAGGATAGTGGTGGTTCCATCTGTAGCCTCGACTGTGAGGTTGTAGTTTGACTTCTGTTCTGCATCAAGAGGTTTGGCAACAATGATGGTTCCAGTTCCCTTGTCCACATCGAAGTGACTGTCGTAGTTGCCACCTAAATTGGGGGAAAAAAAGTAAAAACAGGTCACAGGATAACACTCTGTAGTTTATTTTGTGGCTTTCTCATACTTAATGGCACTGAAAAAACTTCTAATATACTAGCAAAGAGCTTCCAAGGAGGAGCATTTTGAAAGAAAAGAGTAGCCAATTAGAAAGACAATGCTTGTTAAGGCAAAGTGAACCCTAATTGTCCAGGAAGCAACTAACTGAAAGAAAGCAAGAAAGCAACTCTGAAAACAAAGACATTGCTAATATTGCCAATGAGTTACTTTCAATTTGCTTTTTCAGGGGTTCTGAATTCCTCTTCAATTTGTATCTCAGTAGATACCATCACTGGGCCATTTAAAAGTTTACTTACTAACAAAACTTTGATACTTTGAGCAAATTGACCTAATAAAATAGCTATTAAAATCAATGTTAACTCTAAAAAAAATAGCGATCGTTAACTTTAATTAGTCCTGGCTACTATAAACTATTTGAAAAGAATTTTTTTTCTCATTTTTGACAAACACAAAGCCTAATGAAACAAAAGTTTCTATCCTACTAATATTATCCAAATATTTTTGATAAAACTCTCTTTTCAAATCCACTGACCTAGATATAAAATGAAATGGGATGAAAATAGAAGTTTAATGTCATGATGAAATTCTACTACTAAATCTAACCGAGAAACAAAACAACACACACGACGTCTTAAGAGAAACCTAAAACCACGGAGCTAGGTGAGCATTACGTGGCAACATGCTGGCGAGTGGGATGGGTGACCATGCGCACACTATGAAAAAAAAAAACAGCTATGGAAGATAGTCACTGGAAATAAAAAAGTAAAAAAAAAAACAAAACAAGGCTTTTATTTTAGATCTCATAATCTGAGGCAAATTATGTGATCTCAGCAGATACCTTCTGCTGTACAGTTCGGGTCACAAGTCATCTGAAAGATGTAAAAAACTTCTCTAGCAAGCGTGTCTCCTGGCACAGCCAAAAAGAAGCAAGCGTGCATGGAAAGCAAGCACAGAATAAAAGCAATCAATCAAACCAGGTCCAAGCACAGCAAGGTTACACAGCGAGGTCAGGTACTGCACAGCAGCAGCCTGTTGATCTGGAAATGTGATAAAAGTTAACAGAAAGCAAACAAATGGTTTTGAGCATTGTTAACTATGAAAATAGTCTCTTTTCCCCCTTCCCTTGAAAGTATGCTGTAAGGGTTTCACAGGTGCTGATGACATCAATTTCACACAATCACCAAATTGGTAAAACAGCCAAAGCATTTAGCATGAAAGTTCCAAAGGTAAGGCCTGGCCTGGCCTGACATGCCCAGTGGTCTGGGTTCATCAGCTGCAAGGTAAGGCCTGGCCTGACACACCCAGTGGTCTGGGTCCATCAGCTGCAACTTTTGGGGGCTTCAGGGTAACATGACTAAGGGGCAGAAGAGGAAAAATGGACATAAAGTCCCCCCCAGAGAGATGAATTGCAACAGAGACTCTTGTTCTTAAATACCCTTGTAACTAAAATGTGAGGAAACAATAACAAAAAAAATCTAAGATGCAAACTCTAATGTGAACTTTAAAAAATATGTTGAATAGGGTATTACATTCAATGTCTTATCTAAACTACATGACAAATAATAAGAAGAAATGGCTTTAGCCAAGTAAACTTTATTGGAGGATGAAATAATCTAATGAATCCTCCTACCTGTTGAAAATGAGGTAATATAAAACTAAAAACCCATAGCTGGTATCGTAACATTGTACCATAAGCTGGTACCATAAGCTGGTATGAATCAAAATTTGTAAGCTTATTCCCTATTACATATTGACATGTGACAGTCACACAGGCATAGTTACTTTAAATGTTCCAATCATATTCACTAAAAATAACAATGTGCCATAGGTTATGTATCAATAAATAAACAGTAAGAAGCTGCGCTTCTGGACCAAAACATTCAAGGCTTTTGTCTGTAACTCTCTGACGAACTTTTACAAAATTTTATTTTTATATCAATAACTTGGTAGAATAGAGCACCTATTTTAAACAAGTTTAATATATGCTATATATTGTGAAAAATTTTGCAATCAAAATATTATAGTTTAAAGCAAATTCTCCACCTGTCGATCTTATTCCCAATTTTAAATCCTGACTTGTGCCCAAAACTCATCAAACCGTATGCAGGTTCTCCTCAGTGTAACCCATACGGACAATGAAAACGAGGGGGAATGCTTACCAGTGATGTCAAACCAAAGGGGTATGCCAGGAGGCTCCACAGATATTACTCCAATCATGTGAGCAACGGGGTCACTTTCCATCACAGTAAAGGTAAAAAATGATTCTTCAAATGAAATGGGCTCCGGGGACGGTTTGGGCTTGGAGATCCATTCAATATGGAGTCTGGTGGTTGATGACTTTTGAGGGCGACCATTGTCAACTGCCTTAATCTACAACATTTGGGCAGAGGGGATTAAAAACGGCAAATCAGGAGTTACAACCCAGAAATGAATGAAGCACAGACTGGTTTGGTCTTAAACTGAGCCAATTTCAAACATTTCACATTTGTACACTGTGTATTGAATGCCTGATAGAAGAACAATGATTTCATGACCACATTCAACATAAACAATAAGCACCCTGATTCTCAAACGTTACCCGGCATTGCCTAATGGGGCCATCAGGTCACAAACACTTCAGCTGTTTACAAAACAGAAATAAAGTTACTAAAGAAAAAATACAAAATAAGGTTTATAGTCACAACATATGAAAAATTACAGTACTACAATCTTAACTCACTGAAAGAATATCATATTCTCCAGCTGCTGAAAACCTCTTGGACGAAACCACTCCAGTTTTCGGTTCGATGAAAAATTTGCCATGCTCATTCCCGTCTTCGATGCTGTAGGAGATTTCTGCATTGGGGCCCTCATCCTTGTCGGTGGCTATAACGCGATAGAGCGGCTCCCGTCTGGCATTTCTTTCTCGGTCTGGCTTTTCCCGCTCAGGCAGTCTGATTTTGTAGAACTTTTGCAGAAACTGAGGTTTGTTGTCATTTTCATCAAGGATTTTCACAATGACTCTTGCAATGGTTGATTTGGGGGGACTACCATTGTCTGTCACAGTAACCTGTTTTTTTAAAGTTAACAGATTAACATGTTAAGATATACTATATAAAAAGTGAGTATCTTCTTCCTCATGCTACTCCGCATGTGTGTAAAGCTCTACATTTTGCAGGGCACGATGACACATACACAGCAGCTCTTCATTCCAACAACAGGGCTGTAAGGAGGTGAGGCAGCACCTCCCATCTCTACAGGGAGAGAGTCAGGGGGCCAGGCATGGCTAAGAAAGAAACAGCTGCACCCCTGCGCGCCTTCCTGACCATGCAGGCTCTCTTCTCGCATTAGTTTAAGTGGAAAGTGAACCTCACCCAAATGTTAAGCTACCAAAAACTTAATACCTTTAGGCCATGGAAGAGATCCGTGAAGATTCTGCTTTACACATTTAAAGAGTCTTCTTAAAAACAACACACTCTACATACTTAAAAACAAAATTTCCATATATCATGTTAAAAATGTTAAACTTCATCAGTAAAATATGCTAAATTGTCATTTTAAAGTATGTGTTAAATAAATAGTACACCTTTTAATACCAGTAATCACCATTTTATTTTGGCTGTTTTCCTCTACAGATGTTTTATAGGAGTGGACCTAAACATTTAAATTTAAGACCAACTCATTAAATAAGATTTTCGGTAAAATAAATTTCATTTTAAGTAAACTATCCATATATTCTTATATTCTATTTAGGAAAAAATATCAGAGTCTTGAGGACTGCACTGATGACTGTTTCTATATCCCTAAGAGACCATTTCACCCTTAAATCAAATGTTCACGTTTACATCAATGGGCACATTAAATATAACGACATTAGTAATGCTTATTCTCCCCCATCCACACCCCTACCTTCTTCCCAATGAATTACCACTAAAAACAGTTGAGGAGACTGAAGTCTGGCAGTTGTAAACCCTGTTTATTAAAGTATGACTATGTCCCGATGGTGCTTGTCAAAAGTATTTAAGTAGTTGCTTTATATTATTTACCTTCCTAAGCTTTTTCAAAATAAAACATTACTATTTTAATTTTAAACTCTCGAAACATTTCCTTTTCATCAGTTTGCATATGAGCTTTAGGAAAACAAGAAAGAGAAATACAAGCAAGCACTATGTTTTTTAGTATTCATCACCAAATTGTTCCTAACTTTGGGTTCAAGAACCAGTAGCTAGTCACAGCTTTCAACATGTAATGGAGACAAACTATCTTTAAGACAGCCAAATCAATGCCAGCACTGGCTCTCAAATATACCACCCCAAAAGGACCCTACTGAAAAATACACTAATTATGTATGTTGAAGGGAAAATTTATTTCCCATCCATGTCCAAATATGACTTTCAAAGTGCTACATATCTGGTATCTGCTTCCACCTAGCCTTTGATATTCACGGAGAAAAGAGGACTCTGGAGTGACGTATGCAATTAATGTGAAATTTGAAAGGACTGGAGCAAAATGTCAGTGTAACTACTGCTCTCCTATCTTCCCATCTGTTTATCTTTGTCAGTGACTGCATTTGCCCCTTCTGTCAATCCTTGCAGTGACAGAATGAAAATTCAAAACTTTGCTCTATCATAAAGAAAATGAATTCAAGGGAACTTTACACCCTATGAACTAAAAACTCAGATGTAATACATGAAGCAACTCCTAATGGGGAAAGCACTGTGGCTGTGAAACCACCTTTTCCAGAGGGTATTCCCAGTTCCCAATGCACACACACACACACACACACACACACAGACACACACACTGCACAACTATAAAAACTAAGTATTTACTGATGACGTTAAGAAAATTTGACCAAGGATAAAATGAAATTAAGCAGGCAGCATTATAAACAGCACTATTAAAAGAAATTTTCAAAAGTTACAGTTTAGAATTTTGTCACTTATACTGTTAGAGTGGAAGAAGACCACTGATAACTCAATTAAACAAAGGCAGGTGGCCTTTTCCAAGGCTGGCTCTGATAATGAACACCAGTCTTCCACACGGGACAGAGAGATGTCTCTACGCCCCTCTCTGTGGTCTGCCTGTCTCTCGGCCGCTTCCTGACGACACGGCCCAGAGATCTCATCAACCCGATGTCCATGTTACGCTCCACCTTCCCTCTCCAAATTACTCGCGGTCTTTTTCTGCAATGTATTTACTATTAGCCAAAAACCAGGTGACCAATACATGATAACAAGCTGTGGGTTTCCTAAGGACTAAAAGGCATTGTAAATTATCCATGAGAATGAGAAGCCTTATTAGAACTTTCTAGAAGAGCACACCTGAGACTTCAATCTACTTTTACTTTTGAGGTATTTAAGAAGCACAAACTAAGCAATCCATAGTTTAAAATGCAAAAATAATGCAATTGTTTAAGAGCAAAAAAATGAATCTGGAAACAAATTACCTCTAGTTAAAAAGGTTGAAACAGATCTATGAATACCGACATAAATATATCTCAAAAACATAATAGTAAGGGGAAAAAAAGATGTATACAGAAAAATATCACTTATGTAAATGCAAATGAATTCCACGTGACACTGTTTATAGATCTGTTTGCCCCCTGTGTGTGCGCAAGCATAAAATACAAAGATCTGAATCCGGCCCATGACAGTGGCCACGTATTCTGCGAATTGTATTGAGGGATAAAGGGCACAAGAGCCATATTCATTAACAATTTCCTTATATTCCTTTTTCCTAACAACCAGTAAATAATATTAATACAACAAAATATTAATAGCTAAGAATACTGGTTAATGGGAACAAGATTGTTCTTTCCCATGATACTTATAACTACGAATCTTTAAGTATTAAAGATAAAAAAAAACTTACCTCTAATATGTGTTCATCTTGCTGTTCTCGGTCTAGCTTCCTTGACGTAGTTGTGATGAGACCTGTAAAATGATAACAGTTCATTAATCCTCACAAAATAAGGTCAATTACAAAATACTGCAATTAAAATCACACTCTTGGCCAGGTGCGGTAGCTCATGCCTGTAATCCCAGCACTTTGGGAGGCCCAGGGGGGTGGATTACTTGAGGTCAGGAGTTGGAGGCCAGCCTGGCCAACATGATGAAACCCTGTATCTACAAAAAGTTAGCCAGGCATGGTGGCGCGTGACTGTAATCCCAGCTAATTGGGAGGCTGAGGCAGGAGAATTGCTTGAACCTGGGAGGTGGAGGTTGCAGAGATCATACCAATGCTCTCCAGCCTGGGCAACAAAGTGAGACTCCATCTCAAAAATAAAATAAAAAACAAAACCATACTCTTGTAAAAGTCTGAGCAAATTTCTTCTCAAGAAAAAAAGAAGAAACAAATTTCTTACTAAAGAAATTTAATTTCCAGGTACGGTTATTTTGTCTACAAACAACAACATACTTTATACTTTCTCACTTTAATGACTCATATTAAATAAATGACAAATAGTAAGAAAGTGGAAAAACTCAAATCAGTTACATTTTCTATTTGTTAGTGGTTTCAATATACATTTTGTCAGAAAAGATTTTTTAAAAGTGAGATGAAGTTATCCAGGATTTCAATCTCATCCATCTCCTTTAACTGCTCAAGAGATAACTGAGAGTTGACAGAAATAACTTCTATAACTATATTAATAAGGACTATTGAAAATAAAACGTTAACTCTAATTTATTACCTTTGAATTATCCACTCTCATAAATAAAGAACTGTTATAAAAAGTAATGTAATTTTCCAGGTAATCTTGCTCATTTAATTTCCCATAAAAGAAAATTAATGATTCTCAAATTCTGTATTCTAGAAAACAAATTTCCTATCAGACTAGAATATCTATGAGTTTTGACCTCTCTTGAGAACTTTAATAACTGCTCAACTGTCTGCATATTTTGGAACTAGAAGGCAATTACAATTTATAAAATGTATTCTTATGCTTCACCAAAACCACAAACAAAATTCCCCTAAGCACTAAAATGTTGTCCCCAATCTGTGTTGATGGTGAACAGGTGCATCCAGGATGATCTGCACCTCCGACCTTAAAATCAGGTGCAGCCTGTGTGGCAGGACAATCACCAGGGCTGAACGTTCTCCTCCCAGCGCTGCGGCTTTTTTCCCATATGGAAATACCTTAAATAATTCACATTTAAGAATAGACTTTATTAATCTAATTTATTTTCTCCCATAATCTTAACTAATTTCACAGAACTATCACTTAAGGGATATTCAAAATGTTTCTCTGCAGCAATAAGTGAAAGGCTTGTGTTTTCACTTAATTCAAAGGTTTTTTTCCTTAAGTAGTTACTAAGAATCTAAATCAACATTATTTTCCTCACAATTTAATGAAACAGTGTTCTCTTTTTAACAAGGACAACAGAAGGCTATATCATACCTCCACACTGGGGTTTTCCCAGATCATAGGTATAGATTAAAAGGTGCTAAAGGGAAATGCTTCACAGTGCTTAAGGGTGTAAAAATGACGCTTAAATATGGCATAGGCTTAATTTTCATTAGTCAAAAACCTTTTAAGTTAATCTCTTTTTTTCCCCTATCAAAAATGTACCACCCTCTCCTAACTGTGGTTGTAAATAGTTCAGGAACGACAAGGAGCCCCTTGATTAGTCCCACATCTAATTATTGTAATGTGTCCACCAAGAAGTTGTGATTGATGGTAACATCACGTGGAATAGCAGCTTGACACGTTCCCAGGAAAATAGTATTCTTCTGCAGAGCACTTAATCACTCACCAACAGCACTGCGCAAATACTTATGAGCAAATGCAACTCCCCACTTCACGATATACTTAGAGCACACAAGAAGGCTAAGGAAAGCTGTACCTGTGTCCATACTACCAATTCCACATAAAAAGGCTGGGCGCGGTGGCTCACACCTGTAATCCCAGCACTTTGGGAGGCTGAGGCAGGCGGATCACCTGAGCTCAGAAGTTCGAGACCAGCCTGGCCAACATGGCGAAACCCTGTCTCTACTAAAAATACAAAAAGTTAGCTGACATGGTGGCACACGCCTGTAATCCCAGCTACTCAGGAGGCTGTGGCAGAAGAAAAGCTTGAACCTGGGAAGAGGAGGCCACAGTAAGCCGAGATTGCGCCACAGCACTCCAGCCTGGGTGACAGAGCAAAACTCTGTCTTAGAAAAAAAAAAAAAAATCCACATAAAGCCAAAAGGCTGCCTGACCACCTCCTTCCTGGGTCCGAAATTATTTGCACGTTCTATACTCCTCAAATTAATTGTCCTCCGTTAACTCAGATGGAGCTTTAATTTCACCCCAATGCAATGAATGGTAATATTAGCCCCTTTCTTTCCACTTCAGCCTGAGTCACTGCCTCACCCTTCAGTTTAAACTGAAGCAGGTTTAAACTTTTAAACTCACTGCGGGGCCTGGCGTGGGTTCCTGCTGCTGCATTCTCCAAGTTCTAATATTTCTTCTATCGTAATATTACTCCACAGTATTAAAGCCCCTCATTTAAAAATCAGTCTTCTTTTCTGTACTGGAAAACTCACGAGGACAGTGGCTGTCTTTCTTGCATAGCTGGCTCACATAGCTATCTCTCCGTCATCCTCAAGAAACACTTAAACGTGTGAACATGTGAATTTCTTAAAACTATGAATGAGCAGAATTAAAAATATGTGCTAGAGTGAGAGAGATAAACTACTGTAAACCTGAAAATGATACAAATCCACAGCCCATAAGTGAGCCAACAGAGAACGCATTAGTACATATTTATAGGCAGGGTGTGCCAGGTGCTGCGATGGGTGGCTAGGTGCTGGCGGCACCCTGCGGGTGTGCCAGGTGCTGCGATGGGTGGCCAGGTGCTGGCGGCACACAGACCCGAGGTGCAGGGAAGAAGCTGTGGGCATACAGACAGGTGTGACTCAGACCACACCCACAGAAGTGATGAGCATAATACTACAGAGAACAGTGGGCCTATAAAAAAGGTAAAGAAAATAGCGGGCCGATCTTCAACCTAGGAAGCAATCTGCTGGAAGAGAAGCTTCGTGTCCCAGAAGCCAAAGGCAGACAATTTTAAGGAGGACGTACTTTGGAGAAGCCTGGAAGAAAACAGAAAGTGAGGCAGGAAGTAGACCAGGAGAAGTATTACTTTTACGAAGACGAGATTGTCTCACATGTACCTGTAAACTAGAGAGAAGATGAAGATGTAGACTTCCACTAACAAATACAGTCACCACTAGCCTCCGGAGACCAGTGGAATTTAAATTAATTAAAATTCAGTAAAGTTTACACTTGAGTTTCTCAATCACACTAAGCCAAATTTCCAGGGTACAGCAGCCCCCAGGAGCCGGTGACGACAGCATGGAGCAAGGCAGATGCAGAACGTGCTCCCCACGGCAGGAAGCTCTGCTGGACGGCACCGGTCTACACAGGAGGCATAATTCACAAATCAAGATCCTGCAAGAAACCCTGCAAGGTGGGTTTACTTTTCTGCGGAGAACACGTAAGATATTTCAGACTGACAAAAACAAACAAATAACAACAACAACAACAAACTTTCTTTCTAAATTCACAACACTTAGCAAAAAGAATCTTAGCAAGGCTGCCGTAGTGCTTTTCCCTAATGCCATCTCCAGAGAGAGGCCGTGCATGAGTGTCCTATGGGGGTGGCACCAGGTGATGCACCCCCTCTGCGAAAAATTACAGTAAAATTAGGGCTTCCTGTGGGATTTTCATACAAAATGAAAACAATTTCCTAATGATGTAATTTAATACTAGGCATTCTGGGTGTCTTTTCGAGGTGCGCTTTACCTTACAGCAATCAACCACAGAGTGCCTAACCCCCCGGGGAATGCTACCCGAACCCCCTGCACTCTGGCCATACAAAACAATCTACCGAATGTGTTCTGTGTTCACACTCATTCACGCCTCTGTGAGCATCACTCCCGCTCATCATCCCCCCCCACCCCCGCCCACTTGAAACATCTACTTCAAACATAATTCTAAAGTACAACTGCTCCATATACCCACTACATGTTATTAACCTAGTAGGTAGTAAGTGTCCTAGTAAGTATATCCACTTCTTTCATTTTCGACATCTGTGCTCATCTGCAATATTTTTTGCCAAATCCCAGAAAGATATATACTTAAAGGAAACTGTACAGAACTTCAGAACTAGAGAGAAACCTTTAAGATTATCAAGTGGAGCTGCCTGAACCAAAGAGAAGTTAAAATTTTCCAAGGCCACCAGTAAGTCATTAACAAAGCCAGGAACAGGATTTCGTTCTCTTGAGGCTCAGATGAGCGTTTTTTTCTCCCTATCACACCTGACTGCGTAATTTGCTGTATTATAGTATTTCAACTCTCCATGAACTCTGAACTGTGACTTTCATAAACTGTAACGAAAAAACCAGGAATGATTCATCATCAATCATTTAACAGGTCCAAAAAAGTAAGTTAGGAGATAAAAGAGGCAAAAGCAGAAAAACGTATATGCAACTGTTTTCTTTTTGTAACTTTGTGTTTTATCTTCCTCTTCTGCCAAGCACTGATAATTAAAAATAGGAAGGAAGAAAAACTAGAAATTTTTCTTTCCTTGGTCCAGAAAAACACTGCATTCTATATAATAAAACTATGATAAATGTAGGTGGGCTGACACAGCAGACACAGTATATTCTCACCAATGAGCAGTTACCAGTTCACCCCATAAATGTATGCACAATGCAGGAACAAAGTTTATGGCACTTGATGAACATCATTAAAAACCACTCATGGCCTTTCAACGCCACTTAGACATTTAGAGATGAGTTCATTTAGAACAGAGAGAATGTCAGATCAGCTATAATGTTTCAATATGAAATTGTACTCTTTGACATTTCTTATAAATCAGTAACAAAACCATCTCCAAACTTCTCAAAATTCAAGAGATAAAGTAGACTTCGCAAAGCAGATAGACGTAAAAGTGAACATCAAAGGACTAGTAGGTGAAGACAGTCATGTGACATGGTCCACACAGCTGGAGCCATGAATGCATTCAGTCAGCTGTGTTGTACTGTCCACTCAGAAAGTGGAGATAAGACAGTCTTGTTTGCAAGAAACCAGGATGAAGGCTAGAAGTTGGCAAAGACTACTTTACATGTGAGAAACAATAAGACAGGATAGATTGTAGGGCACTGACAGAAAACACAGCACAGGAGCTACACACAGAAAACAGGAAGCAGGAGGAAGGCTCTTGCCAGCAACTCTGTGTTCCAGGAAAGTGTGGACTTGGTTGGATGAGAAGACACGTGGTCTAGTCATTCGTGCTGCTCCACCATTGCCTGACATGTGAGTGAGGCCACCGAGGACCAGCCGGCCACCAGCCAAGCCTGCACAAGAGTGGAAGAAGCACCCGGCAGAACCCTAAATTATGAGTTATTTCAAGAGCGGAAGAACTGCCCAGCGGAACCCTAAACTAAATTATGACAGTTATTTCAAGCCACTCAATTTTGACAGTTTGTTAGCCAAGGCATTATGCTTTAATAGATACTTCACTACATATATATATATAAAAATCTCTCTAAGCCTGTAAAAACTGAGATATATCCACATATGTGTATGTGTATATCTTCGCATACGATGTGTAAATATGTGAAGATATCTCCATTTTTACAGGCTTAGAGAGATTAAGTTGCTTACTCAACGTCATTTAGCAAAGTATCGAAATTGGGGGTTCAATAAATCTAGTAAGTCTACATTAAAAGTGAAAGAAACCAGGGACGGACTGAAGACTGTGGTTCTGTAAAAAATAAATTTCAACATCAGCACAGTGGATAAAAATAGATGGCATAATCCCAGCACTTTGGGGGGCCAAGGCAGGTGAATCACTTGAGGCTAGGAGTTCGAGACCAGCTTGGTCAACATGGAGAAACCCCATCTCTACTAAAAATTCAAAAATTAACTGGGTGTGGTGGCGTGCACCTGTAATCCCAGCTACTTGGGAGGCTAAGGCATGAGACTCACTTGGACCTGGGAAGCCGAGGTTGCAGTGAGCTGAGAGCGGACCACTGCAATTGAGCTTAGGTTACAGAGTGAGACTGTCTCACAAAAAAAAAAATATATATATATATTATATATATATATATACACACACACACACACACACACACACACATATATGAAAGATGGCAGCTAGAAAAGGAAAAAAATAGGATTTCTGAATAGGATTCAGGTCCAACTGCAACAAGAGAGCAAGCACTTGTAATCTGTAGTAAGAGTCATCGATGACCCCACACTGAAAAACAGGGTCCTGGCTCTAAAGGAAGGAATCTCTGCAGCCCTATGTTCACCTCACCCGGCAGGAAATTTACTTGGAACACTTTTCAATTACTCTACTAGAGAATAAGCACAGGAAGGGAAAAAGATCAAGGAAAAAAGGTAAAAATCTGGTCACCCGATACCTTCCTTTTACTCTGATTATTTTCCTCTACCCCCTGCAATGATTTTGGCCTTTCCGCCCTTTTATTTTACAATAATTCATGAACCATAGCCATACACGTTCTAGAAAAGCACTGTCCAACAGAAATTTCCGTGATGATTTGTGTGTTCTATAATTTGCACTGTCCAATATGGTAGCACCTGGCCACATGTGGCCACTATGCACTTGAAATGGAGCTAATGTCACCACAGAACTGAATTTTAAATTTAAATAATTTAAATTTAAATAGTCACCAATTATGTCTGATCCTTTATAGCATCTCCAATTTCAAATGCTGCCTGTCAAAACTAAAAACTTTAACATCTGCAATATTCAAAATCCTTTTCTGTGGTTAAAATTTGAAGCAAAAAATATTTATCTAAATCCAAATTTTTGTAGACATCTGTCTTAATCCTACATAGAAAAAAAAAAAAAAAAGTAAAACTTTCCTAGATTTTGACTGTGCTGATACTGCCCTGCCATGCTCCTGCTCCCCGTTCTCTGCTATGAGTCTCCACTTGGCTCGGCGGGCGACGAAGAGGCCTGCTTTAGAATTGCTGGTTTACTGCTTCACCTGAACACGTACCAATCAAGAGGCTCTGCGCTTAGCTGTGACTTGGAGAATCATGACTCTACTAGTTTGTTTTCTTTTTGCTTCTTTTTCCTAAGCACTAAAAGTGACTGAATTAAATCTATGTTCATAAACAGTAGTGACGTCATAATGTTTACGATCTCAGTCACCCACTTGTTCAGTGTGCACTGTCATTCGACTGCTCAGAATGCTGTTCCCAAACGTCACCATGAGAGACATATACGAAAGCCTAAGACAAGGCTCTTGTCCTCAAAGGCATACAATTTATTTAAGGAAACAACTCCCACATGTAAAAGGCAGAGGTGAATATTAAACTGTCCTCTCACGGTTTGCTTTTTAGCCACCACTAATTAGGTGTTTCCCAAGACCCAGCTCTGGGGTAGGCATTTTATATGCGTCACTCTCACTGGATACTCACAGCAACCCTAGAAGGGAGCTACCAATACACACTACCTTTATTTTTAAGATATCTGAGGTTTAGAGAAGTAAAATCATCGCCAGCTAAATGCAAAGCTGAGATTTGACCCCAAGTCTGTCTGATTCCAGAGTCCAAGCTCTTAATTCACATAGACAACTCTAAATGTATCAATCATATTTAATATGTATAATGATTATACAACAAAATTAGTCAGTGATCTCACTTTCCTCTAGGATTAGAATGTTCTCTCCACCAAGCCCAGCTCCTTTGGCAGGAAGGAGTCCTCTGGGCTCCATCCCTTTCTCACAATGTTGTATCAATCATAGCATTATTCTGACAAACCCTTGACTGCAGGCATGCACTTCAGGTACACACCATTTTCACCCGATGATTTCTCCAAAACACTTTCATAGATTCTACTAGATACTAAGTTTAAGAACTGTAATCGTAGTGTATTTGGTGGTAAAGGAAGTGTCTAGTTTAAGTTTTAGGGGTCTTCAGTGTAATTTCTTCAGGAGATGTTACTACCAGGATCTGGAAGTTAGATTTCTACCCTTCAATCCTGACTGTGGCAGGGACTGCTCCCAGGAACATTCAGCGTGCTTAAGAATCAGCAACATTAAGGACAATTACAATAAAACACCTGTAATACACTCATGGGCAGACTGTGAAACTTACACTGCTCGGGTAACTTTTAGACAAGGAGTACTACAAAAACCAGCAAGGCAAGGGGCTGATGAGACATGCATATGTGTGTCCAGATGTAATGTGTACACAAACTCCTGTGCACAGAAGTTGTGACACGTTCAACCCTGACATATTACTTCTGGCTACTCCTGGGAAATGGAACAGGTAGCTGGAGGGAAGAGAGGAGAGAGGAGAATTTCATTTTATACACTACTTTATTGTGGCCATCTTTAATCTTTAATAAGCATATTACTCAAATAAATTTAAATATTAAAACATTTTAAAGCTCAGAGTGAAAATATAGACATATTTGATGGCTGAAAACTAAACTTAGGCTGGAAAATCTCAAATCAATTATTTTTTAAGCCTTATATACACTAATATATGGCCACGCATATAAAAAACTCAAACTCCTTAGAAATATTGAAGTGGCATATCCTGTACGACTTTTTCTAATGGTTTTGAGTTGCAGCAAATTTTTAATGAAATGGATCACGGGTGCTAAGTATCCTCTTACTGTAAAAATAAAGTTTGCTAAAGCCAGAGGGTCTTTCACGATGCTCTAGCCCAAATCCTGTACCTTAAAACATGAGGAAATGAGGTCTAGGCATGTGGAATAATTTCCTGAAGGTCTGAGTCAGCAGAAGAAACTTTCCTACCAAGGAAAGTGTTCAGAAGGCTCTACTGCTCGAGCCTTTTCCTGCAGAGGTGTGCATCGGGATCATGGGGTGTGAATGCCAAACCCCCCTTCTTCCCGCCCCATGCCAGAGCCACGAAATCACACTCTCCACTCATGAGGACCCAGCCTGTACCATCTCATGAAGGTTTCCCGGTGATTCCATCCCATGCTGACCTTCTCAGTACAGGTGCTGACAGAAGTTGAAAAAAATTCACTCTTTTTTTAACAGTTTGTTTTCAGTCATTATAATAATTACTACTGGACATATTCTGGAACAAAGCATATTATCTATTTCTTTAAAATACTATTTGAGATACAGAGAAACACAATAGGACTATGGACATATAAGAAATACACAGTATTTCTCAAGTATGGTTCTTAAGTACCATAAGAAGCATAATTAACATTGCAAAAAATGCAACAAAGAAGTGGCCGGGAGAGCCCACCTGAAGATTCCACCTGTTCTTCAACTGCTTATTAAGTCCTAAAACATCACCCAGAATCTTCCTGACAAGTCTGCAACTACCGACCAAATCATTAAAGCCTGTTAGAACATAAGTTAAATGAAATGTAGTCTTTACAACATTAAAAAAAAATGAGGAATCTAAATGGCTATATACATTTCCATTGAACAGCATATTTTCCGTCTTCTTGGAAATACCTTTGTGGTGGATTGAATGGTGGCTCCTGCCCAAAAGACACGTACAACCCCGGAAGCTGTGAGTGTGAACTGATGTGGATAAGCATCCCTGAAGATGTAACTGAGAACCTCAAGATGAGACCACCTTGGATTTATGGTGGACCCTAAATTCAATAGCAAGAGTCTTTTTAAGAGAAAGGTAGAGGAGATTTGAGTCAGAGACCCAGGGAAGAAAGGCATCTGATGACAGACGCAGAGACTGGAGTGGTGCCGTCACAAGCCAGCAGGTTCCTGGAGACTGGGAGGAGCGAGGATGGGTCCTTCCTTAGCGCTTTCTGAGGGAGCCAGGCCCTCACGGCACCTGGAATTCAAACTCCTGGCCTCCAGAACCGCGACAGAATCCACCTCTGTCGTTTAAATTTATGGAAAGTAGCCTTAGGGAAATAAACCTTTTTTAAAAAAATTAATGGCTTTATTGAGGTATAACTGATATACCAAAAACTACATATGTTTAACATATACAATCTGATGAGTCTGGATATACACACTAATACACCTTTTTATTTGGATAGTAAATGAAAGTACTGAAAAAATATTTTCTAAAAGAATTGGGTAACACTGGCAAACAATTCCATTATTCAGAGATAACCACTTTTATTACCTTCTGTATTTTGTTAGTGTCTTCACTTGAAATGTTTTATGGCTTGGTAGGCTTATCACTCTACACACGAGACAAAAAGCAGAGGATTAAACAAGTAACTCAGCTCCAAAGGTGATCTGGGATGAAACAAAATTCCCAAGTGGAGTCATGCTTTCCCTCAGGAGGAGGAGAGAGCAGGATGCCTCGGCTCTGGAATGGGACTTCCTCAACATCTCTGGCTGAGAACCACAACTCAGCTAAGTCTTTTGTTTTCAGTTATGAACATACAAAATATGACACAAATTATACATCAGTTCTGAGTATATTATTTCTCATATTCTTTCCTCTCCATAACAGAAAAAAACTCCCTAAATATTGACTTAGTAACTCTATGAATAATTATACATTCTAGCTTCATGCCTGTAACACACAAAAGTTCCAACTCTAAAGCTGTTTCAACTAACGACCAAGACAGAACAGACTCTTTGATTCTGAGTAAAGCAAAATAGCCTCTCTGTCCTCAAGAGTTCACTTCACCAGCAACATGGGCCTCAGGGTACAATGAGTTAATCAAAATTTTTTTTACAAAACTAATTTGCCTGATGTTATCATTAGTCAGAAAAACTTACCTGTGCTCACCCTGTGTTTACCCAAACTGTCCTTTCGATTTTAACCATACCTCTTGCTTCTCTTATACAGCAGCTAAGAAAGAACAGTAAAAAGGCCTAATACCAGGAAAAATGAACATAAATTACATAAATAGGGAAGATATGAGAGGTCAGAGATTTAAGTAAAAGTGCTCTAGAACTTTATAGGACATGTGTTACAAATCTTGGGCTCCTAAAAATTGTTTTAAATGTCCATGGTTCAGTGTTGAAAGAGAGCTTGCTCTGAGTTAGGTAAGCTACCAAAGAACTACAGGGACCAACCAGATGCATGGAAAACAGAGAGGGCAACACCACTGGTCCAGGGTCAACCAACTGCACAGAAAAGAGAGGGCAACACAATTGGTCATTATTTTGATTTTTACAATGAAGTATTAAATAAATAATTAAATAATTTATTTACTATTAAATAATTTATCTATTATTAAATTATTTATTATTAATAATTGATAAATTATTTGATACTTCATTATTATTCATAAATTAATCAACAAATAAATTTATTATTAATAATAAATTAATAAAGCACCATGAGATACAGAAATAACAGACTGTAACTGTGGGACTCCAGGTAGCACCTGACTGTCCCTTTGTAAACATGTCATCCATGGAACATTCTAGTCTACGGATCTGTACCCAACCAGCTTAAATAAAATGAAACGGCCCCAGAACAAAGCTGTGTATGTGACTTAGAGATCACGGCGCAGTCCTGAGAGCTGTACAGTGGGTGGACAGAAGGCGCAAGTGAGCGGGAGTGACAGAAACTACATCAAGGGCAGCGTCTGTCTGTGTGAACTGCTATGCCTCCTCTTCCAATGGGTGAAAGGGAAAATCCTTCAAATGTGGCTGCTTTTAAAAATCTTTCATGAGTATCATGCCTGGTTCTGTGGTGGATACAATAATGAATGAAGGTGGTCCTGGCCCATAAGGACCTGAGCCAACACTGGATCCCCCCGAAACACACACCAGAGCCAACACTGAACATGCAGAGCCGACAAGCCGACTAGCCCAGTGGCAGGGAGGCATCACGTCCTCCGCTTCTGCAAAACACAGATTGCCTTGCTGGCCATGAGCAAACACGCAACTTCTCCTTCACTTACCACTCAGCAACCAGCCCCTCAGAGCTCTGGACTGTGAGCTCGGAGATCTCTGCAGCACCGCACCGTCTTTACTTAGGTGGTGTCCTAAGACCACATTTCACTACAGCCGGCTGCGAGCTCTTTCGGCAGCTGTGGCCATCTCAGCAGCTATTGTTTGTCCCTGCAGTACTGGTGCCGGCAGGATTAGGCATGGAGCCAAAAATGGAATTCTATTCATAGACTGGCAAGGCTGGAAATCAGCTCAGAACTCATTTAGTTCAAACTTTCAGACTTCCAAAGAAAACACTAATAAAATGGATCAAACGACTAGTCTAAAGTCACACGGGGAGTCATACAGGGACCCCGTACCCTACAGTCTTCAGATGTCTCTTCTGCTTTCAATTCTACCTCACTAGCTGTTTCTTGTTGAAATTTGATGGCATTAAAACATAAGATCGACAGCAAAACTCAATTTACAGGGAATTGCCTTCAGTGATCCTATAAATGTCAGATATAGCAGGGTCAGAAAAAGAGGATAGGGTACACAACCCATTTTATAAGGTTAACATCATGTTGACATAAAAAGACTAATCTCAGGCACCCAAATGCAAAATCTTAACTATAATTTTAGCAAATAATATTCAGCAGCTATAGAAAAACCAAATGCTGACAGAATTTATCACAAAGATTCAAGTTAACCAATTTGCGGAGGAAAAAGTTTGTCATCATCAACATCGGCAGAAATGTACTGAATAACATTTGACTTCTTGCAAACTTTAGGGATGATATACTTCACTTATTTTATAAAATAATAATGAGCATGAGAAAGAGATAGGAAAAAAATCTACAGATTCCTCCTTAAAATATCTGCGTATCTTGGTAAAGACTGCAAATAGGTAATTTTTTTTTTAAATGAATTCCTGCCATTGAAATGCGACTGGCCCGTCCTTTCCTTCCTTTGCAGCTATCAAATGTTACCGGAAACCCTTGGAAGTTGTTTGCAGCTTTAGCTATTTCCTATTGCACTTTGCTCAGTATTCGTTCCAGCCACAATAAAATGCCATTTACTCTGGTTCAGAAAAAAATAGTTGTAAAGTGTTACTGGACTAACACATGATGAGCACCCAGTATACCTACTAGCTATTCTACCATTTTGTTACTTTACTGCGTGCTTTAGGGATTACCACACATAAACTATACATCGCTGCCCAATCTGCAATCACAAATCACATTTCCTATAATAAACATAAAATAATTCTATACTAAATACAGGATTTTACATGTAAAGAAGCGAATAAAAAACAGAACACTGTATAACGCCGTCCTCTAAAAAGCATATGAAATGGAAACTGAGTAATTTGAGTATAACATCTCAACACAGAATAAGAGAATAAACAAAATGGGGGAGATGATAAAGACCTAAGTATACTTAGAGCCAACTGTTTGAGCTGAAATTGGGAGCTCTGAAAACTTCTTAACAGGACACATCAACACAAAAAAAGTACGAAAACCTCAAAATCTAGGAAAATTTATCTTCTAATGAGAAACAATTACTTCCCAATGTAGAAGAGATCTAATAGTCTACTAACCAACTTGCGAAATCGTATCTGAGATCTCAACCTTGATACTGATAGTCTAATTGCTCTATTTAAAGAATAATTTTGTTATTAACAACCAAGAGAAGCGAAATACAAACATCCTTTCTAAGCACTCTTGCTTAGAGCAACGGGAGGGATTCAACTTTTACTTCAGAAATATAAAAGTCTATCCCTTCAAAATAATTTTAAAAATCAGCAATCAACGAAATTGTTTAACTAGTCCCACTAGTAAATACGTCCACTCATCAGGAGTCAGGAAAGCACAGCAGCTTGTTTTTGTGTGGCTGGCTAGTGAAGAATGGCTTTTGCATTTTTAAATGGTTGAAAAAAACTTTTGTGATACATGGAAAGGGCAGAAAATTCAAATTTTATCGAATTTATTTCTTTTATTTACAAAGTTTTACTGGAACACAGCTGTGCTCACTGATTTCCGTATCATCTACAGCAGCTTCTGGGCTACAGTGACACGGCTGAGTGGTGTGACAGAGACTGTATGGCCCACAAACCGAAAAGCCCCGTGTGGCCCTTTATAAAAACAGTTTGATGACCCCTGCGGTACATGCTTCATAAAACTAAGTTTAAAAATCTAGTGTTACTTAAAAGTTTCCCATTTTTGGTCTGATGGCACCATAGGAATAAGATTAGCCTGAAAAGCAACTATTATATGGAACAGAGTCCCTCAATGCAAAGAGTAGATAAGAGACAGAAAAACTGGCTCCACAACCACATTTACACCCAAATGCAAAGGCACAGGGACTGGGAGTGGCACCATGCGCTGAGAAGCGGCAGCCAGGAAATTCACATTGCCTGACCTATGGTAGCTCTGACCTCTGTGAAGTCTTAAGATTATTTGTAAAATGAAGAAAATGTAAATAAGGAGCACAGCAGGCTATTGGTATCTGTAGTCATCATCTCACAGGGCTCTTGTAAAAGATGAAGTCTGTGGAAGCTGCTCATAATAGATGAGACACACTTGTCAATGTTCCTCTGACTCCTAACGAAAGTTCTGTTCCAGCCCTATCCAAAAGTGATGGCAAGACACAGTAGACGGGTGGAAGAGTGGTATAAAAAAAGACTTCAGAGAATGAGACGGGAAGGTGGCAAAAAGAGGTAAATTAGGCTTTGCTGGTTTCCCTTGGGCTGTCTCCTTCAAGCTCAGCTCTCCAAGGGAACAGGCATGAGACAGCTGATGGACCAGCAGGACCAGCAAGATTCTAACAGTGCAATGTGCTCCACAATAATGAGACGGGATTTTGAGTAATGATCACTCTCCAAAATACACGAAATTTTCACTCTATAGGTTGGGAGTAGTGGCTCATGCCTATAAAAAATCCCACTTTGGGAGGCCAAGATGGGAGGATTGTTTGAGCTCAGAAGTTGGAGACCAGCCTGAGCAACATGGTGAAATCCCTGTCTCTACAAAAAATATAAAAACTAGCTGGTCGTGGTGGTGTATGTCTGTGGTCCCAGCTACTCAGGAGACTGAGAAAGGAAGAACTTGGGCTGAGGAGTTTGAGGCTGCAGTGAGCCAAGACTGCACCACTGCACTCCAGCCTGGACAACAGAGTGAGACGCTGTCGCGAAAAAAAAAAAAAAAACATTCACTCTACAGGATCGATGAAGGAAAACCTAAGAAACATTAAGCTGAAACAAACTCAAAACACAAAACCTCTGTTAAGAAGATTCACTATTTATCAAATGAGGTTTTTATGGTATACACATATTGAATTGTATACTATGTGATTGCATTATGTATTTAAAATCTCAAGAGGACAGAAATACAGATAGCAGCTGTCAAAGAGCCTAAAACCTTTTAAGATGCAAATACAGACACACAGAAATCACAAACATACACATATAGTCAAAGAGGATGCTCTATACCATTAACTACTAAACTTCTCTGATAAATTTATTTTTAGTCATATATAAATTTCTTTCTTACTATATTTGTTCTCAAAGAGGAAGATGAATGAGAAGAGGTAAAAAGTAAACACTGATTAGGTAAAATCAGTAGACCAGTGAAATGGACAGTGAAAGGTACATGGATATGCACATATATTCCTATAATAATGTGGCAAATTCATCAGTAACCACAATAAGGTGATTTTTTTTTTTTTTGAGATGCAATCTCGCTGTTGCCTAGGTTGGAGTGCAGTGGAGCGATCTCGGCTCACTGCAAACTCTGCCTCCCAGGTTCAAGCAATTCTCATGCCTCAGCCTCCCAAATAGCTGGGATTACAGGTGTGCACCACACCCAGCTAATTTTGGTTTTTAGCAGAGGTGGGGTTTTGCCATGTTGGCCAGGCTGGTCTCGAACTCCTGACCTCAAGTGATCCACAAGCCTCAGCCTCCCAAAGTGCTGGGATTACAGGCACGAGCCACCACACCCGGCCAAGGTGCTCTTAAAACCACAGCATCCAATACTGTTACGGAAAAACCCAAGATGCATATTCATGTATACAGTACGCTATCTGTGTAAAAAGATGAGGAAAAAACCGACAGATTCTTTCTTGCTTGTATACAAGTGAAAGAAAATGCAAACACTAGTTGCCTCTAAGTAGATTTCATTATTCAGGTATGGTGAGGCAACAGATCAGGTACGACCGCTAGTGAAAAGGCAGTTTGGTACTTCCCCAAGAGGAGGCCATACCACCCCCCACTGAAGGTGGCAAAGGCTGTGCTGGGCCATATGGCCATATGGGACAGTGCCAGGGTCAGTCTGGAGGTGGAAGGAACTGGGAAAGCTTGACTGAGGATCTCACAGAAAAGCAAGGGTGAGACGCTCAGGATTGGCTGGTTTAAGTAATTTCAAAGGCTCTGGGGCATAGCTGTCCCCGGTTGTCTAGCACTGGCTCTGAGATGACTTGGGCGTGACACAGCTGGTGGTGTGGAGTGGGACTCTGGACTGGTCAGCTTGCGTATGAAAACCACGGTCCTACACCAGTCATTTGCTATCCCGAGTCCTGGAAGGGGCAGTCCTTCCCCAGTCAATGAGGGCTCAGATGCCACAGCATTCAGGATAGAGAAAATAAGAAAATAGAGTTAATATACTAAGGAAGGGAACGGAGTGTCTGGAGAACTAGGTAAAAGTAAAACTTGACTGGGTATCTTTTTGTACTTTTTGCATGTTGTGCCATGTGACTGCATTACCCATTTAAAACAAGTGATAGAATTTATGAGGTGTGCTACCCACACGTGCGCATACATCACAAACACACGTCACAAACACACATCTGCCTTCCGGCCTTGCTGAGCAGGGTAAACTGATGATGAATGGTACCCGGGGAAGGAGGACTGAGTAGTGCCATTCCGGCTACTGGGTACAACACAACAGCACAATTTGGGAGGGACAAAACGTGCATACATATCTGTATTTCCACAAACTCCAGAAACATAACCAGGATATTGCTAAGTTTCAATTTAAAATAAACCTAGAAATTCAGTTTTTACTCCTTCAAGACACAAAAACCCTGGTTAAGAAGATTCACTGTTGATTAAAGGAGGTGTTTACAGTACATACATATTGATGGCACTTCTAAACTTAAAAAGGCATCTTTTTCTGATTTAAAAGCAATAGCTGACCTTCCACTTCTAGTAAGGGATCAGATTTATGCTTTAACATAAAACCACCAAGAAGCAGACAAAATGAATGCACTGGCAGTTGAAAGGACACTAGACATCAGGCAAAGAAAGACAAGGATCCCTGAGAGAAACAGATGAGGGGACACCCACGATCGCAGCAGCTTTCTGCCTTGAGACAGTTTCCAGACAGCTATGCATGTCCTATGTGATGTCCAAGAGAAATGGAAGTATGTGTCCACAGAAGGGCTTGTACTCAATGTTCACAGCGGCTTTATTTACAAACTGCCAAAAACTGGCGGCAATACAAATGCCTATTACTAGGTGAGTGGATAAACAAATTATAATATTAATCTATCTACATAAAGGATACACAGCAATGAAAAGAAACGTAGTCTTGACACACGCTAAAACATGCATGAATCTAAAAATAAACATGCGAAGTGTAAGAAGCCTTACCAAAAAGAGTATATGTCATGTGAGTTCACTAATATAAAATTCCAGGAAATGCAAACTATTATTTAGTGCTAGAAAGCACACCAGCAGTTGACTAGAGATGGAGGTGGGAGGGTTGGGAGGGGGAATACAGAGAAGTGTGAGGAGACCTTTGGGAATGATGGGTGTGGTCACTGCCTGATAGTGGTGATGCTTTCTCAGGTGTAAAAGCTATGTCAAAGCTTATCAAATTGTAGACTTTAAATATGTGCAATTTGCTGTGAGTCAATTACACCTCAAAAAAGCTTTTTAAAAATAAAGATCAATACTTGGTTTGTAGCAAAAACTTGAAAAATATCAAATACGGATAGGAGAGTAAGACCATGGTCTCTTCTAAAGGACGCACATGTCTAAAAGTAACACTTCAAAATTATTAATAAATGCGAATTATAATTGCATATCAACTCCCCCAAGTTCAAAGCAATAACTTTAACTAAAAAGACTCTTTGCAAGGGTGGTGTCAATTTCCCGAGGTTGTTCGTGAATAATGAGTCATGAGAAGCTCACACTAGTCTCTTTTGTTTGGGACTCCCTTTCTTCTCTGTCCTTGACACACCACAAAGCTGTGATGCTTTTGTTTGCAGGCACTGCAGCTGCCAAGGCTCCAAACAATCTGAGTCCTATGCTCCCGTCTCTCTTCCACCTTGAGCAAGTGCTCAACTTAAGTTAAAAGAAGCACATTTACCCTGTAACTGATGATGGACACAGTCAAACAAAAAATGCTATAAAAATTAGCAATGTCAACAAAAGTGTATATATCACAAAAAGAGAATGGATATGGTCTTTCACTTGTGTCTCCTAAAAATGAAAACCCACTGCCCCCCTACTTGTAAACAATATAATAAGAATTGTCTGAAATGCAGACAGACAGTTCTTGGCATCATAATTAAGCACAAAAACCTTGAAGAGAAAAAACATTCAAAAAGGTTCACTCAAACTTCTTGTTTAGAGCACAAAATTCATAAGATCACTCACTAAACCTATTCCTAGGAAGCTTTCTTGTTGTGGCTTTTAAAATATTTTGTTACACTATGACAAAAGGGGAAGGAGAACAAGATATTGAGAAGATGTCTCCCTCTTTTCCAGAAAGACTTTCAGTGATGTCGTTTCATTTAAGTTTATCCAAAATGTTGCAAGGCACTTTACACCGACTCTCAAAGAGGTCACTTTTATTAATAAAATAACAGGCCGGGCACGATGGCTCAGGCCTGTAATCCCAGCACTTTGGGAGGCCGAGGCGGGCGGATCACGAGGTCAGGAGATCGAGACCATCCTGGCTAATACGGTGAAACCCCGTCTCTACTAAAAAATACAAAAAAAAATTAGCCGGGCATGGTGGCGGGCGCCTGTAGTCCCAGCTACTCGGGAGGCTGAGGCGGGAGAATGGCGTGAACCCGGGAGGCGGAGCTTGCAGTGAGCCGAGATCGCGCCACTGCACTCCAGCACTCCAGCCTGGGCGACAGAGCGAGACTCCGTCTCAAAAAAATAAAATAAAATAAAATAAAATAAAATAAAATAAAATAAAATAACAAATATTCTCTTTAACCCTTATTCTGGCATTCGAGGTTTTCCACTGAGGGTAGCCGTCTCCCATACACTTATTTCTTGGTCTCCAACTCACCATTCCTTCAAATTGCCACCGACATGAAAACATCTCCTACCTCCTCTCCATCAATCTATTGTTACCATCTTCACAATCAGCCCAGCACCCGTTCCAAGGGGCTCGTCTTCCCAACATACCCACTGCCAGTTTCCCACTTCCACCGGAGCCGTGAGGGCCCGTGCCACACCTCCACCAAACCCGTGAGGGCCCGTGCCACGCCGCCACCGGACCCGTGAGGGCCCGTGCCACGCCGCCACCGGACCCATGAGGGCCCCTGCCACGCCGCCACCGGAGCCGTGAGAGCCTGTGCCACGCTGCTGCACAGACCTGTTCTTCTTGGTTATTTCACTTTTGTAGATGACGAACTTTCAAAGATTCGGTAAAAAAATTTCAAAGTTCGGTAAATAAACACGGCCACGCACTGCATAACGACGTGTCAGTTAACCACGGGCTGCATATACGATCGAACTGCACATACGACTGTGGTTGTGAAAGATTAATACCACATTTTTACTGCATCTTTTCTACATTTAGCTATGTTTGGATACACAAATGTGTTACAACTGCCTGCAGCATTCGGTACAGGATCACGGCATACAGGTCTATAGACTAGAATAGACCATCCCATAGAGCCTGGGTGTGTAGTAGGCTAGACCACCTAGGTTTGGGTAAGTACACTCTATGTTGTCCATACAATGACAAAGTCGCCTGATGACGCGTTTCTCAAAATGCACCCCTGGCATTCAGCCTCCCATGACTGTATTTGGTGCATAAACAAATGCTTTAAATGATGATAACTGTAGGTATTCTCTAGCTGCTGGACATTTAGGATAATCACCAGGGCCCCAAATTCATGTTTCCCACTAAGAAACAAGTGGGCCCACTTTATTCTAGCAAATGTGTTTATCCAAAGGCACAAGTTTATCAGTCTACTAGATTCTTGATTGTCTGACATTCATTAACACAGCAACTGTAACACCCGCAAGAGGAAGTGGCTGTGGCACCTGTCCCCTGAACAACCCTGGGCGCTCCTGTACTCTACACACACCAGCCGGCTGTGGCACTTGTCCCCTGAACAACCCTGGGCGCTCCTGCACTCTACACACACAATCCGGCTGTGGCACCTGTCCCCTGAACGACGCTGGGCGCTCCTGCACTCTACACACACAAGCCAGCTGTGGCACCTGTCCCCTGAACGACGCTGGGCGCTCCTGCACTCTACACACACGAGCCGGCTGTGGCACCTGTCCCCTGAACGACCCTGGGTGCTCCTGCACTCTACACACATGAGCCTCAACGGGGGACAGAAACACCACGAATCACAAAATCGAAGGACCTGGAAGTCAGTTCGCCCCAAGATCCCAGAGGGAAGGCCTCACTACGGTCCGGATCTCTGGATTTCCAGCCCAGTGATTTCCTTGCTCAGCCGTTAATCATTAAGTAACACGATTTAGGGTCTCCAGGTGGCGAGATGGGTCAGTGACTCCCAAGCACTTTTTCCTACCGGACGGACTATCATCAGCCTTCACAATCAGGCCGCCATGATACTGACCTACCTGGGAACAGTCTGCTTTAAAGGTTGTGAGAAGACGAGGCATGCGTACTTCAGGCCCTAAGGATCACACCCAAACTTTCTGCTGAGTTGGGGGAAGAGAAGCATCTAGAAACAGATCTAATGAAGCTATATTTACTATATTATTTAATAATTCCATGCTAAAATACTGTTCTTCATCTTCAGAGACTTTAGGTGATCTGTGGAATGTTGAGACTTCTTTACTAACCACAGAGTTGTTAACATACTTCACAACAAATACTGCTGTGTACTAACTATGGTATCCTCCACTATTACCTGACTTCAACTCATAAGGAAAGACAGCCACTGTGTGCACTGCACTGAATTTCCTCCTGCCGCCCTGCCAGCGGAGTGCCTGTGCTCCCACCGGGGCTGGAGTGCTGGCTGTGGACACCTGGAGAGGGTTTATTCCTTCTGAAGACAACAGCACAGACATCTCTGCAAACACCTTTTCTTTAGAGTTGTCAGAATAGAGAGATTTAAAACGGAGAGGCAATGCCATATTAATCATGTTTCTACAACAAGACATAACACCATAGCAGCCACATCATCATTTCTGGGGTCCCAGGAAGAACCAAGGGTTTTCAAGGCTCCCCACAGCAATGCTAAGCTATCTAATCTCCTCAGTTTCTTTCTCCTTCTACTCCTCAAACATATATTATGCCCAGACCTATGCCATGTGCTCAGATATCCCAAAGGATATTTATTGCTTGCTCATCTATCTCTTCACAGAGGACTTACTCTGAGCTAAAAGAGAGACAGAAGACACAAGAAAATTGAAAACACTGCTTAGTCTAATTCATCAAACAAATTACTATAGGGGTAGTTCTGGTCTTGAATTGCCACCTGAGATATGACATATACGTGTGTTGTGGGGAGGGGTATATATTTGTTTCTGTCCATGGTTCCTGGCTCGTAACTCCCAGAACCCCTGTTAGTCTTTGGTTATAATGTTGTGGCACTTTTTGCCTCAGGAAACAGAATCTCTCTCCGGGCCACCTGCCACTCTCCTTTCACCTGCCAAGGCAGGACTCCAATCTGACTGTGTGTCATAAGCCCCTCATTCCAGAGAGGGTCCCGCTCCATATCCTGGAGGTGGAAACGCTGCAGACAGAGGCCAAGAACAATCTCAAGAGACAGGCCTTTGTCAACCACATGTTGACACGGCTGTCCGTGCGTCAATCATGGCTAGGCAATGAAGTCTCCATAAAAGGCCCAAGAAAGCAGAGTTCAGAGTTTCTCGCCGCTGAACACGTGGAGGCTACAGGAAGGTGAACAAGAACTCATCCAGGTGCCGGGAGGGTGGTACACCCTGACTCTACTGGGACAGAAATGCCTGTGCGTGGGACCCTTGCAGACTTTGCCCCTGTGTATCTCTTCATCTGGCTGTTTATCTGTATCCTTTAAAATATCCTCTGTAATAAACAGGTAAATGTTAAGTGTTTCCCTGGGTTCTGTGAGCCGCTCTAATAAAGTAACAGAACCCAAAGAGAGGTCATGGAAACCCTCACTTGGAGCTGGTGGGTCAGGAGTTTCGGAGGCCTGAGCTTGAAATGAGGTTATGGGAACCCTCACTTGGAGCTGGTCCGTCAGGAGTTTCAGAGGCCTGGGCTTGCAACTGGTGGGAAGAAGGGAACTGAGCCCTTAACCTGCAGAATCTGAGGCTGTCTCCAGGTAAAAAAATGTCAGAATTGAATGAGAGGACTCCCAAGGTGTCCGCTGCTTGGTGTGCAGGAAATCTTCCCCCCGCCCCCCGGCCAGCCCCCCAAACACACACTTGTTCCCAGAAGTCTTCTGTGATGATGATTGTTGAGGTTTGGAAGAGGGTAGGAAAACATCTCTTTGAGGGTGTTTGTTCACACTCACATTGTGTCAATCAAGGCTTTTACTTCTAGATTTCTCTCTCTGGAGGTCTGGGACCGCCACTAGAGAGGCATACCATTCTGGACTCCAAATTCATCCTCACAATTCTTATATACCTCTGACTTTTCTCTTATGTTTGACAATGCCTTTAATTTCTCAGTACTTAGTTCTTAGCTCACTTTTGCTTTATTTCACAAGGAGGGTGAATGCAGTTACCACTTGTGCAGTAAAGGAACAAAGATTAGAAGTTTATAAAAATTTCGGAGGAGGATTTTGAGGTCATGGAGCTATCTTCTTGGAAGCAGGGAAGTCAGTCACAGACGTCGATGGAAAAAAATATTAGAAGCAAAAGGCCTGGGGTGTCACTTCAGGAAAGTAACCACTTCCAATCTGAAAACTGTTTACTCCCAATCCTTTACCACTTGCAGATACAGCACGGCTCTATAGGAAAAACTTAAAACATTAAAAAACTAGCCAACTGTGAAACAAACTCTTTTAATATTCTTACAAAAAGCCGACTTAGGACAATTCAAATTCTTAGCAGCAGTAGAATTTGCTGTAAGTTTAAGATATATCACTAATTTAGGAGCTAATACTGAAATAACAATGTTTGCTTTTTAACCTGAAAGTGAAACTCTACTAATGAGCATAATCGTAAAATAGCTTTATAAAAGCAAACTCAAAGTTTAAAAAGCACATTGAAGCTAATTTTTTTTTTTTTTTGAGATGGAGTCTCACTCTGTCACCCAGGCTGGAGTGCAGTGGCACCATCTCGGCTCACTGCAAGCTCCGCCTCCTGGGTTCATGCCATTCTCCTGCCTCAGCCTCTGGAGTAGCTGGGACTACAGGCGCCCGCCACCACGCCCAGCTAATTTTTTGTACTTTTACTAGAGATGGGGTTTCACCATGTTAGCCAGGATGGTCTCGATCTCCTGACCTCGTGATCTGCCCGCCTCGGCCTCCCAAAGTGCTGGGATTACAGGCATGAGCCACTGTGCCCGGTTACGCTAAATTTTTATCCAAAATAAAGGCTTATTTTGAATAATTCAAAAGGAAAACAATTTATCAAGAAACAAAGTATGTAACAGATAAATGCTAATTCTTACTTTTCCCCCTCACAGAAAAGCATAAGCATAAACATTTCCTATAGCAGTATTAACACATACCTGTTTTAGGATGTATTGAAAAGAATCCTTGTGGATTTCCACTTGTAATTTTGTACATGAGCTTGTCATTAGAGCTCGAATCTGGATCAAATGCCTCGATCTGGACCACAGATACATCTTTAGGAGAATTTTCCATGATTTCTGGGTAATAAACAGGCTCTGATGTCTGTGGTGCATTGTCATTGACATCCTCAACCTCTATGTAGATCTCTATAAACGATGAAAGAGGCACGACACCCTGATCGGTTGCAAAGACTGTTAGCCAATAATGGGAGGTCGATTCACGGTCCAGTCGATCTGACGTCTCTATGACACCTAGAGAGAAAAAAGAAAAGCGTAAAGCAGCACGTCAACGACCAAAACTGCCAGCTTGAGAAAGTGTCAACAACTCCGGCTTACTGAGGGCTTTATATGCCTCTTACTAGGTGCATAACCTTGAGCAAGTTAACCAGCCTTTCTGTGACTCAGCTTCCTTTCTTCTAAAATAGGGATAATAATAGTATATTCAACTAACATGCATATAATGATTAGAACACTTGGCACATAATATAGGCTATAAAAGTATTTGTTATTAGAATCAGGTGTCAGGCACTAAATGGAGCACTTTAAAAATACTATCTCACTGAAGTCTCAAAATAGGTGAGCACTAAGAGATCATCTAATGGCTCAACACTTCATTTTTCCATAGGTGAAGTTTATAGTTGGTTCAGAGATGTGCTGACTTTCCTGGAGGCTACTCAGGAAGACAGGGACACCACCAGAGCCATGGCCCAGATCTGAGACCCCACAGTCCAGCACCCCAGCTCCCCACACTGCATCCCTGTGGTGGCCACTGTCTAAGGAAAAAGGCAGGAGCAGCATCCTCCAGAAAGCTAGGTCTGCACACACACCCCTTCTCACAGTGGCTAAGGAAAGAAACTGCAGCCTTCAAAGTCCACAATAAGGGGCTGCTCAGATCTCCTGAGTGTTGAGGTCCTTTTATTTCTTTCAATCGCCTCAAACAAATGGGAAGACAACCAGCATGCTATAAAAATATAAACTCTCCAACTACACTATAAACTCCACAAGGGCAGAGGCCACATCATTCTTAAATACCAGTATCCACAGCACCTTACACAAAGCACAATAATGTATTAAATACACAAGTGAAATATCTAAGTATCTTAAACAGGGTTGGTACAGAAAAGTCCTCAACTGGGACCCAAACTAGGATACATTTCTTAGTAAGTCAACTAGCAAGAGATGAAATTATATGATTACAAAGAAGAAGGTTAGAGTATCTGTAATGTTTTGGTCCAGCCACTGAAACCAGTCAAAACTTAACTTCAAGCTAGGATTTACGTCCTCTGGGGATAAGAAGTAGAAATACCCATTCCTCTTTGGCAAGTCCCACCTTTTTATTCAATGGTGCAATCTCGCCCTTTGTCTACCAAAAACATATCACTGCACTTTTTCTCATGGATTGATCACTCCGGACTAAAGATACTTTCAGTGTTCTTCTACACCATGGTACAGGCTGGACTCTGGAAATGCTGAAGCTCTAGAATCACTGAAGTTTCCCGTTAAATGCAAACTACTGTGAGAAAAATAACCAATTACCAATTTTACCTATGCTCAGCAATGAAACGTTTGGTTGAGAAAAATACACTGTTGCAATTCGTAATTTTGATCACACGAAATTAAATATTAACTTATTCGAGGTTAATATCAGAAAAACTCATTTTTTGAATGAACTGTAATTATATCTAATACTCCCAAAAGGACTTACAACTTGAAAATAGAAAACTTAGCTAAAAAAATGTGAAATTATCATAAAATGAATCTTTATTGCTATTCAGAAGCATTACAATGATTTGTTATTGCTTCATTATTTCATACTGAACCTTCAGAAAGGGGGTGTAATACTGCTTCTAGAAACATGGAAGAAACCTCAGAACCAAGTGGTATTTCTAGTTCTAGATCCCTGAGGAATCGCCACGCTGACTTCCACAACGGTTGAACTAGTTTACATTCCCACCAACAGTGTTAAAGTGTTCCTATTTCTCCATATCCTCTCCAGCACCTGTTGTTTCCGGACTTTTTAATGATCGCCATTCTAACTGGTGTGAGATGGTATCTCATTGTGGTTTTGATTCACATTTCTCTGATGGCCAGTGATGATGAGCATTTTTTCATGTGTCTGTTGGCTGCATAAATGTCTTCTTTTGAGAAGTGTCTGTAGATACCCTTCACCCACTTTTTGATGGGGTTGTTTTTTTCTTGTAAATTTGTTTGAGTTCTTTGTAGATTCTGGATATTAGCCCTTGGTCAGATGAGTAGATGGCAAAAATTTTCTCCCATTCTGTAGGCTGCCTGTTCACTCTGATGGTAGCTTCTTTTGCTGTGCAGAAGCTCTTTAGTTTAATTAGATCCCATTTGTCAATTTTGGCTTTTGTTGCCATTGCTTTTGGTTTATTGCGGCACTATTCACAATAGCAAAGACTTGGAACCAACCCAAATGTCCATCAATGATAGACCAGATTAAGAAAATGTGGCACCTACACACCATGGAATACTATGCAGCCATAAAAAAGGATGAGTTCATGTCCTTTGTAGAGACATGGATGAAGCTGGAAACCATCGTTCTCAGCAAACTATCGCAAGGACAAAAAGCCAAATACCGCATGTTCTCACTCATAGGTGGGAATTGAACAACGAGAACACATGGACACAGGGTGGGGAACATCACACACCGGGGCCTGTCGTGGGGTGGGGGGAGGGGGGAGGGACAGCATTAGAAGATATACCTAATGTAAATGATGAGTTAATGGGTGCAGCACACCAACATGGCACATGTATACATATGTAACAAACCTGCACATTGTGCACATGTACCCTAGAACTTAAAGGATAGTAAAAAAAAATGAAATAAAATAAAATAAACCTCAGAACCAAATAAAAATGAGCTAACTGGTTCCTCCGTACAGCAGACAACTGAAGATGAACTCAAACATGCTTCCCTGTTCTCTAACCCAAGCATAATCCACACACACTCAACTGGTCCGCTAAATTAGCAAAATTTTATGTCTGTAGGTTCAAATAATAACCTTTCCCAGTTTCTCCGATTCATCACATCTATCCACAGATACAAAGACGTCAGGGAATAACAGAATGTTCTCTCCAGGAGGATTACACATTAACAAAATGTACATAACTCCTCCTGTGTGCTGCTACTTCATTAAAATGCAATAAAATTCACTTGACAGGTGAAGTATTATTAGAAAATCTCAAGAAGACAGGTACGTGGTGCTTTTATCTACCTCTTTTGAGTTCTAATCCTCCAACAATTCATGCTTCCATCCACTGTTTTAAAATGTGCCCCTCTAAATGTGACATAGAGGCATTTAGAAACAGTGATAATTACAGAAACAATTTGCTCAGTGTTTACTAAATGCCAGGCCCTGTGATAAGTGTCTTACATGCATTATCTTATATAATCTTTACATCCAACCTGCCTAGATATGTAATGCTATTAACTCCATTTCACTAATGAAAAACGCAGATTGAGAGAAATGAGGCACTTTCCCAGGGCCACAGCGAATGGCAGAGCTGGAGTGTGGATACCACAAATCTCGTCTTCAGCGCCAGCAATATCCTTGTCAGTCCTATGGCTGTTATGACAAAAGAGTAAACAAAACTTAATGTGGTAATTTGGGAAAGATGAGTCAAACTTCCTATTTCATCCATCTGTTCTACATGTCAGTATTCAGCAGGAATGTATTAAATGTTCACTCATACACAATAGCTTTCTCTAATCTCAAGGGAAAAAAGAATTATGAAATGGAAGTATATCACCCTCACATCTGAGGTTTGCAATTACAGATAGAAACAGCTATGATTTTCCGTCGTGCCCTATTTCTAGTTCGGGCCGTAAGCATCCAGACTGCAGTGTGCAATTCTGAGATGGCATCTGCTGGTCCCCACCGACCCATCAGCTGCACAACCAGGGGGTGGGGGACAGTCATGTCCATCAGGAGGGGATTGTCAGACTCCCCGGTAATCTACGGATATTACTAAAGGTTAAGACTGAGGCAACAAAGCGGCCCTATTCAAATATGGGAGATTGTGTAATTCGCAATTAAAATAGTAAGTATGAATGAGTGAGATGCTGGATGTTCCTATTTCATGAATTCATGACTGTGTACTTTTATAATGCCTATCGTGATTGCTGAGATAAGCTTCTGCTTCGATGCATTTTAATTATTACCTCTTTGTAAGATAAAAAATCACTGAATACAACTTACGGAGAACTATAAAGTAAATTTCAACTGCCAAAGGGAAAGGAGGGCACACCGAAGAATCTTATCCTCCAACCAAAATCCTCAGATTCCTCATGTACACCAATCACATCACTAGATGCTTTACGTGCATTAAATCATTGAAAGAACATGGAAGTCGCATGATTTTCATCCCAGCTTTACACATGAGGAAAGAGAAGCTTAGATCCATTAAGAAACTTGCTTAAGCCCTGGAGTGATGAGGAAACAAGGCCAGGGTCAACAGCTAACTGGTGGGATCCGGAGCTGAGCAGGACAGTCTGACTCCAGGCCTCAGGGTCTTCTCCACTGAGCGGTGGGCTGTTGCCACCATCAATCAACAGCAACACTGTCGGACACCAAAGGTGCTGGGGACCTGGTGGGGCTATAACCATGAGGAAAGGCCACAAGGAATTTCCCAGTGTGGAAAGAAGGGTCTTCCTCATGCATGCGGGACAACAGACGGGAGAGGATCTGAGGACTCTGCTCAGAGTTTTGGGGTTCAGTACCTAGGCGCTATTCTAGGCACTGCAGAAAACCTTCATACATGCACAAAGAGGGTGGAAGGAAGCCTTAAGCGTGCCAAGTTATTTTGTTCTCCGCTTTTTAATCTGTCAGCCCAGTTGCATGATACACTCCTCAAGAACCCTGGGCAGAAACTTCCAAAGTGGACCTATGGCGCTAGCCCGAGATCTCTAGGTGAAAACCCCGAAGCTTCCCATCTTGAATCAGAGGCAGGACGAAGATCCAGGATGGCTGAGTGAGAGTCTAGATAATGTGCAAAGAAAGACCAGGGGTAGAGCTAGCCTTCGCCATCTCAAAATCAAGCATTAGACTTGGAGTGCCTTCAAAACCCTCCAGTGCAACTCCCTTGTTCTTAAAGAACGTTGAAATGATTTGTCCAACTCCAAGAAGCTAAACAGGTGTAGTTCAGAATCCAGAGTGAAGGACTTCCTTAATCAGGGGTTCATCACGACCCAAACCATTCTTTAAGGGAGTCCTGGTTTCTGCAGGGAGTGACACACCAGCTGTCTCCAAGTATGACCGAAGCTGCCTTTACTCATTAAGTCATTAGCAGTTCTTGTTCCTACACTTCATCATGCTTTCACCAGTCCTTCCTAAAGCCACAACTGGCATTTACAGATTACAGATTGATTTCTTCTGTAACTTTAGCAGTTACCTCAATTCCATAGAGAGAAACAAATTTTCACATTTCCATTGGGAAGACTTCTAATTAGTGCCTTTAACACAGAGAAAAACAAAAATAAAACTAAAGACATCCAGTCATCACTGGATGTGAATCAAACCATGGTCACTCTCAAACCTCTATCCCCGTCTATTTCTCTTTATCCATGAATGTCTACCTATCAACTTTCAATAAGTACTTTTTTATATAGTGGGTTATAAACTCACCCTGGAGACAAAAGGAACCAACAAAAACTATAGTTTTTACAGGTATCTTTCTATTTACACATATTCACGACCTCACCGTTTTGGGCACCTATGTATATCCACCCCCAAACTCTTCTCTGCGGTCTCCCTCCTTTCTTCGGCATCTCCTCCCCTCTGCGCTCCCCTCTGCGCTCCCCTCCTTCTGCCTTTCTGAAAGCAAACACAGCACGCGGCCAGAAGGTGCCTGCGCCCAGGCTGTGAGGAGGGAGGGCTGCAGCCCAGGCCTTCCACAGGATTCCCTTCAGCCAGATGCCGGGAGCAGCAGAGCCGTGAGAGGGGTGACAGGGAAACTCTGTCGCCACTCCCGTCAGGAGGTTGCCGTGCACACGCAGTGAGAGCGGTCGTGATGCTGCTGTGTGATGCTATGACGCAGATTTGGAGCACAGGAGACAGGTTTAGAAAGGCTTGTTACGTGTGCCACTCAGCAGTGCCATCAGAAATCACGGCTTTACCTGAATGAAGCATTACGGAAGGAATGAAAGCCTAGCTTTCCAACCTCGAGAATACAATGAAGTTGTTAATAACCTGAAAAATCTGAAAGAAGCCGGAAATTTGGAGTTATTAAGTAAGAATATTTATCATTCCAAACATACTCTCCAGGATTTCAAAACCACCACCAGATGTCACTATGGAAACTCATTTTAAATATGCATCCAGTGGAGAACTAGACTGAAGGGGGAAAAATGTAATTTCTAAAAGAGCTTGACCAATAGAGTTGAAAATAGAGCTCACAGCAAAATTTCTGTATGGAAGGATTCATTAACGTCCACTTACTTAATTAAACGGATACTGACGTTGTCTTTCCACAGCCTGATTATTCAAAGGTTATAGGGTTGCTCCAATAAACGGTTCAAAAGTAAATCAAAGTTTCCAATAATAACTCCTACTCCCCGCCACTGCTAGGCCCCTGCTGCTGTTAAGGAATAGTCCTTGATCAGGAAAGGCCAGCATTCCCTGCAGCTGACACAGGCGGAACAGGACTCTTGCAACACAGTAATTTTTAAGGCAAAAATAAAGGTATAGCTACGATGTCTGCCAAAAATAATTTAACTGATTCAAATTCCCATGGCCACAGAATACCTTTCCTCCTAGAATTTTCCTATTTTCTTTAACAGGCCTTGGCCCCCAGTCAAGCCTTAATGCCAAGGCTTTCAACAAAGCCTCGTTACTTCTGACTCTCAGAAATACTTATCATCAGCAACAACCCAGCAACATAAATTTGCAAATGCTACCCTCCTTTCTGATATGTCACATACTTAATTTTTTCAACTTTTCATACAACTGCTTAAGGCAGCAATTGTATTAAAAGCTGCTTTGTTCAATCACAAGAAAAACTTAAATGTGAGATATAATTTTAACGATATTTTCCCTACAGGCAACAACAGACTAGAAACTCTTTTCTCCAATTCAATATCCTCAGCGTAAACAAGGTAACTCTTTTGAAAATAAGCATTTTCCCAAATATGAAAACAATACTCACGGAAAAAGAAGAGACATACCATCAACACCCTAGAGAGCCAATATCTCTGTTGCTGCAATTAATCTATAAACGGTTATTCAATTTTTCCTGCTAATTATGCAAAGACTAAACATCTCAGAGTTGTCATATTAAATGTTAATCACTAAAAACATCAATTCTTCCTTAAAATTAAATTTTAAAAGTAGATTGTAAGCTTCCTATTAGAATGCAAACTTTTTAAGGACAAAGAATTGTTATGTGTTTGGTTCAAGGCCGGGTCAAGAGTGAGTGCTTAATGAGCAGGTATTAAAAAAATGATATCCATTACAGACAAGCAAAGGATGAGAAACAGTCACAGGCAAGAGGAGACCAGAGAGACGTAACTAAATGTCATGTGGGAGCTTGGACCACAGAAGGCACCTTAGGTAAGAACTCAGAAAATCTGCGTGTATTATGGACTTCAGTTAGTAATAATGTACCAATACTGATTCTTTAATTGTAACATCTTACATACTCATGTAAGATGTCAACAACGCGAGAAGCTGGGGCAGGGAGCAGGGAGTTATGTGAGCACTCTACTTTCTGCTCCATTTTTCTGCAAATGTTTTATTTTTTTAAAAAGTTGTCTATGAGAGCTCATAATATGTAGATTGTTTCCTTCCTTCAGTTAAAAACGTTTTTGAACTTACCTGTTTTTAATCTCATTTTCATTAAATACTAGATTTAGACTGATGTTAATATTTCCACATCTTGATGATACCTTGAGAGCCTAATGTGTGTATAAGAAACTTTACATGTTAAAGGCTAAAGATTTAAATAACAATCTAATTCAAAATATAATTTACTGTAAATTAATAAAAAATTATTACTTGTTTTTGCCTATTATATACAAAGAAAAGCTGTAAAACGAGTTTAATATAAAAAGCAAAATTTCTGCAATTTAGCCTTTCTTTGAAATAACTGGGCCGGGCATGGTGGCTCATGCCTGTAATCACAGCACTTTGGGAGGCCGAGGCTGGCAGATCACCCGAGGTCAGGAGTTAAAGACCAGCCTGCCCAACATGTTGAAACCCCGTCTCTACTAAAAATACAAAAAATGAGCTGGGCGTGGTAGCAGGCGCCTGTAATCCCAGCTACTTGGGAGGCTGAGGTAGGAGAATCACTTGAACCCAGGAGGTGGAGGTTGCGGTGAGCCAAGATCGTGTCATCGCACTCCAGCCTGGGCAACAAGAGCAAAACTCCGTCTCAAAAAAAAAAATAAAAATAAAAATAACGATACTAGTTTGACATGCAGTATTATCTCATAAATCAAAACCTTTGAATTCTTTTAGAAACAATACAGTAGATCGTGTGTGCGTGCGTGTGTGTGTGTAAATATACATTTAATGTTCTTGCTTCTGCCATCACTTGGCAAATTTGTTATTTACTACTGTGGACTAAAATAGAACAAGAAATGAAAAAGGAGGAGTCTATTGGGCTGAAGGCATTTAAGATTCTAAAATGGCTATTCAGTCTACTTTCTCAGGGAATGACACAGGAAATGCTCTCAGAACTAAAGTCAACATTTTTTACTTTCCTTTCACCTGAAGTTTATAAGATATTACTATTTACTTCACTGGTGTTGCTAATCATAAAACATAAGGAATATGTAAAGACCAATGTTTAATGGTTTATTTTGCAGAAGAAGGAAAAAAACAAGTTCTAGTACTTTTAAAAATAGAATGTTCTATTATGTGTATACATATATTAATAAATAAAATTTTAATTGCTAGAGACTTCTATAAATATTTTATGCTTCTGATAATAAAAGAAAGTCAAAATAAGTAAAAGAAAGTAAGTCAACCAAGAAGCATCCCTCGTGGGCCAATCAAACTGCTAGGCAGTATACTAGTGTACCGTACAGGTGCCTCTCTGCTCCCTTACAGATAAAAATACAGTAAATTATGTATAATTTCTTTCTCTCCAGTTTAACTGAAGCCATGACACTGACCACCGTGACCCAATCTTTCAAAACCAGTGATGTGCCATGAGTGCCATTTTGTGAGAAGCCATTTGTATTTTGAGCAAACTCAGTGGCCTGATGATGACTGACAGGGATGGCAACATAACAGCATACATGGACTCAAGATATAGCAGAGAAGAACTTCTTATACATCAGCTCATTTACTCCTTACAGCAACCCTAAGAAGTAGGTAACGTTATCATATCCTATTTCACAGAAAGGAAACAGACAGTACAAGCAACCTGCCAGAAGTCACACAGTTCATTAGTGGGGAACTGGGACTCAACCCTAAAAGTCAGGTTCCAGACAATTGTGCTAAATGTTTGGAGTCCCTGGCTGCCCTTCAATTGGAGGGAAGATTAAGGGGCAACTGAACACAACCTGCAAATTTCACCAGAGAAGTTGTGACTTGAATGCAATCCAGAAATGTAGCCGCCAGATGCCGTTTTCCCAACTTTTGAAAATCTGGGCTAAAGCGAATTTCATTGTATCAGGAGGGAAAAGGAATGGACTTATTATATGATGGTACATACACAGCTTTAAAAAAGAAGACATGCATATTAATTACACAGAAGAATGTCAGTGATACAGAAATTGAGAGAAAAATATAAACGCATAAAAGTATATAAAATATGATGCTACTGCTGTTCAGAAAAATTTTTTAAACACACATACACAATTATACGTGCAGAGAAAAAAGGTCTGAAATAAACAAGGTGATCAGCAGATAAATCCATCCAGTGAACAGAAACTTTTTTAATCTGTAAATTTCTGTAACCATGGATTTAAAAATCTATATTTAAAATGTATACAATAAAAGTCAAATAAAACAATACCTGCAGCCCAGTACCAGAAGGTTTTATGTACAGAACCTTCCTGTTTTATTTTTCTGCCTATGTCTTAGATGTACTTTCACTTTTAAGTATTTCTGTTTCATTTAAGTTGAGTAGATATATGACAATGGATATTCTGGCAGCTTCGATAACTAACACGGAAGTATTTATGTAGGTATCTACTCACACAAAGCTTTAGGTCTAGGAAATTCTATAATCACATTGCCCAGAATTAGATCATAAGTCAATGACAAAAGGAAAAGCAAAAACACAACTGTCACTGTTTGCATTATTTAGATTGCCTATTTAAATCATTTTAATTAAAACATATACCTATCAATTCTTTTGATTAAAATTTTGCAATAACTTTAAAATTAGCTGAGGAAGCTTTCTGACTTGCAAACTTACTAAAACGTAGTATTAATTAAGTACATAATCAGATTTTAAGCATCATGTTTCAAGCCCAGGGACTTCTTTAGCTCTGCAAAGAGTCATTCCCAGGGTAAGCTCTGCTAAACCATGTTGTCCCACTTTGTTGAGTAACGATTCCAAGTTCTGACTTCCCTGTCAGAATCACTGATACTGTCAATGACGGCTTTTGCGGATAAGCTCTACTGTTAAAGAGGATCACCCTTGGGTATCAAAACTTATCATCTGGACACCTATTAATTGGATAAAACTACATCCACAAGACAGCCTTCGGAGGCACTAAGATACAGAGAATATATTTTACCTACCAATGGCAATGCTTCTAGAAGTTTGTTTTAAATTTTAGAAGATACGCAATTTCAGTGTTGATTACTCTTCTCCCCTTATACGGACTGGATGCAGACTTAGTAAAAGCTTTAATACGCCATATTGTTTAATCTTTACAATTAGCCCAGTGGTCTCTCCCCATTTTCCATATTCAGAAGCAGAGGCTTAAGGCTCAAAAGTCACTGGTCTAAAGTTACTTACTCAGTAATAAAGTAACCAATGAATTAATGGATTACCTTACCAGTTAGTCATCTTAGAGCTTTACATCTAACAACTTAGCCTGAAAAGTTAAGGAAGTCATCCTCAGTTATCCAACTTTGGTAGCAGAGAAGCCAGAACCCCAAACCTGGCTGACTGGCTCCAGAGTCCACACATAAAACCAGAGGGTACTATCTCCATGAGATGCAGAGTTGTGATTCAACGGCCAGGTCTGACTCTCCTCAACCAATCACTGTTAGTGGAAAAACAGGTAACACATCTACCAAGGTGGACCAGCATTTGCCTGTGGTGGGAGGAGCGATGGAACTTAAGTTATAACAACTAAAGGAAGGCCAAACAGATCCCTGTACAGAGTTCAAGAACTCCGTGTGACCAGGCCCATTTAGGATAAAAAAGAAGAAAGGATATTTAAAAAAAAATCCAACACTGCTCTCTATTTAGGAAGTTACTGTGTTTATCATATCTTCTTTATGTATTAAAACGCGGCCAGGTACAGTGGTGCACACCTGTAATCCCAACACTTTGGAAGGCTGAGGTGGGTGGATCACTTGAGCCCAAGAGTTCGAGTACAGCCTGGACAACATGGCAAAACCTCGTCTTTACAAAAAATACAAAAATTAGCCAAGAATGGTGGCAGGCACCTGTAGTCCCAGCTACTTGGGTGCCTGAGGCAAGGGCATCACTTGAGCCTGGCAGGTCAAGGTTGCAGTGAGCCGAGATCATGCTGCTGTACTCAAGCCTGGGCAACAGACTGAGACCTTGTCTCAAAAACAAAAACAAAAACAAAAAACCTGCATAGGCTAAATTAACTGAAATATACCAGGTGTAAGTAGGTATATGGCATTATACTAACAATACTGAATCTAACTACGAGAATATCATAACTGAGTCTTGAATACTGTTATTAACCATAAAAAAACTGAGTGGTAGGTGGCAGATGTAGAGCTCTGAACTGTAAATCAGCTGTAAAAGTTTTGTGACAGATCAACAGAAATGTTTTAAGGAAAAACCCTCTTTAGGAAAGAAATCTCATAAAAAAAAAAAAAAAAACTAGCCTCAGGCACGGTGGTGTGCCCTGTAGTACCAGTTACTCAGGAGGCTGAGGCAGGAGAATCGCTTGAACCCAGGAGGCGGAGGTTGCAGTGAGTTGAGATTGCGCCACCGCACTCCATCCTGGGCAATAAATAAAAAGAAAGAAAGAAAGAAAAACCAGCCAGATGTAGTGGCTCACGCCTGTAATTTCTCCACTTTGCACTCTGGGAGGCTGAGGTGGGAGGATCACTTGAGCCCAGGAGTTCTAGACCAGGCTGGGCAACATGGCAAAACCCTGTCTCTACTAAAAATACAAAAAATTTGCCAAGCATGGTGGCACACACCTGTAGCTCCAGGCTGAGGTGGGAGGATCACCGAGGCTGCAGTGAACCATGACCACACCACTGCACTCCAGCCCAGGTGACAGAGTGAGACCCTGTCTAAAACAAACACACACACACACACACACACACACACACACACACACACACACAATTAATTTTTAAAAGCTGTACCTTATTTTTCAACAAGGGACTTAATGTTGTTTGTACTGGCTTGGATCTTAATCTGGAACCTGGCTTTATTGATTTATACCTGTTTTAATTCATTCAACACAGAATGAGTTCCTACCACATGCCAGGTATGCTACAAGGTGCAAAAGAAACAAAAAGAAGAGCAAAATGGGGTCCTATGAGAAGACATTTAAATAAAAGAGTAACTAATTCCTTGGACCAGCAGAGAGAGAGGAAAAGAAGGGCACCTGTTTGAGAAGGGAAACATAGTATTTTAACAACTAGGTACTTTAATAATTATTTTCCATTTATTGTATAAGTATCTTTTACACAAAGGCCAAACAAATCCTTTCTTCAGTTATGAGTTCCTGCTTGAATTTTATAATGCAACATGTAATCAAGTGATTTTAAAAAAATAAATGTCAATTCATTTTGTGAAAAAAAAAAACATGGAGAAGAGGATATGCAAGAAAAATGGCGAGTTATACGGATGAGTTAATTTTATCTTCTTCCTGTTAAGATTTTCTAATGTTTCTAGAAGAAATATACATGTATTATATAAAAATATGTTTTAAACCAACGTGTATAAAGGGTTAATCTGAAGCATATAAGAACTTAAGGAATTTCAGAAATGTAAAAGCAACCTTTAAAAGTTAAGAGTGACTTACAGGTTTTCATAGGCTGAATAACAACTGCCTAAAGCTCTTGTACTGCAAAGTGTGTTCCAGCATGAAGACAAGGCACTATTCAATGATTAAAATGTCAGTTGAAATGACTAAGCCTCATGCCAAACTCCTTAAAGCACTCCCTTGCTAAAGAAGGAATGGAATGAGATTCCTCCTGTTACAGTCAAGCACTACACTGGTCACTGTATAAACAGAACTCTCTCCAAAGAGACAGTTGTCTCTGGAGTCCTAGAATGCACATAGCTGCTGTAGAAGGGCCAGTTTTCCTGTTTCTAAGGTTTGTTTAGGCACCTGTAAACAGAGTATAAATACAGAAAACCGCAACTATTGCTCTCAAAATAAACCCTAAGAATCATATGCAATTCAGTTCTACAAAAAGGAAGGTGTGTTTTACATGAACTGAATGCTGACTGAAGCAAATAAAAGTCCCATTGACTTTTTGGTCCCTGTGGTCATGGACTGTATGTATAAGCTGCCCCCCTGCCCATCCATTCCCAAGTAGCATTTTCCTTTACTCCAGCCTCCACTTTTATCAAATTTTTTAAAACTTCTTTTTCTATTAAATTTTATTTCAATTACAAAGCAGTTCTTAAATTTTAATTCAAATCTTTAAACTTTAAAAATTGCAAACTGAAGACGAACTATTTACAAGCAGTGTTCAGCTACTTCTAATACCCAATTTGTTGCCAAAACCAATACCTGTAAGAACTCAGAAACTTAAGTTAGGTCAAGCTAACCTAATCAGGAAGTGGTTCACGGACACTGATAACCTACGAGAAACTTCAGATATGTCCTTTTATGCTAACGCTTCATATTAAATCAAACATCCCTACCTAATAATCTAAATGCACTGCAAGATTTGATGTTAAACCTGGCTAAGAATCTTCGTTAAGGCAAAACATCAATTTGTAAATGCATATTAATCCCATAACTCGCCTGTTTTCTAAATTCAGGGTTTTTTTTTAATGAAGAACGGTGTAACATATAATGGAAGATTTCTGATTTTATATATGTTTTTAAATCACAAAAGAGGGCACACCTGTATGTATCAGGATTCTAAAATTGAGAGGTAAGCAATCAAAACTCGACAAACCTCCTACAATACCCAGTATATGCTCAGAAACTGAACAATCTTAACCAAGATTTTTTAGTGGTAACTGCAGGGCAGACAAATGAAGTATTTAATATGCACTATTTTATGCAAACAGGAAACAAATCTCATAAAATACTTTGAAACAGAATTAAAACAGGAGGAAAACGGATTACTGCTAATTCATCACTTTAGAGACTATGAAGACAAATCTTGCTGGAGACATTAAAAGACTATATAAGAATAGATTGGCAAGTCTCAAATAACTGTCATGTATCTACATTACTAAAAATTAAAGCACAGAACTGAAACAAGAAAAAATGAAAAACAGAGAATAACTGCAGTAGTTCTTATATTATCTCTGTCCTTAACTTTCTCTGAGAGCAAAGTTGTTCATTAAGAGAGCTGTTCTTTAACAAAGTAATAATAAACATTTCATTTTAAAGTGACATTTTCTTCTTTAATACTAACCATTAATAAAATAAAGTGATAACAGAAGATGTAGAATATGAAAATAAACATCACAGGGATATCAAGCAGTTGATGGTATTTGAAAAGGGTATATTCAAACTAACCACTAGAAAAAACAAATTCAAAAACACACAAGTGTTCATTATAACATACTAGTTATAATTAAGTAGCAGGGTGGTTACTAAAATATATGTATCGGAGAAGATAAAAATATAAATAAATAGCTAGGCGCAGTGGCTCATGCTGGTAATCCCAGCACTTTGTGAGGCCAATCTAGTAGGATCCTTGAGCCCAGGAGGTGGAGGCCAGCCTGGCCTACTGTATTAATTTATTATAAGATAATAATAAATAAATATTTATTATTGTAAATTAATGTAACAGAACATTATACAATGTCATTAGACAAATATATTCTATTATCACTATTTTATACATGTATAGCTATGTAAATATATTACATATATTGTCATTAATATCGATTATTGTATATTATTGATATTATGTATTATGTTATTAATATATTATTACTTTTATATACATATTATATACATAAATATATATACATAGGCCTGCATATAAGAAATTATAGGGGAATGGCAAGGCTGTGGAGAAACAGGAACGCTTTTACACTGTTGATGGGAATGTAAATTAGTTCAACCATTGGGAAAGATAGTGTGGCGATTCCTTAAGGATCTAGAACCAGAAATACAATTTGACCCAGCAATCCCATTACTGGGTGTATACGCAAAGGAATATTAATTATTCTACTATAAAGACACATGCACATGTATGTTTACTGCAGCACTATTTACAATAGCAAAGACATGGAACCAATTCAAATGCCCATCAGTGATAGACTAGATAAAGGAAATGTGGTACACATACTCGATGGAATACTGTGCAGTCACAAAAAGGAATGACATGTGCCCTGTAATTTCTTCAGTGATTGGAACAGTAAAAGTACCTTTTGTTTAAAAAAATATTTAGGCTGGGCTGGGCGCGGTGGCTCACGCCTGTAATCCCAGCACTATGGGAGGCCGAGGCGGGCGGATCACGAGGTCAGGAGATCGAGACCATCCTGGCAAACACAGAAATACAAAAACACTAAAAATAAAAAAAAACACTAACACTAAACAAATAACACTAAAAATACAAAAAAATTACCCGGGCGTGGTGGCGGGAGCCTGTAGTCCCAGCTACTCGGGACGCTGAGGCAGGAGAACGGCGTGAACCCGGGAGGCGGAGCTTGCAGTGAGCCCAGATCGCACCACTGCACTCCAGCCTGGGCGACAGAATGAGACTCTGTCTCAAAAACAAACAAACAAAAAAAGTGGGGTTGGGGGGAACCCCACACATCTGGTGTCAGAAGCACGTTCTGAGAGTCTAATTCAGGAAACCGAGTTTGTTTTCTATCCATAAGCAGGAAGTATCTCACATCTTATTTAGAAAACTGTCTGCTTTTTCCAAAACCTAAATACAAATTCAACATGGGAAAAAAAAACATAGCATAGTACTTACAACACTGTTGCCATTCCTAAAGCTCAAATATTTCCAGCTCATGACAGTATCAGATATACGGGTTCAAAAGAAAAAGCATGTTATCAAGTCTACAGTTTAGAAGATGATTTTTGAAAAATGACTTTGTGCTAAACTCTTGGATTGAGATTGCCTTTTCATTCAGCAATTTATGAAAGACGTGGTGAAGCAATCGTATGTTTTTTCCCACTTATTTTACTGCATTGGTTGGTTTGCTGTAGCAGGCTATTTGTTAAAATCTGAAACTCAAAAATTTTTTATAACGTGCCATCTAAAGAACTACTTCATAATTTTATAAATTCTCAATCAACCATAATTCACAGGCCCAGTAAACTAACCTGTTTACTGCTAACTGTACCCATTAATAGAAGACCATGAGTGTCTTCCAATGCTTTCATTACATAATTACAACAGGGAAATAATTACAACAGGGAAATATCCCAAATATCCCAACACGACTGCAAATTTAAAGCCTCGATTAATTTAACCTAATACTGAAGACATTTGACAGATGTTCCCTTGATAAGCCTATTTTGAAATAATGCTGGCATATCCCTGGCTTTAATTATTGTCTTTAAAAAAGAAATACAACTCAACAGACTAACACAATCTGTTCAAAAGAGACACGCAAAGGGGTACCAGTGTTGAGAAGCAAAGGCTAAGCCATCCTATTATGTTCTTCAATAAGATAAAACTAACAAATTCCAGTAATATAGCATATAACACAACCATGAAATCTGACTATGACTGAGTTTATCATTGTTGGTGACACCACCGTGAAAACAGTGAATAGGCTTTAATTACACACGACCATTTCTGTAACATTTCTCTCTTTAGGCACCACTCCTCCCCTGCCCCTCTGGAAGGGAAGAAAAACACTCCCAAATACCTTTACAAAGGCACATGTGGTGGGCAGCCGACCTCTTACATGAACACTACCTCATAAAGCTCCAAGACCACCATAAGTTCTAAAGCATGGTGTTTGGTTATCTTAAATAATCAAACCAAAGAATTAGCAAAGAACAAGAGTTAAAAGAGAGCAGTAAAGATCATCTAGTGCAACCCTCTAATTTTACAGACAAGGAAGCCAAGGTCTAGGGAATAAATGACTTCATAAGTTACTAGATTGCAGAGCTTGAATCAAAGCCATAACTGGAACCCAAATCTCTTGAAATCTCAGCCTACGTTCGAGAGTAGCACCTAGCAGAGAGGTGCATGCTTGCATTAACACAAATCTCATAAGACTGGAATTAGCTTTTCTGATTGGTGAGGGAAATGACTCACATTAGGAAAAGCAAGAGTCAATGATACTATCTCAGAGTTAATGATCTGCCAACCAAACCCTAAGAAAGCTTAAAAAATAATCGGCCCTACCTTAACATGGTATCTGTGACTTTGACCTAGGCACACATCCCAATCACTGGTCAAGAGTATCACTGAATTATTTCGGAATTGGAGAGAGAAACAAGAGTGAATGTAGGTTTTATTCTCAAAGTCTGTTACTTCAAAGTATTGGTCTTATAATCAACCATCCTTACAGCATGCCTGTTAACTGTCCCAACTCAGCATTTTAATAAATGTGTGGCTTTGGCAATTTATTATACCTCTCTATATTTACTATTTATATCAATATTTATTATTCCTCTTATTTAAAAGTGGGAGATATATGGGTTATAAGAATTACTATAAAAATAAAGGTATTTAATCTATTGAATCTATTTTGATGTTTGAGAAACTAAAGCAAAACCAAGATTTAGGAAGATTCTTAAAGAGGTATGACACCTTAATCCCTAACCTCTGTATTTACAAGGATGCTATTATTCAAGACAGAAACTGGCTACTAACAGAAATCACACGATGATGAAAGCGGTGTTCGGAATAGAACTTAGAATCACTTATTGTAAAGCCCAGGTGACTATTCCTTATCAAGACAAGGGACCGGCATTAGCAGTGCCTTAAAGTGAAATACACACATACGTGCAGCACAGAAGAAAGTCAGAATCCATAGCAACGTTGTTCACTGAGACACATCGATGAGTTATTTCAACTGACAGTGTAAAGCATTTTTAACGTGCACAGTATGCATCAACACTGCTGAAGTGGCAGTGAGGTCTGCCACAAACTTTCCCTCCAGCCCCAAATGAAGAGCTACTTTTATAAAACGTTTCAAAGTTTCATTTCAAATACGAAAGGACAATAAAAACCAGGAAAAGTCAAATTAGGAATTTCTGGGACACAGAAAGGAACATGAGTCCACCTTTGCCTCCATAACTATCTTTCCCCACTTATTTTCGTTACATTTTGTCACAACTACTTTTTCAGAACTGGTTACGAATCTATAAGTAAAGACTAACCAAGTTCAAAAGAAGTCATTGCTAGAAGATATCATGATTACCAAAATAAAAGTAAAGCATAATAGTTCGTGTTTAGTCACCAAATATATAAAATTATTAGTTGTCATATGGAGGCGATAAGGGACGTTGGATGATCTCCTTACCTAACGGCTGGGAAGAAAACCTAGGTTGCCACCCAGATTCAGGACTAGGAATCAGGCACCTCCTAAGATTACTTTCAAAATATTATTACTTATCTTCTGAATTGCTAAAAGTTGTAAATGTTAGCCGAGTGCGGTGGCTCATGCCTGTAATCCTAGCACTTTGGGACACTAAGGCGGGTGGGTCACCTGAGGTCAGGAGTTCGAGACCGGCCTGGTCAACATGGGGAAACCCCATCTCTACTAAAAATACAAAAATTAGCCGGGTGTGCTGGCATGTGCCTGTAATCCCAGCTACTCGGGAGGCTGAGGCAGGAGGATTCCTTGAACTCGGGAGGTGGAGGTTGCAGTGAGCTGAGATCACACCACTGCACTCCAGCCTGAGTGAAAGAGCGAGACTCTGTCTCAAAAAAAAAAAAAAAAAAGAAAGTTGTAAATGTTTCTAACATGACGCGTATGCATGAAGACAGACTTTTTGAACTAAAAACATGCTTCTGAAAGAAAACAACTTTCAATGATTTGTTTTTAAAGTAGTTAAAACAGCAATCTTATTTCAAGGGTTTACATCCAAAAGAAAGTCTGTTAGCAAAGAGGACACTGGGTCTGGCAGGACATGGCCACTTAAAGCAGCAGCCCGGCAGATTAGAGGAGCATTTTCCTTCTTTTCTCCATGTCATCAGTGACTACAAACATCACTGAGGGCCCCAAGGGGGAACCAGGCAGAAAGCTTGGACTGGGATAAAACCTAGTAATGGGACTCCGGGACAGCAGGACAGTCAGCAGCAGGAAAAAGGAAGAGCGTGTGCCACAAAACGGAGTCCTCTCCTGTGGTAAGGCAGGGTCACTCCCGTGTAAGGGGCCCTGGACTGACTGCCCTGGTATTCCTACCATTCCCTTCAGCCACAGACCACAGCCTCATGTCCTGGCCACGCACCTACCTTAACTACCTCATCCCAGACCTTCCACCATACAAGCTTGTGTTTCAGGGCTATTATTCCCTCTGATTAAAAATTGTCTTCAAATAGTTGGCTCTTCGTTCTTGTCATTCAGGTGACCACTCCATCTAAGGAGGCCATGCACACCCTGCAAAAATCCTTAACACATGCCCTGTTTTCCTCCACAGCACCGCTCAGCTGAAACTGTGTGTGCTTTTCTCCTCGTCTCCGTGTTGACTCGTGTCTCCTCTCTCCAGAAGAATAGCTCCAAGAAGGGCACAGCACCATCCACCTTGCAAACTGTGGAGTCCTGGGCTCCAAGAAGGGCACAGCACCGTCTACCTTGCAAACTGCGGAGTCCTGGGCACCTAGAGCAGGTTCTGGCATTCTAGAGGCAGTCAATAAACGTCAACTACCAGATGAATGAATGCATGGAAGGGCATTCACCCAAGCCTTCTTTCACCCTCTCAAATCTTGCCTCTGTGAAATTCTCCGAAAGTTTTGCTTTCAAAGGCCACTCGTGATTTCTCCAAAGCCTTTTTCCTTCCAGGACCTACAGCAGGACTTGCAGCTGCTGACGTGCAGCCCGGGGAGCAGGCACACTTGCCACTCTTCTCCCTCCCACTCTCATTTCCCCACAACCTCCTCCTAGGATTCTAGACTAGTCCAATACACGACTTCTCCCTGTGGTCATGGACCCATCAAGGATCATCAGAGTGGAGAGCTTCATTCTGCTCCCTCTGGAGTTATTATTAATCCTTTTGGGTATCAGAGATCCCTGTGAAAAATGTAAAAGTGGTTAAATTCCCTCAGTGACCCTTCCAAAAAGATTCAGAGGGAATTTTTTTTAATCACAAAATATTGCATGTAATAGTTAACAAAACAGAGTTTTTCAGCTGTTTTTCAATAGCTACAAAACAGTAAGATTGCTACTTCATTAAATCCACTGAGCCAACACACAGGCATTACATAATTCACTTATCCAAATAATTGAATAAGTAAATTAACAGTTTAAATAGAACTATAAACATATGCTTACCTACTGAATAAAATAAGCCAGGATTTTTCTTGTTTACTGTATTTAAGAATGTATTAAATCTGTAAGAAATTCTTCATTACATAAGTGTCTTAACTGCCAACTCAGGTCATTAAACTACATTCTCTTGTTTTTTAATCGTCTCATCTAGACTGAATCTCCTCTCCAATTATAACTATATCCAATCCCAGATGAAGGTCTCACTGCACAGTTATAGGAGTGCTTCCCTGCTGGACCCTCGGAAGGGGATGCTTTAGAAGGGCCAGGACAGTACCTGCGAGGGGGTGAAGGTACTCTTGCAGATTTCCTGCTGGCTCTCGTAGGAGACAGGACCATGAACTGTGCTTCTCCCCGTTATGCACCTGCCTCCGCCTGAACACTGCCATGCACAGAAAATGGAACTGACGCTCGGCCCATTCTCAACAGAATGAAACAGCTACCACATTTCTTTAGGACACTTTAAATAATTACCATGTATTTTCTAAAGCAACTAACATTCCTCTCACAAGTGAATGACTGGATGTTAATCACTAACTTAGGGGATAAGAGGAAAAAAAAAAAAAAACCCCAAACTCCCTTTACCCCACCAGTATTAACGCAGCACAGTGAAACACTTTCAGACACGTAATACAAACAGGGTAACAATTGTTTTAATTTAACACATTTAAACAAAAACCGTCACCTCTGGATAGGGCGTAACATATTAAACAGAGGAGGCGTGGTTTTCATTTGCTATTCTGTTTAGTTTTGACTAACTGGAAATGCTCATCTCTTCTTATTTCGGCAACTCCTTTTATGCCACAACCAAGTCATGAATTCAGGAAGGAAGCAGGCAAGTCTGATTTGTGCATGAAACATTATCTAAAGGGAAGAAAGTCAGCCAGTGCCCTCGCTAATCCCTTGGGCAAGAAAGGTAAAGTATACAGCCACAGTCTCAAAGCCAGAGTGACACAGGAGTAACCAGGAGCACACATTCCTGCCTTATCTGGCGTTACTTTGATTCACCTCACCTTTCTTTCATGACAGGAAGGGCACTCCAAGGGCATTACATTGAGATCAAACAAAGCATTCCAGAAAGGCAAGGGCTCTTCTCACAGGGAAAGGAAGAATAAGTCTTACATTTCATGAATGAATAAGCTGTAACGAAGCATTTCTATATCCTTAAACAAAACGTCCAATAGCTGATAGGATACGGAACTGTAGAGAACATTAAACCACCACCACAATAAGAGCAACTTAGCCAAACTCCTCTATTTTTCAGTAACACCATAAAATATATGAAGGTTAAAAATTCCTATCTCAAATGAAACATCTTCACTAAGATTTTCTAAAATTCACAGCAGAGTTTCTAACCAGCATATGTGGCCTGGGGTTGCTTTAGTGTGTCTGATTATATTCCTTAGGTAAGGATTACGCAGTCAGTATTTTTTGACTCTGGTTAACTTTTCCTTTGAATGCATCTGAGAGGTTCCTTTAACTTTTCAAAGCACTTAACCAGTGGTTATTTTCAACCTGCATAATGCTTTCTACATATGGTATTCTACAATTAAAACATAACTCTGATTTCTATAAAACCAACATACATTTGGTTACTGTAAAAGACAGTCAAGACATCTGTAAGAGACTTGTATTCCCTTCAACTGAGGTGAGCACTGCTCTCTCTACTAAAAAAGAGAATACTGGCAGGTCCTGAGCTTTGCTCTATCTGGTAGGTTGCATTTGTAGATGAGTCCGTCTCTAAGCAGCCAGCAAGCTGTAAGCACACCGGTTGTGAGAATCTGTATAAGGAAATCTACTTCCCCCAGTTAAACTCTCTACACCAAAATTACACCAAAGTAAATTCATCAACCTCAGATTCCTACTCTAAATTCTTGGACTCTGACTCACTTATGACAATCCTGGAAGCTGGAACTCAAATATCTATGGGCAGTCAGCAAATAAAGGCCTGAAGAGCTGTAATCAACCAACTGTTCCATTAAAACAGACAACTACTGTCTGGTTTAGAAAAATAATGGATTTCTTACTTCCAGATGATTAAAGATGCATTCATTTGGTACTGCTGCCTTTAGAAGAGTTCCCCATGGTGCAGGAAGGCAGAAAGTTTGTGCACCATAATTATTTGAGAATTTTCACCCCACCCCCCCCCATTCTGAAGAAAACATGTAGAGATTTTTTTCCTGCATTCTTCCTCCACATTCATCATTTTATTGGTAAATCAGACTCTATATTGCAGTTTTTATGAGATACCAGAATTATGTAAGTATGCAACACTAAGCTAATGAAGAATAAAATATGTGTCAATTTTTGAATGAGTGTTCTTTTTTCCAAGGGCTCAATGAAAGCATCTTGGCATAATTAAATCAATATAGTAATCTCATAACATCTGGGCCTGCTCTGTTGAAATGCAACCCTCTGCCTCAATACAAATCTCATTTTAATATTTAATTATTGAATCTATTGCCTAAAGTCAGCAACTTTAAACTGGTTTGCTTAGCGCTGTTTTTTTTAAGCTGTTCTTTTCCCAACTGCATTGTGAACAGAACCCTGTGCCTTTTATCCGCCTCATACTCTTTTCCAAGTTCTTAACATGAATTAATAGCTGCCAAGGAACTGCTTATTGCCTAGTATCACATCCTTGATAATGTGTTCTCAGACGATCCCATGAAACAGTCTATCTGTCTGGATCCAATCACTACACTGCTACAATACACTACGGACACAGGTGAGTGAATTAACTCACAGGGACACTTGGGAAGGAAAAGAGAACTTATATTCTTGATTTCAACAGCAAAATTACATTTTTTAATTTAATTTGACAAGCCTGATAGCAGCGAAAACGAAAAATTCAACTACTTCTGATTTTACGAAGTAGCATCTGGCCAATGAAATGAAGAGTGAAAGCATATTTTACAGTCTGTCCATCCCCCATTAGCCTTTATCTGGCATACAAGAGACGCTTTTTAAACAATTAATTAACGTGAAGAAATAAGCCTCAATATGCACTGGGGACAAAGATCGAGAAAAGGTAAGTTAAATCAGAGAATATGATCCCAAAAAGTTGGGTTATAAAAATCAGAATTTTTAAACACACAACCAGAACCACAGCCACAAAACTAACAATCACTGTTTCAATTATGATAGTTCCCTGACTGAATTAGTATTTTTCACTCATAAATCTGCCATCATTTTGATTTCTGTTTCTAAATCCAAATATTCAGTGGCAGCAAGAATGCAGAGAAATGGGCACTCACAAACTGCTGATGGGATGTCTAGTTCTCATAAAAACAAACAAAAAAAGCTTTTAAAAATTTCATTACCTTTCATCCAGCAATTTCACTTCCTGTTATTTATGCTAAGGCAACAGAGATAACGCACAAACAAGGAACTCACATGTTCAAAAACTGAGTATTACTATACAAACAGGATGAGTGTCCCAAATCAAAAAATCTGAAATGCTGCAAAATCTGAAACTTTGGAGCACCAACATGGTGCGCTGGGCATTGTGGATTTCAGATTTCTGGATGTGGGATGTCAGCTGGTATAATGCATATAATATCTCAAAATCCAAATAAATCCAAAACACTTCTAGTCCCAAGTATTTCAGATAAAGATGCTCAACTTCTGTTAGTCTGTCTCTGTGCTGGCACTCCATATTCTAAAAATCACATTCTTTAAGAATACCTACCAACCAGAAAATGTTCTGGATAAAGCAAAAGGCAGTCAACAAAACGACACGCTCAGTATATGTTTTATGTTCACCATTTTTACAAATCCCGCACCTGGCAGTGGAAAGGTATGTTTGTGCAGGTACACATGAGTTAGGGGAAAAGTTCACCAGTGTTCTAGGTAGTAAAATTTTAGTCATGTTTTCTATTTTCCAGTAGTCTACATTTTCCCAGGCTTCTACAATGACTATATACTGCCTTTTTATTGGAAATAAAGATCATTTTTTTAATGAGGGGAGTTCGCTAATTCTGTCCAAATGCTATGGAGTCTCAAAGCTTAAAAAAAAAAAAAAAAGCCAACACTATGTAATCATCTCCAAATTCCCTTTTCATGACCTTAAATGGGACTTCTAAAGCTAAGCAGATGCCCCAGCAGGAAATAAATTTGCAACTCAACAGAGGCACCCACAGAGATATGGCAAGATGCACCCTCAGTGGCTTTGGCAATAACTTCCTTTCATTATGTGTGAAGGAATCTTCACTCTCCAGTGCTTCTCAAGTCAAAGAGAAGCCTGTAGAAGTTAATAGGTCCTTAATATGTATCTGCTCCCTGAACTGACTCCTGTTCATAAGGTAATCGCGGACCCCACGTGGTCCTTTCACAGGGGCTTTGGCAAATCCCCTGCAGTGAGATGGCCCCTGGGCAGCTCTGTTTTCTGCAGACCAGGCTGTGACCTAATCAATAGGGTTCCAAGCAAGACAATCCCTACATTCAACAGCTCGGAAGAAATGAAGGGGGACGGAATTCAAGCTTTATTGACGAATTCCATTTACCTGTCACAATGATGGTTCACCCAGCAAGAGTACCCCCACCCAAAAAAAAACACACACCCTTCAGCTGCTACAGTAGACTTTCCGGCCAGCAGCCGGCACAAAATAAACATATTTACTTAAGCTTCAGTCACAACTCTTGACGTGAAACTGATGAAGCCCAAATGAAACAGGTGTATCTGTGAGATACAAAGGCAGCAGCCACAATGTGGCAGGGTAGGTTTTCATAACCTGTATTCGTTTAAACCCAAGGACACAAAAAGTATCGCAATAAATATAAAGCAGAAAATCACCCCAGCATGCAGATCCCAAAATTTACATGGAAAATTCCATAAACCTGAAAATGACCTTTTTAACTCTGAAAAGAATAAACAGGCCATTGAAACAACAGAAAGGTCAAGTTTACAGAAAGCAACTACTTTTCAGAAAGAAGTGTGAAAAGCATGGGTTTTGAATTAATTACACATGTTAGCAATTGTGGAAGCCCACAGGAACTTTACAGTTAATGAATAAAGATTTCACTTCACTTGGAAATGATGGACCCGGTCTAAATAAATCTTTTGGAAAATCACTCTGTAAAAATATCACCTTGAGATGTCATATACTTTCACATAAAGAAGATTTGTATCTTGTACATCAAATCAAATTAGAATTATGCTACACATCCAAATTATGCCCCCCCAAAAGCTGTTTAAACGAGGGAACTTCAATAACAAATATTTATCCTCAAAAAGACATATGATTTACTCGGAATTTTACAAAAGCTATCACTGGACCCTTTTTTTCTTTTTGCATTCACATCCAATGACCCATCATGGACAATTTTTAATTGAAAACAAAGTCTGATTTTAAATTAACTTCTGGGCTGTTTTTCCACACTCATTAACCAAAGCGAGAGAGAGTCCAAGTCAAAAGACTGCAAAATGAGCTCACACACTCGCTTCACATCACGAGAATTGCTTCACTGTAATATTTTTAAAGCCATGCCAGGATCTAGGCCACCAGCCTCTTCAACAAATAAATTTTCAGCAACACCAGCGTAATAGGCTTTTAACGTCCTCACCGAATGCCCTTAGCCCAGGGTATCTGGCACCCACCCACACCAGGCTAATTCAACAGGCAGAACTACTTAACTCTTCCACCTCCTTTCCCACAAGGGCATGCACACCCGCCACACGATTCGACTCCACACACCACCTCACCTGGGCGATCGAGCCTTGCTTTGTTGGTTGTGATCTCTTAATATCCACAGGAAAATTAACACACCATGTGACTCTTTAAAAAGACTACCGCACTCACAAGCCCATTAGAAGATCTCATACCTACTTTTTCCCATCACCCAAATGAAGGGAAAGAGTAACTTTCCTATCATTTTTTCTCAGGTTTTAGTAGCCCCTTCCTCAGTTACTATTCAATTACATTTTCCCTATCTCTATAGGATAGCTATAAATAAACAAAAAACATGTTACTGCATTGCGTTACAGAAAAGTGTAGTAGAATTCAAAGCTGTATTTCTCTAAAAAGAAACATTTTAAAAGAAGAGCAAACACTTGAGACTACAGAGATAAATTATACTTGTCAGGCATGAAGCTGTTATCTCAAGTTTACTATTCATTAGAATGCTGGTAATCTTAGGACAGTTGAGGAAGTAAAAACAATCGGAAACAAAATCATTCCCACCAACCCCAAAAGATTCCAGCATAGGTGATTTGCAAAAAAATTATAACTAATCAAAGTGAATGATCACAGAAGTAGCTCTAGTTCACTTATTTCGTGTACGTCATTCACAGAAGAAAATCTAATAGCCTGCACGGTGGCTCACGTCTGTAATCCCAGCACCTGGAGGCCGAGGCAGGCGGATCATCTGAGGTCCAGAGTTGGTGACCAGCCTAACCAACATGGTAAAACTCTGTCTCTAATAAAAACACAAAAATTTAGCTAGGTGTGGTGGCTCACACCTGTAATCCCAGCTACTTGGGAGACTGAGGTAGGAGAATCACTTGAACCCAGGAGTTGCAGTGAGCGGAGATCACGCTACTGCACTCCAGCCTGGGCAACAGAATGAGACTCTGCCTCAAAAAAAAAAAAATCTAGTAGCCCACTATCCAAATTTAAAGTCACAAATATCTTTAAGGCAGTTGAACTCTACATAAGTCTCTAAACTTGCATTTGAAATGGGGCTAGTCGAAACTGAAATTTGCTGTAAGGGTGGAATATACACCGATGTAAAGACTTCATAGGAAAAATGAATGTTAAAGGTCTCATGAATACTTATGCTAATCACATGCTGTAACTGTGCTTTTTGATATGTTGGACTAAATAAAATACATTATTAAACTTTCATCTGTTATGTTCTTTTTTATTGTGGCTACTAAAATGTATAAAGTTACATATAAAGACAGTACTATTGGGCAGTGCTGCTTTTGACCTGTTACACTAATTCATTTGATTTAAAAAATAACGAGTAACGGTAAAAAGTGGCAGAATTTGCACAATTTTGTTAATATAAATTGTAAAAATCAGTTCACCTTTCATATATGAGCACCTGTATCTAAAAACACTAAACTTTGGAATACTTCTAATAAGTAGTTTCATGGTCTACTCTGGGACATGAATCACTGTTGTGTTTTGTTTTAGCTCATACAGAGTACACCATGCTGATTAGGTGCCTCTAGTGCAGATTCATCTCTAACACCAAAAGAAACAATTTAAGACTTTTATTCTCTTAGCTAACATGATCTTCTATATACTATATCCAAGACTTACTGTTTATGAGAATATCACATTTTAAGTCACCATCTCTACATTAGGTTTCTAACAAACTTTGTCAACTAACTTGTTACAGAATCTTCATCTCATTTCATGAGAAAATTTTTGTTAGAAACAAGGCCACTGAGCCAGGAGTGACAGGCATGTTGGCTCACATCTGTAATGTCAGCACTTTGGGAGGCCAAGGTAGTAGGATGGATCACTTGAGCCGAGGAGTTCGAGACCAGCCTGGGCAACATAGCAAGACCCCACCTCTGCAAAAAAAAGTAAAAAAAATTAGCCGGGCATGGTGGCATGTGCCTGTACTCCCAGCTACTCAGGAGGCTGTGGTGGGAGGATTGCTTGAGCCCCGGAGTTCAAGGCTGCAGTAAGCCCTGATTGTGCCACCATACTCCAGCCTGAGAAAGTGAGATCCCATTTCTAAATAAAAACAAAATAAAATATTAAAAAAAACAGAAACAAGACGATTCGTTTTGACATTTAATGATCACTGAACCTTTCTACAAGCAATAAACAATAAACATGTATTCTTTACTGTGGCTACTGTTTTTTTTTTACCTATAATAATGATTATTTTTAGATGGTTCTTTTTCTAATCTCTTTGAGGAGAAGAATGGCATCTGGGACTTATTACTTCTCTAAAAATCTCTGTTAAAGAAGGCCACAAGTTTGCTTTTCTTCCCCCCCCATGTATATGTCAATGTGTTCAAAGACATCCACTCCCAAAATTTCCAAACAAATAATGTCAAAATGCTTAGTGAGTCAATACAGTTACACGTTTCTATTTCAAATCCTAAGATTTCTATTTCAACTTACCACAGAGCACTTTCCTATTAACTGTTGCACGTATGTCCCGTTAACAACTCTAATATAAGATAAAATTAGCAAAATACTAAGTGGTATTAAAATACAACTTAGGTTATTTTTAAAACTTTTCCATTTAAGCTGAAACTTAAGCAGAGATGTCAGAGGGCTTCATGAAACCTAAAGATACCAAATCAACACTCCTATATTCTCTCCTCATTTCAGTGTCTATTTCCACGCCCCCCAGTCTTCCATGGACTTCCAATTCCATTTCCCCAAGTATTCCATTCTCTACGGGACAGCAATAAATCAATGAGATAGTTTGTGACAAATTAATTAGCAGGAAGTGGTGCTAATGAGAAAAACGAACATCTGCAGGCCAAAGTCTATCGTGAAGAACCCCTTGCTGCCCTTTACCAGACACTCCATCTCTCCGCCTTTCACTTTAGAAACATGATAACTGGAATTCTCCAATTCCTTTGGGGTCAGAAACTTCAGAGATCTTTGTGATAGAAAATGAAGTAGGAAGACGATGGAGGAGCATTGCTTTGGTATCTTCAGACTTCAAGCATCCCCCTGGTATCTCTGCTTAGGTTCTAGTTTAAATGGAAATGTGCTAAAAATAACTTGAAGATATACTGTAATGCCATTACATGTTTGAACAGTATGACAAACTTAAAGTATCGTTATGTAAGACAGAAAAGTTTTAAGACCATATTGATATTTTCACAACTTTCACAAGCCTTTATATAGTAATGCACATTTAACATTCAGAAGGGATTCCCTCAAAGGGAAACGCAACTGGGTAAAAGTGCCTCTGGAAGAAGGAACATGAACACAGTACTCGGCAGCTCCTCTCAGCAAGGTTAGCCTACCTCCCTACCTGTGGCTGGATGAACGAACTGTGTCACAGCACGTGGGAGATGACAGTGGAGGAGTTCTGAGCCTTGGCCCAGCGGATTTGCTGCTTTCCTCGAGCACCCGGAACCCCGAGACCACCATGTAAACAGGTCCAGGACAGGCTGAGGGATGATCACAGACATGGGGCCTAGGAGCTGCTGCCTGCAGCGAACACCCAGCCACCTCCCAGGAGCAGGGCCCTCGAGCTCAACAGCAACTGATCAAACATGAGTCAGCCCGTGGAAAACAGCCAAGGAAACACCCAGCTGAGCCCAGCCCAAATCGCCCACCCACAGAACAGTGACCCAAATGAGTGGAGGCTGTTCTCAGCTATGAGGTTTTGGGATGGTTTGTTTCCCAACAAAAGGCTAAATGCCATTCTCTGTAATTTCCTTCACAATACTTAATATTGGCCCAAAGACAATAAAACGCTTCAGTTCAGCTCTGGATTTGCCTACACTTATTCCACTTGAGTTTCTCATCTATTTCATCTAACCTAACAGCCATCTCCACATTCCTCACAAGATTCAACCTCTCCCAGACTCAACCTGCCTCTCATCTAACCCAACCACCATCTTCCCCACTCTTTATAACACTCAACCTCTCCCAAACTCAACCTGCCTCTCATCTACTAATCCAACCACCATCTTCCTATTTCTAACAAAACTCAACATCTCACAAACTTGACCTGCCTCTCATCTAACCCAACTGCCATCTTCCAATTTCTCACAACACTCAACCTCTCCCAAACTCAACCTGCCTCTCATCCAACCCCACCGCCATCTTCCAATTTCTCATAAAACTCAACCTCTCCCAAATTCAGCCTGCCTCTCATCCAACCCCACCGCCATCTTCCAATTTCTCATAAAACTCAACCTCTCCCAAATTCAGCCTGCCTCTCATCCAACCCCACCGCCATCTTCCAATTTCTCATAAAACTCAACCTCTCTCAAATTCAGCCTGCCTCTCATCTAACCCAACCACCATCTCCCCATTCCTCACAACACTCAACCTCTCCCAAATTCAGCCTGCCTCTCATCTAACCTAACCACCATCTCCCCATTCCTCACAACACTCAACCTCTCTCAAATTCAGCCTGCCTCTCATCTAACCCAACCACCATCTCCCCATTCCTCACAACACTCAACCTCTCTCAAATTCAGCCTGCCTCTCATCTAACCCAACCACCATCTCCCCATTCCTCACAACACTCAACCTCTCCCAAATTCAACCTGCCTCTCATCTAACCTAACCACCATCTCCCCATTTCTCATAACGCTCAACCTCTCTCAAATGCAACTTGCTATGAGCAGATTTCTACTCAAATACACAGTGAACAACTTCCACAACGGTTTCCTTTCCTTCCTTTAATCATCCTAAAGAGTTACTTTTAAATAGAATAATGAAGTTAACTGAACTAGCTACTGATAATTTTCTATTTATATGAGTGGAAGGTTTAGAATCAGAGTTCCTAAGTAGCAAGAAGAGTTGACAAAGAACAAATGAGTTTTAAAAAACTTTTACTTAGATATAGTTACTAAAATAAGAAAACTACTTTTAGTTTACATACATATTATTTTTCTTAAAAGAGTCTGGTCACTAAATTTCCCCCCATTATTCAACCAGGCTTTAAAAGAAAGGGTTTGGTTTTAAGTAAATTGCACCTCTCCACAGAAGTAACCAAGACACTTAAAATACAAAACAGGCCGGGTACAGTGGTTCACACCAGTAATCCCAGCATTTTGGGAGGCTGAGGAAGGCGGATCACCTGAGGTCAGGAGTTCATGATCAGCTAGCCAACATGGTGAAACCCTGTCTCTACAAAAAATACAAAAATTAGCCAGGCATGACGGCGGGTGCCAGTAATCCCAGCTACTTAGGAGGTTGAAGCAGAAGAATCACTTGAACCCAGGAGGCAGAGGTTGCAGGGAGCCAAGATCGTGCCACTGCACTCCAGCCTGGGCAACAGAGCGAGACTCCATCTCAAAACAAAAACAAAACAAAACAAAAATACAAAACAGCTTTTTCAAAGGATAGTTGGGTGAGGTCAATTTAATCCAGAAAACCAACAGTTTCAAAAATAATCTGTGAATCTCTAGAAGTAACTATTTTCTTAAGTTTTAAGAAATTCATCAATAATGATACAAACAAAAATAGATCCTACTAATCTGAATGTTTTTTAGAGTTCAAGTTTTTGCTGAATAATATGCAATGGCAATGTATACTCATCTTTTATACTTAAAACAAAAGAAATACTTTTCAATCCAGAGGATGATACAGGCAATAGCACTACTCTACAGCCCAAGGACACAACACGTAACTCAGGTATATTCACCTGGAAGGCCAGCCTCAGAATCTAGATACTCAATCTCACAAAGGAGGCTGCTCCTAGGTAAGCAAAGCAGAAACAAAGAGGAACCCGCATTGCTACTAAACTGCTTTGTTGTTCTTATTCTTGTAATTTTGGAAGGTATGGGAGACAGGGTGTCTCAAGTGGAAGAGCAGCCTTAACTATATTAAAAAGGAAAATTTAAAAGGGCTTTCTCAACAATAGTTATTTAGATAAGCGTTTCCCTTTAGTATTTTGTTACAATCTATTTCAATTTTAAATTTTACGCATTCAACCAGTATTGGCTGGATGCCTAGATGCCAGTCAGTTCCTAAGTAAGTGATACAGACACGGACAGAGTCAAGTTTCAGCCTTATATTCTGGTGGAAGTCAAATGACAAAAGCAGATTTTTTAAACATGCTAAAATAATTTTTAATATGTATTATATATAAAACACACACACACACACACACACACACACACACACACACACACACACATTTTTGAGACGGAGTTTCACTCTTGTCCCCCAGGCTGGAGGGCAGTGGCACAATCTCGACTCACTGCAACCTCCAGCTCCCAGATTCAAGCAATTCTCCTGCCTCAGCCTCTGGAGCAGCTGGGACTACATGTGTGCGCCACTAGGCCCAGCTAATTTTGTATTTTTAGTAGAGACAGGGTTTCACCATGTTGGCCAGGCTGATCTTGAACTCCTGACCTCAGATGATCCGCCCGCCTTCACCTCCCAAAGTGTTGGGATTACAGGCGGGAGCCACAGCGCCCGGCCATAGGCCCTAGAACACTTATTTTAAAAATCACTGACCTTAAACTCTAAACTTGATACTTTGTAGATATGAAACTTCGTGTGACTTCTTTCTGAAATCAACATTCTGCCAATTAAAACCACATATGGATATTACTCACGTTCATACTTTCCTAATCAGTTTCCATCTTGTAAATGAGCTTGCCACACTATTAAGAAAAAACACTTCTTTTTAAAATTTTTTAGATCCTTAAAAAATAACTGATTTCCATTTTGTTGCCTCAACCAACAAACTAACTTGGTATTTACATGAGAAACCCGCCTTTTTTCACTTAAATATGTAAACACCTTCAGCTGGGCAACAAATCGAAAGAAGAGGATCATGGGACAAACATGCACAGGATCTACAAAAAGACGAACACCCCCTGAGCAGGCAGCTACTCGGTACCAGCCCTGTGCCAAGCACTGTGATAAGAGGAACACGGACGTCTGAGACAGTCTAATGTCAAGCAGCCCTAAGAATAAAGAGGCAAGTAAAAAAATTAATAGAAAGCTAAAAGCAAACCAGGACCCACAAATGCATTTTGGAGACTCTTTTAACTAAGAACTTATGGCAGGGCTATTTTCCATAGAGGTCAAAGAACATACAGCAAGTCCATTTAAATAAAAATTCTGGACTGGGCACAGTGGCTCACGCCTGTAATTCCAACACTTTGGGAAGCCAAGGTGGGCAGATCACTTGAGATCAGGAGTTCGAGACCAGCCTGGCCAACACGGCAAAAACTCGTCTCTAGTAAAAATAGAAAAATTAGCTGGGTGTGGTGGTGCACACCTGTAATCCCAGCTACTTGGGAGGCTGAGGCAGGAGAATCACTTCAACTTGGAGGTGGAGACTGCAGCAGGCAGAGATTGAGCCACTGCAACTCGACTCTGGCCTTGGCAACAAAGCGAGACTCTGTCTCAGAAAACAATTAATTAATTAATTCTGTCTGCCAAGGGAGCTAACTTTATCATTAGAGGCCTGAGTTTCCTGACAGATTGCCTTAATAAGTAAAGGAATACTAGCGGTGTGGCATCAAGGGTTTTCCATGGTAAGCTGGCAAAACTAAAGACCAAAGCCTGGCCTAGAAAGCTGCTTAACTTAAACAAGATACCGATGATCCCTGGACAACAAGAGTTTGAACTGCACAGGCCCATTTACACATGAACTCTTTTCAACTGAAGGCAAATCAAAAATACAGTACTCACAGCACGCGAAAGCGCAGCGTCTGTGGAGCGCCGGCCGTGGGATGTCAGAACGCACAGATGTGGGTGTGCGCGGACGGTCCAGAAACCGATCCCCATGCTCTCCGAGGGATGAGGCACACTATTCATTTTATCTATTTTATTTTATTTGTGTTGTACGAGGGATGATGCACACTGTTCATTATATCCGTTTTATTTGTGCTGTATGCCTCAACGGGGAGACAGAACATCTGATGAAACAGGTATATAAAGAACTACAGGTTCTTATTTCACTTGGAAACAGCCTTGAATGACGGTTTCTCCTAAATCATTTCAGGCACATGTACAAATATATAGAAAAGTGACCTGTCCATTGTGAAGGTTTATCTAGCTCATTTATAATTTTTATACAGGTTTTATTTCTCTATTACATTAAGCACCATATAATGTATGTAGAAATACTTGCAGGTTGTAAGGCATTATAAAAATGCTTGTCACTGTCACTGTCATCACTGCCATCATCATCATCACCATTATCCTTACCCGCTGGTCCTCCTTTATGAGAATTTGTGAGGACTGATAACCCTGGAACCTCCAGAACAGAGGATCTCAAAACCAGGATTCCAAGAAGACGGACAGTGCATGAACACAGGTTCGGCACTTCACTGAGCCCCTTGGTATTGAATCAAATCAGTCTCTCTGAAGAAAGAATATACAGCTTTCCACAGATTCTCAAAGTTTCTGTGATGCCAAAGCCATTAAGAACCACTGTTTTGGAGCCTACAAATAGGTGTCCAGGGTGGCAGAAAAGAAGCTTCGCTCAACCTTCACAACTACAATTACTGTATGTTACAATCTATTTGCTCACAAAACAAATGAGGGCTACTTACTGCTCTATCAGCCACTGTGCTTAGAAGAGGGCAGAAAGATGATTACGCTGGACTGTGTCCTTGAGTTCATGGAGACGGATGAAGTCACAGACAGGCCGCGCACTGAGTCATACACTACAACAGAGGAACACACAGGAAGTGCCCCCGCAGCGAAGAGAAGCAAAGGCTACCTGGCTTGAAGGAAAGGTTTCCCCGGAGACCCCACGATGGCTTACCAGGCCAGCCTAACCATTATGCATTGAGTGCCTGTTATATACATCAAGCATTCAAAGACTTAGGGTGCGCCCACAAAGAGCTGACAATCTAGAGGAAAGGCGCCTGTAAATAAACAATTACACTAGAGTAATACTGCAGTCATATTTTTAAGTACATAAAAGATAAGAAATAGCTCCATGTAACGAAGAGGGCTGTCAAGAAAGCTTTATTAAGCAGAGTTATGAGATAATACGAGCTGACCACTGTATGCCCAAAGGCAGGGAGACAGAAAACGGCGAGGCACAGAGGGGTAGAGGGCTGCACAGGGCAGGGGCTGAGGCACCAGTGCTGCACAGGAGCCAATGAGGGAAGCACGGGTGATGTTAAATGGGAGAGCAGGGAGGCCTGTTAGGGCAATGCGGCTCCGCCCCGGAGAGACTGGACCCTGTGCGATGGGAGACAGTGAAACGGGTTAAGGAGGATTCTGTGATAGATGGAACACCTCAGCTCAAGAATCATGTCTGTATTGTCAGAATGCCTTCTAATGCATCACACCATAAACTACATCAACTGGTACGCACTACTTTACTTAAAAAATGCAACAGAATATTTCAAAATTCAATGGCACAAAGTCGACGTGCATCATAATTTCCATCATTTGTCGTGTTTTTATAATTTGGCACTGACATGAACTCCATGAGCAGAGTATAACACCACGTAATTTTACTCACTAATTATTGTGACAATCTAATGAGACAGTCTATGGAAAGACCATAAAATAGGGCCTGTACACGGCAAGTACTCACGGAACATTAACTATAATTATATGCTGATGATGATTAAGAAGAAAAAGCTTACCTGTGATAAGAATATGGTTAAATTATCACAAACCAGAAAGCAGTCTTCAGAAACTACACAAATAGCTGAGTAACTTTTATTAAAAAGAACAAAAAACCAATTGATTTAAAACTAAAAAGACTGTATTAGTAGACTCTCCCCAACATGAAATGAGTAAGACATTCTAAAGAATCCCATTCAACAGGCTGAGCCACTCGGAGGCCTAGCAATGGACCGAGTTCAACGTGGTATCAGATATTCGAAGGAGATACGGTATTGCTGGAACTGGCAAGGCAAGTTAATTGATAAGACTGGCCCTTGAAGTATATATGTGAATAGTTTCCTAGACTTACTGTCACTGCTGTGAAACTGGAGAACTGCCAATTCAACAAGCACAGGCATGTGCCCTTGAACGGCAATCTTTCCAAGTCCATTTATTCCTAGTAACAAAGACAGAAAAGATTGTGCTTTGTGGCACTATGTCTTGTATGGAGCATGCACTATTTATAAGCAGCATGGTCTGCTGTTTGAAAAAAAAAAAAAAATGCCAGAAAGGCAACTGCAAAATAACACTACACAAAACACACACTAATAAATAAAAACGTGACAAATCCAGCCCTACAAACTAAAATAATCCAAAAAGTAAAAACAATGGGAACTACATGGTAAGAAAATCTCCAACGTTTAAACTAACACCTAAAGCTTAAAATCTTTTCAATTTTCATAGTTGTACACGGTAGGTAATATGGAAAGAACAGACCAGGTATTAAGTGAACATTAAACTTCTACACACACAGGTCACTCAACAAATTACGAACACCCAATCCTTAAACATCCTTAGACACAAAACAGTTCCCTGGCGAGGGGGACGGTGAGTAAGCTTACTCTGGCTTTCTCACCCCGTACTAGATGGCCAGGAGGACAGCTGCTGACGCCGAGGCACCAAGGAGGACAAGGCAAGGGAACGATGGCCTCATGTAACTCGATGCAGAGGGAGGTACAAATCAGGTTAGCTTCGGCGTGCAGGCGTGAAAGCTGGGACCCCAACCACCATCTCAGACATGGTTTCCACAAGAAAAGCCTTCCAACAATTAACGTCCTGTCCAGTTCAGATGGGCAGCATTTTTACCGATGAAATCATACTTTTACAACTGCAAACACAAGTATGACACCTGTCCATCTCTTCAATGGCCAATGAGACAAGGGAAGCTACCTGCTCTCACCTGGATTCACCCACGCCTTCGCTGGCATGATCTTGACTTGCTGAATGCCACCGCGACGGAATTCAAACTCCTGTCCTCCTAATCGTGCTAAATAGCAATATGTCATTCAGAGTAAAAATACTGGAAGATTCTTACATTCAAGACTCCTTCAGGACCAAGCATCGAATCTAGGATTCAAGGCTGCAACCCAGCCTAACCCAGCTTAGCACAGAAACCCACTTCACTAGTCGTTTTTGAACAGGCTCCCTTACAGCATCCTTAGATCATTCTTGAAAGAGTAAGAGGAGTAAAATGCGGTTCTGGCACTTAGCACCCAAGAAGTCTTGGGCAAGTTACTTAACCTCTCATTGACGTTTCATCCTGTAACGTAGGGATAACAGAGTCCACCCGGTGGTTGTGAGAATTAAATGGACTGGCACACACAGAATGCCGGGCCCAGTACCCGGCTGTGACACTCAGTGTCGTGGTTATTACTAGACTGACGCTCACCACCAGTGTCATTACCACTGACAGCATGAGGACGAAGCCGGCCTGTGTGACGTAAGCTGTTTCCACCCCACACCTCCGGGTACCGGCCCCTGCACACTCTGAGAATTACATCACAGCACCGTAAGCGTCACCGCGTGCTGCTCCACAACGTGGGACGGCCCTGAATCACAGTCCCCCGAGTTCCCGTCCACAGCCTTTCCAGGCTAGACTTGTTCAGTCAGTAACGCATCAACGTGGTAAACATCATACAAATAACTAAATAAAAGCTGAGTCTCTGTTTTGTTTAGTAAGAAAATGGAACTTCCTTAGGATTTCAACTAGATCCTATTTTCACCTTAACATCTTCCTGATTCAAAGAAGGACCCTTCCCCTGGTAGAAATTATTACCATGCCCTGCTTGACTCAGAATCACACACACACAAAAGATTTTTATCCCAGAACCCAGCAACAACACACTGTGGCAACATCATTTCTGCCAAGACGCAACTTCCAGTCTCCCTGTGGCTGGGAAATGAGTTTCTTTTCTCTTAAGCTTTCCTAGGAGGAGAACAAAAAGAGCCAAGAGGACAGCAGCTGCTGCCACTTCAGGGAGGAGCCAGCAACACAAAAGCCCTTTCACCAGCACATTTTTTAACTCTCTGCCGGGCCTCCCACCAGTCTCTAATCAAGTTCCTGCTGCCAGGAATTCTAGCCCCAGCTCCCACAGGGCATCAGGTCCCACCACAGCAGGCCAGGCTTCCAGCAGCCACCCAACTCTCAGCCAGTTGCAGACCCTTTAGTCAGGATCCGGGGCCCATCAGCCTCCTCCACATTCCATCTCCTGTCACAGGAGGTTGTGCAGCAGGAGCAGGGGTCCCAGGATGTAAGTAAAATATCCTACTTTATATGAGGAAAAGGGTTTCTAACTTGAATGAATAATAAATAGCTGAAACATTCAGAGTTCTGCAGAACCAGACAGAAGCTCCAGAAACATTTTCCCTGACTGAGGTCAACAATCAGGTTAACCTGGGCCAGAATTCCCTTCCGTTCCCACTGTAGAAATGCACTCACCTTGTGTGCACCTAAGCCGGGAGGCCAGGAGCCGACCCCCACACAGGTGACATAGAGATGAGGCCAGGAGCCGACCTCCACACAGGTGACACAGACATGAGGCCAGGAGCCGACCTCCACACAGGTGACACAGAGATGAGGCCAGGAGCCGACCTCCACACAGATGACACAGACATGAGGCCAGGAGCCGACCTCCACACAGGTGACACAGGGATGAGGCCAGGAGCCGACCTCCACACAGGTGACACAGGGATGAGGCCAGGAGCCGACCTCCACACAGGTGACACAGGGATGAGGCCAGGAGCCAGCCTCCACACAGGTGACACAGGGATGAGGCCAGGAGCCGACCTCCACACAGATGACACAGACATGAGGCCAGGAGCCGACCTCCACACAGGTGACACAGGGATGAGGCCAGGAGCCGACCTCCACACAGGTGACACAGGGATGTGGCCAGGAGCCGACCTCCACACAGGTGACACAGACATGAGGCCAGGAGCCAGCCTCCACACAGATGACACAGGGATGAGGCCAGGAGCCGACCTCCACACAGGTGACACAGACATGAGGCCAGGAGCCGACCTCCACACAGGTGACACAGGGATGAGGCCAGGAGCCGGCCTCCACACAGGTGACACAGGGATGAGGCCAGGAGCCGACCTCCACACAGGTGACACAGACATGAGGCCAGGAGCCGACCTCCACACAGGTGACACAGACATGAGGCCAGGAGCCGACCTCCACACAGGTGACACAGGGATGAGGCCAGGAGCCGACCTCCACACAGGTGACACAGGGATGAGGCCAGGAGCCGACCTCCACACAGGTGACACAGGGATGAGGCCAGGAGCCGGCCTCCACACAGGTGACACAGGGATGAGGCCAGGAGCCGACCTCCACACAGGTGACACAGGGATGAGGCCAGGAGCCGGCCTCCACACAGGTGACACAGGGATGAGGCCAGGAGCCGGCCTCCACACAGGTGACACAAGGATGAGGCCAGGAGCCGGCCTCCACACAGGTGACACAGGGATGAGGCCAGGAGCCGACCTCCACACAGGTGACACAGGGATGAGGCCAGGAGCCGGCCTCCACACAGGTGACACAGGGATGAGGCCAGGAGCCGACCTCCACACAGGTGACACAGGGATGGTGCTCCAACACTCTCCATCGTGTGAATGCAGCCGTTTTCTCTTAAGAAAAATGTCCTCATTTCCCTTCCTGTATTTCATGAATGTTGACTGAAGTTGTGACAACGGCTGCACTTCCATATTAATTCATTCCCAGTCTTTTCATCAAAACGTAAATTTCAATCCTGAAACCAGGATTGGGATGCTAAAAGTAACACAGCAGTAATATGTTTAGAAATCTGCTCTTATCTTAATGAAAAACACGGGCTCCCCAAATAAGTAGAGTCAGAAGGGGAAACACTCGTCCTGGGCTGCTTTGTATACTAACATAACAGCCAAAAAGAGAACCAAACTACTCTAGACTGAAGGTCAAACACATTCCAGGGCATCCTGTACGCAATACACACATCAGGGAACAGACCTCAACCCAACACTGCTTCAACACCAACTTCTATTCACAATTTCTACAAAATCTTCTGGCCAGGCATTTTTCTAGACATTCCCTTAGTTTTAAAAATGAACAAAAAGCGGCAGCATTTCATTGGTGCTCAAGTAATCATTAACTTGCTAAGTACCCACCAGCTAAGAACACTACACCAAATTCATTCCACACACCCACAAGAGGGATGCTCCAGATTTTATTCTGCTTTAATTACAGGAAAACCTGTTGAGGCTTACAACAAAGCAACAGAGAATGGATCTGAAGTAGAAGAGGGGGTTGGATGCTGAGACGTGTGGCAGGCAGACCGAACCCTGAATGTGGGATTACACATGCTTCAAAGATCTTTACTCCACTAAACATCTTTGTTAAATCTACTTTATAATCCTCACTGCAGACCTTACAGACAGCAATCTGAGGAGGAGAATCTTAATTAGAGCTCTGGAAACTGGCTCTCTAACGAGACCGACTTTCCAAATAATTTTTCACATGGCCCTCTCCCCTTCCAAACCTCACATGGAAGGGCAGTCACGTGGCATGATCTGTCAGAACAGTTCACCAACATCCAGAGGCCCCTCCAGGAAGGGCAGATGATACCGCGAGACCTGCAGAGTCCGCGCCCGCCATCCCCACTCTGCCACTACGCTTTCTCTCGCTGCAAAGCCATTTGCAGAACATGTACAAACCACGGAGCTAACAACACGGAGCTAACAGGACTGTCCATTTGGTGACAGATTTTTAGGTAGTCCATAGAATTTCTACTTCTACAAAAACAGAAAACTACTTTTTGAGGATGTTTCCAATTTAAGCAGATTTAAAGAGAAGAAAAGGAAAGATCTTAAAATAGAACTTCATTCAGCTTGCTGGATAGGTTCTCTGTTCTGCGAAAAGTATATAAATGATACACATATTTGACTAGGTTGAAATAGGTAAAATATGACAAAAATTTGGTTATAATACTCAACCAACACTAGTAGCTTTAAGTCAAAGACAAGAAGCAAACAGTTACGTGGACAGGTTGTTGGTCCCCAGAGCCACAGCACTCCTGCACAGGCTCATATTAATTAGCGCAATATTAAATGCCCCAGAGTTAGGCAAAGAAGACCCTGGCGGACATGGGCAATGTGCAGGGAGTGAAGTTCCAGCAAGCACCAGCCTGGCCTGGGCCGGGTGCACGTCAAGGCACACGGAGCTGTAGTGCAGTCTCTGGCGGCCCCCACAGGTGTTCCTCAACTGCCCCTCCATCTCTTCACCTGACACACATCTTTCCACACTTCCTTCATGCCCTAGAAATTAGTTAAGACACACTCCAAGTGAATAATTAGCATGCCTAATTTTAGCCAAAAAAATATACTGATTTTTCCTAAAGGAGTTTCTACACTGTGATACCAATTGTCCTGCCAGGAATCTCTGAAGAAATAACTTGGGCTGATAATTCTTCTGCCAAAAAATGTATCTTGTAATGAATACGAGGTCCAATGTGTAAATATTATTCTATCACTTTTATTCATTTCCAAAAGCATATAAACATAAGTCTACTGTACACTACTTACTTTCTCTGTAAAGCAAGGACCACAGAATAAACGACCTACAAATTTCCAGCTTCTCTCTCACCTTTAAATCTCAATATTTACACACAGTTTCTTATATACTTACCAATCACACTGCCCACAATCCCAACACCTCCCCGCCCTCCCACTAAATTACTACTGGAAAAGTCTGGCACTGCCCTTTCTGGAAAATACCATAAATTTATTTTGGGACACCACCTCGTTTGGCTGGTTGTTTCCTTATTTTTTTTTTTCTTGGTAGTAAAAATATCCCAATCTCTTAAATGTATAGGTGAAAAATACTAGTTTCGAAATGATTCCTTAAAAAGCAACAATAAAAATACTCTTCTTCACTTGAAAGAAAAAACCCAAAAGGCAGTGTTCATACAAAGTCACGAAGAGAATTTAAATTAAGGTTTTGGTTCCATTTTGTCTCAACTTTAACTTTTAACAGTTCTTTATAGGCTTTTGAAACCTACTTTGGAGAAGGAAAAAAAGTAGGAATAACTGTTCTTCAAAAATTTTACAAAAACAGTTTGACTCAGCTTCAGTTGTTAAATTTGGGGTATTTTTCTATGTTGAAACAGTATTTGAAAATTCTAACTTATACTGGACAGATAAAATGATAAAAAAGACATTCTGCTCTTCAGAGGATTATCAAATGCTGCTGATTATGCTAGTTTCTCTTGAAATAAACTAATTATGGGTATTTTAGATAGTGATATATAGTCTGCAGACTTAATACATAGGCCATATGCTAGTGGCACATAACCGACAGAGAAAGAATTCCTTGCATTAACAGAAGCACAAAAAATATATTACAACTTCCAAAATAACTTTTTTTTTTTTGAGACAGTCTGGCTCTGTTGCCCAGGCTGGAGTGCAACAGCACAATCACAGCTCACTCCAGCCTCGACCTCCTGGACTCAAGCCATCCTCCCACCTCAGCCTCCCAAGTAGCTGGGACTACAGGTGTACCACCACCCTAGCATTTTTTTTTTTTTTTTTGGTAGGAACGAGGTTTTGCTGTTACCCAGGCTGGTCTTGAACTCCTGGCCTCAAGCAATCCTCCCACCTGCGCCTCCCAAAGTGCTGCGATTACAGGCGTGAGCCATCGCACCCAGCCCAAAATAATGTATTTCTAAACAGCAGTTACATTTTTCATGTGCTACACACCTATTAGATGGCATGGATCCCAGGGTGGGTGTTGACTGAAGACTCTTTTGGTTTTTTGTGTGTGTGGTATTACTGAATATATAAAGTTTAAAGGTAATTTTAAAAAGGTCCCTTTTAAAATGCACAGATTTATAAAGTACACATGGGTGAGATTAGTAAACAAACTGAGACCCACCTATTGCTGATGAGTGCTATGATCACCCCTTTTCTATGTCCACTATCATTCTCAGAGGGCAGGACATGAAGAGGCAACACATTCGCTCATTTACTCCTGCAGTCTTTTAACACTGATTGAACAGCTTCTATGTGCCAGGCACTTTTTGCTAGGTGCTAAAGACAGAAGATGCAGGGGCTAAAAGCCTGCCCTGAAAGGCTCACACTCCACCAGGACATATTGACATATAACTACAATATCTGCACAGCAGGACTGAGGTATGTACAAAGTGCAACACACGTACTTTCTAGCTTGGACTGCTGCCTTGGAGGTCCCGGTTTCAGAACCTTCGGTATTAACAACAAAGCACTGCTACCATGAATAAATCTACCACACGTCAGGAGTTTTCCCGTGTTATTTCACTTTACTCTCACTTAAACCTTCCGGTATTTCTAAGTGTCCCCATGTAGAAGAGGAAAAAGCTAGTTCTAAGAAGTCATTTGCTTGTCCAGGATCACCAATTACCAACTAGAAGAGCCAGGATTCCAAGCCAGGTCTTTTCAGTTCAGCATGCCACTACCCTGCCTCTGCCTCTCGACCAAAACCAAGACGAGGTACTAAGTGAAGAGCACCTTAGAGAAGTTTTGGCACATCATCTCTGCACTGGGTAACTTTGCCCGTGTGCAACCTCTGAATGGCACGCCAGATGGTAGCAGTAGTTGTTCTAAGTATGAGCCTGCAAATACACAGACTGAAAAAAGTTGGAAAGACTTCTCAAAGTCAGAACAAAACCATAATGATGCTTTTGATAATAGAGTACAAATTTGGAGATCAGTATCAGTGATAACAATTTCAATGTATCCCTGGTCTTTTACTCACTTTACGCCACTTAAATCATTCAGGCCCTTTTGTTTCCATCTTCATGGCTTACTACGAATAAACACACCTACATACAGCAGCCGGGCCAAAAAAATATTCACACGCACTTCTATACCGAGCCCAAAGAGCAACAGGGAATTTTGAAGAAGCTGCCACAGGGCAGATGGTTAAAAACAAAAAAAAAAAAAATGGAAGAGGGCATCAAACGAGAGCAATAAAAACATATTTACCTGTCTCTTCACCTATTTTGAAAACACCAACGCCAGAGCCATCTCTAATGGAGTATCGGATCTCCCCATCTCTTCCGGCGTCCTCATCATGAGCCGACACCGTCATTACCAATGAACCAACAGGTGCATCTTCTTTCACTGTCCCCTTTTCCACAAAGCTGGAAAACACGGGTGGGTGCAGGTTCTCATTCACATCAACCACCTCAACTTCAACATAGCAAGTAGAAGACAGAGAAACTGGCTTTCCCTTGTCTTTGGCCCTCACAGTGAGATTATACACTTGCTTCTTCTCAAAGTCCAACTGCTGGACGATCCTAACTGCTCCACTGAGTTTATCCACATCAAAGTTTCCTTCTCCGTGGTCCAGAAGGCTGTATCTCACTTGACCAGACTGACCTAAATCAGGATCATGGGCTTCTAACCACATGATGACGGTTCCTTCTGGAAGATCCTCTCGGACTTTCACACGATAATTAGGTGGAATAAATGTAGGTGGGTTGTCATTAACATCTTCTAGTGATACTTTCACAACGACAGTGGAGGACAGCTGAGGCTCTTCTCTGGCTTGGTCCCTGGCCTCAATCTTTAAGTAGTGCTCGTGCTGCAGCTCTCGATCCAGAGAGCGCGCGATTTTAACAACACCCGTCACGCTGTCAATTGAAAATGTGTCTGTGTCTGTAAGAATTGAGTATGTCACGTGTCCGTTGGGCCCTAGGTCTTTATCTGTGGCTTCAACCTGGATGATTTCACTATGTACCTCCTTGTCTTCACTCACTTCCACAAAATAGCTCTCCTGTAAAAACTCGGGTGGATTATCATTGGCATCGACAACCGCGACATGTAGAAGACGCCACGCAGCCTTCTGGGGTATCCCAAGGTCATAGACGGTAATATTCAGGGTGTATTTGTCTGTTGTTTCACGGTCAAGAGGAGATAAAATTTTCAGCATTCCTGTTTCCATATCAATCATGAAGCAACTATCCTCATTTCCTCCAGAAATAGCATAGACCAGTTTTCCATTGAAGCCAGTGTCAAGGTCAGTGGAATTCATGAAAATTACACTGGAACCCACAGGCTGGTTTTCCTTTACCTGAATACCAGTCAGAAGAGTGCTTCTAAACTGTGGTATGTGAGCATTGACAGAGTGAGAATCAAAGAAAATATCCTCCACCTCTCCCTGGTTGTGTAATTTATTTGCCTGCAGGAGCTTCTCTGCCAGCATTTTGGCAACACCAGTCTCTTCACACTGCAAGTTTACCAGCTTGCGACTGGCAGCCACTGTTATGTTGATATATAATGGTGTGGCAAAATTTTCTCCATCTGTAGCTGTGATTCTCAGACTGTGGAAAGACACCTTTGCACCTAAGCCGTCCATTAGCGATTGCTTTAATGACAATACCCCAGAGTTGGGGTTTAAACTAAACAAATCCAGTTCATTTCCAGCTTCAATCTGATACTGTACCAGCTGAAGTTCATCTGCATCAATAGCAGAAACAGTGGTTATTTGCTCTCCCACGCCTAGATCTCTGGGAATTGTCCCTTCACAATTTATTTTCTCAAACAAAGGTGTGTTGTCATTTAAGTTATTGAGAGTAATTGTAGCAAGGACTTCGACTTCCCGACGGTACGGCAAGCCCCAGTCTGATGCACGAATCCTCAGAGTATAAACCCGAGGCATCAGTTCGTAGTCCAGGTTTTCTGACGTACTCACGGCACCAGTGAAATGGTCAATTGCAAACGGCACATGATTTAAATTTGCGATACTGTATGTCACGTACCCATTCTCACCCTCATCAGGGTCTACGGCACTCAGGCTCATGACAGTAGTACCAATGGGCACGTTCTCATCAAAAGCAGCTTTGTACGCTGTCTGGGTAAATTCAGGGGGATTGCTATTTGCACCTAAGACTTTCACCAAGACCTTGGTGGACGCTTTTCTGTCACTTGTTGTTACTTCAAGTTCAAAATGGGCTGCCTGCTGTCTTTTAACTGGTTCTAAAATAGAGATGAGACCAGTGTTGTAATTTAAACTGAATTTAGCTTTTCCGGGTGTACTTTTAAAAACATACCTCAAATGGGAATAACCAGGAATGGCCTTTACCATGACCACAGGTGTGTTGGGAGGAGCAAATTCACTTATTTCTGCTCTGTAAACATCCTTTTCAAACTTGACTGGCCCGGCTTTGAACTGTGGAGAAGTCACGTGAATGACTTTAACAGAAGAGAACTGGGGCGGAGTTCCTTTATCTTTAGCCTGTAGTGTGAGATTGTAGCCGAAAGGATGACTGTCCCAATCAACACCACCGATGGCTTTGACTTTATACTCCTTACTCCCTGGAAAGGACCTCACTGTTCTAAACTGCTGGAGAAGGTCACCTGCCACGATGCTTAAAGATGCTATGTCACCATTGGCACCCTGATCGCAGTCATCCACTGTCACAATTGCATATGCTGGGTCCCTGTCCAGTTCTGACGGTGACAATGTCACTGCTGTTATCACCGGAGCACATTCATTGGCCTGTTCGATGTGCACCGTTAGCTTGGCCATGCTGCTGATGCCACTGCTCCCATACAACTTCATTCCACGGTCCGCAGCGAGGATTTCCATCTCATAGAGCTTGGTCTCCAGGTAATCAAGTCTACCAGTTAACACTATCACACCGCTGGTTGGGTGAATAGCAAACATATCTGTTCGATCTTTAAAACTGTAGTAAAATTCCCCGTTGGTTCCTATGTCTGCATCTGTGGCGCTGACTCTTGCGATACTGGTCCTTATGGCTGTGTTTTCAGGTAAAGAAACGCTGTATGAGGTGGGTGAGAATAACGGTCTCAAGTCATTTGTATCCAGCACCTGCACCCTGACCTTTGTTCGCGCCTCCACATTAGTATTTTTTTCAAGTGCTTTCACTATCAATGTGTAGTGATCCTTCACTTCTCTATTAAGAATAGCTGTATTTCCTCCTTTGGTCCTTATTCTTAGAAAGCAAAAGTCTCCGAGAATGTACTCTTCAGCTTTGAACAGGTTTTCACTGTCTCCGGAAACAATTTTGTACCTTACTTCCCACGCTGGATGTGTAATGTAAACACCCATCTTGACAGGATGCCCTACGTAAGTCTTAGCTGCAGAGTTCTCCTGCACGGTGACGTTGTACTCGAGGTGTGTAAACTGCAGAGGAGTCTGTTCAAGTCGTTGGCTGCCATCACTGTCTCCAAAACGTTGGAAGAGGAGGAGCAGAAGCAGGAGCAAAGCCAAATGTCTCCCCATTGCTTAACTGTCGGGAATCTGAAACAGAAGAAATCAGAATCGTTACCTTGGGGAAATAAAACAAGCAAAAGTGTGTATATTGTTTTAAACTTCTCATTAAAAAAATATTTTCCATACACATGGAATATAAATAAATGCAACGGTTTTGGATGTTTTTCATGTTTTCCAATATAAGTATCAACATTCTTGTAACATGTCTAGAATTACTAAGCTTAACAAAAACTTCCTTTTCATTTTTGAACAACAAGGTCCTCTCTCTCATATTTAAACGACTCAAAAATCTTCATGAGTATCAAATGAAAGGCTACTAACTGTAACAACTAAGTTATATTTTTGTATTTAAATCGTTAAGGCAAATATAAGCAACTGTTAAAAATTAATGAACATTGTTTACATTTACTTACATACAACGAATTAAATGATCAAAAGCTGGCAAACGTAATGCCCCTACAGTATTGTGAGAATGCAAAGCTTCTGACAACTAATTCAGAAAAAAACAAAAACCAGCAGTGGTTTAACATGGCGCCCCATAAGAACAGCCTGTAATCTCATTTCAAAATTTATCCTGAATTTATATTATTTCTGTATAAGAATGGTTAAGTTCACTCCCTACATAATGTAAGGGTTTATTGTCTCATTTCGCTCTATAAAACTACTTAAAAGTATTAAAATAATTTTATCAAGTATAATACTTATCAGCAACATAAGCCCCAAAGAAAGGCGATTTACGAAAGAAAAACCAGAATTCAGCAGCCTGATGTCAAACAGCATTTTTCCTCTCTAAGTCAGTGAAGCAAACTTTACCAACTATATCAATGTTTTATCACCACTGCTGTCAACAACCAGTTGTTCACAGAATGTCTCCTATCTTCAGGGCATCGAACAACCTGTCACCCTGGGCCCCTCCATGAGAAGATGACACACACACACAAAAGCTAAATCTTCTAAGCTAACACACGTCAAGGGTCAAATCAGTCTATTAATACATGGTGGCAGACCCTGCAGGACAGTCCCTGGGTGACTGGCGGAGAAAAGAGAGAAACTGAAGAAATGAAGAAAACGTTGCCTTTAACAATGACAAATGGAAGGTGGGCGAAGTCCACTGGGCTGAGGTCTGGCCAGGGAAGCAGGACAGTTATTTTCAGATCAACTGTTCCCCTTCGCCAACAAATTCATCTTGTAAATCAACGCAGCTTCACAAAGGACAGCACTGTCATCTTGCAAAGTGACTCTCAAATTAATATTCACAAAATGTGAATGCTACCAGAGGTAAATGAAGAGCAAACTGGAGGGTGGGTTTGACAGCCCAGTTGAAATTGGTGCGACAACATTAATTTATAGTATCTTAACTTAGCTACTGCCAACTCTGCCCCATAAGTCATTGCCTTAGGGAGAAAAAGACCTGATGTGCTTAAAGCAATTCAAGCTTAATTGATATTGAATCACATTCCAGTTGGCCACCCTAACTTGTTCTTCAGCTATGATGCCTTCTCCTCTCCAGATAAAGTCAGAAATTAGACAGATTTTTGGCTTCCAGAAGAACAATTATCACTTAAACAAAATAAGAAAACAATTTTCTCCCAAAACTATCTCTTTAAGTATCTCCATTTAGTCAACAGTTCTAATACTCAGGGAAATTTGAATATTATAAAATAATCTTGTAATTTTATCAAAACAAAAAGTTCAACCTACAGGTATGGAGGACCTTATTAGACAGAACCTTGCATGGTGTTAAGGAATAAAAGACAAAGATCCCAATCCCAAAGGATTTACAAACTAGAAATAAAAATACATATAAAGAGGCTGGTCACGATGGCTCACACCTGTAATCCCAGCACTTTGGGAGGCCAAGGCAGGCGGATCCCTTGAGCTCAGGAGTTCGAGACCAGCCTGGCCAAAACATGGTGAAACCCCATCTCTACTAAAAATACAAAAATTAGCAGGATATGGTGGAGCAAGCCTGTAATCTCAGTTACTCCAGAGGCTGAGGCAGGAGAATCACTTGAACCTGGGAGGCAGAGATTGCAGTGAGCCGAGATCGCGCCACTGCACTCCAGCCTGGGCAACAGAGCTAGACTCTGTCTCAAAAACAAAAAAACAAAACCAGAAACACTTGGATGATGTTTAGCAAGCAGTGTCTTTTGTTTTAGGAGTCACATTATGTTTTAGGAGACATTTTTACCATCATCCATTTTACAAAAAAATATTACACCAGGATTCTATTGCAAGTACTAGAAGTATTTTTGCTTAATTCTACGTATAAAGTTATCATGCAGCCATTAAAAGGTAAGATAGCACTCTGTATGTTGACATATGTCTAGCTATATAAACTGGAAAAATGAAGCTGATCCTATTTATGTTTATTTAAGAGAGGAGAAGGGGGGCAGATAAAATGTACCCACGGATATACTTTAAGATGGACAGAAAAGTCTAGGCAGACAAGCAACTGTTAACAGTGGTAACTTCTGGAGAACTGGTAGAGAAACAGGTAGCTGAGGGAATGATTACTGTGGCATTTTTGTCTACTGTGGTTTTTTTTAGCATGAGTATGTGTTGTCTTTATCATCCACTCACCCCTTTCATTAATTAATTCCTTTTACATAGGTTTAATGAGCATCTACTATGTATCAGGTGCAGTTCTAGACGCTGGGGATTCAACAGTGAACCAAATTACCAACAAGTCCTGATGGAAGATACATTTCCTGGCCAGACACAGACAGACAAATAAACAGAGTATATCCGATGCTGATAATTAAGCGCTAAGGCGAAAACTAAAGCAGGGCAAAGAGAGACCAGGGTCAGGAACCTGAAGGAAAAGAGGGAACCCTAAATTCAAAGGGTCAGGGCTTACACTAGTGACATGCTGGGCAACTCTTAAGATTCTTTGGGGCAACGTAGAGTGTTCAATATGATTCCTGGTCCCCACCAGTATGAAGCCTGTGGCATCCCCCTCATCACCCAGCTGTGATGACTAAAAATACCTCTATCTTGAGACACTGCCAAACACCCTCTAGGGCAGAAAGTCACACCCCGCAGAGAAGCACTAGATTAGGGAAGCCAGAAAGAGACCACGTGGCTGGAGCACAGTGGTTGAGGGACAGCGGTAAGGCCGGGGCACATCCTGGGAGAGAACCTATCATGAAGGGGGTTCTTTTTAAAAATAAACCTTATTTTAGAATGCTTTTAGATTTACAGAAAAGTTGCAAAGAGAGCTTCCCCTACTGTTAACATCTCACTTTAGTACATTATACTAGATACAACTAACAAACCAGTACTGACACATCATCAACTACAGTCCATACTTCACTCAAATTTGCTCAGATTTTACCCAAGGCCTTCTCCCCATCCTAGAATCCCTTCCAAGACACCACCTTACATTTAGCTGTCACGTCTCCTAAGGCTCCTCTGGAATGTACGTTTCTCAGATTTTCCTTGCTTTTAATGATCTGGACAGTTTCCAGAAGTACTAGTCAGGTATTTTGTAGGATGTCCCTCAACTGGAATCTGACGTTTCTCTCCTGATTAGACTGGGGTTCTGTTTTGGGGAGAAAAGCCACAGAGGTACAGTGTCGTTTCCACCACACCGTAGCAAGGGGGTAAAATCAACACGATGTATCGATGTTGACGCTGCCCCTGACCACGTGACTGAGGTAGTGTCTGCCAGGTTTCTTCACAGCCAGGTTACTTTCACCCCCCCCGTACTGTATTCTTGGTAAGGAAGTCACTGCATGTAGCCCATTCTTAAGAGACAGAGTTTCGCTACCCAAAATATTCATAATTCTTCTAGAAACTGATTTGTCTATCTTCCTCCATTTATTTATTCAATTTTTTTTTCTTTTTTAGACAGAGTCTTGCTCTCTCACCCAGGCTGGAGTGCAGTGGTGCGATCACGGCTCACTGAAGCTTTGAGCTTTCCGGGCCCCAGTCTCAGCCTCCTGAGTAGCTGGGGCTATAGGTGCGTCTGTAGATTTAGACTGACAGAATTTTACATACTCAGGAACCACCAGCACGCCTGGCTCATGTTTGTGTTTTTTATAGAGACGGGGTTTCACCAGGTTGCCCAGGCTGGTCTCAAACACCCAGGCTCAAGCGATCCGCCCAACTCGGCCTCCCGAACTGCTAGGATTACAGGTGTGAGCCACTGCATCCAACCTGAATCTTTTTTTTTTCTCAAGATCCGTATGGACTCGTGGATAAAGGAGAATTTTTAGGACTTTAGAGTTTAGTATGAATCAAATGAGAAGTCCCCCAGCGGATTCTGAACCGAGGAGTGCCACGGTCTCAGTAAAATGGAAAAACGTGTGGGCAGCCAGGGCAGAAGCTGGAGGGCGACCAGAGCAGTCAGAGGCTGCAGCCACAACACAGGCGGAGCGCGTGTGGGCTGGGGCACAACGGGGGTGGGGGGCAGATTGTGAATCTATTTCAAGGTTGCCTGATGCACTGGAGTGGGGAGAGGGAGGGAAAGGAGGAGAGAGCAGTACCAGAGAAGATGCCAAAGACTGCTGAGCGTAGAGAACAAGGGGGCCAGGAACCGAGAGGGAGACAGGAGGAGAAGCAGCCTCAGGGAGCAGATCGGGAGGTCAGTTTTGGACAGGGTAAGATGGGAACAGCTACAGGCTATCCAAGTAAAGATTGTGAGTGGGCAGCAGATATGTGGGAGACTCCAGCCGGCAGATAGAAATTTGAGAGTTGCCTGAACATGAAAGATGGTATTTAAAACCACAGAACTGAATGAGATCACCAAGGAAGAGAGCAGGCAGAAGAAAAAAAATCCAAGAGCAGAGCCCCAAGATTTGAAGGGTCCAAATGGGAGGCCCTGACAGGGGAGATGTCGGCCACTGAGGGAGGAAAGGGAACCACAGCACAGTGGTGTGATAAGAAACAGTGTGTAAATAAAGATTTTTGTACAGCTGAAGCCTAACATTAGAACTTGGAGTTCTATATAATATAAATACTCACTAATCCAGCTGGGCGCGGTGGCTCACGCCTGTAATCCCAGCACTTCGGGAGGCCGAGGTAGGTGGATCACGAGGTCAAGAGATCAAGACCATCCTGGCCAACATGGTGAAACCCTGTCTCCACTAAAAATACAAAAATTAGCTGGGTGCGGTGGTGTGCGCCTGTAGTCCCAGCTACTTGGGAGGCAGAGGCAGGAGAATCGCTTGAACAAGGGAGACGGAGGTTGCACTGAGCTGAGATCGCACCACTGCACTCCAGCCTAGGTGACAGAGCAAGACTCTGTCTCAAAAACAAAAAAAAATACTTGCTAATGTGCCATGCTGCTTCCCCCTCCATCCCCCCACCAGAAGGCTCTGGCACTGTTCCATCCCCTAAGACACACAGACCATGCCCAACACGTCAGACTGCTTCGGCTGTTCTCTTCCCATGGTGTCCCAGGTGCTCAGTCCCACCACAGCACCCCCCCCACCACCCACTCATCCCCAACTGGATTCCCAAACATGCAATTACCTTCCACATCCTACTCACCAGTTCTCACGGGACACAATACAGCTGGGACAGACTTGTGGACCACATTCCTAACTGAAATCTTTGAAAAACCTGAATGTACTCTGCAAACTTGGCTAACAGAATGCTACTGTGAGTAGAATAAATTATTAAATGAAAAAATACACTTTTTGGAAGACATCGTTAACCGTGCAGTAATGTAACCAAGAACCAAGAATTCAGGTTTCACTATAAAAACCACCCTGATCAAAACAATGGCTGTGGCTCTCATGCAAAACAAACAGTAAAGCTGAAGGGGGGAGAGACTCCAACACCATTTCATCCAAAAAGGACCTTATCGCCTAAACTCCTTTGCTTATGGAAATTAAACTCCAAAGACCATCTGAGCCAAGGGCTATACTTTGATATTTAGAAGGTGATCACACTACTTAAACTCACTGCAATTTGGGATTTCTAAAATGCATTTTCCGAAGCCAAAACAAAGAGTGTTTACTTAGTCCAGCCTTGAAGGAGAAGGGCTCCCAGTCCAAAGCTTAAATATCTTTAGCATAGATCTCTGAAAATCTATAAATACGGCAGAAAAATAACTTTTCAAGTAAAAATCAGATATTAATATCTTCATATTTCTTCATTAGGGAGACCTTCATGTAAAATGCTTCCATCAATTACTGTGACTGCACATTCTTCACAACACAGAACACAGCCCCTGTGCTGAAAACCTAACTGCATATATTCAAGTATTTAGATGACCTCAAGCTCAAGTCTTGAAAGGGTTTCACACGCCACAGAGACAGGACATTAGGTGAGACACAGCATCACACAATGCACCAATTCTGTTAAACGCCGCATATTTATTACTGAGAGGTCACAGTTCTTACAAGCACAAATAGTCATTCTAGCCTTTATGGAACAGGACATTATTAAACTTTTCATTCCACATGTTATGATAAAAACACAAAATTATTAAGTTGAGAACTCTGTGTTCTCCCTCACTGTGCTCTTCTCCACTCTCATCTTCTATCAACATAGTGAAAGCATCAGTAGAATTTAACTCATGATTAAAATTTGGAATTTCGAGTTCAGTTCAGTGTCACATTTTTAAAGTATTTTTAAGAGATCTCTAAATTTTTTTTAGAGCATCTTTTATCCCCCCCCGAGACAGGGTCTTGCTCTATCTCCCAGGCTGGAGAGCAGTGGCACCATCATAGCTCACTGCAGCACCAACCTTCCAGGCTCAAGTGATCCTCCCGCCTCCGCCTCCGGGGTACCTGGGCGTACCACCATGCCCAGCTAATTTTTTGTATTTTTGTAGAGATGGGGTTTCACCATGTTGCCCAGGCTGGTCTCGAACTCCTGAGCTCAACTGATCGACCTGCCTGGACCTCCCAAAATGCTGGGATTACAGTTGTGAGCCACTGTGCCTGGCCAGCAAACACATTTTCAAAGCGGGATCATGAAGTTGTCAAGAGATTACGAATTGTAAACGAGTTTTTGTCTGTCTGTTTTTTTTTTTTTTTTTTTTTTTGGAGACAGTCTTGTTCTGTCACCTAGACTGGAGCACAGCGGTGCAATCGTCGCTCACTGCAACCTCTGCCTTCTGGGTTCAAGCGATTCTCATGCCTCAGCCTCCTGAGTAGCTAGAAATACAGGCATGCACCACCATGACCAGCTAACTTTTGTATTTTAGTAGAGACAGGGTTTCGCCATGTTGGCCAGGCTAATCTCGAATTCCTGGCTGCAAGTCATCCACCCACCTCAGCCTCCCAAAGTGCTGGGCTTACAGGCATGAGCCACAGCACCCAGCGTAAATGGCTTTTTAAAAATACTGTATATTAAAAAGAATGTTGAATGATTTCTAAAATTCCAGACATTCCAGATAAAATTTACAACAGGAAAAAAAACTCTCGATTTTTCTAGTTCAATTATCATAGCCATGTCGGTACTTTTAAAAGCTTTCATCCTTACACTGAAATACTAATGAGTAGATCCTGTTTATTTTCTGGGTGTACACTAATTCTTTTCAACCCATCTTCATATGATTTTCAGCATGAACGGAGGAAGCTGTGACCCTAGAAATTGAGCAGCAGCCTTAGGCTTGGTATATGTCATTGAATTACTTCTGCTAACTCCATTTATATGTTGTTATCTTTGACTGGGGCTGCAATAATCTGGTAACTCTAGCAAGACATACTTTAAATATTGCCTTCACATGATCAACAACTGGTTCCAATTTAACCCTGAGAATGGTCTTTACTGACAATGACAGTGTGGAACTACAATCTGGCTTTTTCAGAAAACTTCATGTACATGATTTAATCAATCCAAAATAGATTCCTGAAGTGTTCCTGCCCTTAAGAAAGATCAACAGATGTCCTATTTTTCAAACAGCCTCTATATAAAACCTACTTATCTACATGAACCTATAAAACATGTCTGCTGGCATTACGAAGATGACGGGTTCTAGTTGTTCTGTGCTCCTGGGAACGACAAGTCAGGACAGGTAGGCAGCGGCTGTGTGTCTATTTCTGGCAGGGTGAGGCATTCCTGTGCTATTCTCTTCTTTCCCCTCTCTATATATTCCTTATCCTCCAACCACTTTCTCCTCATCCACATTCCAGGACAAACTTTTCCCAAGGAGAAGCTCAATAGACTGTTGACCTCTTGTGAATGGAGATCACCTCATCTAATGTATTTTTCTCCACAAACAGAAGTAATTTAAATGACATCTTGGCAGAGTAGCCAATAATCAACAATGGCCACTTCTTCCACTCCCAAGTTGGTAAGACTTTATTTTATACGTTGAATTGGGCTCCCTGTATAATCAGATTCGGTCAACCCTTCACTAAATGACGGACCAGGAAAGTGAATGTTCCATGTACAGCAAGAAAACAGGAATCTTCAGGGAGAAAAGTCCATCTTCCCTCCTCTTCTTAAAATGTTCTCTTCACCTGTTCTCTCTTCTTACACCTCAGAAGAGATGTCACCCACCCTAGCTGCAAATAAAGATACTCTGATGCCACAAAATCCTGCCTCTTCTACAGCTCCTCCCACTCCTGACACCTTGTGCAGAATCCATACACACACACAGGTTCTTCTCCTACTTAAAAAATAAGCTTGGCCAGGCACGGTGGCTCACGCCTGTAATCCCAGTACTTTGGGAGGCTGAGGTGGGCAGATTATGAGGTCAAGAGATTGAGGCCATCCTGGCCAACATGGTGAAACCCCGTCTCTACTAAAAATACAAAAATTAGCCAGGCGTGGTGGCGGGCACCTGTAGTCCCAGCTACTCAGGAGGCTGAAGCAGGAGAATCGCTTGAACCCGGGAGGCGGAGGTTGCAGTGAGCCGAGATTGCGCCACTGCACTCCACCCTGGGCGACAGAGCCAGACTCTGTCTCAAAAAAATAAAATACAATAAAATACAATAAAATAAATAAACTTCATTCAAACCTTCGCTTCTTTCAAACAAACACTCTTATTCTTCTCTTTTTTTATACTGGCAAAGATCGCAAGAAAAGGAGTTTCACAGCACCGCCCTGGCTTCCTTAAAACTCCCTCTCCGCTAAACGCTGCTCCACAGAGATCCTGCAGGTCCACCCTGGCAGAACAGCTGTTCCCGCATCACAAGCTAATGTCAAACCAATGACCTTTTCTCAGTCCTCATCCTGCTTGATTTCATGACACCTTTGACACCACTCACTCCCCTCCCCAACACCCCTGATCCTTCATACGGTCACAGAGTCCCCCAAAACAAAGAGGCAATCCACAGGTATGAAAAATGAATGACAACATTCTCCTGATTCTCTTCCATACTCTTTTATACTCTACACTTACTCACCTAAAACTCTGGCATTACAAACTTGTCTTCCAACTCTTCCTCCACATGCATTTATTACCACCCTTAAAGATTTCATCCACTCTGCCTCAAATCATGAAGGATCAGTGAACCAAATCTGCAATTTCAGCTCTAACCTCTCTCAAACACCTTGTAACACTCCTCCTGAAATACCATCAAACCTAAGTTATACGATTGGCCTTCACTACAGAAGAGTTCTGCATCCATGGATCCAACCAACCTCAGGCTGAGAACGTCTTTAAAATAAACAATAAAACAGTAAAAATATAAATAGTACCCCATTTTATATCAGGGACTTCAGCATTCTCAGATTTGGGTATAAAATCCCAAATCTCCCTTAGAGACCAAGGGACAACTATATAGACTTTTCACCCTTTCGCCATTGCAAAATAACAGCTCTTCCAGTGTATTTTCCAATCTCACCACTTCCCAAATCAACCAAGTTTGCAAACTAACAAATCAAACAAAAAGGAAGGGGTTGGGAGAACATCAAATGTGGAACCTAGCTCCAGCTTTGTCACTAATCAACTGTGTGAATTCAAGGAACTTGCTTAATCCTTTCGACTCCATGTATTCGAGAAATTGAAGGATGGACTAAAATCTTCACAGCCTCCTGGCTCTCAAACCTTCATATCTCAAAAGTTATGCAGACTTGACATTTCTTTCTCAATTTCTCAAAATGGTTCCCTTTGCATTTCTGCTGCTACCACCTAGTTAGAATGGGTATTTTGTTCATGCAGAGTATTCCTACAGTCTTTTGGTATTCCTGCTTTCTGCACCCAATCCCAGTCAACCTACTCAAACTTCTTTGTGACATTATTCTTTAGTTTGAAAATATTCAGTATTTCCCCTTAGCCCGCTAAGTATATTATTCTTAACCTTGCATTAAAGACCTTTGATAACCTAACCTCTAACTAATTTCCTAATTTCCCAACACTACTTCTTATTTCAAAACAAAAAGGCATAACTTCCCAGACTTGCAGCAAGTTCAGTAACCAAGCTGTCTTGAGCCAATAACACCACCTAGTGGTGAAGGCTCTAAACTAATGTAACATCTTGACCTCTTCCCTTCCGAAACATAATGCAAACATTACTATTTTCTTTGTTTCCTGCCCTCCACTCCTCACATACAGCTTATTTGTTTTCACCTTTCTCTTCAACGTTTCTTTATTTTTCTCTCTCCTTAACCTCTGCCTCATAAAAACAATCCTCCCTTTTTAAATAAGATTATTTAAGTCATAGTCAAGATTATCTATGTTCTACCTAGACAAAAAAAAAGAAGCCAATCCTTTTCCTAAGATAACATGGTACGGTGAGGTCTTCAGAATTTCTCTCCACTCATCACACCACAAGCCACACTATGCTTTCTATAACTTGCTTTGCACACATCATTTCCTCTGCTTGAATTGTTCCCCTCTGATTCACACTTCCCTCAGAACTCACATTATCCTAAATCCACCTGCCCCAGATCCCCCAGCTTACTGAGGTGCTGCTATGGACCACCTTGACCTGAATGGATCTCTTATCACACTGGTCTATAAGAGACTGTGTACTTGTCCTCTCCCTTATCAGACTACAAGCTGCTTGAGAGCAGGAAACACGATTTGTTCAGCACTAGATGTTGTGTCTGGACCAATGTTTGACACAGAGGAGGTCCACTATTGTTGGATTGGTAAATGGACAGATGAATAAAGCATTAAGAGAGAGAAATGGGAGGCAGGACTGTGTTGAGGAGGGGATATAGAGACGGATGACATAGGAAAATAAAACATCCATCCTTCTCAAATTAACAGAAAATCCAGGCACAACCACCACGAGGCTGGTAACAACACTGCAGGTGGCTACTCTATAGAGGACTCATTTCCAATAGCTCAGAAAGAGGTCACCACCCACCTTACACTGCCGAAAAATTGGCTATAGATAATGCCAGATCAGTGTCTGTGTTGCAGATTATCACAAAGCTCTAACCTTAATATTCTATGAAGGATACAGATTAAATCATGACTAATATTTCCTAAGCAGTGTATAGAAGACTTTATTATTTTTACTTTATAGACTTATCTTCACATACATAATGAACCCTTGGAATTAAGCAAGAATTCAGGCAATGTATTTAAATCTGGGACTTACAGTAAAAGATGACTTAAAAAACTTAAAAGAGTGAAATATGCGGATTCCTCATCAGAATATATTTTTGAAATGAAAAGTTCCCCTCAGATATAAGAGAAAATGGCAACTTCCTGACCTTAATTGATGTATATCACTTATTTCAAAAACTCTTCTCCAGTGTCTAAGCATAAATAAGCACTTGCAAACTGAACAATTAAGTGAGACCAAAAGATAGAGTCTGGCTTCAACTTCTACATAATTTGGTCAAAAGAACAATTATCTAGCGCAAATCCCACTCATAAAGATTAAACAGCACATCCAGCCTTACGGCTCCCTGCTATTAAATCAGGTCCTTTAGGCTACAAATTATGCCACTGAGACAGAATCTAATGCAATAATAATGTACTAATTTGATTTGGCTGATTGATTCTACGTAAAATCAGCCAAACTTGGGTGGAAAGCAAGCGGGTAAAGTGTTAAAACATAATCTCTAAGATCCTATCCACCTCTAACATTCAAAGAAACGACTGCTTCAAAGGGACCTCAAAGCGAAGTCTAAAGGCAATGGAAAGGTAGAGGATGATCAGGGGAATGAAAACAGAATTAGTTTGTGCATAATTTTTAAAGATTTTTCTTCTCTTCTTTCTTTTTCTTTTCTTTTTTTTTCCCAGGCTGAATTGCAATGGCACGATCTCGGCTTACCACAACCTCCGCCTCCCGGGTTGAAGCGATTCTCCTGCCTCAGCCTCCCAAGTAGCTGGGATTACAGGCATGTGCCACCACACTCCACTAATGTTGTATTTTTAGTAGAGACGGGGTTTCTCCATGTTGGTCAGGTTGGTCTCGAACCCCCGACCTCCGGTGATCCGCCCGCCTCGACCTCCCATAGGGTTGGGTTTACAGGCGTGAGGCACTGCGCCCGGCCATAATTTTTAAACATTTTTCTGTTGGCACCTGTCCGGACCATGGATTTAAATGATCTACTAACATGATGAGAACCCAACGGGGATACTTCAAAAGAGACAAGTGAATATACAGGTGGCCCGAAATGATTTTATAAAGTCCTCTAACAACCACACTTCTTTTCAGAGTGCCAAAGAATTTGGCTCATTTAAGGTGTTCATTTTTCAAAAAATGGTTATACAAATGCAAACTTCATTCAAATCAAACCTTACCTTGAGCTTGTTAAATGCCATGTTTAGCATAACTCAAGGCTTATACTAATTGTTGTTTTAAAAAATTACATAGTACTTTAAGTATTTTTACATCTTAAATACAAAGGAATAATTCTAACTGTGGAATCAGAGCTGTCTTCCTAAGACAAAAAGACAAAGACAAATATCACAATTAACTATTAACTGGAGAAACACCTTTTCAAACGTCCCTGTAACAACTGGATGTGTTGGACAGCACAACCAAACTCATTAAGAATAGTGTGAAAAACATCACCATTACCTAGTTCTCACACACAGATACCTTCTTAAACTATCGAAACCTGTATCTGAATATATGAAGCATTAAGAATCTGCTTTTGAAAAGGAAATGAATAGCTGCAGGTCATTTTCTTTTCAATCTTTTCTCATACTAATAATCACTGTTAATATCCACTTTAAAAAAATCGCCTCTATCAGGCACCCGGGAATTGCTTAACAAAAGCCACTTAATGAAACCACAGTTCAGACAAAAAAAAAAAAACTTAACTGCATAGAAAATATTTATGAGTTTACTTTCCTAACTCACACAATTGCGTCCTTGTTTCCAAAGCCTTGCAATTCACATCAGCGGGAACAAAAAAATCTAACACACAGCAGAAAGCTGGCTCTCTAAAAGAAAGCACCGAGTTTTTTTTTTTTAAAGGCAATGAAGGACCAAAACCTCTTTCTTTTAAAAAGATCTTAGAAGTTCCTCCTCCAGAGAAGACAGAAAACACTGACAAACCGCACATTGTGCAGATGTTCAGCCCCGAAATGCAGCCTCGCAGCCCTTCACTCCGCAGTCCACCGGTTGCATCTGCACCTCCGGGCAGCGCTCCTGCAGGGCGCAAACACCCAGAGACCCAGGGACCCGGCAGCCCCGCGCAGGCCTCCCGCGTGCACCGCTCAGCGAGCGGGTCTTTCGCAGACGGCGGGATGCCCCAGGAGACCGCGAGGCCGGTGCAGCCCGGCGAGCTCCCGGAGGGAAGGCGGCGCGTCAGAAAGGATCGGACCCCAGCAATGGCTCCGGATCGGCCCCGCGCGGTCGCCTCCTTTTCCCGCTCCGCCGCCGGGACCCCCCCTAGCCAGTGCTGAATTTCCCAATTGGGAAGGACCGAGTCACTCCACCCTCCGGGAGGTCGCGCGCTCATCCGTTTTCGGCAGCGCCGGAGCCCGAGCCGGGGACCCGGCGGACACCCACAGAGTCCGCCCCGCAGCGCGCTGCACGCTCTCGCCCCCGCCCGCCGGCCCGCGCCCCAGCGAACTTACCGCAAAGTTGGCCCGAAGTGGCGACGGCGCTCTCGTGGAGCTCACCCGCCGTCTCAGCGCGCCCCCGAGCAGGGACCGGGCCTGCCGGGGGCCTCGCCGGGCTCGCGCGTCCGCATGGTACCTGCCGCGCGACCCGCTCCCGCTCCCGCGCCCTCTCCCCGCGCCCGGCCGCCCAGCTCGGCGCCGGCGCCGGCGCCGGCGCCTCTCGCTCCCCGAGCGCAGGAGATCCCTCCGCCCCGGCCCCGCCCGCCGGCGCCGGCGCTCGTTTCTCGGGCGCGGAAACTCGAGCCGACTTTCCCCGGCTGCCGGCTCGGGGCCCGCGGGTTCGGCAACGCAGTCCCGCCCGGGCCCAAAGAGCCCCAGTCCCTGCGAACGCCAGGTCCGTGCTGGGAGACGAGAAGGCGCCCAGCGGGGTCTAGCGCGGCTCCGAGGGGCAGGGCGAGGCTTGTGGTGCCGAGGTTAGTTACGGCCAGCCACAGGCGCTGTGCAAGGAATTGGGGAAAGCTCCCTGCCAAGAAAGGGAAACGTTAGCTTAGCTAAAAAAAAAAAAAACAAACAAAAAACGCTGGGGCCTAATGAGAAAGCTTCCCAGAGGCATCCCTTTAGCTTTTCCATAGCCTTCTGGGAGTCCCTGAATCTGCATTTGAATGGCGCGGCTCTGGGTCCGCGAAGGTTTGGTGGGCTGAAGTCGTCCTTCAGGTCTCCAAAGGAATGCAGCTAGGTCGGAATCTACTTCCTCCTTCAATCCACACTGAGTCCCCAGAAAATGGAAACGCTTCCCCCGCGACCTTTTTCTGCCGAGTTAGACCCCAGGCCCTCCCCGCCGCGGGTGCCTGGCCTCCCCCGCTGACACCCCGGACGCCCAGGCCTGCGGGACAAAAGGCAGTCGCGGCGTCCCGCGGGCTTCCTAGCCCCGGAGTCGGCCCCAGGGGCCCCAAAGCGTGACCCCAGGCCGACAACTGCAAGTTCCTAGGCAGAGGGGAAGCCCCAGCGCCGAGACGCCCGCTCCGAGAACTCCCCGCGCCGGGCGCCCAGCCTGAGCGTCCCGGGCGCGGAGCCCGTCCCCGGCGCGGGCAGGGCTCCAGCCGCAGGCTCGGCGCAGGGCGGACTCGGCCGAAGCCCGGAGGGCCGGAGGCGCTGGGACGCAGCCCGGACAAGAGGGCGGACTTGATCTCGGAAAGTTTGTGGGACTCAGGCATTTTAACACTGGGAAGACAAAGAGATCCGATTTCCCTGGGACTGGTGAGGGGAGCTTGGCGGGGAGGGGAAAGGCAGGGCAGTCAAGTGTGAAAGAGAATTTCCTGGGTTCAAAGTTAACGCAGTCACCTTATAAGCCATCTTAGAGGTGACCGGAAAAAATAATAATAATAAAGGTGTCTAGCAGGTTGTGGCTGGGAAGGAAAAATAATGCCTGCAAGATGAGTGTGCCGATTCGTAGCCCTATATTCCCTGCCCACCAGTTGGAATACACACAGATTCACACATCCAGCAAATGCAAACTCAATCATCCAAAGACGTGTTTGCCCCGGCCATAATTGCTCCAAGTGCTTACAGGTCAATTTCATACATGGAACACCTCGAAAGTGGGTGACCTGATCTCCAAGGCCAACCGGCTTGTGCCGCTTGCCGAATTGTAAATCTCAGCAAAACCCAAACACACCGGAACTCCAGCCGTTTCCTGGGAGCGAGGGAGCGGGAGTAGTGCTAAAAGGGGAAAAGAAGAACAGTAAAAAAAGTACAAAGATACCATTCCCTGACGTAAAATCACGGGATTTTTTTTAAATGGCACAAGAGAATTCCTGGAGAAGATTACCATTAATTAATAAGTAATAACGCTTCCTAGGGCTTACTAGATGTTTCACATCTGTTTGGGAATCCCGATTTTCCAGGCTCCCTGAGAAATCTATCTGCCTGGAAGAAGTTGCACTTCGTCGCCAGAGGAGCCGCCGAGAGCCAGGGATGGAGATTTCAGACTTAGGACTCTGCCACGATTCTACTGATCCTTAAGCGCCAACAGAACGAAATGGACATGCCTATTAGCTACCACAAATCGAATTATTTTATATGAGAGAGAGAAATGTGGTTCAAGTTCCACATTTGTCCTTTAAATAATCGACCCTCCCTAACCCTGTCCCCAAAGGCTCGTGGAAATTAGGGAGGGGGTTGGGGAGACGGTTCCAGAAACAAAACGCTTTCCTCCAGCACGGCCTCTACATCCAGTCCACCCAAGCTGACTTTTGTAACTCATATAAAGAATGGGCCCGGGTGGGTGGTCAGTGAAGACTGGGGTGAGCAAGCGCCCACGTCGCCGAGCGCCGGGGAGGTCCAGGTTCGCCTCCGCAGAGAACCCGGCAAGGAGCGCGCCTCGCCAGGTGCCCGGACTAGAGGGCGCTGCGCCCCTGCAAATCTCGCGGCCCCGATGCGCCCTCCCTAGGCACCATTGCTATAATAAGTTACATTCAAAATAATGCACAAACAGCATCGCCTCTCAAGTTCTTTTTAACAGTGCTCTATATGTATTCTATGAATTCCCAAAGCTATGCATACGAATCTTTCATCGCCGAGCCGCACAAAGCCAGAGGGATGCGCAGCTCCTGGAGCCGAGAACCCGTAGGGCGCACACGCTTCCCCGCACTCGCTTAGAGCCACACACCCCACGTAATTTCATTAACGTTTAAACTTAAATGCCAAAAGGCATGCACGATTTGAACAAAGAACTCACCAGTCTAGCCGAGTCCTCGGCCCAGGGCTCTAAAGTCCTCGGCAGCTCCGTGATCCCCTCGCGGTGTAGATATGTGTTAAGAGCCGGGTTTGAAGTACCAACTTTGCCTCCCCGGGATCTTCAGCATGTCCCTAACCAGAGTGCCAACGTCCGTGCCGCCGGGACCCAGGCGGCCGCATCTCCGGAGGCTTCCGACCAGGGCAAACTTAAGCACCAAACGCAGGCGAAAAGGGAGTGCGCGGGGCCGGAACGAGGGCCCGGGAGCAGCCAAGTTTGTCAGGACGTGCCCAGGCAGCCAGCCGCCGAGTTGAGGAGTTGCGGCCGGCGGCTGCGGCGACTCGCTGCCTCTTTCCCCACTCCCTCCCGCTTGGAGGCGGTGGGGGAGGGGAGGTGACGTCAGCGCCCCGCCTCGCCCCCCGCCCCGGGCGCGGACGGGATTCTCCGGCTGGGCGCGCCACCCCGACAGTGGCAGCAGCGGCCGTGGAGGCTGCGGGGGTCCCGGCCTCTGCGGTCTCTCTGGCCGGCCGCAGCTGTGGCGCGGGTGAAACGCCTGCCTTCCTCCTTCGGCTGCGTCTCCCGGGCGCCGGCGAGCGCGGGCGTTCCTCGCACTTAGCGCCTGAGCCGCCTGGAGCCCCGCTGCGCGCACTTCCCCGGCTCGCGGAGCCCCTCCGGCGGCGTTTCCCACGCCGCGGACTGCAGGTGATGCTCTTCCTCTTCTGCAGCTGAAATTCGTCGCGACGAATTGCCAGATTTTTGCTGGGCGGAAGCATGAACAGTCTCTGCAGACTGGCCTGGACGACTTGTACTTTGTGGCCCTCCAACTTCTGGATGTGAATTTTTTTTTCACGACTTATTATGCTCTTCGTGGTCTTTGTGTTGAAAATCACGGAGCTGTATTTTTATTTTCAAATTCTTTCCCAATGCTCCTCTTGTCTTGACCGTACTCTGAAGCTTATAAGGTTCTGAGAGGAGGGGGCAAAGGGATGGGGAGGAGCCAGTTCCTCATGTGTCTTACAAGTCATCCCTAGTGATAGGGGCTAATACACAAATCACTGTCTCCTCCTCGAAATAATATCCATTTAGATAAATGCAAACACTGTTGAGGTTTAATTTATAAAGAATGCGTCGTCTTTATGTAAGTGTCCAGCCTCCAGGAAAATATCTGCTGTGGAATATATTTTTAATGCCACTAAAGTACCAAAATACCTCCCCGAACAGCGTGAAATTCCGAGGGAGCCATTTCTGTGAGTTGACATTGTCCCCAGAAGATTGTCATTAACATTCAAGATCCTTGCAAAAGGGGGCTGGGGGCGGTTCTATCATATTTGCATCCGTTGGTATAAATATGTTGATCAGTTTAGCTGGTCGTTCTTTTACAAAGGTCAAGAGCAAAATTCTGAGCACAGAGGAAACTGGGCAGGGAGCTAAACAGTAAGGAGAGAACAAGATTAGGTGATTGGAATGTTGTGTGTGTTTAGCCTCGAAGTCATAACTTGTGTAAATGTCAGTGTCCTCATCTGTGATATGGGACTAATATCTGCTTCATGTGGTAAAAATGTATTCATGTGTTTATCCATTCAAAAAAAAACATGCTGAACTCTACTTGCCAGGGAGATAACAGTTATTCATGCAGGCAAAGCATTTTTACTGAGCATCATATGAAGTGTCTAGCACGCACATAGTAGGTACTTAAACAATATTAGTTTTCCTGCCCTCCCCCGCTCCCTTCCCTCACTTCTTGGCAGTGTCTCAGTTTTTAATCCATAAAATCAGCATCCTCACCACTGATTCGAGATTCTGCCAGGCAGGTCTCCAGACTCAAGTCAGGTCTCCTCGGCTCAAGAGATCCTCCTGCCTAAGCCTCTCCCTCAAGGTACATTTTGATTTGGAAGGGAGGAGAGGATCCAGGGAGCTAGGACACGGAGGGATATAGGAAGGGATTTTACAGCTCCTGCAGACCCCGAGGGCAGCTAGAGGGTGCCAGATTCCTAAGGAGGGAGGAGGCTGGCTTGAGAGGCCAGTCTGTCAGTGCCCAGCGGACTTCTCCTGCTTCCCTGTTTCAACTACACAGGCTCTCTCCTTTTGTGTCAATAGTTGAAATTAGAAATCGACCACATATTGCAAGTCCTCAAAATGATTCACAATAAATTCACCCCGAGAGGCTTCTCGCTGAAGTCCATTTGGTTTGCTGTACTCACTTTAAAGTTGTCATAAATAAACCAAATTACTTACATTAAAAAAGATAAAAATCACAAATGACAGGAACTTATGAATAACAATTGATGATATTAGTCAAAATAGCTGGTTTTCAAAGTGAGATGGGCAGAAAACTTTTAACAGAACCTCTAGAGCTGTGCTAATGTAGTGGGCAGCCACTTGCCCCCTGTGGCTACTTCCAGTTAAACTAAATTAAAAGGCACTTCCTGAGTCTCAGCAGCTGCGTTCCGAGTTTCAGTGACCATGTGTGGCTAGTGACGATTGTATTGATCGCAGCAGATCAAAGAACATTTTCATCATGACAGAGTTCCGCTGGACACCTTGGTTTAGACCTTTAAAAACACTGCTATTTTATGGAAGGCTACATCAAGCATTAAAATTTCAGTGTGTCCAATACCGAGTCACCTCTGAAGTATAAGGGAGGACCCAGAATCATGGAAGGGTTCATTCATTCAGCAAATAGTTATCAAGTACCAACAATATGCTGGGTGAAAATATGTAAGACCCAAGATTTAATGAGGTAGGTGTGTTTAGTGAGTAAGAAATATTAACATGGCCTTTTAGTTGTTTTCCACCTTTGCTGACTCATAAAACCAGGGGAAATCATAGATTTAAAGCAGGAAACAATTCTGAGACATTTTTTGGAATAGCCCTAGGACCAAATACTTGTAAGTAGGCTTGACTGACTCCTGGCATCCCACCCTCTCTGCTGCTTTCACTGCTTTCTCATCTGCCTGTGTGCCCATTGTGGCCTCCCCTTCCTGGAGGTGAGAGGAAATATCAGCCCTCTCCACCTCCCCTGCACCTTGGAATTATTTTACCCTTTGCATTCAAATACAGCTCTTCTCCGGAATCAGCTTGTACTCTCAGAGGGAGCCATTAGAACATTACACACTAGGCCGGGCGCGGTGGCTCATGCCTGTAATCCCAACACTTTGGGAGTCTGAGGCGGGTGGATCACCTGAGGGAAAGGGTTTGATACCAGCCTGGCTAATATGGTGAAACCCCGTCTCTAATAAAAATACAAAAATTAGCTGGGCATGGTGGCGGGTGCCTGTAATCCCAGCTACTCGGGAGGCTGAGGCAGGAGAATCACTTGAACCCAGGAGGCAGAGGTTGCAGTGAGCTGAGATGGCACCATTGCACTCCAGCCTGGTGACAGAGTGAGACTCCATCTCAAAAAAAAAGAACATTAGACACCTAGTCAATCTGATGGGAATCAGTGCTGGTTAACTATGGGTATGAGTATGTTATAATAATATCCTTCCACCCTTCCCAGTGCCTTATAGCAAGGGCTTTCTTAAAGCTATACTTAAAACATGAAATTTCTGATGCCATAACCAGTCACTTGGGAAAGTATTTGGAGGTATTACAAATCACCTACTAATGGCTAACCATTAAAAAAAAAGGTACAAGGTATACTTTCATTTTAAAGACACACCCATAGTGGAGTAGGGTGGCCGTAGACATTCTGTCCCTCAAATATAAGATAAACGTCCCCAAGTGGTTTGGGAACAGATATTGCAAGATAAATATAATTTTTGTGATGCTTTCCCAGCTCAGTGATTGAAGGATTTTAACCTTTTGAACAGTAGGCAACAAGTCATCCAGCAACTTACTGTTGAAGCTACTTTCTCAATAGAAGTATGCAGTAGAAAGAGCATTAGACTTGAGGTTAGAAGACCTGTTTTGACCTGTTTTGAATCTTGTCTTTGACATATATAGTTTGAATTTATTTGGTTATAACTGAATTTTGGGAATCTCACTTTCCTCTGTAAAGATAGATCTCTAAAATGGACACACACACACACACACAATCTCCCTCACTGGTTGTGAGAGATACCAGTCAAGAATAACTGTGGCCAAGCACAGTGGCTCGCACCTGTAATCCCAGCACTTTGGGAGGCCGAGGCGTGTGGATCACCTGAGGTCAGGAGTTCCAGACCAGCCTGGCCAACATGGCAAAACCCCGTCTCTACTAAAAACACAAAAATTAGCTGGGCATGGTGGTGTGTGCCTATAATCCCAGCTACTCAGGAGGCTGAGGCAGGAGAATCACTTGAACCCAGGAGGCAGAGGTTGCAGTGAGCTGAGATGGCACCATTGCTCTCCAGCCTGGGCGACCAGAGCGAAACTCCATCTGAAAAAAAAAAAAAGAATAACTGTAACTACAATATCAGTCTCCTCAAATTTACCTACTGTGTCTCACCCTGCCACTCCCATCTCAGCTATGAAGCTCTGTAGAACCAATGGCCAGTAACATGTATTTACTGCCAGTTATGCTCCGGACTTGGTTCCACCTTCTTTATATGCATTATCTCATGTCATTCTTACAAAATCCTGGGAAGCATTAGCAATTAATGCCCTGCCCCGATTTTACAGATGAAAACTGAGGTTTGAGGTAGATTAAATAACACACTGGGTCACCTTTCAGACTGAACCCTAAGGCTGGCTGCCTCCAGAGCAAACACTCTTGCCTGCTATAGTGCACTGGCTCCTCATAGCCTGCACCTCATTTGCACCCTTCAGGAACCATGACAGTTTTACACTAAAGGTCAGCAGTGTTGTGGTTTAAGAATTGGCCTAGGAGGGGAGCAAAAAACTATCAAATAATAGCTGCAGGAAAATGCTCTCTTGTAGCAGCTACGAGTTTGGATAAATAATTGTGTAAAAGTAGGTCCTTTAATCAGAGTGAGAACATCAGTGATTGTGTTCAGGAATACATACATAAAACACATCCATTACTTGTTTGGATTACATATTTTCATGTATATATATGCATACTGTTAGACACATTGCTTTTCAATTCAAAAATTATAGTCTGGCTTTTAACTTGTTTAGGCTGAACAGCAGAAAAATACACACCAATGATTCTCAATGAATTCTGACAAGGACTATGTCACATGATTTCATGATCAGCATTTCAATTTAGACCTTGCTTTTCTCTTTCCTGGACTGGAACCACTAGTGTTTTGTTTTTTTCTCTCTCCAATTCTCCTTTCTCTCCATTTCTGTTTTACATATGACAACAAGTAATTTTACCCTTGGAATATTCCCTCTATCTATACTTCTTTACTATTAAATCTCATCCCTTTTCCTGGTAGAATTTTTTAGTCACAAAAGCTAATCTTATATAGAAACTTTAATGAGGTATGGTGATATTTTCTCAGCATCCATTCTCTAACAGATCATCTATGTAAACCCATCAGGGTAGTTCTCTATTTCTTGTCATGGGCATGTTGATCAATGGTAGTCAGTGAGATATTAAAGGAAGTTTCTTGGAGGCTTCTGGAAAAAAAATTCCTCTCTCCTAAGAAAGAACCACAAGAGATATTACCTGAGAAAGAAGTTTTTAGATACAAAATGATTCAGTCTTGCAGACTATTGTTCTATCATAATGGCAGACAAAAATAAGGACGTCATGGTTGGGACTACAATAGTTATCTTGATTAGTGAGGATGAGGCCTAAACCAAGGAAGGCAGATGAAGGGCCTTGATGACATTGAATGAACCATCCCTGTAGGCCACGCAAACTAAAGATGTGTTTTTTTTGTTTGTTTGTTTTGTTTTGTTTCTAATGGGAGAGCATAGGTTTCCATATTGTTTAATCTGAGTTGTGCTGGGATTAGCATTACTTGCAGTTGACATCATCTATTTCAGCTAAGCAATCCCTTTTAAAATATCCTAGGAATTATTTTAAAGAAAAAATAAATTGATGTACTTCAGCTCATTGGTCAGCAGGAATTGGGCCTAACTCCAATGATAAGATTGAAGGATTCTTGAAGCTTTCTCTTAATGGTGAGTATACCAGTCTGCTTGGGCTGCCATAACAAAATGCCATTGAATGGGTGGCTTAAGTAATAGAAATGTATTTTCTGATGTTTCTGAGGGCTAGGAATCCAAGATCAAGGTGCCCACAGTGTCGTTTCTGGTGTGGCCTCTTTTCCTGCTTTGTAGGTGGACACATTCTCTGTGTATCCTCACATGGCCTTGCTCCGTGCCTACAGAGAGAGCAAGCTCTGGTGTCTTCCTCTTACAAGGATACAAGTCCTATTGGATTAAGGCCCCACCCTTACGGCCTCAGTTAACCTTAATTGCCTTCCTAAAGGCCCTGTTTCCAAATACAGTCACATTGAGGGTTAGGGCTTCAACACATGAATTGGGGAGATGGAAGAAAGATTCAGTCCATAACAGTGAGAAAGGAGTTTTCAGATGCAAAACTATTCAGTCTTGCAGACTATTGTTCTATCATAATGGCAGACAAAATAAGAACATGAAATTGTATTTGTTCAACCAGAAGATTTTTCTCCGCTCCCACTGCTCTTTCCTCAAGTACCCAAAACCTTCTAGTATATTTTCCAATAGTGTAAAGGAACTCCCGGAAGTGAATATTAACCAAACTCAGATATCCAATACTTACCAGAGGATAAATAGTCAGCTGGAAACACCGTCAGCAAATCTATGAACATTTGGAATTTGAATTTCTTTGTACCTGTAACTGTCAATATCAAATTTCGAGCCGAAAAGTGAAGTCAGCTTATATTTAGTGATATGGCCTACTTTGTTCACACTTTGTCCTTTATTTGAAATAGAATCATTCAAAAAAAAAAAATTAAGACTTGTGCCGTATTGGCCGGGTGCGGTGGCTCACGCCTGTAATCCCAGCAGTTTGGGAGGCCGAGGTGGGTGGATCACGAGGTCAGGAGACCAAGACCATCCTAGCTAACACGGTGAAACTCCGTCTCTACTAAAAATACAAAAAAAAAAAAAAAAATTAGCTGGGCGTGGTGGCTTGCACCTGTAGTCCCAGCTACTCGAGAGGCTGAGGCAGGAGAATCGCTTGAACCTGGGAGGTGGAGCTTGCAGCGAGCCGGGATCGCGCCACTGCACTCCAGCCTGGGCGACAGAGCGAGACTCCGTCCCCCCCACCAAAAAAAAATAAAAAAGACTGTGCCGTGTTAAGGATAAGATTCTTTAAGTGGGTTTGGTTGTTTTGCATGTTTAGGAAGGAACATCGTTTGCCCCTGCCCCCACCCCATACTTTTCTATGCAACAATTTGTGAAATATTGCCTCTCCTGTGTGGTTAGGTGTATGAAAGACCCAGAACAAATAACAACCTTTCCCTGATTTTTTTCCCTCTGCTAGACATTTGTTCCAGAGTAGAGTGAAGCTGGAAAGGCAGGCTGTGTGTTCAGTGCTACTGAGACAGCTGTAAGGCACTGCAGTGGGGTCTTACGGTGGGGAGAGAGACTGGGCTCAACTCCAAACACAAGTAGGAGAACTGGGGATTTATAGCCAGGGAGCAAAGTGGGGAGGGTCTGTGGATGGAAAACAACTACAATGATACATCAGGAGTGAGAGGAGTTCTGGTTAAAACGACTCAGGATTCTTGCTGCAAGTGGTCAGTGCAGGTCCAACAAGGACAGACACCAAGGTCACGGCCTGGGGGGCTTGCAAGAGCCCGACTGAAGTTTGGCTCAGGAGAAAATCTTTGTCAGTAGCAGGCTGTTTCTGTTTTTTTCTACTGTCTTATGATTATTTTGTCCTGAAAAAGCAGTGAAAGGAGAGGGACATTTGTTATTAATCAAGCTTCTGAGACCTTTTGAACCTTAGCTGTAACATTTGCAGGTTAACATTATTCATCTGTGTCATCGATTTCTTAGAAGCCAAATTGTTTAAGGGGGTTGGGGTGGTGTCTAGATGGGTAAAGGTGGAGTGCTGTAGAGAAACGGAGTTAAAAGTCAGGATTGAGGTGAGCGTTCTGCGGCTAACATTTACGGGCTGTGTGTAAACTCCACAAATTACTTGGCTTCTTAAGTGGCAATGGGGGATTAGCTAAAATGTGATTAGCGAAGACGCTAAGCTGAGCCTCAGGGATCCTAACTCCTGATCCTCACACTTTGGTGTCATCTCCCCCATCTCTTATCCACCAGGGTCTGTGTAATAGAATAATACAGAAAGGACAGGATGTCACTTCTGAGATTAGGTTATTGTCTTAGTCCATTTTGTGCTGCTGTAATAGAATAGCACAGACTGGGTAATTTACAATGAACAGAAATTGCTTGGCTCACGCTCTTGGAAGCTGAGAATTCCAAGACTGAGCGCCCAGCATCTGGCAAGGGCCTTCTCTTTATCAGCATTCCATGGTGGAAGGTGAGAGGGTGAGAGAAGGCAAGAGAAAGAACAAGAGGAGATTGAACTTGTGTTTTTATAAGGAACCCACTCCCTCCATAATAGCATTAATCTGTTCATGAGGGTGATGCCGCCATGCCCAAATACCTCTCCCTAGGCCCCGCCTCCCAACACGGCCACCTTGGGGATCATGTTTTCAACACCTGAGCTCTGGGGGACACATTCAACCCTCAGCAATTATAAAAGACACCGAGGTCTCCTCGCTCTCTCTCGCTCTCGCTCTCGCTCTCATAGTCTCTCCTGTTATTCACTCTGGGGAAAGCCAGAAGCCCACGTGATGAGGAATGGAAGGCTTCTTCTAACAGCCACATGAGTGAGCTAGAAAGTGGGTCCCCAGCCCTAGCTGTACCTTCAGATGACTGCAGCCCCAGCAGACATCCTGACTTGTGCCCTCATGAGGGCCCCTGAGCCACATCACCCAGCCGACCACGCCCAGACTCCTGACCATCAGAAATGATGGGAGTTAACAAATGTTTGTTTAAATTGCTATGTTTTGAGGGAATCTGCTACTCAGCAATTGATAAAGAAATTTGGAATAAATTATTATTGGCTATTAATAAAATATTATTGGCTTTCTACCAATAATGTTATGAGGATGAGAAGACACTTGGTAAACCATTAAGGACTACCACGAATGTTAGAACCCTGTGCATAGCCTGGAAGAAAATGTATAGAATAGTTCTATCCAAAGACTCTATGTGATGATGGGAATGTTCTATCTATGCTGCCCTGGTGGCACTACTGAGTACCTGACATGTGGCAAGTGCAAAGTGAGGAACTGAAGTTTTAATTTTATTTCATTTTAATTCATTTAAATTTAAACAGTTGTATGTGGCTAACGCCTACCATTTTGGACAGAGCAGGTCTAGAGACTTTCTAAGCCAACAAATGACTTGCAAAATCTAGTCAGTGAGAATACAGCGCATACAGCTTGTGGGCACGTCTTCTTCCCCAACTGTGACTTTTCTAAAGGAAGACTTGTGTTATTTATGAGGCCCAGAAGCGATGGATTGAGTTCCATTGAACCATTATTTCCTTCCTGGTTTAAAAAAGAACTATGCGTTTTGTAAAACTGGGTTTTCTGAGACCTCAGATTTCTCTTTGTATGTACATGTTCAATTTATCAGACATGAAATTATGGATTCAGTGGACTGTCTCACCCAACTGGCTAATTTGCATGATTAATTGAAGAGGCATGCAATGCAACTGTGCCCAGTTTCCTTAACCACACCGGGCACTGCTGATTCATCCACCTGGCGGATGAGAACAACTTCAAACCTGAGGGCTTGTTGGCCATACTCTATTTATTCAATGATGTCATCTGGCAAATATGCAACACAAAATACAGCTTGAATGGCACTAAGTTACTGGTGGTTATAGCTAAACTTGACTAGAGATAGACTTCAGTGTATGCAAAATTGTATTAGAGCTTATAGGATAGCACATATTTCATGCTGTTATCAGAGTAGGGAGGTTGATCTAGATTTGCTTATTCTCTTTTGTTGTTGTTGTTTTTTCTGAGACAGAGTCTCGCTCTGTCACCCAGGAGGCTGGAGTGCAGTGTTGTGATGTTGGCTCACTGCAACCTCCACTTCCTGGGTTCAAGCAATTCTCCTGCCTCAGCCTCCTGAGTAGCTGGGATTACAGGCACCCACCACCACGCCCAGCTAATTTTTGTATTTGTAGTAGAGACGGGGTTTCACCATGTTGGCCAGGTTGGTCTTGAACTCCTGACCTCAGGTGATCTGCCAGCCTCAGCCTCTCAAAGTGCTGGGAATACAATGATATATGTTGAGTTGTGCTCTGTAATAAAGCTAATGGTCACTTCAGTGTTGACGGCATCCCATCCCTCACTCATGTCAAGTCATGCCTTTATTCTCAAGCTTGCAGTCACATTATTACAAGGTAACCACAGCTGCTCTAGACATTCATCAGGGCGGGATGAGGGGCATCGGTTATCTCCACTCACGTAAAAAAGAAAAATTGCATCCTTACTGCACACTATAAACATAAACATTTTCTTGATGAATTAAAATGTAAAGCTGTAAGGCCAATTGTCAAATGATTTGGAAGAAAATATAAGAAAATAATGTATTTGGGACTATGGAAGGATTTACTATGTAAAACACAAAGTGTTTTTAAAATGAAAGAAAAGATTGACAAATTCAATTACATAAAAATTAAGAACCTCTATTAAAATGTGAAAATGTACAGACTGGGAGAATATTCATACAATACTGTATTATTCAAGCAATACTATATTATTGTATGAATACTGCGGACCACCTGAGGTCAGGAGTTCGAGATTAGCCTGGATGACATGGTGAAACCCCGTCTCTACTAAAAATGCAAAAATTAGCTGGGCGTGGTGGCATGTGCCTGTAATCCCAGCTACTGGGGAGGTTGAGGCAGGAGAATCACTTGAACCCGGGAGGCAGAGATTGCAGTGAGCTGAGATCGTGCCACTGTACTCCTTCCTGGGCGATAGAGATTTCATCTCAAAAAAAGAAAAAAAAAGAAAAGAAAAACAGGCAGAGATTAGATAGAAAAATGGAAAAAAATCATGAACCTATATTTCAGAAAGAGGAAATATGAATAGGGATTGTACATGCAGTGGGTTGAGTGGTGACTACCATAGGGACATGTCCTAATCCCCAGAACCTGTGAATCCTTTTGTGGAAACAGGGTCTCTGCGGATGTAATTAAGAATCTTGAAATGAGATCATCCTGGATTATTTGGGTGGGTCCTAAATCCAATGACAAGCATCCTTAGAAGAGCCATCCCAGGGAGAGACACATGGAGGAGAAGGCCACCTGCAGGCAGAGGCAGAGACTGAGGTATGCAGTCACAAGCCAAGGAGCGTCTGGAGCCAGCAAGAGGTGGAGATGCAAGCAAGGATTCTTCTGAGAGCCTTCAGAGGAAGCACAGCCCTGCCAACACCTTGATTTTGGATTTCTAGCCTCCAGAACTGTGAGAGAATAAATTTTTGTTATTATTAAGCCACCCAGCTTGTGGTCATTTGTTATGGCAGCCCTGAGAAACTAATATAGTGTGTAAGAATAAATCATTGATTTTCAAGACAGGGTCTCGCCCTGTCACCCAGGCTGGAGTGCAGCGGCCCAATCACAACTCACTTGCAGCTCCTCCAGCTCCCCAGGGTCAAGTGATCCTTCCGCCTTAGCCTCTGAGTAGCTGGGACTATACGTGCATGCCACCACGCCTGGCTACTTGTAATATTTTTTGTAGAGATGGCTTTTTACTATGTTGCCCAGGCTGGTTTCAAACTCCTCAGCTCAAGCAACCCATCTGCCTCAGCCTCCCAAAGTGCTGGGACTACAGGTGTGAGCCACCATGACTGGCTGAGATAATTAATTTCACTAGCTATTAGAGAAATGTAATATCCTCTTACAAAAACTATACTGGCAAAAAAATCAAGATGTCATATCACAGGTGGTGAGGGTATGGGTCAACAGGAACTCATACAATACTGGTAGGACTGGAAGTTGGTGCAACTACTTTGGAAAACAATTTGATATTACCTTATAAAGATGGTAATATAATATAAAGATGCATGTATCTTATAATTTAGCAATTCTACTACTAGTTTTAGGAGACCCAAGATAAACTCTAAAACGTGTACACCAGGAAATATCTTTAAGAAAATTCACAGCAGCATTGTTGATAATAACCAAAACTGGAAAACACTCAAGTATCTAGCAACAGAATGAATGAATAATTTATACCATATTCCCATTATGAACTTGACACAGGGAAAATGAACGTGCTGTTGTTACATGTAACAATATGAATAATTCTTAGAACTATGAGGGAGTGGAAAATACAAATTGCAGAAAATGTGCCCAAACCAGCAAAACTAAACAATATATTGCTTAGGGAAATATACAGAAGAGATAGCATATTTGCTTTTTTTTTTTTTTTTTTTTTTTTTTTTTTTGAGACAGAGTTTCACTCTTGTTGCCCAGGCTGGAGTGCGATGGCATGATCTTGGCTCACCGCAACTTCTGCCTCCCAGATTCAAGCAATTCTCCTGCCTCAGCCTCCCCAGTAACTGGGATTACAGGCATGCGCCACCATGCCCAGCTAACTTTTTTTTTTTTTTTTGTATTTTTATTACAGACAGGGTTTCTCCTTGTTAGTCAGGCTGGTCTCCAACTCCCGACCTCAGGTGATCCCCCAACTTGGCCTCCCAAAGTGCTGGGATTACAGGTGTGCGCCCAGCCCCATAATCATTTTTTAAAAGGATGAGGAGAGATACGCAGGAAGGGGGTATATTCTAGTCCTGAGATGGGAAATGGGTTTCTTCTAGTAGCTGGTATTTATTTTGTACATAACTTAAAAATATTTTATGTTATTTAAAATATTTATCACTATTAAAATATCTAACATCAAAACAAAACAAGGCCGGACGCGGTGGCTCATGCTTGTAATCCCAACAATTTGGAAGGCCAAGGCAGGTGGATTACCTGAGGTCAGGCATTCGAGACCAGCCTGACCAACATGGTGAAACCCTGTCTCTATTAAAGATACAAAAAAATTACCTGGACATGGTGGCGGGCGTCTGTAATCCCAGCTACTTGGGAGGCTGAGGCCGGAGAATCACTTGAACCCGGAAGGTGGAGACTGTGGTGAGCTGAGATCGCTCCACTGCACTCCAGTCTGGGCTGGACAGAGCGAAACTCTGTTTCAAAAAATAAATAAATAAATAAATAAGATAAAAATAAATAAAAGGAGAATGCTGGAAAATTGGACAGGGCCACATCGAGACCATCTGTAACCTGAAAGCTATCAGTGTGTCAGTTTAACACTCTTTTGACAAGTATATGAAGAAACAGAGTAGCAAGAATGGGTATAACCTCCAGCCTAGAAATGGAAAATGCTCTGCACATGTGTGGAAGTGAGAAGAACTGTTATCGTGAGTAATAGAGAAATGGGCTATAGATCAGCTGGTAAGATAAAAGTTTTATCCATCACAAAAAAGCTTTTCTAGATGCTTAAAATCACAAGAGTCATGCTTTGAGTAAAGATGAATTAGTGCAATGAAGAGGAAAAGGCCATCAAGTGCTCTTGGAGAAAAAAACAGAAGTTGCAGAGGGTACAGCTGGAATACCTGCTCAGGCCTTTTAGCCAGCCTGCAGATCCATGTCGCCTGGTCACCTGACTGTGTTAGCTATTTTCAGTGAGCGAAGACGGGCAGAGTTCAATTTCTTACCTGTGTGCTTAGGCCTTTAGTACAAAACCTCAGGGCCTTGAGAGGTTTGCACATTCACTGACTGGCTGTAGGGAGTTATCCTATTTGAAGCGCACCGTCTGTTTCCAGCTGGGACCCTAACTGATACAAGCAGGCCTATTAATTAGCTCTCTCAAACCAGCTGTTGGCAATTGTGGGAGTGGTTTCTTGGCAGCAGTTGCCATCCACTCTCTGCCTATATTCCTTGTAAACAAAGGTGTCTATAAAGCAGCAGCAGTTTTCAAAGGTGGCCTCAGACTTGTGAGAAATGCCAATGTCTGGGCCCCACCCAAGACCTAGTGAATCCCACAGGTTGGGGTTGGGGCCAGCCACCTGCTTTAATAAGCCCTTCGGGTGCTGATGATAAGTGCTACAGCGTGAGAACCATTAGCAGAGGGGAATGGGGAGGAATAGGCAGCAGCTTGATGCTAGTAGCAGCTGAACATTTAACACAGCCTGAAGGGACAAGGGAAGGGAGGCGTTCCTAGAACCCAGGAAGAAAAAGTCAGATTGCGCCACCTTGAGAAAGCAGCCATGTGCCACTGAAGGACACAGCCAGCCCCACGTAGCTTGCCAGGGAACAAATACCATGTCTTCACTAGCCTCCCTCCCTGCATCTCCCATCTGGGCTCCCACTGAAGCAAGGAAGAGCAGGAGGTGCATTGATAGGAGCGGCTCGACCCCCTTAGCAGACTGCAGAAGGGTGGAAGGTAGAGGCAAGCGAAACGTATTAGGCCCTGCCATCCCTGCCTTTGGTTTAGCAGCTCACACTCAAGATTGAGAGTCGAGGGTGAGGCGATGGCACCAGAGACAGCAACATAAACCCTGAGTGCTTGTCCCATTTTCTGATCTTATGCTAGGAGTAGCACCGTCTGAGTTGGATGACTGATCTTTTTTTTTTTTTTTTTTGAGGCGAAGTCTCGCTCTGTGGCCCAGGCAGGAGTGCAGTGGCGCAATCTCGGCTCACTGCAAGCTCCGCCTCCCGGGTTCACGCCATTCTCCTGCCTCAGCCTCCCGAGTAGCTGGGACTACAGGCGCCCGCCACCACGCCCAGCTAATTTTTTTGTATTTTTTTAGTAGAGACGGGGTTTCACCGTGTTAGCCAGGATGGTCTCGATCTCCTGACCTCGTGATCCACCCACCTCGGCCTCCCAAAGTGCTGGGATTACAAGCGTGAGCCACCGCGCCCGGCCGGATGACTGATCTTTATGGAATTTAATACTGCAGACGTGGAAGAAGTGAGGAGGGAAGCTTAAAGACTAGGGAAAACATACTTCTTGTGGAAGGATTTCATATGGGGCGAGTCTCAGGGGATCATTATGCCATCATCTTAAGTGACTCAAGGCTGTTTCAACAATCTTCTAAACAGATTACTTTTTTGGAGATTAATGAATTGAGGGATCCTGTGGAAGAGAGTCGTGTTAATGAGATCATCATCTAATTCTTCTTCTTTTTTTTTTTTTTTTTTTTTTTGAGACAGAGTTTTATTCTTGTTGCCCAGGCTGGAGTGCAGTGGCACGATGTCAGCTCACTGCAACCTCCGCCTCCCGGGTTCAAGCGCTTCTCCTGCCTCAGCCTCCAGAGTAGCTGAGATTACAGGCACGCGCCACCATGCCTGGCTAATTTTTGTATTTTTCGTAGAGACAGGGTTTTGCCATGTTGGTCAGGCTGGTCTTGAACTCCTGACCTCAGGTAATCCACCTCCCTCGACTCCTGACCTCAGGTAAACCACTCGCCTTGGCCTCCAAAAGTGCTGGGATTACAGGCATAAGCCACCGCGCCTGGCCCATCATCTAATTCTACAGCCCATACCCTCCCCACATTTGGCAATGAGAGGGGAAAATCCCTAAAATGATTGTGATAATTACTCTAGTCACAATAACAGAGCAAAGGTAGCCCAGGGTCTAGTACCTTGAGTTTAGGAAATCGCTTGGTAGCTTATTGAGGGGATAAGCATTCACTACGTTTGTTTTGTGGATGAGTTATTACCAAACACCTAGAACTGTGATAGTCAGGAGCGACACGCTTTGTATCTTCCAAGAGGATTTTCCATGTAAGGGGATGTCTTAGGAGGTTTTGGTACTCCTACTAGCTTTCGGTGCTTTGCAGAGAGATGATAAACCTACAGTGTAAGCGGATAATATCACCACCTTTGGGAGATGTTATAAGAGCTCTAGCAACAGTTCCCTAAAGCCCTGTGCATTTCACATAATGGCTACAAATGATCTCATGAAAAAATAGGACCCCCTTAATTATTTTCTCAGGACCCCCTAAATTATTGATAGCGTAGTATTCCAAGACTGGTGCCACCACCCCCTGGAATCAGCTCCCAGGAAGGAAGGCCTTCTTGGGGTTCAGTATTTATTCATTTATTTTTGAGACAGGGTCTCTCTCTGTCATCCAGGCTGGAATGCAGTGGCATGATCTCAGCTCACTGCAACCTCTGCCTCCTGGGCTCAAGCCATCCTCCCACTTCAGCATCCCAAGTAGCTGGTACTGTAGGCATGCATCACTACCCCTGGCTAGTTTTTGTATTTTTTGTAGAGGCAGGGTTTTGCCATGTTGCCCAGGCTGGTCTCAAACTCCTGGACTCAAGTAACCTTTGCACCTTGGCCTCCCAAAGTGCTGGGATTACAGTTGTGAGCCACCAAACCCGGCCCGGGGTCAGTATTTAATGTGTCCTATATGGGCAGGGCACCTGTGTGGATAAGCCCATCAAAACCTCATTGCTGAATCTTTAGTTTAATAAAAGTTACTGTTTCTTCACTCTTAACATTTCTTGATTTTTTTTTTTTTTTTTGGAAAGCCTCCTTAATCGTGTCTCTTAATGCCTCTCTGAAGTAAAGCACATTTTGATTAAATAGCCATAAAATGCATTTACCTGTGCTTCATTTGGCAGTGGCTCTCTGATATCGTATTGCTTGGATGTGAAATGAAACGTTCTGGAAATGAGTTGAGTACTTTGACTGCAGAAGCCTAAATAACTGGACTACCTCTGTTTATTTTTTGGTTTTTTGTTTTTCTTTTTTGAACGTATGTGTGTCATCTCTGGTCTATTTATTTCTATTGTGAAGAGGCAATGTTGAGGTTATGCTGTACATTTAAGAGACTGAGATAAAGGTTGTATAAATATATTTAAGAGGCATCCATTTTCTGGAAATGTTCTAATTACAAGATATCCTATTTAGGTAAAAACGTATCCAGTATGCCTTTTGATTGTGTATATGTGTTTTGAAAAGGTTTAGCTGTGGGAACATTCTCGATTCCCTTTATGTCCAGATATTTCCTGTTGGATAGTTATTTTTGAATAGTGGTTTTATTTTAGTGTGTGTTTTAAATATAGTGATTGTATTAAGAGGGATAACTTTTTGGTAGACTTTAGTCTGCCAAGTCAAGTGAATCCATTTCTGAAAATCTTCAGGATCCTTTTTTTTTTTGAAGCTTAATGTTCTTCTGAAAAGGATGAGAAGTTTTTGAATTCCACTATGCGGGCCATCTGTGTTTGCTATTGCAATATATTCCAAATGTTTATTCTGTAAAACTTCAGTATTTTCACAAACTTCAGTATTTTCACAATTAGCTATGGGAATATTCAACAGGAAGCAAGAGTAGTGGTGTAAACATCACGGTGCTTAGACCACCGAGCACCACCCTCCCATGTGCTGCTCCGCCCAGGCTGTGCACACGGGACACGGTGACTGTGATCGAGACGCTTCTGGAAAAGGAACAAGGCAGGCGCGGGATCCAGGAGAGTGGCCATGAATACTTGCTACGTTCATTAAGCAGCAGCTCCACAACTAATTGTGTCACTGTGATCATTATCTTGGCATGCTGCACTGATTCATTTTTGGACACGATTACATAGCCAAATATAGAAAGCTAATCTGAAATACCCACTTAAAAAAAAACCCCGAATAATCCATGGTGAATGTTTTTATGCATTTTATGAAATTACCTTCCAGTTTTATTTTAGGCTCAGATCTGACTCTTGCTTGGCTAGGTTCATATTGCATTTTTCATGTGCCAAGACTCCCTTTTTAATGCATCTACCTGGGAATTATTCGTGGAAACTTCATGGAAAGATTGTTTTGCTGAAGAATACAAATGATAGGGCAAGAACGTGGGCTTTGCCATCAGACACACCAAGGTTAGACTGCCACTTGGGACTTGGGACAAGTTACTTAACAGTTCCGAGCCCCAGTTTTCTTATCTAAAAATGTACATAATAACAGTTACCTAATAGGCTCGTATTGACTGAACATATGTAAGCACCTAATAAAGTCTGAGACACAGCAATTACTCCAACATAGGTTCCAACTTTCTCCCTCCTTTATGTATTTGTTACCTATTGACTGTTGTAAAACGTATTCAAATTCTATTTGAGCAATAACCTAAAAGTCTTCTTTATATCTTTAAAAGGCATAGATTAGATAATTGTTATATAGGAAATTTGATCTCCTGGCATAATACAACTCTTCAAGCTGAACTCTAATAAGCTTTCTTCCATAGATTTGGGTCTTTCAACTTTCTTATCCCTGTTATCAGTGTTTCACATAGGGCCATTTGGATGCAAATCAGCCAGAAAATGAACTCGGGAGAAGTGTTCATTTAGAGACCAATATTGTAGTACTCTGATCCAAAGAACTTTGTCACAAAATGGGATCACGCAAAGGTCAGTAGTAATAAGACAAAAACATAAATCAAACTAGAATCTTCCTATAAATTAATAGTAGTACACTCAGCTATCATCACATCAATCAGAATTATTTATTAAGATGTCAATAAGTAGTATAGTATCTCTTAGTTTCTTCATGTTTCATAGTTAATGCAATTGCAAATACTTTATTTATAATGTAACCCTCTGCAGTGTAAAAAGAATCCCATTGTTTAATAAATATCTATTCACTTTTCCACCTTCAGGACATTCAGGAGCACATATACGTTCTCACTTTACTACTGATCTTACAATGTTTATTACTGTTAATTCTTTATTCTTCTGTGCTTGTGGTTTTTGGACTTTATCAGACATCAGAACCACCCAAGGGATTGTTGAAACACAGGTTGCTGGTTCTTCCCACACACTCAGATTTTCAGAATTAGGAGGACTTGATTGGGGCCTCACAATCTGCACTTCTCACGAGTTCCTGGGGATTGCTGATGCTGCTGGTTCAGAGACCAGGCTTCGAAATACCACTATTCGAGTCCTACCAAGTCTAGTATTCTAAACTATCATTTTAAACATATAATTATGGGGAAGTTTTTATGACTTGGTTGAGGTAGAAGAAGATGATGTATTTGTGGAAGTGAAAAGGTGTAAGGTGTGCTGAGAAATGCTTAACAACCAGCTCTGGAGTGGGGGTAGGGGAAGGGAATCGGAAGGGAGAGCTCTCATAACGGTGGTGCAGCTATTCCTACCACGGCTGACCTGAGACTATCAACGTAACATCTGCATGCGGAGCTGGGAAGAGAGTTTTCCACAGTCTCAGCGATGAGCTGGTGGTTGCTGGTTCTAGCACACCAGTGAAACGAGCTGTGGTGTTATTATAAAAGCAAATGAGAGGAAGAGATTGTAATGAGCATTTGTTTTCTAAACAAGCACAAATAAACCCCCACAATAATTGATGTTTAGTAGGCTACAAAACAAGCCTCAAAAAATATCAAACTATTAATAGAATATTGACTATTTTCCTTATATAATTGTCTTGCTGGACCCTTATTAACTCCAACAGGATGGCACCAGGTTTGAGAGGCCGAGGAAGAGACCCAGAGCCAGCAAATGAAATATAGGGTTGATTGAAGGGGACTTACATACAGGGCAGTGCAGTGATGGCAGGCGGATGGGAGAACTGCTGCCACTGAAGGAAGCGTGTGGTTTATATGCGCGCAGGAAGCGTGTGGTTTATATGCGCGCAGGAAGCGTGTGGTTTATATGCGCGCAGGAAGCGTGTGGTTTATATGCGTGCAGGAAGCGTGTGGTGTATATGCGTGCAGGAAGCATGTAGTTTATACAGCACCTTCACTTAGCACCCTTCCCCTGCAACCCCCATGTGGCAATCCTCATTTAACCCAAAAGGCCTCAATCCCTTCATAAAGCCCATGTTCCATGGGATGCGCTGGGGCTCAGATGTTCCTCATAGATAAGGAATGAATTTCCGAGTTCAGCACTTTGGGATTCCTTACTTCAGAGCGCCACACACACATTCAGGTGTGTCTGCCATACAGGGTCATTCTCAGGTGTGTTAAGTTATTGCTGTCAGGTGCATCTACCATGCAACAATGCAATTCACAAGATAACTTTTTAAAATTTAGAAAGCAGATTCTGGTTCCAAATAATATGGAGCACGTACACTCTACTCGATGTCTCTCCCACTGAACAGCAGCCGTAAAACTAAGACAGAATGCATGCAGCAGCTATTTGAGGATCCTGGAAAGTAAATAGTAGGAGGCAGAACACAGAAGATCAGAATTCAAGTAGCATTTAACTGGTAGTGAGTTTACTTTTTTTTTTCCTTCTTTCACTCTCCCTGGCCAGCTCTGGAGTAAGGACAGAGAGCTCCAGAAGAACACTCTAGTCCAGCTCGAAGAGTAGGAAAGGGATTATATAATTCTTAGGCTATGGAAATTTCCTGTCTTTCTTTTCCTTTTCTCTGTTCCCTCATGCCCCAGTTTCATTTATTTTATTTTTATGAAGTCATGCTCTGTCACCCAGGCTGGAGTGTAATGGCACAATCTTGGTTCACTGCAACCTCTGCCTCCAAGGTTCAAGCAATTCTTCTGCCTCAGCCTCCCGAGTAGCTGGGATTACAGGCACCCACCACCATATCCAGCTAGTTTTTTTGTATTTTTAGTAGAGACCAGGTTTCACCATGAGGGCCAGGCTGGTCTGGAACTCCTGACCTCAAGTGATCTGCCCGCCTCAGCTTGCCAAAGTGCTGAGATTCCAGGTGTGAGCCACTGCATCCGGTCCCTCATGCCCCAGTTTTAGAGTTGAACTTATCTCCAAACCGTGATCTCATTGAGAGAGAAATAAATGTTTTGCGTTGTAAGCCTCTGAGACTTGAGGGTTGTTTATTACTCTGGCACCAGGTGACTAATGCATATGAGTTCACGGCAACACTGCTTAAACAGTGATGTTTCAAAATGACATAAATGTCCATTAGAAAAGATGACTAAATGCATTGTGGGATATTCAGATGCTGGAATAAAAGGTAGTTATATTGAGTGAACAAAGGCCACATGTGTCAAAATATGTAAGTATTAAACGTAATGTTTATTCCAAAGCTTTCTGGAGAAGGCTAAATACAGTATAATAAAACATAATTTTACAAAATGTCGAATACCGTTTTGTATTACTTATGGATACATATGTAGTGAACTTGTTAAGATGTAAGAATAATATTTTTTTTTTTTTGAGACATGGTCTTACTTGTGGCCCAGGCTGGCGCGCAGTGCAGCAACCATCGCAGCCTCGAACTCCTGGGCTCAAATGATTCTCCTGCCTCGGCCTCCCAAGTAGCTGGGACTACAGGCATGTGACACTGTGCCTAATTTTTTATTTTATTATTTCTTTTTTGTAGAGACGAGGTCTCGCTATGTTGCCCAAAATGGTCTCAAACTCCTGGCCTCAAGTGATTCTCCTGCCTCGGCCTCCCAAAGTGCTGGGATTATAGGTGTGAGTCACCACACCTGATCTAATATATTTATATTCAGAAAAGTGGTTATGTCTCCAAGGGGAGTGAGAAGAATGAGATTGATGAGTGGGTAACAAAGCTTCTTATCTATAATGTTTTGTTTCTTAGAAGAAGAGGAATAGATGTCAAGATTTGACAAAACTAGATGATTTGACAAAACTAGATGATACTGTGTACCATTCCGTATACTTTTCTGTATAGTTGGAGTTGTTCTGTATAGTTGGAGCACAGCGAAACATATTTTAAACAAAGTAGCTTCCTTTAGTAATGTTTTGGTGACAACTTACTAGCTCCAGCAGTTTTCGGTGTTGGCAGATGAGTGACGCTGGGATTTTGAGAGTCTCACTGATTAAAAAACAAAACAATAGCAATAAGCATTTAAAACCATCTGCAGCTTAGGCTTATATATCCAGCACGGACACAGACATTGAGTTGTGTAGTGACAATAAGGATTCAGTACCCATGATTTCTTCTGTTTTGAATGCAGATTCACTTAATTGGATGGAAAATTTGATTATTTCTGTAAAAATGCTTGAATAGACTTGAGAGCTTACACATGAAGCCCAATTTTTCTTCCATTTTAAAAAAATGGAGCCAAGAAAAGAGAATAGCTGGGGTAGGTAGGTGTGATTATTTCAAAACTTCATCCACTTTCTTCCCTCCCCTTCAATAGGAAGACAAGGGTATGAGAACTGCTTCTAAAACCCAACTGTAAAACAGAATAATCTGGAGAGCTTTAGAAAGGTACAATTGTCCAGGCCCCATCTCAGCTCTTACTAAATCTGAATTTCTCAAATATGAAGCAGAGAATCTTTATTTTTACAAAGGCTTCCTATAGTTACTGTCAATTCCAAGGAACCAAAATCCCCCAAACCTTTTTTTTTTCCTTAACTTTTATTTTAGGTTGAGGGGTACACGTGCAGGTTTGTTATGTGGTTAAACTTGTGTCGTGGGGGTTTGTCGTACAGATTATTTCATCATCCAGGTATTAAGACTAGTACCCATTAGTTATTTTTCCTGATCCTCTCCCTCCTCCCACCCTCCACTCACTAAAAGGCCCCAGTGGGTGTTGTTCCCCTCTATGTGTCCATATATTCTCATCATTTAGCTCCCACTTATATGTGAGAACATACGATATTTGGTTTTCTGTTCCTGTGTTAGTTTAAGGACAATGGTCTCCAGCTCCATCTATGTTGCTACAAAGGACACGATCACGTTCTTTTTCTATGGCTGCGTTGTATTTGATGGTGTGTGTGTACCACATTTTCTTTATCCAGTCTGCTATTGGTGAGCATTTAGGTTGATTCCATGTCTTTGCTATTGTGAATAGCGCTGCAATGAACATTTGCGTGCATGTATCTTTACGGGAGAATGATTTATATTCCTTTTGGTATATACCCAGTAATGGGATTGCTGGGTCTAATAGTAGTTCTGTTTTTTAGCTCTTTGAGAAATCGCCATACTGCTTTCCACAATCAAACCTCCTTTTCTTGATTTGCCACTCACTGCCAGCTGCGGTCCAATTAATTTATTGTATAAAAAAATAACCAATGCTAAAAACAAAGCAAACCAAGCCATATCAAATAATAACATTATCTATAAAGTGATTTGTGCACGCGCTATAAACTTTGGTGAATCTGTTAAGAGGAGAGCAAACCAGTTACAGAGTTACCCTGCTGAGCCCTGGATTCTGAGTTTTATTTAAGAGTGAATTATGTAAAGGATTTCTTTGCAGCTGTGCCAAGAGCATTGCATTCCCTGGTTTGGAAGCTTTCTGTCAAAAGTGTGCACCATAACTTCTGTTCAAGGTGTTGGGTATGAAAATGCAAAGCTTAGGAGAGCATTGTTTTGTCAGCTGATGTCTTTCAAACTGAAATTATTGTAACAATAATGATTTTACGGGTTTTTAAGGAAGGTATTTGTGTGCTCTTAACTGAAAATGTGTTGTGGCTATTTATTGAAATGTTAATATGTATTTATCATTAAACCTTAAAACTTACATGCTAACTTTTTATTGAGGGGTGTGTGTGTGTGTGGGTGTGGGTGTGTGTGGTGTAACCCCAGGGAAGCAAAAATGAGGATAAAAGAAAAAAGAGGCAAAGAAGAAGGGAAGCAAATATATAAGAGTATATCGCTGACCAGCTGGAATTCTTCTAGAAAACGCAGCTGGCTGCCAGGTCAGCAGGGATATCATCTGAGAGGTGACATGAAATCATTGCGTCCTGGAACAATGTTAGCAAGAAGGAAGGGTAAATAATCGGCCAGCCCCTTCCTGTCTCTCTTCCCCCACTGGTCAAAGTTTGCCTCACTTCCTGCTTCTCTTGCTGGGGCCCTTTGAGCAGCCTGACTAATAGAGCCTCAGTATGCCAAGCACACGAGTGTGCAGGTGCAAGTTACAGCCCCCCTGGCTGCAGCCTGCAGCATGTAGGCAGCCAGGTGAGCAGGTGTGCTCTAGTGATGACCTACAAACTCCAGGTGGGAGGACAGGCCTACAGTCCGAGGCATGAAATGAGGTGCTTGGATCACGCCAGGAGTGAATTAGAGGACTGGAAGCAGCTGCTTCAATGTGCCTGACCGATAAGTAGGAGTGTCCTAGAACTACTGGCTTCCACCACGAAGAGGGTGATGAAACTTAATGAGCTTTCTTAACCGAAGCTCCCTGTATCTGTGGTCAGTGCCAGCTGGCCTTCCCGGTGGGTCTTCAACAGCACTGAGCAAAAGACAACGGCCAAACCAATCCGAGGAGGCACACACCGAGTGCAGACGGTGTAGGACATGATACTCGGTCATCTTATCATGCCAGAAAGAAAGGAGGCTGCCAAACTTGGGTCGTGTCAAAAGGACACAAGAGCCAATTTGAGAACTCCTGTTGGTCAAAAATGGGGCAATTTCAGCGGCAAAGAGAATGCATGCAGTGGATTACGACATATCAAATATGTGAAATAAAAATTCAGGAGACAATAGTGATATTCCAAAAAATGAATTGAAGATAAAACTTTAGAAAGGGAAAAAAAGGCATCTATCTTGCCTTCCCTGTACTTTCTTTCAGGAAAACCAGATAGTGGATGAGCAAAGTTCTTTCCTTGTAATAGAATCCCAGTTTACAAATGGAGGAGGAATGAGAGCCTCTTTGAAACATTAGGTAAAAGGTTGAAGAGAAACCTTATAACGGTGGGGCAGTCTGACAACACCTGAGCCCACTGATGAATCTTGTCCCTAAAAGGGGGATAGACAGCTGCACATAGGATGTCCTACCTCCTATGAGGTATTAAAGCCTGAAGACTGAGCCTGAATCTAACTAAGCATCTTGATCCACCAGTTAATAGAAAATGTGAGGGATTGAGGAACATATTAATTGACTTACTAAGGATACAATCTCCCAAACTCAGAATAAGGGAAATCCTAAAAGACAAAATAACCCATTTTTGAACAAAGGGCATAGAAAAAAATGGGAGTAGGTGAAAGGGGAGGGGAGAAAGTAAAATATTTAAGGAGAGTTAGAAAACAAACTGAATACAATGTTAGGATCTTGTTTGGATTTTGATTCAAACCAATTTTTAAATATGTTTTAAAGAAAATTTGGAAAAACAACACAAATTAAATGTTACGTGTATTAAAGATTTATTGCTAACTTTGTCAAGTGTGATAATGACATGGTGATTATCTATTTTCTTTATGAGATGAAATCTCGCTCTGTCGCCCAGGCTGGAGTGCAGTGGTGCGATCTCAGGTCACTGCAACCTCTGCCTCCCAGGTTCAAGCAATTCTCCTACCTCAGCCTCCCGAGTAGCTGGGATTACAGGCACCCACACCACACCTGGCTAATTTTGGTATTTTTAGTAGAGATGGGGTTTTACCATGTTGGCCAGGCTGGTCTCGAACTCCTGACCTCAGGTGATCCGCCCACCTCGGCCTCCCAAAGTGCTGGCGTTACAAGCATGAGCCACCGCGCCCAGCCCTTTTTTAAGTCTATATCTGTTAGATATACACACTGATGAACTTATGGACAAAATGATACGATGACTGGGATTTACTTTTAAAAATTTAGAAGTGGGCAAAAAAGTGGGGAGGAATAAATGAGAAAATATGGACAAATGTTGGTAGTTTGTTGAAGTTGGGTGAGAATACATGGCATTCATTATGTAGTACTGTCTACTTTTGTGAATGTTTGAAAATGTCCATAATCAAAGGTTAAAAAATTAAAATACATGAACAAATTCTTTTTAAGCCAACAAAACAAGCTTCCCCAGTGGGTTTTGATTAATCAAATAGCCTTGGGACCCAGGTAGAGAGGACCTCAGAACAAAGCAGAGTTGAGTGCAGAGAAGCTGGTACTACCCTCTGCACCCAGCAACCCTCTTCCCCCAGAATCTCAGCCCCTCTACTCTCAGCTGCTTTTCCACTCCCAGATTTCTATGTAGGGCTCACAATCTCAGGGATGGGCCGATGGTACAGAGGAATTCAGGACGCAGGAGAACCTGTTCGATGTTACAGCTTGTAGATCTATTAAAATTCCTCTGCAGATTTGGGAAAAAGATTAATGAGTGTTCATATTTAGCTCTGTTTCCACGAGAAAGCCTGTGGAAAAACATTTTTAAAAGTATCTATAGTAGCGAATCCAGAAAATAAATCAAATTAGTCACTGTCGAGGGCTTGTATTATAGCCTAAAATAAGAGAAACTTTTTGATGAGTGGCTAGCTTGGGGGTAGAACTTTGTGGTGTATTTTACGGCACAAAGTTTACTATTATTTCAAAGTTAGTTTAGCTTGTACCCTAGGATAATACTTTGCAAATAGCACCAAGCTGGACATCCTGAGACCCGGGTTTTGATTTTAGACCTCCCATTGATAAGCTGTGTGACTTTCTTCAAGTTACTCTCTCCGGGGGTTAATTTTCTCATTTCTAAACGGAAGAAGGACTAGATATTTGAGGTTCTTCCAGCTCTAATATCCTATTTGTCTACGAATAAAAATGTATTTACTCATTTGCACGCAGTATTTCATTTACACCTACAGACTCAGGCATGAAATGAGGTGCTCGGGTCATGCCAGGAGTGACTTAGAGGACTGGAAGCAGCTGCTTCGATGTGCCTGACCAACCAAGTAGGAGTGTCCTAGAACTATTCATTTACACCTTTGCATGCACTGTTTCATTTACACCTAACAACAACATGATGATATAAGAAACTTTATTATTCACACTTGGCAGACACAGAAACTGAGAATTAGGAAGAAGGGGTAATCTGACAAAGAGATTCTCAATAGATGTTGAAAAATGAAAGTTTAGGTGTGGCCCAATTTTGATTCTCCATGGAAATATCCAGCCATGGACTTTTCACTGTGCTGTAGAGTTTGTTAGTAGTTGAGGCCCAAAGATTTTGAAGTCTTTTAAAACTCTGAAACATTAGGAAAGTTTGGTTTCTCTAAATGTTATGAAAATTTTGCATCTCAATACAAGCCATTTATAACAGATAAGAACATTTCTACAAAACAGATTCTTTCCAGCTGGATTCGTGTATGTATGCATGTAAGTCCATCTCCTAAAATTTCAAGGGCAGTAATGAATCAATAGTATGTCTTAAATCTGAGATGTCTGATAAAACACAGAAAGATATATACATTCTAAAATATCAAGTTGATTAACAAATATTTAGTGAGCATACCACTATGGACTTTTTTGTTCCAAATGAATTTGAGTCTTTAATGTGGTTCAAGAGCTACCTGGATGGGATCAGAGCCAGTTCCCATCTGTGTGCCCCAGGACAGAGCCTGATCCCTACCTGATTTCCAAGGCCATGGCCCTATTAGACCACACACAATGTAGATTCTGTAATTAGTATCTTGGCATTTATGAGAAAGTTCACAATGTCAAACTGTATGTGGGGCATGACACAGAATCTTAACAGGTACTTGGTGAGTAAACATTGAATGAAAGCTAACATGAAAATATTCTCCTTTTGAAAAAACATAGACAAGTTTAAGGCCATTTCAGCAAGCGAGATTTCAGGTGGCAATAAATGATGTTAATTATAAGGGCAAAAAGTACATGGTTGTTCATGGTTTTTCTTGTGCCCAACCAGACCTGCGCTTTCTTAAGATTAAATTTTCAATTTCCTCGTGACAAAGAAAGTACTGATACTAGTTTTTTACTTTATACTTTTTTTTTTTTTTTTTTTTTGAGACGGAGTTTCGCTCTTTTCACCCAGGCTGGAGTACAATGGTGCAATCTCGACTCACTGCAACCTCCACCTCCTGGGTTCAAGAGATTCTCCTGCCTCAGCCCCCCGAGTAGCTGGGATTACAGGCGCCATGTCCAGCTAATTTTTGTATTTTCAGTAGAGAAAGGGTTTCATCATGCTGGCCAGGCTGGTCTTGAACTCCTGACTTCAGGTGATCCACCCGCCTTGGCCTCCCAAAGTGCAGAGATTACAGGCATAAGCCACCGCGCCCCGCCTACTTTATACTTTTAAAAGCACTTTGATTATATCTCATTGGATTCGTGTATGTTTTTCTTTTTGTACAGAAAAACTGGAATGGATTTTTTATATAAGTTATTGAAAGACATTTTCATGTAAACATTGACTTAAATTTTATGTGGAGATGAACAACTCGTTTTGTTTTTGTTTTCCTTTTTGTTTCTGCAATAGTATCTTCTGGCTAAAAAGAATAGTTGCTTTTACAAGTAACAAAAGAAATAAAAGTATACTTTGGAGGCAGCTGTCACACATTTTTTTAGGAGTCCAGGTTGTTGGCTAAAAAGATAATTTTTGGGGAAAACTACTTTTACAAAAATGCTGCCTATTTAGGTCTAAATGCTGTGATGAGATGGAGAACTTTGAGAACTAAAAGACATGCCACCCTGTTTTAAGTTGTATGACCAGGAAAATAAGCCTTTACCAAACTGTTTTTCTGATTCACAGTGCATTTTAATAAGCATAATTCAGTTGTCCAGTTCTCAGCAGCATCAAATAGACAGCAACACTGTAGGTGGCTGATAAATATTTTATGTTTATCTTTAGTAACTAACCATGTCAATATGTGAAGATGTTCTGAAAGAAACAACATATTCAAAACAGACTTCCTTTGCTATGCAATTTCTTTGGGGTATTTTATTTTTAAGAGTGTTTATGTTAAAGCTTTTAAAATGTTGTACAATGTATCCAAATAGTAGTAGTACCTCACATTTAATAAACTTTATATAAAAGTGTAAGGATGGAAAATTACTGGCTCAACAACTGTTTAGGGAAAGTTTCTTTCCTATTATCACCTGCTATATTGCAAATATCTTTTTGAGTATTATTTAAATTTTTTAACCTTAATATACTTTTGAATAAACTAGCTGAGTCCAGCTCATTGCCTTTTACATTTCTCAGTTTTTCCAGATTTTCCTTTATGTTGGCAATAATCATGTTATTTTCTTTCTTTTGTAGTATCATGTACCACTAATATATATTTTCCCAACTCCTCACAAAGAGCTAGGTGTATCAAAGCTTCATTTTTCTGGTCATACATATTATTTAGTAGAAGGTTTTATCTTTCTTAAAGTAATGTCAGTCAAAATCATCATTTAGGTGATTCTCATGAACTCATTAAAAAGAGAGACCATATTTTATAAATATTTATAAAATATTTAAGACATTTAACAACTGATAAGGCTCAGGCACCAACCAAGCAGAACAGACACTGGCCATAAAGCTGAACAAAGTGTGCAGGCTCACTCAGGGGCATACAAGAACACGTCAGTGGCTTGTATGGAGAAAGTGGGAGGGGCGGAACCTAGGGAGAGGCCACAGCCGGGTGGGGACACTGGCAGGGACCTCATAATCGTGACTGGATTCCTGCGTTTCTTAAACGTGGTGCTACTGACATTTTGGGGAGCGATAATTCTTTGCTGTTGGGGGCTGCTGTCCTGATGTAGGATGTTTAGGAATCTCTCTGGCTTCTACCCACTAGTTGCCATTTTCACTTCCCCCTCAGTTATGACAACCAAAAAATGTCACCAGATATTTTCAAATGTCTCCTGGGAAGTAAAATCACCCTAGTTGAGAACCACTGTGATATACCCTCTGGGGCAGCAATATTTCCATATTCTAACAGCTGTTACATTCCTACCATCACCAACAGGGTCTTGAACTGTTGCCTGCTTTACAGAGCTTAGTAAAGATTTGTCAAATAAATGAATGATTCATGTAGTCAGTCAACATACTGGGAATAACCTTTTAGGAAAGGTTGACTCATAAATTATCTCTTGTACTTGGAGTGTGGGTACATCTCGATTTATGACTACACAGGTGTTTGGTGAGAGACCCTTCAACCTATTGACCACAAAGCTTGACACCCTGGGAGCCTCTGAAGCATGAAGCCTAGAGCTCATTGCTTGCAGCTCGTCTCACTTTGTACATGCTCCTTAGTTCAATCCATCTACTCTCATGGTTTTCACTTGTATGCAGATAAATTCTATCCTTGTATCTCTATCCCTCAACCCCCGTCTGAACTTAAGCTGCAGATCTACTGGCCCTGTGTATATATTTACCTTACACACAACATGCAGAGAACTAAACTCAGCTTTGGTCTCCCTCCGCTGCCATAGGGCAAGCTTCACTTCCTGTCTTGTCTAACTGAATTAGATAATTATTACCTCATCCTTGGTGGTAATCTGGGTAACTCTTTCTCCTGCAACTCCTACATGCGGGTAATAGTCACAAAGTCCAGTGAACTTAACCACCAATAGTTTGGATTTCTTTCCCTCTTCCTTGCTTTCTGTTCCCTGGACTAATTCTAGGCTCCTGACTGGTCTTCCATAGTGTGTTCTGTCTCAAATCCAAACCTCACATGCTTCCACCATCATCTATCAAAATGGCAACACCATATTGAAATGCTTCTGTTTTCCAAGGGGTAAAATCTACACTCCTTGGCACGCCTTTCCAGGTCCCCCACAACCTGGCCTCTGCTCAGTGGAGGAGCCTCCACACTGGCATTTCATGCTCCGGCAATTTTTTTTTTTTCTAATTAAAGTTCTGGGATACATGTGCAGAATGTGCAGCTTTGTTACGTAGGTATACATGTGCCATGGTGGTTTGCTGCACCCATCAACCTGTCATCTACATTAGGTATTTCTCCTAATGCTCTCCCTCCCCTAGCTCTCCACCCTCCAACAGGCCCTGGTGTGTGATCTTCCCCTCCCTGTGTCCATGTGTTCTCATCGTTCAACTCCCACTTATAAGTGAGAACATGCGGTGTTTGGTTTTCTGTCCCTGTGTTAGTTTGCTGAGGATGATGGTTTCCAGCTTCATCCATGTCCCTGCAAATGATATGAACTCATCTTTTTTATGGCTGCATAGTATTCCATGGTATATATGTGGCACATTTTCTTTGTGCAGTCTATCATTGATGGGCATTTGGGTTGGTTCCAAGTCTTTGCTATTGTGGATAGTGCATGCTCCAGCAATTCTGAACAGCTATTAATATGCTGTTACCATCGACCTGCTCCTCTGACCTGGAACACCCTCTTCACCCTGTGTCATCTAATCAACTCCTCATCCTTCCATGCAGGTGACACCTCTTCTGGGAAGCTTTGTCTGCCTTGTTTATCCTGGGTCCAGGAGTGCTCTCATTGGTGGCACTCTGGGCCTTCCTTGAGGAAGCATTATCACCCTGGGGTGAATGATCTGTTTAACTGTTATGTGGTTTGTCTCCAGGGCAGAGATTATGTCCTATCCATCTTTATATCCTTAATCCCAGCCACAGTTGCTCAGTAGATGATGCTGATGTGATCTCGATTTTGGGGTAAAATTAGATGTATATACAGACACAGAAAAAATGACTGGAAGGATACCCAGGTAACATGACTGGATACTTACAATGTTTTACTGGAACTTTCTCCCACTTTGGCCACAAAAAGTATCAGTGTGAGGTTTACTCACATTACTATATTACACAAGGAAATAAAGCTGCTTTTCAAATTTTGGGGTAGGCTGGAAAGGAGTGGGGTCAAGGGGGAGAAGGAAAGCACAAAGACCATGAGTTTTGCTAATTGTAAGACATTAATCCAGGACTCTCCAAACCTACAGCCCAATTTCTACTGAGAATTTTTTTTTTTTTTTTTGTAGAGATAGAGTCTGACTATGTTGCCCAGGCTGGTCTTGCATTCCTGGCCTCAAGCAATCCTCCAGCCTTGGCCTCCCGAAGTCCTGGGATTACAGTTGTGAGCCACTGTGCCTGGTCCTACTGAGAACATTTTGAAAAGCAGAATTGAAATCCAATTATAACAGCTCCTCTTACTTCCTTTGTAAATTACGAACATGCCCATCCCTCTTTCCTCACCACTTCACCACCATGTCCCCTCCTCTCTGCAAAACTTATTGAAATAACAATTACATTTTGTAATTTTCCTTTCCTGTTGCTTTCAGGACTCAAGCTCTGTTGAGGACATGAGGCCAGCAGATGGGCATAGTTTTAAAGAAGTTACAGTATTCGAATTGAAATTCCCTACCCTGTTAATTACGGCCCTGAAGACTTTTTGTCACAAATGCAAAATTTCACAACCCCCTGACATTAAGAATGTTGATACTCAGGCCCTCGTGCAGCTGCTTGCTCATGAGGCCAACAGATGGGCATACTACTTAAAAAAAAAAAAAAAAAAAGGGCTGCAATGCCGAGGTTGGAATTCTCGAATCCAGGCACTGAGGCTCTTAAAGCTCAGTGCACGGTCAGGAGTTGCACTGCCTCATGGTCCTTTGGGGCCCTTCCTGCCCGCCCAGCTCTGCACCTGGAGCCACTGGGAGAAGTGTGTTAAAAAGCCACAGCTGACTTAATTCATGTGTTATGGGAGACATTCCAGGGGTTGGCTTATTACCGTGATCCTAACCCTCTCCTGGTGCGATTCGAAAAGAACACTTAGGAAGGGGAACAAAGACAGTAAGACAATAGTGTGGAAAAACACATAATAATCCTACTTTTTTCTTTTTCTTTTTTTTTTTTTTTTTGAGACGGAGTCTTACTCTGTTACCCTGGCTGCTGCACAGTGGCATGATCTTGGATCACTGCAACTTTTGCCTCCCGGGTTCAAGCGATTCTCCTGCCTCAGCCTCCTGAGTAGCTGGGACTACAGGCACGTGCCACCACGCCTGGCTAATTTTTGTATTTTTAGTAGGGATGGAGTTTCACCATGTTGGTCAGGCTGGTCTCTAACGCCTGACCTCAAGTGATACACCTGCCTCGGCCTCCCAAAGTGCTGGGATTACAGGGGTCAGCCACTGTGCCCGGCCTTAATCCTACTTTCATATTGTTACTGCACCATGGGAAATCAAATGTACAAATCAGCAAGGATCTATTTTATAGTCAGTCAACAAACAACAACATAAGCACTACAGACTCTTTTATTTACAACAGTCTTTCAAAAGAAACCTTTCTTCTGCATCCACGTGCAAGTTAAGTAAGCTTGAGGAACATCATCAAGAATGGGATGGTGAATATATGAATGGAATAGCTGCAACCTCAAGTCAGTTGAATTTAATCAGTAGAGCAGCTGTGTCCCGTCTTCGGTACCATGGTGTGGGGGTGTATTAGTCTTGTTTTCAAGCTGCTGATAAAGACATACCGGAGACTGGGAAGAAAAAGAAGTTTAATTGGACTTACAGTTCCACGTGGCTGGGGAGGCCTCAGAATCATGGTGGGAGGCGAAAGACGTTTCTCAGGCAGCAGCAGCAAAAGAAAATAAGGCGGAAGCAAACGTGGAAACTCCTGAAAAACCCATTAGATCTCGTGAGACGTATTCACTCTCGCGAGAATAACGCGGGAAAGACCCACCCCCATGATTCAACTACCTCCCCCTGGGTCCTTCACCACAATATGGGGGAATTCTGGGGGACACGATTCAAGTTGACATTTGAATGGGGACACAGCCAAACCATATCAGGGGGAATGGGTATGACTCAAGTTCAAATCTTTTCTCCAGTAGGGTATTTATTAGCCATGTGACTTTAGGTACATCACTTCTCCTGAGCCCCCGTTTACTCACACGTAAAACTGGAGAAATAGGAACCACCTCACAGGTCTTGTTGAGCTGAAACATTTGAGTTTCACTGGCGCCTCCTGACGCTGATTCAGTTTGCTCATCATTGGTGCGCGCTGTGTCCCGTGAGCCTGCGCTCGGCCCTCGGGCCCTTCCGGGCCGCTTGCTCTTCATCCTCCCTGGTGGGACTCGCCCAGAGAGGCCTTCACTTCAGCTCCGCGTCATCTGTGATTCTGTAGCTTCGGGGATCCTCTTCTAAACTGTAAGGGTGTTTTAGATGTCTATCATTTATTTTTATTTTCTGTTTAGAAGGAAATGACATACAAACAACTATGGTTTGCATTTCACTTATTTATACATAGATCCATTTCCTTGCCCAACACACTGATATTAAATTTTTATGGGAGTAAAAAAAAAAAAAAAAAAAAAAAACAACTAGCTATGAAGAAAGTCCAAAGATATTGAGACGAATACGGAAATATTTATTGAGCGTTGCATTGATATTAATTGGGACTTCAAAACATATCGACAAAAAGAACCTCTTCACAGCTTCCACACGAAAGCGGGCCTATCTGCCAAACGCTTCCAGTGTTTGTGGGTGGCTGCGTGCAGATTGCTTTAGTTAATAGGGAATTTAGTGCAGTGAAGGAGGGAAAAAAGACATTTCGGTAAATCTTTTGTTCTTACTGATTCTAGAACAAGCTGCAGCAAGCCCTACCAGTCCTCTCCAAGCCTGGACGTATACTTGGCTAGGACAGAGAATCACTTCCTCGCCTTCCCTTAGTCACCCGCCGACGGGGCTGTGGGGTTAGCTCAGAGGGCCTAGTTTAAGGAAAGGAGCTCAGAATCCGTTGCCGTCCATTCTTGTGGACTGAATACCAACAAGATCTGCTCTCTGGACACAACGCTTCTCATGGGGAGTTCATGACACTGGTGCTTCTTCAATCCAGTTTGTCCCTAGAGAGTAGACTACTAAATAAAACTCTCTAGATTCTATAAAAATCGAAGCCTTATAAAAAAATAATGGTTGTTTACAGACACCTTCTTACTCCTATTGAACAAACACTCCTGTGCAGGTCTGATGTTTCAACAATTTTGAAGGCTACAAACTAGTCTCTGGGTCCCTACCCTTTATTATTGTTATTTTATTTACCCGTTACCTACTCCAGGGCACGCAACCCCCATTCCACCACCCTACAGCCCCCATGTGTCTGTGTTCACCACTGCTGTTAAATGCTGGCTCCTGGGTGCACGCTGAATCCAGCGGTGTGTAACCTAATTTGAATTTTAAAGTCAAAGGGGATCTGAGGTACTCAAGTATCATGCATGAGGTTGGAATTGTGAAATGGAGGGTTTTTCCGTTTGTTGCTGGCATGTGAAGCGCTAGCAAGCTGGTATGAGAAAGCATTTTATACTGGGATGGAGCGGAGGAGGGGTGGGAAAATGGGATCTTCTGACTAATGAAATGACTAAATACAGATTTACTAAATGTTGGAATGCATGGTTGGATGAACTGAATTGTTCTGAGGAGACGATGGAATTGAATGAAAACTTAGGATTGATGTTTTTTTGAAAATGCAGAATGCATGTTGCTGGAATGTGACATACCCAGGTTTGTCTCATCATCATTCCAAAAGGCACCACTGCAAACGATGTGAGTTCCTTCTTCCCTGCATTATACATCTGGTTTCTTTCTCCCCATCTTCCCTTCTCGACAACTTGTATCAGCTTTGGCCACACACTCATCCAGAACTAAAACAACGCAAGCACTGAAGTACATTTTCTTGGTTGTAAAGAAAAGCTTGTTCTGAATTTGGCACAGTGACCTCCATATGTGCTACCTTTATTCATACATTCTATGTATAATACTAATCATATATTGTGTGTTATAAGAAAAGGCTTTCTTTGAGATCTCCACCTGAAACCGATTGTAAAATATTACGTCATATTCAAGTGCATTCCCCTTGGGTATACCCATGCCTTGCAGGGCCTCAGATTCAGCAAGTGACAGAGATAGAGATTTGTTTCTCTAATTGTCCGTTCACAGGTTGAGGCAATAACAACACTAACCAAATAAAAGCTAGCAGTGTTGAAGGCTTTCCAGATAGCAGGCATTGTGCTAAGCACTTTATATGGATGAATTTGTTTAATCCGCATGACATTTAATCTGCATGACAATCCCAGAGGGATGGTACTAATAGTCTACTCATAAGAGATACGCACTGAAGCCTGTGCCAGTCTTAAACTTGCCTAGGAAGGTGCCAGATTATGTGTTGTGTCTTTGCCTGAGTCCAAGAACAGTTTCTAGGCAACCAAATGCCAATGTCAGTCCTCATAGGGATCCCTACCAAAGTTTGACCCAGGGGCCTGAGGCCAGCATGGATTTGCCAGAGAGTTGATTAAATCCTATTCATGGGAGCTGAACACTTCCTTTATTAAGAATAATGGATTAAAGCAAGAAAACAAGGAAAATTAAATTAGATCTAAAAGTCTCATAAAATAAATACTGAGCATGAACCATTGAAGGCCAAACATGTCATAATTAATACTAAATAAGTATTGGCAACACATTTCTGAAGTATGCTTTGTTTTAGTATCCACCTTAATTGATTCAATTTAGCACTTCACTTAACATTTGCTTTTTAAATTTTTTATTTTTTTGAGTTGGGTTCTCACTGTGTCACCCAGGCTGGAGTGCAGTGGTACAGTCACGGCTCACTGCAGCCTTGACCTCCCGGGCTCAAGTGATTCTCCCACCTCAGCCACCCAAGTAGCTGGAACTACAGGCACACGCCACCATGCCCAGCTAATTTTTGTGTTTTTTTGTAGAGATAGAGTTTGACCATGTTGCCCAAGCTGGCCAACTCCTGGGCTCAAGCAATTCATCTGCATAGGCCTCCCAAAGTGCTGGGATTACAGGCATGAGCTATAATGCCCAGCCTTAATTTCTAAAATAAGAAGTGAATTGATGTGCTGAGGACTTGTTCTAATGATTGTTTTCACTTAGCTTTTTGCTATTAAGAGCTAACCCATTAAACAAAGTATTTAGTGAAGAGCATGAACTACAGATTTTATCATAAACTGAACTGCCTGAATTTCCTTATGCATTTGAAAACTGTACTGCTGCTGTAAAAGCTATGTGTTTTGACCTTGGCTAATCTGGTCTCTACTTGCACAACTTTGCTCAGTAGGAGAATTCAGCCTTGGTTAGTGAGGCGTATGGATTTAGGTGATGGCTCACAGACTTTGACTCAGACGATTGAGCAGATACAGGTGCAATTCAGAATTATGGATTTAAGTGAACAAGGATTCGTTAAAAACTTTCAAACTTCGAAGCTGAAGATTTGGCTTTCACTCATCATTGCTAAATAACAAATTTCTCCTTAGCAAAAACATATATTGAGTGATAATTTTGGTTGATATCTATCACCAGCCTCGCCTCACCTTCTACCTGTCCAAAAGTCCTTTGAAGTCTGCAAAGTAAAAAAAAAAAAAGAAGAAGAAGAAAAACTGGCCAATTGTGAATCATTATTTAATTATTCATGAGGTGTATGGAGTATGTCAAAGAAAGAGATTAAAAATGTTTGCTGTATTCTGCCTGAGAGACAAGTATTATCCTGGGGGAATATTTGTCATCAGATAGAGAATATAAAACAGCAGGAGTCATATATTGTGGAACACGGAAAGGAAAGGGAGGTACATTTTGTCTCTTATGGACTGAGCGACACTTGGAGACATGCCATCAGAGGGCTAGCAAATGTCACATAGAACCCGAAGATCACAGTGGATTATTAGCATCTGCCCTTTTGGATTGTTCCCTGACATCCGCAATGTTTGCAAAGGCAAAACTTCTACTTGCAGGTGAACATGAAACTCCCACTGTTTAAGTTTAGGGCATTATAAATATTACAAGGTCTACTTTAACAAGAATAAGATATGGTACAAAGAGCTAATCTTGGTAGCACCCACTAAGAGGCTAGCCTACATTTTGACTTTAGCAAACTTGCTAGCATTGGGTCGTGGAGAAATGAAATAGGGTTAGTGTTCTAATCTTAATAACTATTTTAATAATAGTGATGACCTGCACTAATTGGGTGCTTACTATGTTTCAAGTAGGAGTGTAGCAGTAGAAGGGTCTACGGACCTGGACATTGTGGAACCTCCTATAAAGAGTCTGGGAGACCAGAAAATAAAGTATAAAAAATAATAGCATGGAGCAACTTGACTCCCAGCCTGCTTATAGGAAGCAAGAGGTCTAACTATTTCAACTATGTCACAAATTTTCATAGGGTAGTTACAGATTATAATGTGTTTCAAAAGAAAAGAAAGTTTTGAAATCCAAAATAATTGCATATTGACTTAATCACTAATCTTGATTAAAATTTCATTTAAACTGTGTGATTTCAGCCAGGCGCGATGGCTTACGCCTGTAATCCTAGCACTTTGGGAGACCGAGTTCGGCGGATCACTTGGGGTCAGGAGTTTGAGACCAGCCTGGCCAACATGGTGAAACCCTGTCTCTACTAAAATTACAAAAATGAGCTGGGTGTGGTGTCGGGCACCTGTAATCCCAGCTACTTGGGAGGCTGAGGCAGGAGAATGGCTTGAACCCAGGAGCTGGAGTTTGTAGTGAGCTGAGATTGCACCATTGCACCCCAGCCTGGGCGACAGAGCGAGACTCTGTCTCAAATAAATAAATAAAATATATAAATTTATAAATTTATAAATTTATAAATAAATAAATGAACAAACAAACTATGTGATTTCCATTTCAGGTATGGTCCCACTCTCTCTGTGTGATTTGTAAACAATAAGCTTCTGAGTACTGATAATTTGATGTTGATGGGCTGAACAAAATTAGCATTTTGATCCCTAATTAGAAAAATGAACACCTGCAAGAAGGAGAATGGAAATGAATTGTTAGATTCTCATTTCCAGAGAATATAATTGTTTAGGGGGGAAAAATATCCAAAGGTAATGGTTACAAATCAATGTTTGGTAGGTTCTGAATTGTTTTTGAATCTTATCTTTAGGGTATTATCTGAATGAGTGTTCTTTTTAAAACAAGTAATGGTAAAAATAAAAATATTGAAAAACTTTCAGCCCAGGCAGAGAGGGAGGGTCTTTCATTTTGTCACAGTATTTTTTTGTTTTTTGTTTTGGGACAGGGTCTTGCTCTGTCGCCCAGGCTAGAGAGCACTGGTGTGATCATAGCTCATTGTAGCCTTGACCTCCTGGGCTCAAACGATCCTCCTGTCTCAGCCTCCTACCATCATGTCTGGCTACTTTTTTTTTTTTTTTTTTGGTAGATACAGGGTCTCACTATGTTGCCCAGCCTGGTCTAGAACTAAGTTCAAGCAATCCTCTTGTCTCGGTTTCCCAAAGTGCTGGGATTATGGGTTTGAGCCACCATGCCTGGTTGCAGCATTTTAAAACAGCCTAGATGTATTCTCTTAATCAAGTAAAGGAAGAAAGGGTGCTATTAGAAAAAGAGAAATCAACCCAGAGGTCCATAATTATTATGAAATGGCTCTCCCTCAAAACTTAGCAGAAAAAAAATTATAAGCAGTAATCACTTGTAAATTATTTATGTTTTCTAATGTGCTCTAACTTTCCATTTCTGTGCTTATAAACTTTGCTTTTCCAATCCGTTTGTGTTTATGGCTGAGTTACAGAATAATGAATAGATGTTATTATTGTGCAAGTGGCGTGGACTATCATAAGCTATCCTTTGGTTATTGTTGGCATGCTACAAGGTTTTTAAGAAAGGGGGAAAAGTCTCAGGGGATAAAGTTGTACGTGTTTGATGTCCTGTTGTTGCCTAGGGCTTAGCAACCCTGAGTGTGCCCAGTTGCCAGCACATTTGGATTCCTGAGGGGTTCTTAGCAGTGGCTAGTGGTAGTCATTGCATCTGCCAACTTTCTGAAAGCGGATGTGGCCGGTGAATGTGGGTGCGGCCAGTGAATGTGGGTGTGGCCAGTGAATGTGGGTGTGGCTGGTGAATGTGGGTGTGGCTGATCTGGCCATGGCTCGCCTCAAATCTCCAATCATGCAGACAGATGTGCCTGAGGCATCGATCGAGGAGGGGGCTGCAAAAAGGAGCTGCAAATGTTGGTGTTTTTATGTAGTTTATGTTCCATTGCATCTCACCCCATGTAAGCCAGGAGAGAGGGCCGTTTCCTACTCTCTTGTAAATTTCAGTTCTTTTCCTTTTAGAAAAAGAACATATTTTGAGCTACCTTTTATGTAGCTGGTGCAGATATTTTAAAAAATGTAATATACCAGAAGCAGTATTTTTCCTGGTATTAGTGATTAGTATGAATCACTACATGATTGAGGGAACACCATAGCCTGTTTATTCATCTTGGAGACTGTCAGGGCTGAACCGGGCTAATCATGTTTGCTTTTTGCAGCCCCGTGGTGTGGTTAGCCTTTTGTCTTCCTTGTAATGTGCTAGGGTTTGCTTGCGGCCGGTGTCCCGTCCTCCCTGCAGGCAGCTGAATGACAGGCCTTCACCAGCGCTCTCTGTATGCCCTGCACTGTAACCTGACCGGCCAGGAGCCTAATGGGAAATGGCCTTCAACCTCTGCACCTACGTTCATGAAAAGCCATTGCTCTTACATAATCAAAGTGTTCAGGCTCTCGCTGATGAATCCAGAGACTAACCACGTAATCTAGAAGAAATTCATCTTTGTCCCCAAGGCTCCCAGCATTTGGCAATTATTGAACAGGTGGTAGATACTTCCTCTGTTGACAGGAACAAAGGCAAAGGGCCTGCCTAGGAGGTTGAGGAGCTATTAAGGAAGGCTGCCTCAGGACAACTCTCTAGCAGCAGAAGTGAAAGAGCAGGAAGACCCTTGCTAAATCAGTGACTGGGAACACTAGCATTTACAATCCCAGAGATCAGATCCTGTTAGGGAGCAGCTAGCAGGATCCCAGCTTATCTGGTCCTTTCTCACCTGGCTACTGCCTTGATTCTTACCCGCTACCCTGTGGGGAGAGGTGGCGGGGTGGGTTGGCTGATGTGATCTTAGAGTTATTTACCTAGATGGGGAGAGGCTCTTAAAACATATCTACAATGCGGCGGAGTGCGGTGGCTCACGTCTGTGATCCCAGCACTTTGGGAGGCTGAGGCGGACAGATCACCTGAGGTTAAGAGTTCAAGACCAGCCTGACCAACATGGTGAAACCCTGTCTCGACTAAAAATACAAAAATTAGCCGTTGTGGTGGCTTATACCTGTAATCCCAGCTACTCAGGATGTTGAGGCAGGAGAATTGCTTGAACCCGGGAGGTGGAGGTTGCAGTGAGCCAAGATTGTGCCATTGCACTCCAGCCTGGGCAACAGAGCAAAACTCTGTCTCAAAACAAAACAAAACATATCTATAATGCCTAAGATTCCACAGGTCAGGGATGTAGTCAACCCTGCGGTATAGAAAATTGTGACCTTGAGAAGCCTCCTATTGTTCACCTAATGGTTTAGGGATATTTGAGAGGCCAACTTTTATTGTACATAGACTTGAATCATTAAATGGTAGTGTTAGAACTAGAAAACCAGAGACAATTCAATCACTTTAGCTTTAGTTCCTGACCAGAAAAATCACTTTGCCTGGCAATCCGCATGAGTTTTGCTGTTGTTTTTGCTAAGAAGCCTGTGGTGACAGCACCACGCAGGTCATCTCACTTGATCCGATAGATCTTATTCATCAGTTGGATCTTATTTATTCCCATTTACAAATGTGGCACCCGAGAAAAAACTCTGACTTTCTCTTGTGTAAAGGCCCATGCTCCTTCTACTACTGTGAAGGCTCTTGTCTGGAATGAGGGAGACGATAGGATAGAAATATATTGAGATTTTCTTTTCCCTTTTGATACAGGGTCTCTCTCTGTCGCCCATGCTGGAGGGCAAGTGGTGCAATCACAGCTCACTGCAGCCTCAACCTCCCAGGCTCAAGGGATCCTCTCACCTCAGCCTTCCCAGTAGCTGGGACAGCAGGCACGCGCTACTATGCCTGGCTAATTAAAATATATATATATATATATATATATATTTTTTTTTTTTTTTTTTTTTTTTACAGAGATGCAGTCTCATTATGTTGCCCAGGCTGGTCTCGAATTCCTGAGCTCAAGTGATCCTCCCACCTTGGCCTCCCAAAGTGCTGGGATTACAGGTGTGAGCCACTGCACCCAGCCTGTTTTTTCTTTAAAATTATCCAGATTTTTATTTTAGTCTGGTTCCGCCTACAGAAAAATATGATCTGCTGTCCTCATTTTCTCCTCCCCACTCCCCATAGATCCACTGCGCAGAGCTAGTCCCCGCGTTAGGGGGCCTCCACTTCAGGAATGTTACTGCTCGCAATCTCGTATTTGCAGCATTTTCATGGCTGTTTCTCAGCAGAACTCGACTCCTAAAATGAATTACATAGCCAGCTTATGGTCCTTCGAAAGCTATACATGTGCTACAATTAATACGTAAGAAGGTGATTATATAGAAACTTAGCTGATGCTATTGGATGGGATTAATATTGCAGAACGTTTCTTGTTCCCTCAAAATTTGTTCTCCGCTTTGTTTACAGTAATCCAGCTTAGCCAAAGGGCAGCCTGGCCTCACTGGGGCCACATTTCCCATCAGCCGCCAGCCAGGTTTGATCACGTGACTATGTTCTTACTCTTGGGATGTGAGTGGAAGTAATGGGCGAAACTGCTCTATCCCTTCTCCAGAAAGAAATTGCTTGCCCTCTCAGGCAGGAGAAGGAAATAAAGGGTATTCAATTAGGAAAAGAGGAAGTCAAATTGTCCCTGTTTGCAGATGACATGATTGTATATCTAGAAAACCCCATCGTCTCAGCCCAAAATCTCCTTAAGCTGATAGGCAACTTCAGCAAAGTCTCAGGATACAAAATCAATGTGCAAAAATCACAAGCATTCTTATACACCAATAACAGACAAACACAGAGCCAAATCATGAGTGAACTCCCATTCACAATCGCTTCAAAGAGAATAAAATACCTAGGAATCCAGTTTACAAGGGACGTGAAGGACCTCTTCAAGGAGAACTACAAACCACTGCTCAATGAAATAAAAGAGGATACAAACAAATGGAAGAACATTCCATGCTCATGGGTAGGAAGAATCAATATCGTGAAAATGGCCATACTGCCCAAGGTAATTTATAGATTCAATGCCATCCCCATCAAGCTACCAATGACTTTCTTCACAGAATTGGAAAAAACTACTTTAAAGTTCATATGGAACCAAAAAAGAGCCCGCATCGCCAAGTCAATCCTAAGCCAAAAGAACAAAGCTGGAGGCATCACGCTACCTGACTTCAAACTATACTACAAGGCTACAGTAACCAAAACAGCATGATACTGGTACCAAAACAGAGATATAGACCAATGGAACAGAACAGAGCCCTCAGAAATAACGCCACATATCTACAACTATCTGATCTTTGACAAACCTGAGAAAAACAAGCAATGGGGAAAGGATTCCCTATTTAATAAATGGTGCTGGGAAAACTGGCTAGCCATATGTAGAAAGCTGAAACTGGATCCCTTCCTTACACTTTATACAAAAATTAATTCAAGATGGATTAAAGACTTACGTGTTAGACCTAAAACCATAAAAACCCTAGAAGAAAACCTAGGCAATACCAGTCAGGACATAGGCATGGACAAGGACTTCATGTCTAAAACACCAAAAGCAATGGCAACAAAAGCCAAAATTGACAAATGGGATCTAATTAAACTAAAGAGCTTCTACACAGCAAAAGAAACTACCGTCAGAGTGAACAGGCAGCCTACAGAATGGGAGAAAATTTTTGCAATCTACTCATCTGACAAAGGGCTAATATCCAGAATCTACAATGAACTCAAACAAATTTACAAAAAAAAAAAAACAAACAAACAACCCCATCAAAAAGTGGGTGAAGGATATGAACAGACACTATTCAAAAGAAGACATTTATGCAGCCAAAAGACACATGAAAAAATGCTCATCATCACTGGTCATCAGAGAAATGCAAATCAAAACCACAATGAGATACCATCTCACACCAGTTAGAATGGTGATCATTAAAAAGTCAGGAAACAGCAGGTGCTGGAGAGGATGTGGAGAAATAGGAATACTTTTACACTGTTGGTGGGACTGTAAACTAGTTCAACCATTGTGGAAGTCAGTGTGGCTATTCCTCAGGGATCTAGAACTAGAAATACCATTTGACCCAGCCATCCCATTACCGGGTATATACCCAAAAGATTATAAATCATGCAGCTATAAAGACACATACACATGTATGTTTATTGTGGCACTATTCACAATAGCAAAGACTTGGAACCAAGCCAGATGTCCAACAATGATAGACTGGATTAAGAAAATGTGGCACATATACACCATGGAATACTATGCAGCCATAAAAATGATGAGTTCATGTCCTTTGTAGGGACATGGATGAAGATGGAAACCATTATTCTCAGCAAACTATTGCAAGGACAAAAAACCAAACACCGCGTGTTCTCACTCATAGGTGGGAATTGAACAATGAGAACACATGGACACAGGAAGGGGAACATCACACACCGGGGCCTGTTGTGGGGTGGGGGAAGGGGGCAGGGATAGCATTAGGAGATATACCTAATGTTAAATGATGAGTTACTGGGTGCAGCACACCAACATGGCACATGTATACATATGTAACTAACCTGCACGTTGTGCACATGTACCCTAAAACTTAAAGTACAATTAAAAAAAAAAAAGATGTTAAAAAAAAAAAAAAGAAATTGCTTGCCCTCCAATTCTGGTCTTTTTTCTTCCTGAAACCTGGATCATGGATGTGGCACTGATTCAATGAGGTAGGCAAAGAGAATGCCCTAAGGCAGCAGTTCTCAATTTGCCATCCCCTGGATCCCTAGGGACCCCTGGGGCAGTTTCAGTGGGTCTGAATTGTCATAGCCATTTCAATAATTGTACTAAGTTGTTGTCGGCCTTTTTCACTGGGTTGACCTTTGTGCTGATGTTGGCAATGCTGATTCCTTGAGTCAAGGTGGTGACACCAAGTAGTCCCTGAATTCTTCACTGCTGTACACCCACAGAAGAAAAGTGCCAGTTGCACTTAGAAATATCCTTGATGAAGCTGTAACAATGATTGATATTATGAAACCCAGAACTTTGAGTACCTGGCTTTAAGCAGTATGTGTCAACATATAAGGAGTATGCATAAAACCGTCGTGCATATGAATGAAGCATAGGGATTGTTTGGAAGAGAAGTGCTTGTGCAACTCTTCGAGCTGAGAACTGAACCATTCTTTTTTTTTTTTTTTTTTTTGTGACACCATTTTACTTGCAAAAACAACTGATAGACAAATCCTGGTTATTCAGACTTGGGGACTTGGCAGACATTTCCTTGGAAATGAGCGATGGAAGCCTGTTGCTTCAAGGAAAATAACTGATGGTGTTTGTTGCCAGAGATAGAATTCAAGCTCTATCAAAAGGAAATCAGAACTGGAAAACCTGTATCTGCTGCTATGAGCTTGATAGCTTCCCAATGCTCCATTTAAAGACTTCTCTGATGCGATTGGTGTTACTATTAATGAATTTTTAAAACATTGTGTAATACATTTTCTAAATTCCGAAGGTATGTGCAATTCATGGGGAAAAGACACATTCAAGTTGCACCATAAACCAATTTTCCTGTGACAGAATATGAGAAGTTCATGAATATTGTTTCAGATAATACATTGCAACCAACCTTTAAAAACCTACCTCTTGTTAAGTTTTGGTGTGGTATTAAATACCATGCATATCTACATTATCTGATAAGTCTTCTAAAATGCTTCTCCATTTTACAGACATGTGACTGTAGGAAGATAGATTTTTTTCATATAATTAACCACAATAACACATCAGGATGGACTGAATACAGAAGTAAGTATGAGAATTCAGCTGTCTTTTATTAATCCAGTCATGGAAGACATTTGCAAAATATAAAACAATGTCACTCTTCTTACTATAGTCTGTGCTTTGGAAAATATAGTTTTTTTTCATAAACATCTGTTTTAGTCATGTTAACATTAATGGCTTAATTAATGTTTGTGGTAAGCTGAGCAATGCCCTCCCCACCAAAGACACCCTCTTCCTCATTGCTGGAAACTGTAAATATGTTATTTCATATGGCAAAAGGGATTTTGTAAATGTAATAAAGTTAAGGATCTTGAGGGAGAAGATATTCTGGTTTATCCAAGTAGCCACAATGTAATCAGCATGATCCTTACAAGAAGGAGACAGGAATGTCAGAAGCAAAAAGAAAAAAAAAAGGGGGAAGTAAGAAAGAGCTGGAGACTGAGGGATAAGAATGTGCTTTGAAGATTGAAGAGGTCATAATCCAAGTAATACAGGAAGCTTCTGGAAGCTGAGAAAGGCAGGGAAACCGACTCTCCTCTGCAGCCTCCAGAAGGAATTCAACCCTGCTGATGCCTCAACTTTAGAGACCTGACCTCCAGAACTCTAAGCAAATCATGTTGTGTTGCTTTGAGCCCCCAAGGTTGTGGTAATTAGTTATGACAGAAATAGGAACTGAGTATAATGTTGTATTTTAAAGAGTCAAATAAATGCTTTAGTTTTCATTTTGACTAGGTGAATACTGGTAGATATAACACATACAAACAAAAGTTCTGTGGAGTCCTCAGTAGTTTTTTAAAGTGTGAATTCTGAGACCAAAAAACTTGAGAATTGTTGCTCTAAGAAATGGTAGAGCGAGATGGAAGAAACATAAGTCTCTGAATGAGTTACCAAGCTCAACTGTCTTGCCAGGGTAGACTATGCCCATCTTCTGGACTGTTATGTGTGTGAGAAATAAACCTCTGTCTTATTTAAAAAACTGCGTTTAAGGTTTCTTTTTACAGCAACCCAACCTGTACCTAACTAACCCAATCAACTAATGCTATCCTTAGATTCTCTTCTGAGATTAGAGGCCCACTTTAAAACCATTTTCTTAATTGATTTAATGAAGACATAAAAATCACATTGGATTTTTAATGAAAAAGGGCCAAAATAAAATTAGTAATAGTTTTAGGAAAATTTATCTTTTTCCGATTAAACCTTTTTTCTTACTAATATTGAGATGGTCTTTTTCTGCCTTAAAGGGGAAAATGGCTTTAATAGGATTTTCTTAGTCCTTAGAGTACATGAGAAATTTTTTAGTGATTACTGGTGTGATCTCTTGCTATTAACTCTTCTGTTAATTCTTGCCACTGTTTGGATCTATTAGGAAATTGAAATCATTTTGAGGAATTAAAATAATTATGCTTCTGATTTTGCCTTTTAATGTAGTTTTATTTTTTATTTTTAAAATTTCTAATGACTTGACAAGGTGGGTTCAGAAGTTACCATTTCCATTTGACCGGTGAGGATGTGCCAGGAATCCAGAAAGCATAACAGACATGACTGAAATGATATATCTATTTTCTGGCAGGGCCAGACCAAAAACCAATTTTATACGCATCCACTAAAAGAGCACATTTTTGTTGACAACATGCAACTGGTTCATTTCAGAACATTTGGTAGGTTATTAACTGGTAACTGTTTAAATTAGAAATAACTGGTTCTCCAATCTATGTAAATGGCTTTTGAAACGTGTAACCTCATTCCTATCAACTTTCCAAGACATGTTATGGGCAGTGAATGTAAGTAATAATCATTAGGATCACAGTTTAAGCACATTGGCGAACAGTGCCATCATGATCTTTACTGTGCCGTTTACCTAAGACATGACTCAGGGTCCAGGAACAATAAGTGAACAATGCGAAGCCCAGAAACTTGACGTCAATGAAGTAAAAATAAGTCAGAAGACGTACACAGAGAGACCACCAAGTCTGTATACATAAAAGGATGCAGTGAGAATAGACAAGATGTCACATCACAGGGCATGTCCTTTGTGAGAAAAAGCTGAGAAACGCAGAACAACCATGTTTGACAGAACTTGCATATATTCACATGACACATGACGTTGTGATTATTTTCTTCTGACAGAAATAAGTTACATAAGTGGGACATCAAAAGGAGTGTGTAGCTTTGATCTCATTTCTAATTAATTGCACCCGGAGAAGATTCAGATCGCACAAGCGAGGGATAGTAAGTGTTACTTATGTAAATAATTAATAAGCATCTGTGATCTATTGGGCTTTAATCTGTCCTTCCAAAGTGGGGAATGTTATCTACAGTTCAGCCAGTAAGAAATAAACTTGTCATTTCACTCTCTTCTCCAGGCTTGTTTCTTTACAACTTGGAGATTTCCTCAAAAGTGAAAACACTTCTGTTATTTAATTTTGAATGTTCTAGAGCACGAGCCACAATTAAGTTTCTTTTTGAAGATACTGTGGCAATGATGTTTTTGGTGGTGTTGTTCACTACCAATGTCTATTCTCTTCTTCTTCCTTAGACGTAGAACTTTAGTTGGGAAGGGATTGCGCAGCAAGGGGCTACATTTTCTTAGCTCCTGGCAATGAAGCTTGTTGCTTGTCCCTTGGACACACCAAAGAAATATAAATGGAGGGGATGTGTTTGTTTCTACTTAACTTCCTTAAGAGGATATTTTGTTGCTGGACAACGAATGATGTCCAGAGCAACCCTGAAAACCATTGTTAAAGATGGAGGTGCTGTCGTCACCCTGGGTCCCCGAAACAGTGTAGAGTAGAACTGACCTCTGACAAACCACGCTCACTTCAGACTGTAACTTGAAGGAGAAATAAGCTCCTTTTTTCTTTATTAGGTGGGTGCTCTGCTACAGTTTGGCTTGCTCATACGTTGTTGAAGAAATTACATTGTATCAAGTAGGAGTTTTAAATTATTTCTGATCCTCAGCGATAATTTATAATACCTAATCAATCTATTCTGCTTCTGTGGAGTAGGTGAAATCTACCTATAGAATTGGATCGTGGTGACATACCACAATCTCTATTCAGTGTAAGATTGTGTTGAGAAGCGGAAAAATAAAAATTGGGCCGTTCTGTACAAGCAGCCTTAAATTCTCTCCCCATCAAAATTTCTCTTTAAATATATTCTTTCTATATTCTTTTCACCCAGAATCTTTACATTATGCCCTCAGCCACTGGCTCCATTGGTTTTCCCTCCTCTGTCTCGGGTATCATATCCCCTTCCTTTGTCTTTTCTACTTAGCTCTCCCATGTATTCTAAAGCCTCTTCATTTAGTTGTACCTCCATCTCAAACTACCACCTTATCTTGTTACTTTCCTTATTTTTCTCCTCCTTATCCTATCTTATCTTTCTCAAAGTTTTAAAGCGTATTCAACCCCTCCCATTCCAGTTTCACACAATTAGTTTGCCAACCCCATCCTTATACAGAAATTTCTTTCTTTTTTTTTTTTTTGAGAAGGAGTCTCGCTCTGTCACCCAGGCTGGAGTGCAATGATGCTATCTTGGCTCACTGCAACCTCTGCCTCCTGGGTTCAAGCGATTCTCCTGCCTCAGCCTCCCAAGCAGCTGGGATTACAGGCAGATGCCATCCTGCCTGGCTAATTTTTGTATTTTCATAGAGACGGGGCTTCACCATGTTGGCCAGGCTGGTCCTAAACTCTCGACCTCAAGTGATCCCCCCGCCTCGGCCTCCCAAAGTGTTGGGATTACAGGTGTGAGCCACCTCGCCTGGCCACGGAAACTTCTTTCCTTACTTAGTAGCCATAAATCCAATCATGTCTTTTTGAGTGTTATTCTTTTGGATGAATTCTGCAGCACTGATGGCTCTTATCTTTTTCTTCTACTTCTTGGTTCTTCTTTTGTTCTACTTCTTTGACTATTCCTTCCTTCCTTTGACTAATCACCTGCAAGTGAAGTGACCATCTCTCCATTTCATTCCTGCCTGGCTCAACACATTTCTGTAATTCCTAAATTCTGTCTTTTAACTTCTTTTAACTCTCTTTCTCTTCCCTCCCTTGACTCTTATGTCTGCTACTATGCATTCTCTCATGGGGGTGGAACTCCATCCATTATGTATTTATGTTATATATTTATATGAATACCCTACCAATAACTCAAGCTCACCATCCCCAAAATGGAAATTGCGTTCTTCTCACCCAAACCACTTCTTACTCCACATATCTGTAGAACAGACTCTTCCACATTTCTGTTGATGCTACCATTGTTTTCCTCACACCCAGGCTTGAAATTTTAGAATAAATTTTAACAAGTCTCCCTATTTTCCTTCTCAACAGTTAACTATGTGCTATGTCTGCGGTCCTTTTGTCTTTTTGCTTCTACTTTTGAAATAATCCTCCTATCCATTCCTGTGTTTACCTTTCTCCCACTAACACTTCCAGGCAGGTCTTCATTCTTATTTTTCCTGGGCTTTTGCCATATTCCTCTCATTTCTACATCATTCTTTCTTCAAACTCATTCATAAACCACTGTCATAGTAATTTTCCTATTGTCTGAAACTTAGTTTATTATTTTCCCAACCAAATAATCTCCAGAAGCTCCCTATTAACTTAGTAAAGTGAAGACACTTTTGCCTGATTTCAAAGGCCCTTTGCATTGTCATTTCAAAATGCCTTTTAGCCCTCTTTTGCACAAGATATGGCATAATCCAGCCAAATTTGATCCCCTCGTCTTTCTCAAGTATGTCCTGTCCTTTCCCTCCTGCATGCCTTTCTTTATGTGATTCTATTTCCTGGAATGTTATTGCCCTTGCCTCCACAGGACGAATTCTTACTCCATCTTCATGCTACCTCTTTCATCAGATGAAACATCACCCTGGTAAACACTACAGCAAATTGTCTGAATCACTCTCATATCACCCTTCAATGCTTTCTGAGTTAAATGTTATTTGGTGCAATAGAAACAACAGTAGTTGAAATCTAATACTGCAATTACTGGCTCTAATCTGGGCTCTACCATTAAGTGAGCAGGTTATTTTACCTGCTGAGTCTTCATTTCCTCCTTTATAAAATGGAGGTAGTGATACCTGTTCTAGTTCAGAAGAATCTCAAAGAATCATATTAGATCAGGTATGTGGTGGAGTTTGGTGAATTGTTAAATACTTTACAAATACTCACTATTATGATTATCACCCCAAATATATTTTTTCCTAAATATGTTTTAAGCTTCTTAGAAATAAGAATAATGTGCTCATTTTTTTCTTATTTGCTATAATGATTACCAGAAAGAACTTGTAGATAGAACTTACTTAATAAGTATTTGCTGACCACCACGAACAAAACAACGTGATAACCGAAAGTTAAGGTAAAACCTGCCTATGTAATACTAAGCACATGAATGTAATAAAATAGAGTTATAAGAAATTTTACTTTTTATAAGAATGTTACTTTTTAATAGTGGATATATATATATATTTTGAGACTGAGTTTCACTCTGTCGCTCAGGCTGGGGTGCAGTGGCGTGATCTCAGCTCACTGCAACCTCCACCTCCCAGGTTCAAGCGATTCTCCTGTCACAGCCTCCCGAGTAGCTGGGATTACAGGCATCCACAACCATGCCTGGCTAATTTTTTGTATTTTTAGTGGAGACGGGGTTTCACCATGTTGGCCAGGCTGGTCTCGTACCCCTGACCTCAGGTGATCCACCCACCTTGGCCTCCCAAAGTGCTAGAATTACAGGCGTGAGCCACTGCACCTGGCCTATATTTCTTAATATTCAAAATGACTACATACTTTAGTGTACAGAATGAAAGAAAAGAAATCGATGTAAATGTGCTGTCTCTCAAATATTAAAGTACATAAAATATTTGATACATAGAAAGAAATGATTTCCCTCATCTTTAAAACAGAACAAAGATTAAATGCAGGTGGCAATGCCACAACAGAACATGTCAATGCCTTTGGAAGCTTAGGTGGATGGTATTCATTATTTCCAGGCAAATTTGTGCAAGTGAAATCATCAGGCAAGCATTTGTTGATATTGCACAGTGATTTGTATAAATCAAAACAAGAACACCTCTGTTCAGACAATTAATTCCTCTGGAAGTTTATTAGAACAAGAGAATTTTTAAAGAGGATTAGAAGACAATCTTCAGCAGGAGGCAAATTGACATATAAAAATACAGTCATTAGCATTCTCTTGGGGTGAATAAGAGTTAGACAAGCTAGAAGAAAGAAGGCGTTCTGATCTCTGCTGAGGGGCTTCAAAATTAAATGCTGAAACCATCTTATCAAAGAGTGAGTGCTTTATCTATAATTGTTTTACTAATAGGGTTTTTTTCAAACAAAATAGTTTATAGATCTGTATCTCCCCAAATGAAAAACAAAGTATTTTTGTCCGAATGAGTGTATATTATTACAAGAAACTTGAATTTTTATTTGGCTACTTTTTTGTCTAGCAACATGAACCATATTTAACATTTGTAACTCAGGCTAGATGAGTAACTGCTGATTGACATCAAAGTCTCTCCAATGGCAGGATTCTCCCTCCCCTCTTGCCCCACCCCGTCTTTCATCCCGACAGGCACATGCCTGCCCAGCGGAAGGAGACATCTGCAGACTCTCTTTCCTGCGCACAAGGACTGTTGATTCTAGAAGCCCCATGTGCTCCCTGGGCAGGGCACCTCTACCCATGAGCTTTCATCTGCTTTTCAATAGCAGGCTTGGAATTTTCTGGAATCTCTGCTGTGACTTGCTGCTATCAGGAAGCCCCTCCATCATTCCCCTCCGTCGTTCTCTGCTTTGCCTTTCAAAGTAGCACCAAAACCACAGCAAGTCGGGAGCAGGGAGACGGTTGTTTCTCTTCCTCAGCAGTTCTAAAGGAAACCTTTGTAACAGACTTGTAAAGTGTTGACAAAGTTGTTAAAACTAAAATGAAAGGAGGTTAGAGGAAGTAATGAGAACACCAGACTCTGAAATCCACCTAGAAGGGAGTTGGTAGGAGGGAGGTCTGTGGCCTGTTTGTGAGTTCACTTTTCCATAAACTGCTAGAATAGGCAGATCGCCCCCACCTGGCCTGGCACATGGAGTCCAGGGTCCCCTAGTCTCCTCCCCAGCCCCTTCCCCTGAGCTTAGATTCGGCCTTCTCCTCTGAGTAACACCACCTTTCTGACATGTTTCTCTAGGCCCGAGTCCCCAGCGGTGCGAGTCTACCTTACTTTTGGGAGGGCGGAGGTGAGCAGTGGCTGTTTCTTTGAAGGACGCTGAAAACAATTCTCCCAAGTTACAAGCAAGTAACAGACAAACACTCAGGCACCTACTTCCCTGGAGGCGAACCCACCTGGGCCCCCTTCTTTCCCTGTTTGGGCTTGTTGGAGGATCTTCCTTTTATGTTGTATTTTTACTTGTTTTTTGTTTGCTCTCTAACTGCGCTCATTGCATCCTGGATCTGAGATTCGGCATTTGCTCGCTCTTTGGGCTTCCCATTACATACGCATTTTGCAGTATATTGAGCTGGTCAAGTGCAAGCCCCAAGCCTTGGCAGCTTCCACGTGTACCCTGCAAAGCCACAGGGTCTGAGCTCCCGAAGACTGTGGGAGTCCACCTCTTGCATCAGCATGACCTGGATGTGAGACATAGAGTCAAAGGAGATCATTTCGGAGCTTGAAGATTTAATGACTTCCCCACTGGATTTCAGACTTGAGTGGGACCAGTAGCCCTTTCATTTTGGTTAGTTTCCCCAATTTGGAACGGGCGCATTTACCCAGTGCCTGTGCCCCTATTATATCTAGGAAGTAAGTAACTTGCTTTTGATTCTACAGGCTCATAGGTGGAAGGGACTTGCCTATCTCAGATCAGACTTTGGACTTGGACTTTTGAGTTAATGCTGAAATGGGTTAAGACTTGGGGGACTGTTGGGAAGGCGTGATTGGTTTTGAAATGTGAAAAGATATAAGATTTGGGAGGAGCCAGGGGCAGAATGATATGGTTTGGCTTTGTGTTCTAACCCAAATCTCATCTCGAATTGTAGTCCCCACATGTTGAGGGAGGGACCTGTCATCTTCACGCGTTGAGGGAAGAATGTGATTGGCTCATGGGTGCAGTTTCCCACATGCTGTTCTCGTGCTAGTGAGTTCTCACAAGATCTGATGGTTTTATGAGAGGCTCTTCCCCCTTCCTTTCATGGTTTCTTGTCTGCCACCATGTAAGATGTACCTGCTTCTCCTTCTGCCATAATTGTAAGCTTCCTGAGACCTCCCCAGCCATGTGGAACTGTGAGTCAATGAAACCTCTTTTCTTTATAAATTATGTAATCTCAGGTAGTATCTTTGTAGCAGTGTGAAAATGGACTAATGCATGAAGTATTCAATACAAAATTATTTCACAAACAGAAATATGGAATTTTGTTTAGAAGAATTCTATTGGAATATTTAGACTCAAAATAATGTATTGGGAAGAAAATGCACACATATATACAAATATTCCATATGTTTTTAATACAAGTTCCTTTATTTTCTAACTTTGAAGTTGATACAATTCTCGGGGACAAAAATGTGTTAGGTCATTCTTGATCTTCTATATGGAAACTTTTCTCTTTTTTTGAGACAGGTCTCACTCTGTTGCCCAAGCTGGAGTGCAATGGCATAATCTGGGCTCACTGCAAACTCTGCTCCTGGGTTCAAGTGATTCTCCTGCCTCAGCCTTCCAAGTAGCTGGGATTACAGGCAAGCACCACTGCGCCTGGCTAATTTTTGTGTTTTTAGGAGAGATGGGGTTTCATCATGTTGGCCAGGTTGGTCTTGAACCTCAGGTGATCTGCCCACCTTGGCCTCCCAAAGTGCAGGGATTACAGGTGTGAGCCACTGCGCCTGGCCAGGAAACTTTGCTTTAATAATGTGTTGGCTCAGATTGCAAGTCATTAATTTATTTGTTCAACAAATGACTGTTTTACTACTGCCTTGTAAGTGCCAGACAAATGTTAGGCATGTGTAGGTTTGGGGGCAAGGGGGATAGATTAGGATGAAATAATGATCTAGAAGACATCCGATGTGCCATGAAGGACCCAACATTTAACAGGCCACCGGAGGAAAGAGACAGACATGTAATAAATGATTTTACTTCAACTCATTAAGTGTTTCAATAAAAGTAGACATAAAGTCCTGAGGTGGCAATTACTAGGGATTGGCCAACTGTGGCTCAAGGAACCAGGAAGTGCCTTATGGAGGAGCCTAATAATTATGATGGTTCTGCTGTACTTTGTACTATTGTTTAAGATTCATGCCCAATCTAATACCTGATGACCTAATCTTTTTATTGCTTGTGGTTCTCCTTGAGGAAGATGATGAAGAGAGGTGAAAACTGCTTCAGCCACCCTCCCCCCGAGGACTGCTGCCCTGCCTTATTTTCCTTAAGTTTCTGTACCATGCCTCTGACAGAAGAGAAAGTTTATCCCTGGGGAGGCAAGTGGAGATGAGGCCTAGCATTCCATATGGAGATCCTGGATCCCCTTCCTTTTGCCCAATATAGACCTGGGGAAGAGTTCAAGGAATTGGAGAAAACAGTACGTTTCCAAAGGCAGAGCTCCTTCATCTGGGAAACTCCCTCCAGGGGCTGGCTATGCATGTCATGCTTGTCTGAGGTGGCTACTCAGAGTGGCCATGGTAGGACCTGTACTCCTTTGCTAGAATTAGAAGCTTGCAATGTATGCATCATCTGTCTCTCACTGCAGTTTCTGCTAAAAAATACATGCCTTTCTTAGGTGGTGATATTTCCTGAACTACTCTTTCCAAAATATTGTGCTCATCCAGATAATCTTATATTGGACCTAGGACATTGCAGTGCAAATGAAGGCAAGCTTAAGCTTCCCATATCCTGAATTAGTCTTTTCAAAATATGGTGCCCATCTAGATAAATCTTACACACTGGACCTCAGACAGTACAGCGCATATGAAGGCAATCTGTCCATTGCCGTATCGTGAATACCTCAATCAGTATTATCTCTAGCTGTAGAGATCCCCCTTTGAAGCCCATATAAACTATGCATATTTAGGCTGCTAAGATAGAAATATCATTTGCCATCAACTTTCAGAAAGACTCTTTCTTCTCTTGTATTTCTTGTGATGAGAGTGTGGCCACACATCTGCTAGCCAGGCTCCAGGGCTTTTTACTCACTCCCTTCAACCATCAGGGACAAAGCACAAGAAAGTGTTTTCTGAGAGTTTGCTTCTCTGCAATCTTTGACAGCTACCTTGGCTTGCTGGGGCTGGATTTTGAGCTGCATTTTTTTCCTATGAAGATGTAAAGTTTGTCTTTCCGTAAAGAGGGCCAGTGTTTATCACATTTTTTATTTGTCTTTCAATACATCTTCAATCTTTTTCTCCAACCAATCCAAATTGTTTATTTTCCTCCAAAAGAGAAGATAAATGCCTTACCTAGCTTGTCTTGTCTAAGCCTGCCCCTTTCCCTACTAACAGTGCTTCAATTGTTAACAAGACGTTTATGTTTCCCCAAGTCTTTTTTGAGTCATGGGCCACAGTGTTTGACATGGTGAGATAGCTGCTGTAGCTATTCAGGAAATGAGGAACATTAGTGAAATTCCTCTCATTAAAAAATAAATAAATAAAAAAGAAACAATATTTTAAACATTATGTGAATACAGGACTTATTTATTAAAGCTAAACAGAAGTACTTTCAAAAAATCATAATCCCAATTAATCTATATTTTATTTACTTTGGCTCTTGTAGACACGTAATGTGATAGTGTGTCACCTGTCAACTTCTGCTTTTCACTATATTGGTATTTTATAGTCATTGGATCAAAATATTATTTATTTTTAATGTCATTTAATGTTTAAAAATGTAGGCTTAGCATCAAAGGACTAGAAAACTCTCAGCACCTGTTTCTTTTCTCTTTGTATTCTGTTTCCTATTACTTATCTACATTTTCAGTGGCATATGTTTTAAAGGAGTTCACCAGTTTCTCTTTTTAGGAACTAAGGATAAACTCCTTGATAATGAATTCGGGTCCTTTCTTCTCTTAAAGTAACAATTATGACTAAGTAACATCCCTCAGAAGATACTATTTTATTCTTTTTTACATTTTTTCCTTTTACTTACTGTTATGGATTGAAAGTTTATGCCCCCCACAAATTCATATGTTGAAATCACCCTAATACCTAATATGATGGTATTAGAAGATGGGGTCTTTGGGAGGTGATTAGGTCACAAGGGTGGAGCCCTCATGAATGGATTAGTGCCCTTACAATAGAGAGCCTGGGGAGCGCCCTGGTCCCTTTTCCACCAACTGAGGACACAGCAAGAAGACAGCCATCTATGGACGAAGAAGCTGGCTTTCCCCAGAACCGGACCACACTGACACTCTGACTTCCAGCTTCCCGAAATGTGGGATATAAGTTTCTGTGGTTTACAAGCTACCCAGTCTATAACACTTCATTATAGCAGCCTGAGATAGGATACTTACTGCTGTGTGCATTAACTATAACAACATGAGAAGTGGCTACAGGCAATCAGTTCACAGTTCGCTGTTATTCCCATGAGTGGGATCTGAGACTGACAATTGCAACAAAAAGAACATTTCCATTTCTACCAATACTTCAGCCACAGCCCTGAATCCCTGTCCTGTAGCAGTTCTCAATGTAGTTATAAAATTGTATTTCAGTTAGTAAAAACGATACCACTCCTCTGGTGGCTGTACTGGTATTGCAAATGTTTCCAATGTAAAGGAGATTACAGTTATACCCAGAGATTCTTAGAGAGCTGTCCTGTGTGAACTAAGGAAGCATCACTGTTTATTGCCAACACAGATACTGCTACAGGAACGCTTCATCATATTCCAGACTATATTTTGACATCCCCTTCCCATTCTCTCCAATTTGCTTCCTTTTCCCCATGAACATTTGTCTCGGGTCCTGGCCCTATTCCTCCAAGTTACTGGTAAGCAAATTATAAATAGGTAACCAGATAGGCTAATTTGAGCATTAATATTAATGTAACATGTTTATCTGTCCATATAATGCCTGCATTTTTAACCAAAGTTTCAGGCTTTCAAATCAGATGAATGACCAATGAGAGAATATTAGATACTCATATCCTAATATTTATATTTATATATCCACAGAACCTTTAAACCTTTAAAAGGAATGAAGAAACTTGGCCTTAGAGGAAGCTCATACTCAGTGCTACTACGGACTGCATACCTTCCTTTCCCTTGCATTCCTTCATTCATTCCATAGTTATTGTTTCTACTTTGCATCAAGCACCGTAGCAGGCATGTGGTAATGAACAAGGCAGTAAGCTTTTAACAGTAAGAGGTTTCCCCTGATATATCAAGGACCTGAGTTCCTTTTACCTTCCTCCTCCACCATCACAATGTGAGTGTCATCATGGGCCTAAATTGTCATGTATTCCCTTACATCCAGACATCACTCATGAGCTCAGACAGAAGGGAGAGGAGGAGAAAACATGCCAAAGACGAAGGGCTGTAGACACAGGCCAACTCAATCTCTCTCTTTAAAAAATCTTTTTGGGGCTGGGCACGGTGGCTCATGCCTGTAATCCCAGCACTTTGGGAGGCCAAGGGGGTGGATCACGAGGTCAGGAGATGAAGACCATCCTGGCTAACATGGTGAAACCCCATCTCTACTAAAAATACAAAAAATTAGCCTGGCATGGTGGCACGTGCATGTAGTTCCAGCTACTCGGGAGGCTGAGGCAGGAGAATCACTTGAACCGGGGAGGCGGAGGTTGCAGTGAGCTGAGATGCTGCCACTGCCCTCCAGCCTGGGCGACAGAGCGAGACTCCATCTCAAAAAAAAAAAAAAAATCTTTTTGGTAAGCCCCACTGGAAGACTTCCAATGACCTGTTATTGGCCAGAAGTGGGTCACATAATCACCCCAACACAGAAGGTGAGCACATTGCTACCCTGAACAAAATCTAGATTCTGTGATTATGAAAGATGGGGAGAGTGAATTTGGCATAGGAAACTAGCCGTGTCTGCCAAAGCGATGGAACTCGACTGAAAACTGGGGAAGGCAGATTTTCTTCCTTCTTCCAGCTCTATTAAGATATATTTGACAAATAAAAATTGCATATATTTACAGTGCACAATGGGATGTTTTGATCTATGTATAGGCTGTGAAATGATTAAATGAAGCTAATTAACATATCCATCACTTCATATACTTATCTTTTTTGTGTGTAGTGAGAACATTTAAATCTACTCTCTTAGCAGCTGCCGGAATACAATACATGATTATTAACTATGATCACCGTGTTGTGCAGATCTCCAGAGCTCATTCCTACTGTCTAACTGAACCTTTGTTCTCGTTGACCAGCATCTCGCCGTATCCCCCTCACCTACACCCCACGCTGCTTCCCCAGTTCCTGGTAAACACCATTCTACTCTCTGCTTCTATGAGTTCAACTTTTCTAAGATTACACAGGTAAGGGAGAGCATGTGGTGTTTGTCTTTTCATGCCTGGCTCCTTTTACTTAGCACGGTATCCTCCAGGTCCATCCATATTGCTGCAAATAACAGAATTTCTTTTCTCTTTTTGTTAAAGCTGAATACTATCCCATTGCATGTACACATACCACATTTTTTATTGTGTATATTTAAGGTGTACAATATGTTTTGATATACATACACATAGTGATGTGATTACTTCACTCAAGTAAATTAAAATAACCACCATCTCACGTAGTTACCTTTCCCTTTTGTGTGTGGTTAGAATATCTAAAATTACTGTTGTTGCAAATTTCTAGTATACAATTCGACATTATTAACTGAAGTCCTCATGAGAGCTCTAGGGACGTTCTTCCTATTTAACTGCAGCTTCACACTCTTTGATCTACATCTCCCCATTTCCCCCACTTCCCAGTCCCTGGGAACCACCGTTCTTCTCTGTTTCTATGTATTGATTTTACCGCGTTTTAAAAATGTTTTCATCCAGTGATGGATGCTGACGTTGATTCCTCAGTGTCTTGGAATTCCGTATCTTGTCTATTATGAGAAACTCAGCAATGAGCATGGGAGTGCAGCTATCTCTTCAGCACACTGATCTCATTTCCTTTGAACATATCTCCAGAAGTGGGATGGCCGGATCATATGGTAGCTCTATTTTTAATTTCTTAACGACTTCCATACTGTTTTCCATAATGACTTACTAATTTATATTCATGCGAACAGAATACAAGGATTCTCTTTTCTCTACATCCTCACCAACAATTATCTATTTATTTATTTTTGAGACAGAGTTTCACTCTTGTTGCCCAGGCTGGAGTACAATGGCACAATCTTGGCTCACTGCAACCTCCACCTCCCAGGTTTAAGTGATTCTGCTACCTCAGCTTCCTAAGTAGCTGGGACTACAGGCACCTGCCACCACGCCCAGCTAATTTTGTAGTTTTAGTAGAGATGAGGTTTCACCATGTTGGTCAGGCTGGTCTCGAACTCCTGACCTCTGCCTGCCTCAACCTCCCAAAAGTGCTGGGATTACAGGCATGAGCCACCACGCCTCAGCCCACTTATCTTTTTTATTAATAATCACTGGCATTCTGACAGGTATGGGGTGATAACTCGTGGTTTTGATTTGCATTTCCCTGATGATTTGTGATGTTGGGCACCTTTTTACATACCTGCTGACCATTTGTATGTCTTATTTTGAGAAATGTCTATTAAGGTCTTTTGCTCACTTTTTATTTGAGTCATTTATTGTTTATTTGTTGTTTTAGTCTGTTCAGGTTGCTCTAACAAAACACCTGAGACTGGGTAATTCTTAAAAAGCAGAAATTGATGTTCTCAGGTTCTGAGGAAGGGAAGTGTTGGCTCAAGGTGCCAGCATTTGGTGTCTTCTGAAGGCTGCTTTCTCTGCTTTCAAGATGGTGCCTTGCTGCTGTGTCCTCTGGAGAAGACAAACTCTGTGCGTGTGGCAAAAAGTGGAAGGGCAGAAAGGGCTACCTGTTTCCCTCCAGCTCTTTTGAAGGCACTGATCCCACCCAGGAGAGTGGAGACCTCATGGCCTAATCACTCCTAAAGGCCCCACCTCTTCATACTGTTGCATTGAGGATTCGGTGCCAAAATATGAAACGTGGAGGGGCACAGACATTCAAACCACAGCTCTGTTTTCTTGTTTACTTCTTAAAAATGATATTATTACCAATGCTAAGAAAAAATAGCCAGGCCAAAGCAAAGGTTGAGGTGAAGTTAGGTTTAAGCTGAGAGAACAATCTGGAATAGAAGTAAACACTGAGGTGAGTTGGAGCTTGGTACTTAAAAACAATAAAGAAAAATGAAAATGATGCTGGTAGAGAGAATAGCAACGTTCAGCTAAAGCTAGGCAAAGCCTTTCTTTCATGCAATATTAAGACTTTTGTATTTGAACCCGTGAATAACTAGAAAGTGTTGACATACTATAGAGGGGAATTGGCTTGCTGAGTTTTGCTTTTTTTTTTTTTTTTTTTTTTTGAGACAGAGTCTTGCTCTGTCACCTAGGCTGGAGTACAGTGGTGCAATCTCGGTTCACTGTAACCTCCGCCTCCTGGGTTCAAGCAATTCTCCTGCCTCAGCCTACTGAGTAGCTGACACTGCAGGCACGCACCACCAAGTCCGGCTAATTTCTGTATTTTTAGTAGAGATGGGGTTTCATCATGTTGGCCAGGCTGGTCTCGAACTCCTGACCGCAGCTGATCCACCTGCCTTGGCTTCCCAAAGTGCTGGGATTACAGTCATGAGCCACTGCACCCGACCTGAGTTTTGCCTTTTTCAGAAAGAACGTTCTGGATCTTTTGGGTGGAGGCTAACAAGGGCAGAAGATAATATAGAAACAGTAGTTAGAAGCTTCCACAGAGGCAAGAGATGATGTTAGTGTGGACTGGGCTTGAAACAGTGGGATAGGGAACTGTAGAATTCTTCAGAATGACAGGACCAAGTGATTGTTTAGATGTGTGTGTAGGAGAAACATGAGTCCGGTGAATAGAAATGAAAGGCCCAGGGTGAATTCCCAGTGCAATGGTAATAGCATTTTGCTGAGATGGGGGACTCAGCCTTTGGCGAGGGTGGACAATGATGAGTTCCATTATTGACATCGTGTTTGAGGGGTCTGCTGGGTATCGCAGAGCAGTCATCCAGTGCACAGCTGGGCATTAGGGCCTGGAAATCAAGACAACTCCAAGAGGAAGACTTGGGGGAGGATGTTTTGGATGTAAAGTTCATCAGTGAAGCTATGGGAATGGATGAGATTGTCTCTGGAGAGTGGATAGAGTGAGAAGCACAAAACAGATCTCCTGGATTTTGAACGGAGAAAATACTCAGGTGGCTGGAGGAGAAGAGAGATGTTGAAAAGACAGCTCCAAAAAGAGGACAGAGATGTGAGATAGAGTTTCCAGATGAATCATGTAATAGTGTCTTGTTGCATGTGAAGGAGTGTGCGCATGTTGCAGATCTCACGGAACAGCAGGTGGTACTGGCCCAGCAGGGCAGAGGAGTTGGCCCCGCCTAGGTAATGTCAGGCAGAATGCAGGTCAAGGCACTTTGTTCCCAGCCATACAGAATCTTCAATACCAAAAGTGCCTCTGCCTATCTTCCATTTCCATCACTAAGGAGACAGGCAGGCCCTTGCTGAGACTGTGAACTGCTGGAGTGAATTGTGCCATCCGCCTTTGGCTTGTCCTTTCTGTTTCTTCACCTCCCCTGATATCCCTGCCCCTAGTGCAGCTCCTATTTAATAGTTAGCTACAGAGATTCCTCTCGAGTAAACTAAGACAGGCAATATTTACAGTTATTTACTTTTTTTTTTCTTTTGGAGATGGAGTCTCACTCTGTTGCCCAGGCTGGAGAGCAATGACACGATCTTGGCTCACTGTAACCTCCGCCTCCCGGGTTCAAGTGATTCTCCTGCCTCAGCCTCCCGAGTAGCTGGGATTACAGGCACCCACCACCACCCATGGCTATCTTTTGTATTTTTAGTAGAAATGGGGTTTCACCATGTTGGCCAGGGTGGTCTCGAACTCCCGACCTCAGGTGATCTGCCCGCCTCGGCCTCCCAAATTGCTGGGATTACAGGCATGAGCCACTGCACCTGGCCATGTTATTTACTCTTTATAGAAAATGTGCTTATGCCAAAGTGTAATTTTGCAGGTTAAAAAATATTTCTTAAATTTCTTTAATAATGGAACACCAATATTTATTTTATTTTAAATTTGTAAATGAGAACAGTAGGTTATTGGGACAATGGGGCCTTTGAAAACAATTTACCTTTCAAAGAATGCTCAAGGCATTGGGTAAGAACATATAAGAAATGTCCCTTCCCAGCCTCCCCATTTGCCTAAAGAGGTTGTGGTCTGCATGCAGGCCTGAGGGGCTTAATGCCAGGCTCTTGGCACACATGGCCAGCTGTGGCTACATTTTACAGCCATCCCTTTGCTCTGTCCCCTCCTTGCTTCCCCACTTTAGCTCTCCTCATCTTTTCCTCCCACAGGCCATCTCTCTGTCCCAAGATCCCCAGATGCACACTTCAGAGAACATTCTCCTGGAGTTTTACTACTCCTTTGAACCCTGGCTGGAACTTCTCACTCTTCCAGGCTAGGAGGCTGGCCTCCTGCTCCAAGGATGCCTGGACTGTGAGAGACAGAGGGAGGCACTGGGCAGAAACGTAATGCCCTTTGTAAAGCTGAGGAATCTCAGGTTAAGATCTGGATATGACAGCTGAAAGGGGAGAGAGGGAATTACAGTTAATGAGAATTGCATCAGAAGATTTTACCTGCTTACATATGGGCAATTTGTGTGTAGGTGGGTGGGTGTGACTGGGGAAAACAGGAGATGAGGTAGGGTGGCTGGGATAGTTGGTGCCAGGTTGACCAAGATGAATTAAAAAAATGCATGCTTTCAGATTTTACATATTAGCCTTGGATTTTGGATATTAGAATATAGAAGAAAAGCAAAACTTCGTTGAAAGTAAAATTGTTTTGTCATTAATGTAAACTCTTTTTAACATATATGCAGAATAATTATATAGATTAATATGTTTTCATATCATACTGTATAGACAAATAAAAACACATATATCTAACATGTATGAGTTGCCTCCATGCACATATTACACCTTTGTTCAATTAAGAAATTTCATATTTGCTGGAACTACTACCTCTTTCTCTGCCTTCCATCGGGAGCTTTCTTGAACTGTCATCTTTAAACACCTGATTTTCCAGGCATTGTCTATGGAAGGCCCCAAAGCAAAGGTCCGCCTTCTTTTTACAGGTCTCTAAGGTCCACCTTCTGTTAACAGGTCTATGATCAGACAGTTTGGGTTACTAACAGGCTACTCTGACTTTTTTTTGAAGTTGACTTGCTTGAGAAAGTGATGTAAAAGCTAAAACGAATTATTAAACTCTTTGTTTTTTTGTAATCTTAAACAACCTAAAAGAGAAACAATTCACAATGTAGAAAGAATGCGGAAGAGATTCCTCAGCTCTACAGAATGGTTGCCATGGAGTGGACCGTATTTGCCTTTTGAAAGCCAATGTTTCAATTACATTCATCTGTGACAATAAATTTAAGGCTTACGCCAGTGAAGAGAGTGGAGAGAGAAAAATGAAACCCTTTGCCAGAGCTAGGCTGGACAGCTGCTGGATTTTTGTAAGGGATATAAGAGTTTACAAGAAAGTGCCCCTCAAAGAATGAAATGCTTATATGAACATTCTTTGTCGATGAAACTGTTTAAGAAAGACCCACTGCTAGAATCCTGTAAACATCCATGTGCAGAAACAGATGCAGGCGTAAGTGACACTATTTCAAGTCATCTAATAGATCCTTGAAAGCAAGAACAGTGCAATAAAAAATCTATTTCTATTTTCCTTTATAAATAATTCATTTCTATATTTCTCTTTTCAAATAATGCCATGACTGTCCACAGCCTTGAACCTTCCAACCCCCTGAGAAGATCTGGACTGCTCTCCTTGATGGACTGGTGCTCCTCATCTCCCAGGGACTGGAACTGAAACTATAGCCTGGAGGTTAAGCTCTGGGTGCTTTGAAACAGGACAGATTTCCAAGCCCCTGTCCAGGATTCTGATTTAGCTGGCCTGGGATGAAAACATGGATCTGCATGTTTAACAAACAAACCAGTGGATTTTTAACATGGGGTTTAGGAAATTATACAAAGTATACACTCTTCTAGGGCTAATCTTGTTATTAATTATTGTCAGTTAAAAGCATTTCTTCACTGGAGATGAGGAAAAAACCCAAACTTAAAGCGTCAATAAAACTTTCAAATAGAAGATTATTTTTAAATGTTTTTCTCCTAAATTTCAAGTCTGCTATTCCAGATAGTATCATTCTCATAATCAAAATCATGAAGTCATCAAAAAAATAAAAATCTCATAATCGAAATTTAATGTTCTTCATTCTACTTAGAATCAGAGAAAGGCTGTGAACAGCAGGTAAGACCTAGTCACTACAGTGTCTCATCGTACCTTCTGGCTCCAGCTCCAGGACTGAACACACACAGCCAATGTTCAGAATTATGATTCTGGAATTCCACAATGTTCTGGCAGTTAAATCATTGTGGGTGTCCTTAATTATTTCTTCAGGCTGAATTCCTAAAAGTGGAATTTCTGGGGCAAAAGCTAATGTTTAATTTAAAGGCTTTTGTTTGTATTGGCAAACCAGAATATTTAATCATGATCATAATAAAAGCAAACTTAGGAATGCTTACAGTGCACTGAGCTCTGTGTCCGTCTTGATGACAGCATTTCAGTTGAGTGTTATCATCATACCCATTATAAAGATGATTAGAAAATAAGGCTTCGTTGGGCATGGTGGCTCATGCCTGGAATCCCAGGACTTTTGGAGGCCAAGGCAGGAGGGCTGCTTGAGCCCAGGAGTTTGAGACTAACCTGGGCAGCGAGACCTGGTCTCTACAAAAATTAATAAATAATCATAATAATAAAGATAAAGGGGCTTAAAGGACTTAAAATATTGACGAAGGTCATATAACCAGTAAGTAAGAAAACCAGAAGTGGGACTCAGGCCTTCCTGATGCCAAACCCTTGTTGCTAATCAGTAGCTGCCTTTTGAAAGGTTGTGCTAATTGGTACACTCACCAGAAGCATATGAGAATTCCTGTTTCCCCACACCTTAACCAACTTTGGATGTTACTTTTCTTTTCTTTTTTTTATTTTTCTTTTTTGAGACGGAGTCTTGCTCTGTCCCCCAGGCTGGAGTGTAGTGGCGCCATCTCGGCTTGCTGCAAGCTCCGCCTCCCGGGTTCACACCATTCTCCTGCCTCAGCCACCCAAGTAGCTGAGACTATAGGCACCCGCCACCACCCCAAGCTAATTTTTTCTTTTTTTCTTTTTTCTTTTTTTTTTTTTTTGGTATTTTTAGTAGAGACGGGGTTTCACCATGTTAGCCAGGATGGTCTCGATCTCCTGACCTTGTGATCTCCCTGCCTTGGCCTCCCAAAGTGCTAGAATTACAGGCGTGATTCAATTTCTACATGGTTCAATTTCTTTTTTTCTGACCTGTGAATGTGTGGTATTCCACAATCTAAGTTGTCTGTGGTTAAGTAGGACACTGAAATTTTTTTTAATATGGGTCATTCATGCTTTGAAACACATTATTTCTTCTTTTTTTAAATTTTACTTTAGAAGTGCAGAGCGTGTAGATTTGTTACATAGGTATACGTGTGCCATGGTGGTTTGCTGCACCTACAACCCGTCATCTAGGTTTTAAGCCCCTCATGCGTTAGCTATTTGTCCTAATGTTCTCTCTCCCCTAGTTCCCCACTCTCCAACTGGCCCCAGTGTGTGTTGTTCCCCTCACTGTGTCCAAGAAACATATTATTTCTTGAAGCTTTTACGTATATCTGAATATTGGAAATTCACACAATTTCCTCCAATCACAGTACATCACTTTTACATAAAATCTACCCTCCAGAGAAGATTTTGCTGCGCAAAGCTATTCTTTGAGGTTGAGGACAGTGTAACGAACTATATTAGCTTAGCTTAGGTCTTAGGTATACTTTACCAAAGACTAAATTTATTCTCTACATGGTCAGAAATTAGAGTGTCAGGAATCATAATTTTATCTAATTTCCAAAATGAACTAACAATATTTTCAGTAAACTTTATTTCACTACATTTTGATATACATTTACATGTTTATATTTTACAGATAGATGCTAACTGAATTATTTTAAAGACCAGGTATATATTCCTTAAAATAATGTCGGAAACTTTTGACCCAATAGTTCAATTTCTGAATGTCCATTCTAAAAAAATTCAAAATCTAGGCAAACATTTTGATTGTTACTAATGCTATTTGTAACAATGGGAAGCTATGAACTCTGAATACCTGATTGTATGGAAGTATTTAACTATGGTACACTGGGGTATTGAGCAATTGATCCACTTAAAGAATATTTAGAATATAAGCTCCTTGAGGAAGATCATCTTGTATAGTTTGTTCGCTCCCATATCTCCAGTGTGCAAAAGTGTTCATCATATACATGCACTCCACAAGTACTCGTGGAATTGATGCCCCAAAATAGGGGCTTAGCTCAGGAGGGTTCTTGGCTTTGCTCAGGAAAGAATTCAAGGACATGCCAGCAGTGTTAGCAATCTTTTATTGACTGGTACTGCTCCTAGTGGAGCAGGGCTAACTCATAGGCAGTGGGCCCAGAGTCGGCAACATATGGGCTGTTGGCAGCTATATTTACACTCACTTTTACACACTTCAATTCTGTGCAAACTCAGGGGCAGGTTAATGCAAATTGAGGAGTGGGTTATTTAGGATGTTCCAGGAAAGGGATGGTAACTTCTTGGTGGTGGCCCTGGAAGGGATGGTAACTTCTGGTTTGTTGCCATGGCATTTGTAAACTGTGATGGCGCTGGTGGAAATGTCTTATGCAACTAAGCAATGAGGGCAGCCAGGGATCAGCCTCTCTGCCATCTGTTGGTTTCTGCTGATTTCTTCAGTTTCTCCTCTCTGGACCAGATCCTGTTTTGGTCAGCAGGGTTATGACCAGAAAGCAAATCCTGCTGGTCTCTTACCACAGAATGAATGTGTATTTCATTATTAGCTAACTTTTACCGAGCTAAGCTTAAGTAGGTGCCTGGCATTGGTCTAAGTGCTTTAAATGCATTAACCCTTTTCATCCTTACAACACAACCATAAGGTAGCTAAAATTATTAGCTTCACTTTACAAATGAGGACAGTGAGACGCCAGAAATTAAAGAATTTTTTCAGGGTTGTACAGCTATAAGAGCTTTCGCTGATGTTTGAACAGATGCATTTTATTTTAGTGTCCAAGTTCTTGACAACTGGCTGGTTTGATAATGTACACAAAAATGGTAATTTGAAAGAATAGAGAACTGTGTTCTAATCCTTTAACTTGGTTTTTTGGTTGGATTGTGAAATATTCTTTGGCATAACCAGAGAAGTCCCTATGTCCAAACTATGGCTTATTATGAAGGATGAGGAAATGGTTTTAAAGAGCTGAGCCTGGCTGGTCACTGTGGCTCATGCCTGTAATCCCAACACTGAGAAGCCAAGGCAGGAGGATTGCTTGAGGCCAGGAGTTCAAGACCAGCCTAGGCAACATAGCAGGACCCTGTCTGTACAAAAAATTTAAAAATTAGCCAGCAGTAGTGGCATGTGCCTGTAGTCCCAGCTACTCTGGAAGCTAAGACTTGAGGGTTCCTTGAGGCTGGGAGTTTGAAGCTGCAGTGAATTATGATGGCACCTCCGCACTGTAGCCTGGGTGACAGAGTGAGACTTTGTCTCAAAGAAAAAAAAAAAGCAAGCTGAGCCAAATGGCTACAATTTTCTGAAATAATATGTTAATGTATTCCATATTTACCTCTTTCACAGCTGCCTGGAGGTAAAAACAAAGCTACTATAGCAGAATCAAAGTAATGATTTACCGTCTCCCTGGCACACGCTATGGAAATCCCAACCAGCTCCAATTCTTTTCGATTCCTTTGGGGGATGCTCTTTGGGGAGACTCCATGAGGTGTTTGGATTTTCCTTTGGGGGCTGCTCTTCAGGGAGACTCCATGAGGTGTTTGGATTTTTCTTCTGGGTCCTTCTTTCTCTTTGTTGTGATTAATTCCATGCAGAGGGCTCTGCTGAGTGGCACTGGCTGAGAGCTTTTCCTCATGGGCCTCTGCCTGCCTACCAGGCCTCCCCTGGGCTTCCCGGCAGTTGTTGGTCCAACAATCTTCGGCAGTCTAGGGCATCACAATTCGGACCTTGACTTGAACTACACTCTTGCAGAAATGAGAAAGCAGTGCTGTCTGGTCGCGCTTTTATTTTTTTATTTTATTTTGTTTTTTTGAGACAGAGTCTTGCTCTGTCACTCAGGCTGGAGTGCAGTGGCATGATCTCGGCTCACTGCAACCTCCGCGTCCTGGGTTCAAGCGATTCTCCTGCCTCAGCCTCCTGAGTAGCTGGGATTACAGGCATGCGCCACCACACTCGGCTACTTTTTGTATTTTTAGTAGAGACAGGGTTTCACCATGTTGGCCAGGCTGGTCTTGAACTCCTGACGTCGTGATCCACCAGCCTCAGCCTCCCAAAGTGGTGGGATTACAGGCGTGAGCCACCGCGCTCGGCCTGGTTGCACTTTTGTTCTGAACGAGATTGTAATAAGCAGCCTTGGGTTTCGGACGTTGTTCCGTTGCAGTTCCTTTCCCTAGGTCTTAGGTATGGGCCCATGTCGAATCCTAAGCTTAACTTAATGCAGGCTCAACTTGGGGTTCATGCTATGCTAATATCAAATATGTGCAAAGCAAAAATGATTGACTTTTTCAGATATTCTTGACAGTTTGGGAGGGTTTCAGTGTGCTGTCCCCTTAGAGTTGTGTAGGGTAGAAGCAGGAATATCTTTTCTCACCCATCATTAGGTTCAGGGCTGAGGCACCTATAATAAAAGGCAGATTAGCAAGAGAAAAGCATACACATTTATTCAATATAAGTTTTATGTGACACAGAAGATTTCAGAATGAAGACCCAAAGAAACAGGAAAATGTATGTTTTTATGTTGAGGTTTGATGAACAGTGGGCTTCATGCAGAAGTTTGATTGCATAAGAGGTGTGCTCTAATGGCAGCAAACTGGGAAAACTTAGCAAGGCCTGTTTGTTCAGATCCTTCTCTGTCCTCAGAGATAGGAACATCACTTTCCTCTGTGTATAGGAGAGTATGTCTCTCATGAGAATTCATTTATGGCCTGCATCAGGGGAGGAGAGTGGGAGAAGGTCAGAGAGACCTTCTTGTTTCTGCTGTTTCCTCAAATGCTAAAGCTGCCATGTTTCAGGGTAGTGTGTCCTGGACTCCATAACTTGAAATGGAGAGGAAAATATTTCCCTCTAGAAAATTAAGCTATAAGATCAACTTGTGAATTGATCATTTCATGACAGGGAGAAAGGAAAATTACTTTTGAGTTTGTGAGACTCTAACTGCTGTGAGGGTGGTAATACATTAAAAAAACAGTAGCAATTATCAACGAAAAGAGAGATTGGGCAACGTTGGAAGACTAGAAAAATGAAAATTAAAGAAATAATGGCGGCCAGGTGCAGTGGCTCATGCCTGCAATCCCAGCACTTTTGGAGGCCAAGGCAGATGGATCACAAGGTTAGGAGTTCGAGACCAGCCTGGCCAATATGGTGAAACCCCCTCTCTACTAAAATACAAAAATTAGCTGGGTGTGGTGGCATGTGCCTGTAGTCCCAGCTGCTTGGGAGGCTGAGGTAGGAGAATCACTTGAACCCAGGAGGCGGAGGTTGCAGTGAGCCGAGATCATACCACTGCACTCCAGCCTGGGCAACAGAGGAAGACTGTGTCTCAAAAAAAAAAAAAAAAAAGAGAAATAATGGCAGAGCCAGGAAGAACCAGGACAAGAGCCTTTGGTCAACAGACTTCAATTATTTCTATCCTATTAGCAAAGACATTCCTAATGAAGAAAGATTCCAGAATGTCTGTCTGCACGGACTATTTGACCCCATGGGCAGCAGCATACTATTTGTGAGATTGATGAATCGGATTATCATGCCTAATGTCATGAAGAATTTAATTCAGGTGCTCCCCTCTTTCTCATTCATGTACTTTCACATTAGAACTCTTGCTACTGCTGCTACTACTATTAATATTTTTAAATGCTGAAGGCGATAAGCATTCATGTACATTATTTCATTTAACTCACAGATCAATCCTTGGAGGTGAGGACTGTTGTCATAATTATCTGGGTGAAGAAGCTTAGGTTCAAAAATGTGAGTCCAGATTTGCATGATGATGTGTCTCTGAAAAAATAAGGGAAGATCAATGGGACATGAACTACTCTTATAAAACAACTAACTTCTCCTTTAGGGGTTAGGTGAATTATTAGCATTACGCATCCAACACTGTATGTTCACATAAGCCAAATAATTGCTGTATTCCAAAATAAGATTTTATTTTCTTTTAATAAAATTGGATTTTTTAAGGAATAAGTTTTACTTCTTTTCTTGGATGTTATTTATTGTTTTAATAATGGTAGAAAAGTATATAGAGTATAAAAAAATCAAAAGTTGATTTACTATGGAAATTGAACTAATGTAGCTAAGATTTATGGTTTTCACCCTCGCAATTCCACATATTTTCCCTTCTTTGGCTTATGGCTCCTTTCTGTCTCCACACACTTCATGATTCTTGTGTTGTGGGTTCCTGTACAAGGTTAAAACTGATGTTTTCAGAACTTCCAATACGAATTTATAAAAGATATAACTCCAAAGGTGGCGTTTCCAGCTGAAGTGCTTAGCTTATATCTGTTAATTTAATATCACGAACTCTTTTCTTTAGCACAATAATTTACTTCTTAACAGAGGATGTGTGAAGGACAAAAAGAGTGCTAAGTTAAATGGTACCATTGCTGTCGTTGTGTTCTTGAGACGTTCATACTATATATGGAATGTCATAGCCAGTATTGTTAACTCCAAAGTGCACTGATGTGAGGGAAGATCTCTTAACATTTATACTATGGTTGCTGTCCAAAATGTAAGCTTTATTTACTAAGTTATGTGTCTACAACTTACTAACAATACAGCGTATGATTTTCTCTTGTTTTTAGTGTTACTGTGGCCGCATCATTTGTGGCTGTTCAAGGTGTCTTCATTGTCCTCAACTTGGTATCTTGAAAGGCTCCATACAGATTGTACTACATAAGTTCTCTCCTAATCCTGTGCATTGCCAAATACTGGTCTCATGAGAGAGAAAAGCTTTCAAAATCTAGATTAGCGCAAGAGGTGTCTTATTTATATATTCAAAATGTTTTTCAACTTATTTTTTTTTCTTTTGGCTGATTTCTCTTTTTTCCTTTCTTTTCTTTCTTTCTTTTTTTTTTTTTTTTTTGAGAGACAGGGACTCACTGTGTCACCCAGGCTGGAGTGCAGTGGCGCGATCTCAGCTCACTGCAACCTCCACCTCCCGGGTTCAAGTGATTCTCGTTCCTCAGCCTCTTGAGCAGCTGGGACTACAGGCACCTGCCACTACCTTTGGCTAGTATTTGTATTTTTAGTAGAGAGGAGGTTTCAGCATGTTGGCCAGGCTGGTCTTGAACTTCTGGCCTCAAGGGATCCACCCACCTCAGCCTCCCAAAATGCTGGGATTACAGGCGTGAGCCACCACGCCCGGCCAGCATGTTGCTTTCTATATAGGGTAACAATTGTTGCTGTTGTTATAGTTACCTAATATGGCTTGGAGATTAAGGTGATTTTGGATTTCAATTCCAAAAATATATTTCTAAACTATTATGCAGTATTCTTAAGGAATATTCATAATCAGGCTTTAAATAAATCACTGTCAGCCTCTATTACTTCATTGCGCATATCTGCTTTTAGTCACTTGCAGGTCAACTTGATATTGCCAGTGCCTAGGACCTGGCGCGTCCTAGGACCTGGCATGATAGGTGCTGCTAGAATGCCAACTGGGCAGACTTGGGTTCACCTGAGAGCAAGATTATGGGTGGTCTGGAATCAAGTATTATGCAGCAGCAGCAGTTTTCTTCTTGAATATATCTTAGAAAGGACATTTTGAAAGTCTTTCTTGGGAACTCTATAAAGAAAGCTACAGCATTAGTAAGCCCCACATATCTTAGTTCCGGTTTTATTATCTGCCGAGAAACTGAACAACATGTTAAAATAAACACTATCATACCCTCAGGAGTTTAGAACTTTAAGGTAGGAGTGAGGATCTCATTAGACCCAGTGAGTTGGTTTCCCTATAGCTATTCTTGTACCAATGAGGAGCCACTGTAAGTAAACCAATTCCTAATTTCAGGAAATGTTTGTTCCAGAGTAACATAGTCTTTGCTCAGTTTTTGCTCAACGAAGTTTTCCTTGAATCTTTTTCTCTTCTCTCCCTTCCTTCAGTAGCTCCTAACCACTTAATGAGTTGAAGACTTCAGTCTGTCTTGAAATAAGGAAAGTTAGGATAATACTGTGGAATTTAAGTTTTTTTCAAGTTGAAAGATTGTTCTTTATTCTGGTATTGTACTGTTTTCACTATTTTATGGCTAGAACATCCTTTTCTAAAAAAAAAATCATTGCTAAAATGATTTTTTTCTTTTCAAAATGTTCTTACCTGACCACAAGCTTTAAAGGTTGGCAACTGTACATTAATCCCCAAATTTATATTTAAATTCTTATTGATCTATGAAATTCAAAGTCTGGCAACCATAGCTATAGACAAAACCTGTAACTGTTGTCATATTTACTTCCAGATTTCCTTGGGAGAGGACATACTTGGCAACAGACACTAGAAATATTTTCAAGGATGTGACGGATGATTTTTCACAGCAGATTGGTGCAAGTCACCACCTCTCAAGTTTTCACTTCACTGTTATCTTGTATCCAGCATTTACCCCTCCACATGGTAACACATCACGGCTTTAGTACTTTCACATTTACTCTGCAGATAGTCACCCCTTGGGTCAAACTCTGAGGAAAGAGGCTATCAGATTTGTTTTATCTTGTGGTTCTCATGTCAATGTGTGCTTTACAGATGCTTTTGCTTGAGCCTGAATATGACTCAAAACTTAAAATAAGTTTTGAACACCTTCTTTCAATTTTTAAGTGATTATCTGAATAAAACCAAGTTGAAGAATTTCACCACAAAGTTTACTTCCGACTTGTGGTTATGTTGAATTAGGGATTTTTTTTCTCTTTGGTTTTCAGTAGAAGATTACTTGGTAAATGTAACTATCTGCAGAAAGAGGTGGGGATTTTCCATCTCAGACACTCCATGGTGACGGTGTTAGATCTTTTCTCCACCTCGCTGTTCAGTGCAATGCACAATGAAACAATAACATGCATAATTTTGCCAAATGCTAGTGTTGGAAGAGGACTCTTTTTGGTATGTACAAATTAGAATGAATTTATGAAGTCTGAGTAAACAATGTTATTTCCAAGTATAAAATGTTATTCCTAACTATAACAGGCAGAAGGGAGTTATCTAATCTCAATTTTCACATAGATACTAAAAGCACTAACAGATTATTTTGTTTATACATCACTGTGCCTTATACATAGAAGGCACAAAATAATATCTTTGAATGACTGAATGAATTCTGTTTCTATCAATCTCATTTACCAATGAAAACCCTATACAGAGTTGTATTATTTAAAATGATACATTATTTTCTGTCATTTCTGTATTTTCTATACATATAATTTGCCATGTTTAAAAGTCCATAGAGAAACAAATAAAACATGATATGTTATCCATATTTCAAACAATTTTGAAGTTACTTTATTGTCAGAGTTAAATAATATTAGTTTGATATTCACCTTAATTTTTTTTCGGTAATTAACATTTAAAAGGCAGCTGTATGAATAGTACATTTTGAAGTAAACTTATAATAATACGATGTAGTCCTGGATTCAAGGAAAATTTTCTCTTTCAATTTTCTTTTCTATCCACAGTTTAGGACAGAAGTGTCTTTAGGGTCAGTGTCTGGAGTTACCACAAATCAAAAAGCAACATATTGAGTTAATTCTTAAAATCAGAGGTAGAATATCATTCTGGAGTTATAGAATTAGAGAAAGAAGATCTGAGCTCTAATTCTGCTCTTTCTTCATAAAATAAGGCAGTTGAGACTGGGTGCAGTGGCTCACACCTGTAATCCCAGCACTTTGGGAGGCCGAGGTGGGCGGATTACCTGAGGTCAGGAGTTTGAGACCAGCCTGGACAACATGACAAAACCCCATCTCTATTAAAAATACAAAAATTAGCCAGGCTTGGTGGCAGGCATCTATAATTCCAGCTACTCGGGTGGCTGAGGCAGTAGAATCACTTGAACCCAGGAGGCGGAGGTTGCAGTGAGCCAAGATCACACCACTGCACCCCAGCCTGAGCGACAGAGCAAGACCCTGTTTCGAAAAATAAATTAAATAAATAAGGTTGTTGGACTATCATATCTTTAGCATTTCTTCAGTTTCATGTTCTCAGCTATAAGAAAGGCGTTTTTGAACATTAGATAAAAGGATAGTAAAAAGGAGTGAAAAAGGATAGAAAAAGGAGTGTTCATTCAAAAATATGAACATCATTTAACAGCTTTTGGACAACTTGTTGGATGAAGTATTTTGCATCTCACTAAAAAGTTTCACACCTCCTTCCTGAAACCTTCTCTATTCCTCTGCTAATTTGCAGAAAAATTTGCTTACTTTTTTCTTTTTTTTTTTTTTTTTTGAGACGGAGTCTCACTCTGTCGGCCAGGCTTGAGTGCAGTGGCGCGATCTTGGCTCACTGCAACCTCCACCTCCAGGATTCAAGCGATTCTCCTGCCTCTGCCTCCTGAGTAGCTGGGACTACAGGCGCCCACCACCATGCCCAGCTATTTTTTTTTCTATTTTTAGTAGAAATGGGGTTTCACTGTGTTAGCCAGGATGGTCTTGATCTCCTGACCTTGTGATCCTCCCGCCTCGGCCTCCCAAAGTGCTGGGATTACAGGGGTAAGCCACTGTGCCTGGCCTGCTTCCATTTTTTATGGGACCTATAGGGCTTTATCCTTTATACTTTGAGTGCAGTGACCTGTGCATATTAGTTATCTTCTCTCCCAAAGCACAAGTATTTTGCCACACCTTGTTCAGTTTTGTATCCTACCACAGTGCCTGACATAGTATCTTACACAGAATGCCAAATAGTTTTATTAAATCATTGATCAGACCATTACAGAAGGTATTTGCCAGGGATTTACTAAACTATAACGTTGAATTATTCAGTTATTCATTCAATAAACACTTGTTGAAGGTTTGCTGTGTACCCCACACTAGACTGGGGCTACAGGTATCAAGGTAAATACCGCTGTGGAATTAAGGAGCTCCTGAAATAGTAGGCTGACATCTAACCAATGATTTGCCATATAACGTGATACATCAGCAGCATAGGATATGATAGTGTGTGGATCACAGTAAAGATTTTCTAGACAAGAGGATGTAGTTTCTGAGCTAGGTATTAAGGCATTAGCACGTGTTTATAAGGCAAAGCCTCTCTGCAGAGGTAAGAACCAGCAAGGCATGCTGGGAGCGGGGGTGGTGGGAGAGAGGCTAGAAGCAGCCAGGAGGGTCCAGAGGGAAGTTGGTGAGGGCAGAGACTGAATGACTACGGGCAGAGGTACAATTGTAATTTGTTGGAAACAAGTGCTCGGTGTAGCCAAAAGAAATCCTCACTTTGACAGAAAATTCCTCCTCAGCAAGGCACCTTTACTTCTGCAGAAGGGTGTTGCCTGCACCTGTTACAATTCCAAGAGCACACCGAACAAAGGAAGGAAGGGGTTTTTAACCCTAACACAGTTCCTGTTTCTGTGTCCTTCCCCTATTGGCTGGGGTTGGACAGCACAATCTAAGCTGATCCCAATTGACTTAAGTTTAAATTTTCCCAACAGGTTTTAAAACTTGGGTTTTAAAGGGGGGTGGCGGGGGGGGGGGGAAGACAAAGAAGAAACGGTTAGGCTTAACAGAAGAGGGGGTAGGATTGTTTACAACTTATGACCAGGACGTTGAGTCTTTGAAGAGGAACTCAGTTGTCCCAACAGAGTGATGGAAGCCAATGACAGGTTTTGAACAGGAAGAGCATCACCCCTCCAGCAGCGCCATGGATGATGGTTTAGGGCTGAGAGATTCCAGAGGTGGGAAGACCTACTTGGGCAGACGCTTCAAAAGTTCAGGCTAGAGCTAAGGGAGATCTGGGCCCCCGTGGATGTTGGAGGTGACCAAAGGAAGCAGATGGTCACTCACCTGCTTGTTGTCCTGACACAGAAGACTGTAGCTTTACATTTGTATTAACTTGGATGGATGCTTTCTAGAAAAACATTTAGACCTTAAACCATGAAAATTACGGCCAAGAGGATTAATAGAGAGGTCCAAAAGTTATGTTCACAAGAGGGAAAAAAATGGGAAAAAGAAGGCATGATAACTATATCCTTGTTAATTAAGTTTTGGAGCATGGTAAAAAGCCTTCCTTACTGTTTTGCATATGTCAAATCTGTCATAATACATTTTTTTTCTGAAATAATGAAAATATCTTTCTCTTTCATTGACTTTATTGGACACGAGCTGAATTATCAATGTCAACATTTTTGTTGTTGGTGTGTGTGTTTGTTCATGACAGATTCATTTCACCTTGTGACTATAAGAAAGAACATTCACAGAAACCCTTCTCAGGGGAGGCAGGGTGAGCTTGCATAGTAGGTAAGTTTTAACAAGCAGCCTACAAGACGAGTGGGGATAATAGTTTATTAGATTTGAAAATAGAATGCAAGTGTATGAAGTGGAGCACAGAGTTGTGTGTGTTCTCTGTGGTGGTTTCTGCATAAACCCTGGGCAGAGACACTCTCCCCTTCCCGGGGAAGAAATGGAGAAGAAAGACGTGGAGCTTGGTCCACTGGAACTCAAGCGAACCTGCCCTTCACACAGAAGACCCAGAGAAAGTGTTATTTGAATAAAATTTATGTAGGATTGTGTAAAGGATTTTAAGTTTTAAAGACAAAATACAAAGTCATACTGGAAGTGAACAAATAACCATCGATCCTACACTTCTCAAACTTTATTAAATGAAACTGCTTAGATTTCTAAAAAAAAATCTATTGATTACTGCTAATCAGACAGTGAATTTTTTTCTTTAAGCTAATACTGGAATTCTATATTTAAATAAATTACTTATAGCTATTACTTTTATTACCAATAATTGGCAAAAATAATAATAAACATCTTATTTTATATTATATCCCTTATATATATATTAACTCTTTATTATGGAAATTTAAGATATATACAAAAGTGGATACAGCATAATAAACCTTAATGTGCCCATCCTCCAGTGTCAACATTTATTATTTCATTACAATCTAGTTTCATTTTACCCTCCCTTACTCCTTCCCTTATTATTTTTTATTTTAGTATTTATATTATTATTATTTTGAAGTAAATCCTAAGCATCCATTATCATTTCATCCTCAAAATTTTAGCTGTGTCCCTAAAGATGAAAATTCTTAAAAAAAAACTCAACACAACCACAACAATATCTTTATGCTAACAACAATACTTTTATGGCATTTAAAGATTAACAATAATTTTTTCATTGTATATCTAGCCAAGCCTCACATTTCTAATTCTCTTAAACGTCATGAATATATTTTTGTTTGTTTGAGTCTAGACCCAAATAAGGTATACACACTGTAAGTGCCTGCTTTCTTCGTCTTTATTAATCTATAGATTCTACTTTACTTCCCTTTTCCCCTTGAAATTTACTTGGTTAGGAAACTGGATGGTTACCCTGTAAAGTTTCCATCAATCTGGAGACAGGGAGTTGCAGTCCCATCAAGCCATTTACCTTGTTCCTTTGCCGTCTGTATTTTCTGAAAATTGTATATAGGGATAAGATCAAATCCAAGTTCATTTTTTTTTGGCAAGATTTCTTCCTAGGTGAATTGTGTTCTTTAATTAGGAAACCTAATTAAACACAACCTCTGGTGTGCTGTCTTGCTGTAGAGTTAATGCAGTTGCTGCACAATCCTTAGATCTTCTTGTACATATTACGATTTTTAAAGGTTTTGATGTAAAAACTATTCAAGTGGATAATCTCAACAACCAAAATTTGTTCAGAAGGAATAGGTGTTACCTGAGATTTAAAACAACAAAAACACTTTTTAAAAAACCGTGAATGCAAATAATTCCTAATGACCACATCAAAGGCTCATATCATTTATCCAGATAATATGCCAAGAATCTGCAAGCACTTTGACAAGGAAACTTCTTTATGTGTAATATAAATCACCAATTGCTACCTTATTTAAAAACTGGATGATGATAACAGCTCTGTGACTCCATAAATTTGAGTTTCTAATATGCAGAAGAACATAAAACCTGTTTATGCATTATAATGCAGCAATAATGTATCTTCGCAATCATTGGCATAACTAAATCCACTAACTTGCCTGTAGCATGCATAATGACAAGTTTGCAAAATGCTCAGAATTTTAAATTTTGATTCACCTGCAGTTCAAATCCCTGCAGCAATTAAAGAAAAAACACACATATCAAAGCAACAAATACTTCTAACAGAGCAAGATACCGTTTTCAGGGAGAGTGTTTTCATGTGCCCTTTGAGGCTGTAGCAAAACCAGAGTCAAATAGGTAGATATACCTTCATTAATCATTTTGATCAGGACTTATTTTGATATAAAGAAGATGTGGAGGTAAAACATTTTGATCAGGACTTATATTAAAATATAATCCACATCTTCTTTAAAATAAAGACTCACAGAAATTCAACAAAACACATGTTTAGTTTAAGCTGCCCAATGGGTTTTTTTCCATGCTTTTGGCTACTTTTGTGGATGCAAAATATGAAGTGAAGAAATGAGACATTTATCAGAATCAGGAATTGGCAAACTTTCTGTAAAAGTCTAGAAAGTAAACATTTGAAGCTTTGCAGGCAATTTGGTCTGTCAAAGCTACTCAACTGTGCTATTGTATCAGGACGGCAGCCTTAGACAATATGCAAATGAATGAGCAAGGATGTGTTCCAATAAAACTTTATTAAAACAGACAGTGGGCCAGTTGCAGCCTATGAGTCACAGTTTGCTGACCCCCAATCCGGGTAATTTAAGACAAATCTTATCGTCTATTGGAGAAAGTATTTTTTTTCTCTAAATAATTGAGGTTGGCAGCCCCTATTAGTTAAGTTTAACTGAAGGTAGCTTAATTCTCCACTTGATTTGGTATGTGTGGACACAGGTTTTGTTATATTTTTAAAGCAAGACCGTTGAGAAGGCCAATCACCTGCCTTAGTTTATTAGAATTAATGAGGGATAAGAATGGATTGTCCTATGTAAAACAAAAGAAATCTTCCAGAAGAGGCTTAGTGCTTGCAGGGAGCCTCGTACATTTTCACTTGGTTTTATAAAGGAGCCACTTCAAAGTTGAAGAGACACCAGAGAAAAGAGAGTAAGAAGAAAAGAATTTATTTGTCAAGGCTAGAAATCAATCATTAACTGTGACATTAAACATGAACTTTGTATTCTTGTCGCTTCAAACAACAACAACAGCAAAATCTCACAATTCATTTGAAGTTGACAACTCACTTTGAAGATGTTGTATAAATTGTTCCATTGTCTGAAATTAAAAATAAATGTCAATATATCTTACACTTGTTTACAATGAACTTTTCTTATAACACTGGTTATTCAGTTGTATAAAATAATTATGTCTTACAAAGATAATTCCACAATCTCAAGGATTTAAAAATACATTTTAAGATATAACATTTAGGCTGGCCTGATCCCAGCACTTTGGGAGGCCGAGGCAGATGGATCACCTGAGGTCAGGAGTTTGAGACCAGCCTAGCCAACATGGTGAAACCCTGTCCCTACTAAAAATATAAAAATTAGCCAGGTGTGGTGGCGTGTGCCTGTAAACCCAGCTACTCAGGAGGCTGAGGCAGGAGAATCGCTTGAACCCGGGAGGCAGAGGTTGCAGTCAGCCGAGATCCCACCACTGCACTCCAGCCTGGGGGAAAGAGTAAAACTCTGTCTTAAAAAAAAAAAAAAAAATTTAAACCCAAATGAATGTGTTCCAAAAGGGAAAAATACTATTTGTTTCAGCCTCATATTTAAAAAATTACGTATCTAAAATTTGTGTTAAATTTTTCAAGGTTAGTTTTTGTCATTCCATGAATCAGGCAGAATCTAAATCAAGGCCACTTTTTATTGTATTTTTAAGTTTGTAGGGAAATATAATCCAGACTCAGTAGTGGATGTACTAGGATAATACATTGTAAGTTGTGATCAGTTGTGACTAATTGAAACTGAGAGATTTATATGGAACTGCACTTATTAGGGCAAAGCTATTGTTTTCTTTGCCAGGTAGCAAAAATATGTTTTTTAAGCTTACACTTGTTTCCAAAGGACATTTTCTGGAAGGTTGTCCACATTGTTTTTCTAATGTTGCAAAGACAGTTTGCAAACATTCAACAAATTACCTAACTCTTGCAGTTTGCATTTTCCCCATTTCTATGAAGTATCAAGTGTTGAAAATGCCTCTACAGTCCATAGGCATTTTGTTCTGGCTCCAAAGAAAATTATACTTTTGAAACATAAGGAAAGATTTTACAATGTGTATCTTTTCTTTCAAATGAGGCTTGACTTTTAAGCTTGATGTTTGAAAACTTGAAGATGGACGACATTGATAAATGATACTTTCATATACAGAAGGAAGAAAAGGAATTGGAGAACAAGCTTATAACTGCAGTTTGTAAAATCTGCTAATAAGCCTGCTAATGGGAGACAGATTAAGGAATGTATTTTGCCACAGACTTATCCCTATAGCAGCTACAGCAAAGAACTATGATTTGGACTTTCAGTTCCTAAGCTACAGTTTTTGTTATGGAAAAAACAAGCGACACAGGTTACTGAGTGATGGACAACGGTGTGTTTGTTAATTATGTTTACGTATTCACAGAGATGTTCTTTACACTACTTCAGCACAAAACTGCATTTGGATGTAAAACAGCATTTTCATTTAATGATGAAACTGTAAATATGTAACATGGCCCCAGCACTTTCTCTTGCTTGTGTGCTTGTGATCTCATCACAGCCATGCTTGTTTTGAGGGAATTTCTGGCTGCCTTTGCTCATTTGTACGGTCTTAGATCTGATGACCTTTACATTTATGACCTAGTAAATTATCTTCCTCAGCTTTGGAACAAAAAGAGATGGGCCAGTAGTTTTAATCACAAAGGAACCTGGCAATGACCCTGCTAATAGAATACAGATTCTACAATACGTGCTGCAGCTAGTCACCCTTACATTTACTTACATGTTGTTTTACCTTAAAATATTACCGACCTAAGAAATATGACTTTTAAAGCAGTGTAATGAAAAACAGCTCATATACACATTAAGTCTGAGAATATTCTCATGTATCTTTTTTTGTGGAAGCATGTCTGTTAATATTTTTAATTAAAGATACAGTGCAGCTTTTTCAAATGCATTGAGTGTTTTATGAAAAAACAAGCACGTGGTAGTATTTACGGGAAAGCTACCACTCATGTTTTTTTGGAATGAATGTTTTAGTAGAATATGTACATGACTGTCTAAATATATGTGTATACATACACACACATATGTATATATAAATAATCTTTGAAAATTGCTGAAGTGTGTGAGCATTTCAGGTTTAACTATATTGTTCACCTGAAATAAGTGAATACGTGTAAGTGCTGCCCCCCTAAAGAGTTAGATATCCCTGATAGGAGGAATTTCTGACATAGTGTCAACAAGTTCTTGCAGATCCAGATCAAGCCAGCTGCAACTGGGGTAACAGAATCCTTTCACGGTGTTACGAATGGATGATTTTCAGTTAGAGGCTATTAGTTGAGGATTACAGTGCCAGGCAAAATGATGAAGTTCAAGTACTTTGGAGAAAAATTCATCTCTGTGTTGCCGTTTACCTTCTAGACATTCTGAAACAAATGTGGCCATGAGCTAGAATTTCCTGTAAAATTTTAACAGTTTTAAAGGAGTGTCTTACTGCACAACAAGGAATGCCTTGGCACGAGAAAACATTTTTGGAAAAGGAAGAATCATGGGAGATTTTTATCAAATAATGAAGAACTAGAAGGGAGGCGGGACATTGTGGTTTGAAAAAATGGCTGGCTTTGGTAGATTAAAACCTCTGATGTTGCCTTTGGAAAGTTGTTCCAGATGAAATTTTTCCACAGAATACTTAGGTAATAAGTCAATTCTCTGGGTAATTAGGCTGTGTCTACATACTTACATATACAGTCAGGCATCACCTAACAGCAGAGATATGTTCTGAGAAATGCAGCATCAAGCAATTTTGCCGTTGTGTGAACAGCATGGAGTGCACTTATACAGACCTAGACGGCACAGCCTCCTCCACACCTGGGCCATGTGGTACAGCCTGTTGCTCCTAGACTATACACCTGCACAGCAGGTGACTCTACACTCTAGGCAATTGTAATACAACAGTTTGTATTTGTATATCTAAACAAATGTAGAAAAGATACCGTAAAAATACATTATAAAAGAAAAAGTTGTACATCTGTATGGGGAGCTTACCACGAGTGGAGCTTGCAGGACTGGAAGTGGCTCTGGGTGAGTCAGTGCGTAGGTGGTGTATGGAGGTGAAGGCCTCAGACATGACTACGCACCACTGTGGACTTTATGAACGCTGTACACTTAGGCTGCACTAAATTATAAAACAGTTTCTTTCTTCAATAATAAATTAACCTTAGCTTACTGCAGCTTGTTAAACTTTATACACTTTTATTTTTAAGAAACCTTTTGATAACACTTAAAACACTTTTAAGAACACTTAGCTTAAAACACAAATACACTGTACAGCTGTACGAAAGTATTTTTTCTTTATATCCTTATTTGATAAGCTTTTGACTGTTTAAAATTTTCTATTTTTATTTTTACTTTTTAAATTATTTGTTTAAAAACTAAGACACAAACACACACATTAGCCTAGGCCTGCATGGGGTCAGGATCATGAATATCACTGCCTTCCACCTCCAGATCTTGTCCCACTGGGAGGGCTTCAGGGGCGATAACACGCATGGAGCTATCAGCTCCCATGACAACAGTGCCTTCTTGGATACCTCCTGAAGGGCCTGCCTGAGGTTGTTTCACAGTTAAGTTTTTTTGGTAAACCCATAAGCCAGTGACATAGTCATTTATTATTACTATCTAGTGTTATGTACTATATAATAATTGTATGGGCTAGAATTTTATACAACTGGGAACACAGTAGGTTTGTTGACACCAACATCACCACAAATACATGAATAATGCTTTGCCTCACCTCACTAGGCAATAGGAAGTTTTCAGCTCTGTTATAATCTTATGAGACCATCATCATATATGTGGTCCATCTTGGCTGAAAGTCCTTATGTGCCATACGACTATATTTAGTTTGGGAATTTTTGTAGGATTTAACACATATATTTATTTATTTATTTTTAAAAACTATTGAATTTCATTTTAAAAGTGCACATATTCTAAATGTATACAGCTTGATGAATTTTACAATTTTCTCTGTAGTATCCAGTCCCTACATCAAGAAACATAATATATTACCAGCATCTGAGGATCTCTGCTCGTATTTCTTTTCTCCTCATCCCTGTAGTAGCCACTATCTTTATTTCTAAATTATAGATTAATTTTGACTTTGTTACCTTATATGAATTGATTTACAGAAAATGTATTATTTTGTGTCTGGATTCTTTCTCTTGACATTACGTTTATTAGATCCATCTGTGTTACTATGAGTAGTTTTCTATTGTTAAGTTTCATTGCTGTATGTATTTTATTGTGTGACTATATCACAATTTTTCTATTCATTCTTCTATTTCTTGGGTAGTTTTTAGTTTTAATGATTATGAGTAGTGCTACTATAGATATTAGTGTACATGTTTTTTGGTGAATATATCTATGCACTTCTGTTGTGTACATCTCTACCTTTAAAAATATATATATCATAGTTATTATAAAAGTATTTGCCAACTCCAATATTGAAATAATCTGTGGGGCTGCATCAATTGTCTTATTTTTTCTTCTTGATTATCGGTCATATTTTCTTGGTTCTCATATGCCTAGTAATTTTTGATTTTATGCTCCATATCGTGAAGAAAATAATTACAGAAGTTCCAGATGACTTTATCTTCTGCCCTTGTGCAGGCAGATAGAAATAGAGTAAGAGGATTATAAATTCAATTCAATCACAGATTGAATTGGGTTGGGACTGGGTTGCAGTGTTAGTAGAATTCAGTCTATATCTTACTTGCTGCTCTTCTTCAAATATGGTCCTCATGGTATTTTGAGTGGAATTTGTTAGTTGTTCTTCTTTTTAGTCCAAAAAGACTGCAAGAGATCCAGATCTGTACTTTGAAAGTTCCCAGCCCAGCTCTCAGGCCACCTTTCCCATGAAACTTCAAGAAATGGCAAAAATCTCAAGAGAGACTAATCATGCCCTTGAGGCAGTTCTCTCCCCTGGCATGAGTGTTTCTTAAACACTATGAAACTGCAGGAGATCCATTCTGCCTCTGAGGACAATAGGCTTAGCTTTACAGCCTCCTGCGCAACCTCAACATTCAACAAACGTCCCAGGAGGTAAAACAGTAGTGTGTTTCTGGCTCCTCCCTTCCAGTTTTCCGATTTGTCCTCTGGCTCTATACAACTGCTAAATGCTTTGGTGGCTTTTCTTTTCCAAGATAATGATCTCTGATTGGGCCATACCCTATACTAAGCCTGAGACTAGAATCAGCAAATACCCTTAGGGAACAAAAATGACTATCAGCAGATCTCCTCAAAACAGTTCTTCATCTCAGGAATTTTAGTTGGTTTACTCTTTGTTGTTTCCATAGCTCTCTGACATCTTTATAAAAATATTATTTAAAAATTTTTTTTTCTGCTTTTGCAGCAGAAGCATTGGCCTCTCATAACCTACCACATCCTCTCAGAAGTGAAGACCAAGTAAATTAAGTGTTATTGATATGTTGCATTATATAATCCTTTATATTTTAGAAAGTAAATATGACATCTCAATTTGTATTCTCACAGCAATTCTATGAACTAAGCAAGATGTGTATCAATCCTTCTTGTTTATAAATTAGGAAACTAGGGTCCAAGTAATTAAATCTTGTATGAAAGGTCAATCTGCCAAGAGGTAGAGGAAGACCTTGTGTCATCTAATTTTCTAATGTCCAGTTGGTTATTTGCTGCATACCACACTGCAATTTTTTTCAGCTTCTTAATTAACAAATAAAGATTCTATACATTTGTTGTGTACCACATCTACTTTTAACAAATAAATATAGACATAGTCAAAAACACATGGGCAGATATATACATATCAATCACAGACTTGAGACCAATGATAATTTTATACATCTTGTTTTTGAGTGTGATGAAACAGGAAAGTTCCCTGCCCTCCCCCCACCCGCACAGGGTGGATGACAGGGGTGCTGCTCTCTATTCGACCACCATGAGCTCAAACCCCTTGTGGGAGAGGGAGCACACAGACGGCCAGGTACAGGAGCCAGGGTGAGCACTTCGGGCTGCAGCCCCATGGTAGTCTCTAGGGCTGTGTGCTTGTGACCCCAGACCCCAGTGTTACAATGCTCTTTTAGCTCTGTCTTCCGCAGATGGCTTAAGTGTTAACCAGCTCAGTGCCCCCACTGCCCTTCTGCAAAGGCAGAGGGCCTGTGTGATGGCTTTCTATATCCCAAGCTCTTGTCCAGCATCCCAGAAGAATCAGACCACACATGAACTTGAAGGATGAATGTAGGGGTTTTATTGAGTGGTGGAGGTGGCTCTCAGTGGGATGGATGGGGAGCTGAAAGGGGGATGGAGTGGGAAGGTGATCTTCCCCTGGAGTTTGGCTGTCCAGCAGCTGAATTCCTCTCTGACTGCCCCCCAGCTGAATTCCTCTTGTCGTTCAGACATTCCTTCTCTTCTCTTTTTCTCTGCTGCACTGTTCATCTGCTTGCCTCCTCTTCTCCTCCTTTGCTTCTGAAGCCTGGGGTTTGGGATTTATATGGGTACAGGATAGCGGGGCGTGGTGGGCCAACAGACAACTTTTTGGGCACAAAAACAGGAATGCCTATCTCCATTTAGGGCTGTGGGTCTCCAGGCTTGAGGGTGGGGCCTTTGTCAGAGAACTGCCCTCTTCTACCCAGTATTTCCCTGTCTCTATCCATATCAGTGATACCAGTAAAACAACAACATAAAAACCTGGAATGCCACATGCATGATGGGGCCTACAGGACACTGAAAGCCATATCTCTGCCCCCAAATATTCACCCTGCTTTACTTTCATGAAGCATGCCTGGAATATCATCATTTTAGCCTGTACCTTTGAATTAAGTGGAGTCCTCTTGAGAATCCTTGTCAGAACAAGCAGATATTCCTGTAAAAAACAGGTTCTGTTTTTTATATCATGAGAATGAAATTGCTACAGGATGGGAACAGCACACCATAAGAAGAGAGCTAGGAGGGTGAAGTGCATGAAGGCAAAATGAGGGATAACGCACACATTTCATCACATTTCAGAATGGAAGCCAAAGTGCAGGTAAACTGCAAACAGCGGGATGCTCAGAGAAGACCAACATGGTAAGGGGTCAGTTAGCCATAAACTTGTAGATGTCACAGGTAGAAGAAGCCTGACAGGTTGAAAACTTGTCTAATCCAAGGGAGAAAAGTGGCAACCTGAGAGCCAGATGGTGTGGCTGTGTGTGTTTGGGTTCTCAGTGGGATGAGTTTTAAGCTGACTGGGAATGTCTTTAGGGGTGCAGGAGCTCCTCAGTTTGACAGTCCCCAGTACTTCCTCTTATCTTTTGTTCATTGATTTTCCTCTCTGCCTCTTGAAAGCATTTGAGCTTATGGCCCTTGACAAGTTAAATCATTTTATTTTTTATGTTTTTGAGATTGAGGGTCTCACTTTGTCACCCAGGCTGGATTGTAATGGTACACTCATAGCTCACTGTAACCTTGTCCTCCTGGCCTCAAGCTATCCTCCCACCTGTCTTCTCTTGAGGAGCTAGAACCCCAGTTCATGCCACCACGCCCGGTTTGTCATTTTATTTTATACATGAGATCCTGAGCCCAGAAAGTGGCATGTCCAGCTTAATGAAACATGCCCTTCTTGTCATTATCCTCTGGAAGCACCTTCTCAAATTAGTTCACCACCTATTAATAGTTAATTTACCCATGGTTAGTTTACAGCACGGCATGCTCTTTTTTTATACTTTTCTTTCCACTAGACTGCCTCTTCCTTCCTTCACCCATAAAAGAACAGACATTTTAGCTTCAGTTGATTGATCTAAGGCCAGTGGGTAAAAATGTGAAGCACATTTCAACCTAACTATAATGATTAACTTTCTATAAATTTTGATTGTCCTAAAAAGGAACAAGTGGTTTTGAAATAGTACAAACTCTCACTGGGTGCAGTGGCTTACGCCTCCAGTCCCAGCACTGTAGGAGGTTGACTCAGGAGGACAGCTTGAGCCAAGGAGCTCAAGACCAGCCTGGCCAACATGGTGAGACCCCATCTCTACAAAAAATACAAAAATTAGTCCGGCATGGTGATGCACACCTGTGCTTTGAGCTACTAGGGAGGCTGAGGTGGGAGGATCACTTGAGCTCAGGAGGTGGAGGTTTCAGTGAGCTGAGATCACCCACTGCACTCCAGCCTGGGCAACAGAGTGAGATACTGTCTCAAAAACAAAAACAAAACAAAACCAACAAAACAAAACAAAAAAAAACACAAGCTCTGACATTGGAAGGGTTCAAGCCAAAGTTAGGAATACTGAAAAGAAAGGGAATTCTTACATTTGGTGAAAAGTTAACTTTGAGATCTTTACATTTTCTTCCAAGTTCAGAAACATATGTAAATCCTGACCTTTATCTGTAGAGTCTGTAAAATTAGCATTTGTACTGGTAGCTGTATTCATATTTATATCGGAATCCATCTGTATTTCCAGAACTATACCTATGTAACTCTAGCTCTGTTTCTGTGTGTACCATGAAACATACTAACTTGTTTGTGCACTCACATGTTTGTTGAACATAAATGCGTCTAGTATTTATTATGATTAATGTGGTATTTTAAGTGACATTGAGGTTATAGCAGTAGACCTCAACACGATTAAGCCACTAATAGCTATGTCCAGTGACATTGTCAGGATTAAAAGACAACACTTTAGAATAAACCAAAAGTTAAAGAAGTTGATGATCCTGTTAGACATTTTTTATTTATTTAACCTGTGAGTTGCTGAGACATCCTTATAGCATGTTATCTAGGGTTCAGACCTCTGTCCAGGTTCTGCCAGACCTCAGAACCCTTGGATTCCAGTTGGTTGTGATAATGTGTGTAAAATATTGTTGATACCTGGACAGAGATTCTAATAATAGAATTGAATTCAAAAGAAACTGTCTTTGATTTTGTATATACTTAAATAAGAAACTGTAGAGAGTGGAAACTAAAGCTTTTGTTTTCATGTTCTGTTTTCTTTTTTCTTTGTGAAACAGAGAAACAAAACACTTTTTGTTCCTTTGTAGACTCCTCAGCTAATGACATGTTTGGAGATCCATAAGGCTAGACAATATGGCAAGGCTAATTAAATTCTTAGAAACTTTCATTTCTTTAAAATAGTGTGCCAACACATAGGGTGGTTTGCAAACTTATGACAATTTGGAAGCAACTACTCACTTGGCTGAAAATTTCAGTAGTTTGTTTTCCTACAACTGATGTGGCAGATTGGAAGGGAGAAAGGAGGAGTGGAAAGAGGTGGTATCAATCCTCTAGATCGAAGCCTCCAGCAAACCAAACATTATGGAATATAGTGTAAAATTCTGATTTGTTTACCAGTTCCTATGGGAAACATATCTTATACTCATGTATAGCCTCATGAGACAGCCATTCTGTTTCTAAATAGATGTAAATATTGGCAAATTTCATTCTAATATCTTGCTACAAGTAGGAACTTTATTATTATTATTATTATTTTCAGGCTGGAGTGCAGTGGCGTGATCTCAGCTCACTGCAACTTCTGTCTCCTGGGGTCAGCGATTCTCCTGCCTCAGCCTCCTGAGTAGCTGGGACTATAGGTGTGTGCCACCATGCCTGGCTAATTTTTGTATTTATTTTTTGTAGAGATGGGGGTCTCGCCCTCACCATGTTTGTATTGTTGTAGAAACGAGGTTTCGCTGTGCTGGCCAGGCTGGTCTCGAACTCCTGACCTCAAGTGATCCGCCTGCCTTGGCCTCCCAAATAGGGGATTACAGGTGTGAGCCACTGTGCCAGCCTACAAGTAGGAACTTTAAATTGTGATAAATATTTCTATAAAGTAGGCTGAAGTCGGTGTCATATCTAAGAATCCATTACTAAACCTAAGGTCATGAAGATTTACCCTCAGGGTAAGTGTTTTATAGTTTTAGCTCTAACATTTCAGTTTTGTACATTTTGAGGTAATTTTTATATATGACATGAGGTGAGAGTCCAAATTCATTCTTTTGCATATGGATATCCAGTTGTGTTTTAATACTTACTATCTTATAGGGGAAGGAAACAAACTTATTGCCTCATAAGAAAGCTCTTTCTAAATAGCTGTAATTATTAGCAAATTTCTAACATTTTGCTACATGTAGACCTTTATATCATAATAAATATTTCTAAGAGGTAGGTTTGAATTATAAGTGTTGGAATTTAAGCTTGTCTTCTATCAGTTGAGAGTCTTACACATTTTAGGATGTGTAGTAAGTTAATATATTTATTAATAGTTTTTGGCCAGGCACAGTGGCTCATGCCTCTAATACCAGTACTTTGGGAGGCTGAAGTGGGTGGATCGCTTGAGGCCAGGAGTTCAACATCAGCTTGGGTAACACAGCGAGACTCCCATCTCTACAGAAAAAAAAAAAAGTTTTTATTAAAGAGAGGTTGTTGGTGAGGCAAAGTGTATTGAGAGAGTATGCATTGACTTTTGTGTTCAAAATCAAACTGCTACTACACAGCTGTGTGACACTAAGGAAGTTACTAAAACACTCTGAACCTTGTTTTCTTCTCTATCAGATGAAGACAGTAGTATCTATCTCATGTGATGTTTTATGATGATTAATTGTGATAAGGTATGTAAAACTGCCTGGAAAACAACAAGCTCAATAAATATTAGTTTGGCCAGGCACAGTGTCTCATGCCTGTAATCCCAGCACTTTGGGAGGCCGAAGTGGGCAGATCACTTGAGGTAAGGAGTTTGAGACCAACCTGGCTAACATGGTTAAACCCTGTCCCTACTAAAAACAAAAATTAGCCAGGTGTGGTGGTGCACACCTGTAATCCCAGCTACTTGGAAGGTTGAAGCAGGATAATCACTTGAACCCAGGAGGTGGAAGTTGCAGTGAGCTGAGATCAGGCCACTACACTCCAGCCTGGGTGACAGAGTGAGACTCTATCTCAAAAAAAAAAAGAAATTAATTTATATTACAATTGGCTCAGCTCCAAGTGAAATTCATTTTTGTGATGTAGATTTTCATATATTATTTTTTAGAGCAGCTTTATTGAGGTATACCTTCTATAAGTACACATATTATACTAAATTGTACATATTTAAAATGTACTATTTGATACATTATGATATACACATGCACATGTGTATATATATCTATATATATATATATAGACTCAAAACACTCTTGACCATATCCATTACCCATGTAAAAAGTTTTGTCTCTTTTTAGTCACTCTCCTCCCCCCACGACTTTTAATCCATTGATCCACTTAATCCATTGATTCCACTTTTTGAGGTATTAAACATTAGCTGAGCGTGGTGGTGTGTGCCTGTAGTCCTAGCTATCTGGGGGGCTGAGGCCGAAGGATTGCTGAAGCCTAAGAGGTCAAGCTGTAGTGAACTTTGATTGCACCACTGCACTCCAGCCTGGGCAACAGAGCAAAACCTTGACTCTTAAAAAATAAAAAAATAAAAATAAATAAAAATAAAGGTGCCATGAACATGTACAAGTCTCTGTAAGAACATACGCTTTTTTTCTCTTGGGTAAATATCTAGGAGAGGAGTGGCTGGATCATATAGCATACATATGTTTAACTTTTTAAGAAACTGTAAAAATGTTTTCCAAAGGAGTTGTACCGTTTTGCATTTCCAGCAGTCATGTATGAGTTTTAATTTTTCTGCATATTCACCATCATTTAGTATGGTCAGTGTTTTAAATTTTATCAGTTTAAGTGAGTGTATAGCAGTGCCTCACTGTGTTTAATTGTACTTTGCTAATTACTAATAATGTTAAGTTTTGTGTTTTTGTTTTTTTTTTTTTTGAGACAGAATCTCGCTCTGTCGCCCAGGCTGGAGTGCAGTGGCACAATCTCGGTTCACTGCAAGCTCTGCCTCCTGGGTTCACGCCATTCTCCTGCCTCAGCCTTCCGAGTCTCTGGGACTACAGGCGCCCGCCACCACGCCCGGCTAATTTTTTGTATTTTTAGTAGAGACGGGGTTTCACCGTGTTAGCCAGGATGGTCTCGATCTCCTGACCTCGTGATCCGCCCGCCTCGGCCTCCCTAAGTGCTGGGATTACAGGCGTGAGCCACCGCGCCCGGCCTAAAAATGTTAAGTTTTTATTCATGTGCTTATTTGTCATTTGTGCATCTTCTTTGGTGAAATGTCTGTTGAAACTTTTTGGCCAGTTTGTTACTGTTTGCTTTCTTACTGTTTTTTGAGAATTCTTTATACATTCTGGATGCAAGTCTTTATCAGTTATATACTTTACAAGTATTTTCTTCTAGTTTATAGCTTGTCTTTATTTTCTTACTGGTATCGTTCAAAGAGTAAGTTTTAAATTTTGACGTGGTCACATTAATCAACTTGTGGTTTTTATTGTGTTTTGTGTAAGCAATTTTTGCTTAGTCTAAGGTCACAGAGATTTTCTCTTAGGTTTTTACAGAAGTTTTATAGTTTCAGTCTTTACACTTAGGTCTACGATACATTTTGAGCTAACTTTTTTATATGGTGCAATGTATTGATTTAAGTTTATTTTGATGAATATAAATATCTCAGTTGTTCCAGCCTCATTTATTTGAAAAGACCAGTCTTTCTCCACTCAATTGCCTTTGCACCTTTCTCAAAAATTAGTTGTCTATATAGGGGTCTATTTTTGCATCTTATTCTTTTCATTGATCTATTTGTCTATCTTGATGCCAATAGCACACTGCCTTGGTATTGTAACTTCTAAGAAGTTTTGAAAATAGGTAGTGTAAATCTTCCAAGTTTGTTTTTCATTTTCAAACTTGTTTTGATTACTCTAGGTCCTTTGAATTTTTATATAAACTTTTGCATCATCTTGTAAATTTCTGCAAAAGAGTCTACTGGGATTTTTTCTCAGATGTTGAATCTATAGTTTTATTTGGGGAGAATTCAAATCATAATAGTATTGAGTTCTTTGACCCATAAAACAGCACATCACTCCTTTTATTTCTTTAATTTCTTTCAGTAGTATTTTGTAGTTTGCAGTACACAGGTATTTATCCCAAAGTATTTCATAGTTTTGAGGTTATTGTTAGTATTGTTTGTTAAATTTCAGTTTCTAATTATTCATCATGAGTATATAGAAATACAGTGGATTATCATATATTAATCTTGTATCATGCAACCTTACTATCATCATTTATTAGTTCCAGTAGCTTTTTTGTAGATTCCATTGAATTTCCATGTAGACAGTTTTGTCATCTGTGCATAAAGACAATTTTACTTCTTTCTTTCCTGTCTGGAATTGAAAAAAAGTTTTATTTTTTTGGTTTTTTGTTTTTGTTTTTGTTTTTTCATTATTGCACTGGCTAGAACCTGTAGGACAAGGTTAAACAGAAATGGTGAGAGCAGATGACTTTGGTATAGTTTTCTCCATGTTTCTTAAACTTGGTTTTTGTTGAGCTTCTCAAATCTGCTTATAACTCAATCAAATTTGGAAATATTTTGGCCATTAGTTCTTCATTTTTTTTTGTTTTGTTTCCCTTTCTCTCTCCTCTCCTTCAAGGACTCAAGGAAACATATATCAGGCCTTTTGATATTGTCCCACAGTCCTTTAATGCTTTTTCACCTACTTATTATTATTTTGATTTTATTTTCAGGAATTTATGCTTCTCTGTCTTCAAGTTCATGAATATTTTCTTCTGCAATGCCTAGTCTTTTTAAAATTCTATTTAGTGAATTTTTTAAAAATCCTTCCCTTATTGGGGCAACACCCTTCTGAGAGTAAGCTACCCAATGCCTCGGATTTATAATGTTTTCTGATATGGCTCATAGAAACAGGAACTATTTCTGCTTCTGTGACAGGGCTTGGCACTGTTTCCTCTAACCTTCTAATGTTTATTCCTCTGGTCTTGGGTAGTTTGATCGTTGAGTATTATTCTGCTGAATTCTCCAGCGATGGGCTTTACGGATTTCAGTAATTCTCTCTGGGCAGCACTTGGGCATCCTGTGAAGGATTCACCTTGTGGATGATACACACTTTTTAAACCACCTTTTCTGTGAAGGGCCAGATGGCAGATATTTTAAGCTGTGCAGGCCATATGGTCTCTGTTGCAACTATTCAACTCTGCCTTTATAGCCTGAAAGCACTTGCACTGTGTACATGAATGGACATGGCTATGTTCCAATAAAACTTTATACAGTAAAACAGGCGGTATGCAAGATTTGGCCTGTGGGCCTTAGTCCATTGATGACTGTGACTATAACTGTGCCTGTGTGTTTGTGTCTGTGGGTGGCTGGGTGGGTGTACATGTTTTGTATTAATAGTTCCTATGTCCTAAATGGGATGTGAGACAGCCTTATTCCAAATTCAAAGCAGAAAAAAGAGCCTATAGTTATTGAAACTTTTCAGATTGGCATACACTGACACTTGCTTTCATTATTTTTGCTCCTGTTTTTGAAATGCTAAGTAGTGAATCGTTTAATGCTGACATTTAAGCTAATTGCTCTTTAATGTACATTTGACATATGAAGCAACATATTGCAATCTAAAAATAATTAAGATAAATCATTTGCTTATATTGCTGTGGCAAAGTCAAACCGTTTTTCATCTCTCTCCCTCTTTCCTAGTGTTGAAAGCAGGGTGTCTTGAAGTCAAAATGGAAATTGGTACTTGCCGCCCCCGCTTTGTGGGGGCCATGGATGGAGGGGCTGCAGCAGCTCATGGGATGCTCTCTCTGTCATCAGGCAGCCTCCCGACGTGCTGCCTTCCAGGCTCTGTGCTTCTGAATTCCTCTGCAGCGGTTGGCAGGCAGCCAGTGTGCCATGAAGGATTAGATTCTGTCTCTCTTCCTTTTATACACACCCCAAGAGGATTTCCTTCTTCAGCTTTTGAAAGACTGGCTCCAACCAGCAAATCCAACAAGTGGGCCCATTTGTGAACTGAGTATCTTGGGAATTATGCTATACAAATAGGTCACAGTTGAATAACCAGTATGTGCAAATTGATTTTTCTCTTTGGGTGGGGGAAAAACCCTCCTAGTTCTCTCTAGGGAAGATTGTATCACCATATAACAACTGTCACAAGGGCACAAAAATACATTTTTGAGTAGAATGAGTCATCTGTTTCTCTGGGTGCTTCATTTTTAGTTATAAAGTGCGTTGATCATATTTCAAAAGCCTGCTGTATGTTCTTTAAAGTTAGACCCTTTTCTCCATTTGTGCTGAGCAAGTAAAGATTTCCAGCTTTATTCAGTGTGATTATATATTATGAAACCAAAAGGCTATCAGTTATTCCTATACAAAGGCAGTTTGTTCATTTTTGGTAAATACAGATTTGGGCATGTGCCATTTTCCTATATTGTAATTTTTCATGAAAAGAAGTAAAATTTATGAACAGATTTGTCACATTGAGTTGAATTTACTTAACACATGTATAAAATGTTATGTGGAAAAAAAAACACACTAAAACTCAAAGCGCTTTTTCTATCCTGTTATTCAACAACAATCATCAACACAGAAGACTTATGAGACTAAATGTGTGAGAGTGTTTCCCACACCCGAAAGGGTGTTTCCCACACTTGAAAGGGTGTCTCCCACACCCGAAAGGGTGTCTCCCACACACGAAAGGGTGTCTCCCACACCCGAAAGGGTGTCTCCCACACTTGAAAGCGTGTCTCCCACACACGAAAGGGTGTCTCCCACACTGGAAAGCGTGTCTCCCACACACGAAAGGGTTTCTCCCACACACGAAAGGGTGTCTCCCACACCCGAAAGGGTGTCTCCCACACTTGAAAGCGTGTCTCCCACACACGAAAGGGTGTCTCCCACACACGAAAGGGTGTCTCCCCACACACGAAAGGGTGTCTCCCCACACACGAAAGGGTTTCTCCCCACACACGAAAGCGTTTCTCCCCACACACGAAAGCGTGTCTCCCACACACGAAAGCGTGTCTCCCACACACGAAAGCGTGTCTCCCACACACGAAAGGGTTTCTCCCACACACGAAAGGGTGTCTCCCACACCCGAAAGGGTGTCTCCCACACTTGAAAGCGTGTCTCCCACACACGAAAGGGTGTCTCCCACACACGAAAGGGTGTCTCCCACACACGAAAGGGTTTCTCCCACACACGAAAGGGTGTCTCCCACACACGAAAGGGTGTCTCCCACACTTGAAAGGGTGTCTCCCCACACACGAAAGGGTTTCTCCCACACACGAAAGGGTGTCTCCCACACACGAAAGGGTGTCTCCCACACTTGAAAGGGTGTCTCCCCACACACGAAAGGGTTTCTCCCACACGCGAAAGGGTGTCTCCCACACACGAAAGGGTGTCTCCCACACACGAAAGGGTTTCTCCCACACACGAAAGGGTGTCTCCCACACACGAAAGGGTGTCTCCCACACTTGAAAGGGTGTCTCCCCACACACGAAAGGGTTTCTCCCACACACGAAAGGGTGTCTCCCACACACGAAAGGGTGTCTCCCACACTTGAAAGGGTGTCTCCCACACTTGAAAGGGTGTCTCCCACACACGAAAGGGTTTCTCCCACACACGAAAGGGTTTCTCCCACACACGAAAGGGTGTCTCCCCACACACGAAAGGGTGTCTCCCACACTTGAAAGGGTTTCTCCCACACACGAAAGGGTGTCTCCCACACACGAAAGGGTGTCTCCCACACACGAAAGGGTGTCTCCCACACACGAAAGGGTTTCTCCCACACACGAAAGGGTTTCTCCCACACACGAAAGCGTGTCTCCCACACACGAAAGCGTGTCTCCCACACACGAAAGCGTGTCTCCCACACACGAAAGGGTTTCTCCCCACACACGAAAGCGTGTCTCCCACACACGAAAGCGTGTCTCCCACACACGAAAGCGTGTCTCCCACACACAAAAGCGTGTCTCCCACACACGAAAGGGTTTCTCCCACACACGAAAGGGTGTCTCCCACACACGAAAGCGTGTCTCCCACACACGAAAGGGTTTCTCCCACACCCGAAAGGGTTTCTCCCCACACACGAAAGGTTTCTCCCCACACATGAAGTGGCAGACATCTGCTAAGTGTCCCCTGATTCAACTCAGTTCCAACGCTGTCCACCTGGAGACAGCCTCAGACCCCATAAAGTGAAGGCTCCGTCCCACAAGACCGCCCCTGACTTCAGATGCCAATCAGCAAGTGCAAGTGGTTTTCCCTGTACTTCTGAGCCCCCCAGCCCCCCACCCTGGCTATAAATCAGAGTTCCCACGACCCCATCCTCTGGTGCAATTAATTTGCTAGGGCTGCTCACAGAACGCAGGGAAATACGTTTACTGGTTACTATAAAGGATATTACAAAGAATACAGATGAAAAGATGCATAGAACGCGGTATGGGGAAAGGGGCTGGAGCGTTCGTGCCCCCCACCCACACTGGCCTGTTACTCTCCAGGAATCTCCGTGTTATTCAGCTATCTGGGAGCTCCCTGAACCCTGTCCTTTCGGTGGTTTTGTGGAGACTTCATTGAGTAGGCATGACAGATTAAATCATTGGCCATTGGTGATCTACCTTCGGCCCCTCTCCCCTCCCTGGAGACTGGGGGGTGGGGCTGAAAGTCCCCCCCTCTAATCAGGCTGTGGTCTTTCTGGTGACCAGCCCCATCCTGAAGCTACCTGGGGGCTGCCAGCCCTCATATCAGTTTGGAGATTCTAAGAATTTTAGGAGCTGCATGTCAGAAAATGGGATCAAAGAGTAAATATACATGGTGGGTGTCTTTGCTACGAAGTAAGCTCTATGATAGCTGGGACAGTGTATATCTTTCTAGCCATTGTATTTTTACAGCTAGATGTATCCAACACATAGTTTATATCATTAGATATTTGTGAAGGAAATGAGTGAATGGAAATAATTGACCTTGCAGGCTGCAGTGACTGAATAACTATTGAACAAAGGTGGATATATTTACAGAAAATAGTAATTTCATTTTTACAGTGTTTAAGGATGGGAGTCACCTCTGTTGACTAGAGCTTAACTCTGCAGTTTAATTTTTTAAGAAGGTCTATGGAGGTAAGACAATGAATAAAGAACATTAAAGAAAATAGAGCTATATCTGTGAACAACTTGGGGAAAATTACAATAATGGGGAGGTTGGTGAAGGAGGAAATGCATGTGATTGGCTGAGATAGAGCAGCCTCTTTTACTTAAGGTTGCTTGCCTTTTCTTACTCTCTTTCTAAAAACAATGTCAAGACTCCCAGCTCAAAATGCTAATTTGCATGTGGTTTGGAAAAATATTCCTATATTTTAAATACATGACTTTCTACAGTAAGAACCATTAGAACATATAGAAATTACAGGCAGATCAGTATTAAGCTTTTGCCACACGGTAACTTTATAACTGATAATACAAACAAATCAGTGCAACCAAATTTTTTAGGGGAGGAATTTAGTAAACTTTGTTCTCAAGAAATGGGAGCTGTCATTCAGAAGATATTCTGTCAGTTCTCAATTTCCAAATGCTTGTGAATTTTAGTCCTTTTTGTGGTTGTTACTAGTTTCTATTTTTATTGAATTGTGGTTAGAAAACATGGTTTGTGTTACAATGGTTCCTTGCAATTTGTTTTATGGACCAATTTTTGTAAATGTGTCTGAAATGAATGCATATTCTTCAGTTAGATGAAGGAATCTATGTCCTTAGATATCTTCCATATATTTGCTGATATTTTGTTTTTACTTTCACAGAGAGTGGTATATTAAAAATGTCCCACTATAAAGGCAAATTTGCCACTTCTTGTAGTGTTTTTTTTTTTTTTTAGCTAAACTATTAGCTGTGTAGCTGAGGGAAGCTATAGGCTGCTGGTTGATTGAAGTCTCCAGCAGCTGTGATGTGGGGCCAGCATACACTGGCTTGAAAGGGCTGATTGCACGTCTGTTCCCAACTCTGTGTCTAGAGATTTCACGTTGGAAGCTGGAAATTGCCCCTGGTGGTAGTATGTACACCGTGGAAATCAGCAAGTGTCACAAATCAAGGCTATTTCCCTCCACCCTTCAGAGCACCAATTTACCAGCACACCAGTGCTTCTGGCATAATAAAGAGATCCTCCTTTTCTCTGAAAATGCTTTTGCCTTATAAAATACTTTGATATAAAAATAGTTATACAAGATTTCTTCTGATTATTTGCTTGAGTTGAGGGCATGTTTCTCTAGGAAGAATTTGATTTGCTTCTGCCAGATATCTGGATGCACTGTCAAGCAGGATTACTGTTTAAATTTAAAATATCGGTTGATTACCAGAAGTGGTAAAATGAGACAGATGGGAACCAACTAGCAAAGCTGCATATGCATCTCCTATGACCCAGCAGTCTCTCTTGAAAGTGGAAGAGATAGATAGGCACACATATGCTTACCCAAGTCATGTCTGCCGAGATCACAATAGCCCTGCACTGGAAGCTGGCCAAGACCCAGCAACAACGAGGGCAGTCAGAGAAATGATGGTACAAATACTCAGTAGAAGACTGTATAGCAATGAGAATGAAAGAGCATCTACTACACACAGGAATTTGGATGAATTAAACGAATGTAATGTTGAGAAAGAAGCCAGATGCAAGAGAGTAAATATTGCACGACTTCACTGAGATCAAGTTCTTAAACTAGCAAAAATAAAACCTTTGTTGTGCAAAATCAGGATACTGGTTCCCCTTTAAGGAGTAGAGTGGTTAGAAGGGGCTACCCAAAGGGCTTCCAGTATGTTGCTAATGTTTGTTTATTGATATTGGGGTATTCAGTTTGTGAAAATGCATCAACTTGGTCACTATTATTTTGTGCCCCTTTCTGTATGTGTGTATTGTTCAATCAAAATTGAAATTAACTTGTGGTCTTTGGGGATTCAATATTAATAATACTTCAGGCTCCAAGCCCACATAAATTCTCAGACCCATCTGAATTCTCTGGCTGTGTACTTTGAGGGGATATTCTTTCTTTCCTCTTGGAACCAAGGTGAGATAGTATAGGTTTACTGCCGTCTAGCTTTACCAAGTGGCGTTCTATCCATCACCTGTCTCACCCTGTCATTAATGCTATAGCTTTCTTGAGTCCTGGTTTTATGCAGGGATCTCAGACCTTGTACAGACATAAAACCAAAATTCAAGGTCCCCTGAAATTGGTGGACACACCCAGGTCGACTGTTGGCTTAAATGCTGTTTACCTCCCAGGACTCTTGCTTTTGACTTTGTTTCTGATCTTAAAAGATTTAAAATTTTTTTTTATTTTCCTTATTTTTTTCCAAGTTCAATCATTCATTCATAAGAGTGGTGCTAATATTTCATCTACCGCTCTTACGTGTTTTATGACAGGAAGTTTTAGACCTCTTGCTGCAATACTGTGAGATACAGAAGTCTTCCCCCAAGGTTCTTTCTCCCTATATTTTTAGGGGAAGAAGGAAGAAAAAGTGAGAAAGTGAGTCACAATTCAGTTTTGCTCATTATTATCGATTCAGTTGGTACAAATTCCGATTATGGTAGAGGCTGATAATACAGGAAGCTGGAAGATAAGAATTTAGTTCAAAGAATGTGGTAAACTTTTGAACTGGTAAAATCCTTTTGATCTCTGTTCTAATGGTCAGTTATCTCATCTGCAAAATGGGAGTGGGGCTAGACTAGCTATTTCCTAACTTTGTCTTTCATGTTCGAAATTAGCAAAGTGATTTTAACAATAGCCTTAGGATCCCATTGAATTTTATCTCCTTTAATAATTAATTAATAAATTAATAATTAAATTGTTTAAGAGTTATAAACTAATAAATTGAGTCATAAATGTTCTCTTATTTTTTCATGTGAAGTAATATCTTCTATTATTATAATTTAGCATTTTATAGTACTTAAAACCATTATTTTGCAGTGTCTATAAAAAGATACTGTTTTTTACTTTGGGAAATGGTGGTGATACAATTTGAGTTGAAATGTAACCATCATCACAGTAGCCTAGGCTGTATTACCAGATTTATGTTTCTCATTTACAAACTGTAAGCACTTTTTCCAGTGTGTGTATGTGTGTGTTCCTATTTATCAAGTTGATACATGAATGATAAACAAGGATTATAGTAATACAGTCATAGAACAATGAAATATCTCAGGAATTTAAGTAAAAATAATTTTTTTAAACTACTAAAGTTGTAAAGGGCATATAGTGAAAGACTCATATAAAAAGAATTAATAAACCCAATTTTTAGAAACTCAGTAACTACCTTTTTTTCCTGCACAAAACAAACATTCCACTCACAGATCTGGGGGCTTCAGTTCCATTATTTTGCTGTTATTTCTGTGAGAGAGTGACTCATGAAATTTCTGCTTCCATCGTACTGAAACTCAGAATTTTGTGCTGTTTAATGAAGCCTACATACTTCTATAATGTTTTGTTTTACCTCCTTGTCCCTCACTGTTTACCTTGGCTAGTGTGTAAAGCTTTTTAACTTATGGCCATGTAATCAAGTTCATTTTAAGGCGGAGGCAGGTAACAAGTTGCCAGAAATATTATTTTTAAGTGCTTTATAGCAATGATCTAATCATTACCTTTATTATGGCATTTAAAAGATAACATATAGTAAGAATCCAAGCATGGAAATATGAGAGCTCTGGATCCTTACCAGGTGGAACTATATGAAATTGCAGCTCAGAATGGTTGAATATTGTCAGTGATATATAATTCTACCTGACGCTGTCTACATAACTCTGGGCAAGTTTCTTCATGAGCTTCAGTCTTGTCTGCTCTAAGTGAGGATACTGCTCAGAGGACGAGTCTGAGGCATAAACATGGTCATCTATTTTATTGCCTTCAAACCATAAGGCATTATAAATATATATTGCCTGAAAATCATTATGCATTTGGTAAAGTATTGTGGATTCTCACTTGCATTTTCACTTTAATCCCTATAGTATTAGTTTCATCTGGAAATGAGGTTTGGATCAGGAGATAAAGACGTGAGAATATTGGCAAAGCAGGGGCTAGGATGACACACACATACACACAATCTAGGGCATTGAAGAAGTCACCTCTTAGAAAAAAAATTAATAGAATCTGGGAGATTTTACACCCAATATTAGAAATGACTGGGCTGGTCATTTGGACATTTGCTCTCTTCATTGTCACCACCTCCTCCACCTTCTCATTCACAGAAAAAAAGATAAATCCAGTGGATAAAGGAAGTTTCTAAAATGCGCACAAAGGAATAAAAATGTTTAAAACTCGCCTATGTGGGGAGTTGCTAGAGGCCACACCGTCCTCCTGGTGCCCGAGGAAGCCTCTGCCCGTCATCTGGCAATGGTCTATGGTAACACTGCTTACACATGGGCTCTGAAATGCTTATGGATGAGTAGTAAGATTTTCTCATACCATTATAAAAAAACTGAAGCCAAAATAGAAATTCGAGAGTGCAAGTGGGTCAGTATTTGAAAAAAAAATTATATACACACACACACCAAAATGAAGCAAGCTGTAATCTGTTTGGCAAATGTATTGAACTGCATGTGTTCCCCATACATTAGCAAGTCTGAAACAATACCTCTGTGTTAAACTAAAAGATGGACATCAGGCAAGCAGGCTGCACCTGCCCCTAATGGAGCTGGGGGAAAAGACACATGAGTACAGAAGCTGTTGGGAGTGTTTACGGAATCGGGGGCTGGTGGGCGTCTCTGCAGAAGGAGAGCAGGGCCTGTGAAGCGGGTGGCAGCAGCCGTGGAGAAGGGTTGCTGTTGGGATGGAGGCCAGCTGCACACAGGGTGAGGACAAGAGAATGCTGCTCAGGCTCAGGGAGTTTTAGCTTGTGATGTCACAGGTGGCGTGGGCATCACAGATTCCCAGTTTCATGTCTTTGATAAATAATGGCTCAGTGGTTAGTACCCAGCCAGAGAAGTTAGAAATAAACAACGTTTTGCTGCCTGTGACACTTCTTAAGATGACCACCGAAAGCACACTTTTATGTCTCATTCAGCCCGTGCATTGCCTACTAATATGCCTCGTATTAGTCACTGAGAAAAAACTCAAATGGCTTGTAGAATGGACATCTAGGAGTCTTGAATATGTTGTATCGACATTCCTAATAGTTTCATGCCAAAGACTATATATTAATATAACAAAGCACAAAACACATTGGGCTGGAAATGATAGTTGCTTATTTCAACTTGTTCGTATGTCATTATATGGAGTACTGATTGAATATACAGAATTTTGGTTAGCCCCTTTCATATTTGTCAGTAATATCTTGAACTTCTATTGCCCTTCAAACAAAGATTGTGTTTTAAAAAAGATAAGCAGAGGAGAAATAATATAAATGTGAAATGGGTTTTATGTCTTGTTTACCCTTAACCTAAGTGTCGCATAGGTAGAAACATAGCATTTGGAGTCAGAAAAAGCCAAGTTTGAATTTCAGCGCTACCATTTTATAATGATAATGAAAATAACATTGAGTTAATATTTACTGAATGCTTACTGTATGCAAGGCAGTATGTATAGGGCATTATCTACCGTCATTATCTGTATTATCTATATTCTATTACCTATATTATCTATAATCTTATTGTATTATTATATAATCTATAATCTTATTGTAACCCTAAGATGTAGGTGATTAGAAAATGCATCTGTTCCCATAGCTCCAGCTCCCATCTCCTTGAAGAATTCCCTGTTTGCATCTCTGGGTCCTATCCCTTTCCCAAGCTCCAAGCCTACATCTTGGCTTCACTGACAATGCTCCACCATTCCGTCAAACACAATATGTCCGATATTGAATTACCACCACCCCAATGCCCCCCAAACTAGTTTTCCTATGCCTCAGACATTCTTACTTCTATGAAGTGTGCCTTATTTGTGTAAAATGTTACCCATCCCCTAGATAGGATTTCTTCCTTTCCCTCCCCCTACATATTCATTTAGTCACTAAGTTTGCAATATTTCGTATCTTGATCCTCTCTTTTCTATTCCTGCAGCTAGGATGCTTAATAACACTGCCATAACTGGTCCCTCTTTAGATTCTTGGCCATGAAAATCAGTGAAACCCTTCATCCTGCCTGGATATAATGCTACATTTAGTCCATTCACCTCTCCCTCCTCCCATTTCACACCATCTCTCTTCTCAAACCCCACTTATCTGCTGTCCTTACCACCCACATGCTATGGTCTGAGTACTTGTGCCCCCAGAAAATTCACGTGTTCAAAGTTAATCTTCACTGCCATAGTGTTAAGAGGTGGGGCTGTTAGGAGATAATTAGGATTAGTGCCCTTATAAAAGAGGCCGAAGGGAGCTGCTTTCTCTTTCCACCATGTGAGGATGCAGTGAGGAGATGCCATCTGTGAATTAGAGGATGAGCTCTTTTGATGCCTTGATCTTGGATTTCCCAGTCCTTAGAACTGTGAGAAGTAAGTTTCTACTGTTTATAAGCCAGTCTATGATATTTTGTTATAGTAGCCCAAATGGACTAAAACATGACATCACTGCGAAAATAGGAGCAGTCGTAAGAGAACTTCATCAGCTGCCACCTGTGTTGCTCCATTATCATCTGTAGCGTGTATGGCGACTGCCTATTCTACTCTGCTTCCTGTCTGAAACCAATACGGTGTTTCCTGTGGTAGGCAGAGAGGTCTCCCTTAAAACCCCCATGCCCTAATCCATGGCACCCGTGGCTACATTGTTACATGGCAAAAAATGATCTTACAGATGTAATTAAGGTTACACATGAAAATAGGGAGATTATCCTGGACCATCCATGTGGGCTCCATTTAATCACATGAGCCTCTAGAGCAGAAACTTTCTATGCCTGAAAACAGAGAGATGCAGCAGAAGTCAGCAAGATTCAATACCCGTGCAGGACTTGATGTGCTGTTGTTGGTTATCACAGAGGGAGCAATGTGATAAGGAATGTGGGAGATCTTAAAGGGTGAGGGAGTCTCTTTGCTGTCATCCAGCAAGGAAGCAGGGACCTCAGTCCTACAAACACAAGGAACTGATCTTCCAACAACCTGAGAGAGTTTGCAAGTGGATTCTTCCCTGGAGCTTCACATAAGAGCTCAGACTGCTCAACACCTCGATTTTGGCCTTGTGGCATCCTGAGCAGAGGGATCAGCCAAGTCCTCTCAATCCCTACAGAGCTTCAGAAACCTTGGGATCATCAATCTGTGTTTCAAGCTGTCAAGCTTGTGGTCATTTGTTATGGTAGCTGTACAGAGCGAAAATAGATCTCGCTTCTGTTTGTTTACTTAAGGACATTGAACCCCTGTAATTCTCTCCTCTCTCATGCATCATCAGCTTTTCTTCTCTGTTGACTCATTCCTTATCAGCTCATGAAATATTATTTCTTGCATCTTAAAATGTACAAGAAAATCTCTGTGGACTGTGTTCCCCTCCAGCTACTGCTTTATTTCCCTACCATCCTTGAACAGTTAAAACTCCTTCAAGGAGTTGCCAGTAATATCTCCCCTTCCCTTTCCAGTTTTCTCTTCCCACTCCAATCGGGCATTTAGCACCTCACACAGCACCCTTACAATCTTCTTGAAAGAGCCATCAGTGACCTCTATGTTGCTAAATCCAAATGTTCAACTCTAAGTCCTCATCTTACTTGACCTATATCCATCATTTGACATAACTGATTCTTCTCTTTTCCTTGTAACGCTTTTTCATTCAGCTTCCAGAACTCCACAATTCAACTTTCTTCCTCATTCACCACCTCTTTTTCTCAATTTATTTTGTTTGGTTTTTCCTCATTTTCCTGGATTCTTTATATTGTCACAACATTTGGTCCTGAGACCACTCATTTCTTTGATGTCCACAGCTAGTCTTTAAATACCATCCATATAGTCAACTCCAAAATTTGTTTCTCCAGCCTGGACCTCTACTCTGAACTTGTCTGTCTCGATGCCCACTTACCTTTACGTTTGGTTGCCTAACATTCATCTCAAGTGTAACAAGTCCAAAATCCAACTCTTATTTTTCTCCCCAAAACCTGCTTCTCACACAGTCTTTTTCTACCTCAGTGAATTATAATTCAATCTGTATGCAGGACAAAATGACATTGGAGCCATCTGCATAGGACATCTCTTGCGTTTGACTTCCTATCCTTTTAGCCCATCATTTGCTCTAACCACTGTTGCTGCAATGAGCTTTACACAGGTTCTCTGCAGCAATTTGGCCTCACTGCACTGCGTATATCTCACTTTCTTCCTTGGAGCCCTTCTGACACCAGAGCCTGGGCTATTTGCATTCAAGTATGTCTAACTGGGGAGATGGAGTCAGTGGCTAAAGGTCTGCTTTCGGTGCCTCAAGTGCGGGACACACAGCTCCTCTAAGATGTCAGCTGTCAAGGCCCAACTGGTATCAGCTGTAACCAGCTGAAGACTGCATCCGTGTGTTAGCTTTTTCCTTGTTCCTATTTTCCTTTCTGTGCTCTTCCTTACCTGTTTCCTAGGATCGATTCCACAAATAAAGCACATGCATACAGCTTTCTGTTTGGTACCAGAATTGACTTAGAATTCAGATCTTCAGGATGAGGATCAGGAGATGGATCATTCACAGGCCAGAGAGTGATAAGAGCACCACTGCTGTCGGCAAGTCAGGGAAGCCCTTCCATGCCGGAGCAGCACAGTTACTCTCAGTGAAAACCACAGGCTCAGGCTGGCCAACTGTCACATCAAGGAATGCTGGGAAAGCAAAAGTCCCCAGGGCAGTGTTTATAGAGACTTTTATATCCAGTGGTGCTAGAAAAATCCATGATGAACCCCTCAAGGGAGGGTTACAGCATAGCCTACTAGAGATCTGGAACAAGACCATGTATTCTGCAGCAAAGAAAAGGTAACTGTTGGGAGGGTAGCTATTGCAGTGTTGCTGGGCCCTACTAGAGACTGAGCACCTGATCATGGGACATCATGACTGGGGTGATGTCCATGGTGAGCTGGATATTATCAGTCCAGGTGGATGCAGCAGCAATGTCTCTTATGATGGAAATGGTACATTTCCGATGAGCCTCAAGTAGGCTCAGGAGCCACAGGTGAGTCACATTTAGTATGTGACGCAGAATCCTTTGTTCTCTATGTTATAACTCCTTTGTTATAGCTATGGTCTCATGGGGGCTCCCTATGACTAATCGGCAGAGGAAGAACAAAATTAGGCCTGGGTCCCAGGTGAATCAGCTCAATATCTTGGTGCTAGCCATAAGTAGACTGCAGCCGTACTGCCGCTCACTTAGGAATGGCCTTACAGAACCATGATGAAGGAAGATCCTCCCAGTGGACAAAACTGCAAGCAGCATACCGGAATGCTAGTATTATACGGAGCTTTAGGGTAAATATGGGCTTCAGGGCAGTGTTAAATAGCTTGGCCAGTTGGTCAAGGGCTTAGAAGGAGCAAAATTAGAAAACTGGAAATAAGGAAATCCAAGGAAGAGGGATATCGATCCATAAATGGGAGTGGGCACAAAATGTGTCCGTCTTTGTGTCTTAAGATAATTCCCATCACAGAACATCAACACAGAAGAGCCTTGAATAGCCTGTTGGGCATCATGACTGATCATGCAGGCAAGACAGCCGCAGGCCTTGACTACCCCATTCTTGTGCAATGGGACTATGAGTAGTGTGGCCATTGCGGTGGGAAGGGGAACTATGCATGGCCCCAGGCTGACCTAGCTGCTGCCAGTACTCAGTGCCCAACCTGCCAGCAACAGACGCTAATGCTGCGAACCCTGTGAGGAGAGGCCAGCCACTTTGAAGTGTGATCATCGAACCCTCTACTCTGGCAGGGATAAACATTCTTCTTTACCAGAAATGATGGAAACTCTGGGTTTGGGTTTTCCTTGTTTGCCTGCAGTGTCTCTCCCAGAGCCACCATCTTAGGGTGGCATTTCAGAATGCCTGGTTTACCAGTATTGGTTTTTGCAACAGTGCTTTCAGATCTAAGGACCCCCATCTGCTTTTGTTTTTTTGCAAAGAAATGCAACAGTGGGTATGTAACCTTGAGGTCCCCTGGATCATGTACAAACACAACCCAGGAGCACCTGGCCTCATAGAAGGAGCAGGAAATGACTTATTAAAGACTTATGTAAGGTACCAATTTGAGAACACACTCTACAGGATTGGGTTGCTGTCTTCAGGGTGAAGTTGTATTTATTGAAGCAACGATCAATATATGGTACTTTGTCTAACAGAATACACAGGTTCAGGAAACAAGGAATAGAAGTAAGATTGGCTCCATCACTCCCAGTGACTCATTTGCAGAATTAGTACTTCTTATTCTCGTCAACTTATTGCTCTACTGGATTAGAGGTCCTGGTTCCTAGGGTAAGGGTGGAGATGCATTTCTGGATGATATGATAAGAATACCACTGAACTTGAAACCATGACCACTGCCAGGTCACTTTGAATAGTTCATGATAGTGGAACATCAGATAAAGACGGGAGTTTTGTGTTTGTTACCATAGAGAGTCAGAGTTGCTGCTACATAACAAAGGCAGGAAGATACATGTCTGGAAGCCAGGAAATTCAATGAGATGTCTCCATACTTCCATGCCCTCAATAACTATAAATGCCCAACAATGGTAAGGCAACTAAATACTCCGATTCTTAGAGATGAAGGTCTGGGTTACTTCACCAGGTCATCAGCTTAGACCTGCTGAACTGGTAGCCAAGAATGAGGATATTGAGAATGAGTCCTGGAGGACGGATCAGTTGGAGTAGTGGGTCGGAAGCTTCTTCCACTCTTCCTCCCATATTCTTCCTGTATTAAGTCTGTGGAAGAGACTGTGGTCAGCTCATACCCTGAAGGTTCTTGGCAGACAAGTTTTAATGGAAAGCCTGAGTGGGTCTGGGGAGTGCAAGGAGAGGATTCTGTCTGGCCATTCTTGTGCCCTCACATTCTCTTGGCCCATGGTTCACTCCAGTCATTTGTGTAGCAACCAACTTTGTATAGGGAGAAACTGACAGCTCCTTCTCTTGGGCACACTCTATATCCTGGATAGCGTCTGATGACAAATAAATAAATAGGTCTGTGTGTGTGCAATGGGAGTCCAGGTAGCAGGTGACTGGAGGGAAAGTAGAGAGAAAACTCGTCATCATCACGTTTCCTGATGTGCGTAAAAAATTCAGGGTAATAAACCAGGTCATATAAGCAATCTTTGAAATAGCCAATAATAAAAAGAAAAATATTTGTCAAAACAGGGTTTGTTCTTTGCCAATTCTAAGATATTAGCTGGAAGAAATAGCCTAAAACATTTTTCTAGCGATAGTATACCCATAGAGTATTCTGTTTGTCTTATTAGGGGTTAAATTTGTTTGTCAGGGAGTTTACATATTTAGAACTATTCTTTTGGCCTTTTGAGCACTACTCTGACAATATTTGCTTCTCAAAGCAAAAAAATCTCAGTGTCTTCTTTTGCCTCTTGCCTAAAAACTCAGCAATTAATTCATTTTAGGATGAATTATTCTTAAAAGAAATGATAATTCCAAAGTTAGCTGGGGACATTTTGCCCCTTAAAATATAGATAAAATTGACATAATTCTTCCTTTCCAGAGAAAACTGAAAGGGCAAGGCCATCTCTAAGATTTCTGAAAATTCCTTTGGTTATATATTCTCATATTCACTCCTCATTCTGTCTCCACTAAATGACTTCATTCAGGATCGTTTCACTGTTGTGCCCTTTGGTTTTGAGGTTCCTGCTGACCCAAACATGGAGCTCAGCACTTTTCTTTCATCTACGCCCAAACTCTTTTCAATATATATGTGTGTAGAAGATCTTATTGAAGGCTGAGTATACCGCTACAGCAATTAAAAAGCTAAAAGTTCTATCCTAGGCGTTCCTCTGGAAGTCTCCTGTTTGATTTTCTATCCCAGGTTAATGTTACATGGCTTGTGTTCCTGTGGTAATACTGTGTGGCTTTCCTCTCCTCCTGCTCACACCCTTCCATCTCTCTGACTTCCAATTCTTTATTTTAAGGCAAAGCATGTTGGTTATCTAATATGTTAAGCATTTGATGAAAAATTGGCTATTTCACCTAATTTACAAAAAGAGATTACAAAGTAAACATAAGACATGCAAAAGAAAGATGGAAGGTGTGTGTGTGCATGGGGGGCAGGTGTGAGGGGTGGGGAGAGAGAGAGAGAGAAAGAGAGAGAGAGAGAGAGAGAGAGAGATTGTTATGATTGGCAAAGATAAAAACAATAGAAGGCATCCAGTATTAGTATGGAAACCAAATCAAAAACAAATCCAGAAATTTTTTTAAACGTTGAAAGCTGCATATGAGAATAAGAAAAATACTCATTAAAATTTTATTTTTGACTATTTAACTTCAAATATTCAACTCGGTTGATTAAAAAAAATAGAATTACATCATTGAATTGATCTAATCAACCAATTTTCCCTAGCCTGATGCTCACAAAGTCTTATTACCCAATTCAGTTATCTGTTTCAAAGATGAGGTGGCAAAGAGGATAATCCAGGTAGTAATATCAAACTTCTTACCAACTAACCTAGTCAGCTTAGGTGAAAGAAGCATTTTCTTCAATTATCCAGAGAATGATCTTTTCCATTTTCTTGCATGGGTATGCAGAGTTTGAAGAATTTTGACTTTTAGATAGATTTTATAAAGTGACTCTTTAAGTAAACTTATATACTGTGTAGTCAAGTGTTACTCGTGGACAGAACTGAGAGCCAGAACTTGCTTCAAATCTCGGCTCGGACACCTATAAGCTGACATGTGAAGCAAGCTGTTTATGTAAACCTGTTTCTTCTTCTGTAACATGAGGATAATAAACATAGCTATACCCCACAGAATTGTGAAAATAAACAGGTAATGCATGAAAACCCCTCAGCAGAGTAGCTGGAACTTATTTTAACTATTTTTTTAAGTTGCTCCATTTATGTACGCCACAGCTGAACTCAAGAAAAACAATGATCACTGAATTTGTACTATGAATGTCCCCAGAAATATAACTTAATAAACTACTTAAATACCAGTCTTTGAAATTATGTCAACAGAGACTAAATTCAAATATTTAGGCATTTATTCTATTTTTAAAAGGCATAAACACTCACAGTGTTATAATCATTTCTCCATTTATTTTTCTTTTTATTCAAAATGACTAGCTATCTTATATGCATATTTTAAAGTATCTGAATAGCTCAGGAAAAACAAAATTTGCATAACAAACCGAATTGTGCACCTTTAAAAGCAACTGTACAAAAAATATTTATCAGAAAAAAGTTTATTTAAATGCACTAAAAGTTCTTTGGCTTCTTTATTGGATATTAAAAATTTTATTTTTGAAAATACAGTTAATTTACCATTATGTATAAGAAATGAAGCGTATCTTTTGTTCCAATTTTTATTCATACTTTTAACATACATAAAAAGAATTAGCTGCTTTTAATTCTTAGAGGTACAATGTTTGAAGAAATGTTTGTTACACTGGCAACTGAAGACGTTTAGAGATTTTGTATGTATAAAATTTAGAGAAATTATAGATCAAAGTGAAGTGAATGATCAAACTTTCAAAATGAACAAATAAAAGTAGGCCAAGGATGAATGGAACAAAATGTGTTAGAAAAGTGTTACCACCAGACCCCTAGGTAATATATGAATGTAGGATATATTTGATTGTATAATTCTAAACATAAATTACATTAAATTATCTTAATCATTTATCTTCCTAGAATTTTGCAGGCAATTTAAAAATATTGAATTATTTACACTATGCTCCCTAAAGCAGAGATAAATTAATGGTCAAACTTTGGGAAACTAATTTTGTTCTGAGGCTGATGATCTCATATAAATAATAGTTTATAAGTGTATCAGTTTAGAGAGTTTGCCTTTGTAATCTATTAAAGAACACATTTTACATAAATGTAAATGGAGATTATGGTTGCATATTATTAAGTTTCCTGACAAACACTAAGAATCTATGATAAAAATCATTTCCAGTGAATTCAAATATTATTTCCTTGAAGAACTGAATCCTTATGATAAAATTAGCACCTCCTCTTTCTCTTCCTCCCTCTCTTTTTTCTCTTCCTCCCTCTTTTTTCTTTTCTACCTTTCTTTTCCTATTTTATGTCTCCTTCCAAAAAGATTCAAGTCATTTGCTCTATACTAAATGCTCTTGGAAAAAGTGAACTTTTGCTATCCATTGTGTTAGACAGCCATTATTTGCTAAAGCAATTGGAAGGATTTTATATGCAAATAATTGATAAACACTGGTTTACCCCATCAATGGAAAAAAACAATCAAAACTGTTGTTCAAATAAATGAATTTTATTGTAATTATTAGCGTTCTTGTTTGCTAATAATGCTAATTGATGTGAAGTCACTCAATTCCTCACTACAATGAAATACTAAAGAAATAAAATGTCCTGGGAAGATGTGTCTGCATAAATATTATAAAGGAGGGGGAAAGAACAGGTTGGGGCATTAGAGCAAAGCCTAGGTTCTCACCTTGACCGTGGTGTTCTCTCACTGAATGACCTTGAGCAACTCACCTACCTTGCCTGGGCTCCAGGTTCATGATCTGTTAAGTATGGAGGTAGGAATTCATTTTCTTTTATTATTATTATTATTATACTTTAAGTTTTAGGGTACATGTGCACAACGTGCAGGTTTGTTACATATGTATACATGTGCCATGCTGGTGTGCTGCACCCATTAACTCGTCATTTAGCATTGGGTATATCTCCTAATGCTATACCTCCCCCCTGCCCCCCACCCCACAACAGTCCCCAGAGTGTGATGTTCCCCTTCCTGTGTCCATGTGTTCTCATTGTTCAATTCCCACCTATGAGTGAGAACATGCGGTGTTTGGTTTTTTGTCCCTGTGGTAGTTTACTGAGAATGATGATTTCCAATTTCATCCATGTCCCTACAAAGGACATGAACTCATCATTTTTTATGGCTGCATAGTATTCCATGGTGTATATGTGCATTTTCAAGCTGTAAAGATGTCATACAGAGGCAGCCTAACTACCGAAAGGAGGCTTCACTCTGGCATGTGAAACCTCAAGTAACTCACTGGGCTATTTCCTGTAAGAACTGCTAATGAGGAGCCAAAGTGTCTCAACGAGTTCCACGTCAAAACTCTGTTCTTGCAGGCTCTTATCTTCACACGTTCATGAAAGGCACTAGGCTAAAGGAAGAGATTCAGGGAAGCAGAAAATGAGAAAATGGCAGCACAAGGAGCATGGTTAACCTGTCAACCAAATAACTTACTGTTGGACAATTGGAAATGTGCTATCCACTGCAGCTAATTGCATTCTAATTGGTTGTAGTTATAAATTTTTTACTTAAAAAAAAATTTCCAAGTTGATTTATAAGAACTGTGTATTAGGACCTAGCCTTATATATTTTTTGTTTTAAAATCCATTGTATGTAAGGATTATTTGGGGATAATTTTTTCTTATTTATTTGTATTACACTAATTCGTTTGCAATACATTAATTCATTAAATCTTCTCAGAGGAAGCATGAGACCTTTTGTGTGTTTGTGAAAATACATTTTTGTGTGTAATGGCACGTAAGTAAATTAAAAATTAGTAACACAAACCAAGTGGAAAAATACATCAAATGCAGGATTTGTGATTTCAGAGCATACACTTAGGAATCTATGTTTTGTTATTTAACGAGTATTAAAACATAAATTACAAGTACATTGTGGTTTCAGAATAACACCGTATTTGACTTGATGGCATAGCGATCTGTTCACATAACAGCATATAGTGCAGTGCTTGACATGTAGTTGGTGAATGAATGAATGATTGAAAAAACGAATGAATGATAGGAAGTGCATTTATATCAGAGTCATCCTAGTAGCTAAATTAATGATGGACCATAAAATGTCAAATTCCCCATTACAGTGCAATGACTACCAACCATTTTACCACCACAGATCCTGAGATTTGAAAAGTTTTGTCTACTAAACATGATATATTTATTTGATTGCAATTTCTTTTTCTCATTTTTAATAAAAGTGACATGGAATAATAGTACTGACAGAATTGATCACACAATAGCTTCATATTTCTCCTATTAAGGTAACAGTGCAATGTGGTTAAGGACATGGATTTGCAGCAAAGAGCATGGGCTCTTAACCGGATTGCCTTGGTTAGAACCCCAGTTCATTAGCTGTGTGGCCTTATACACAAGTTTTTACAAACTGCTCTGTATCTCAATTTCCTCATTCTAAGAGAAGGATAATACTTGTGCCAAATTCATGATTTTTTAATGAATCCATGAAAAGCACCTAGAACAGGGCCTAGGACATAGTAGGCACTCAAAAAATGTTGGTGATTCCACGCTATGACTGCTAACATGGATTACTCCCAAAGCTCCCCGGAGCACCATGAAGTCAGGATTGTGCCCAAATTACAGATGAGAAAACTGAGACCTACTGAGATTAAAATTGCTTAATGTAACAGATTGGCTCAAGTCTAGAGCTAAATCTTGCTCCTTTTCTCTTTCTCTCCCTCTCTTCTTCCTTTTTCCCTTCTCTTCTCTTTTCTCTCTAACAGAAATCTTGATCTGCAAGAGATAAGCGGTGTTGCCACATTACACTAATACAATCCCAGGCAGAATCAATGCTTGACGTTTCAATTAGCTTGTGCAACTTTATTGAAAGTGAACTAATGATTTCTGTTTAACTCTTGGAAATACTGAAAATGGCTGAAAGAGCTCCATTTCTTTCAGAATAGGAGCAGTGATATAAGGGAGCCTCCAGTTGGCTCTTTCATAATTCTTAACACTTCAATTTGTGGTAAGTCATTTAAATGTTGCCATAAATAGGATTTAAAGGGGGGGCGGAAAGTATTGTCTATTTTTTAAATGGCAAATTCTTGATTTTATGCTTTTTCATGTATTAAGAAAACAGATATTTTCAGAAGTTAATACAAATGACTTGCAATACAATGAACAGAAATTTTTTGCCAATGATGACTCATTTCATAAAAACCCAGAACATTTATTCTTTCTGTTCCTGTTTCAGAAGAAATAGCGTAAGCACCATGGCCACTGCTAGTCCTAACATTAACACTGAAGTTTATAATCCATGTTTTGCCTTTTCTGGCTGCGGCTGTTAGGATCTGGCTGGAGGGGCTCCAGGGCCACACACAGACGGCGTTCATGTATGACAGTGTCTTTTACGGAGTGGGGTAAAGAGGGCCACACTCTCAAAAAGAGAGGGGTGGGAGAGAGGGAGGGAAGCCACAGAACACCCCCATGACCCCAGCCACCCACGGAACTGGGAGAGGGAGAGTCACCGCTTGGCTGAAGGCTGAGGAAAGCAGAGATGGAATAATGGATGACTATGAAATTAAAATACGGTGACTTGAATAAGACATATACGACTTTTTTTTTTTAAAACAGTGGAACCTACTTCTTCATGTCTCTAACTTTCCTGAGTGGGAGTTTATCAACCCTGTCCTTACAACTCACCACTTGTTCCGGGATATAAGAAAACACCCTTTACCTGGAGGCCCTTCCCAATCTATCCAAGTCCACTGTCGAAATTCCTTACCCACCACCCTCCTGCCAGGAGACATTGTGACGCCCATTTCCCCAGGACCCTTCCTTCTGGACTGCTCTCTCTCCTACTGCTGTCTCTCGACCCCGCTCCATCTCCCTCCCCATCCTCCTCCCTCCCCCTCCTTCTCCTCCTTCAATTAGCTTGTGCAACTTTATTGAAAGTTCTCCCCTCCCACTCTGCCTCCTTCTCCCCTCCCCAGTCCTCTCCACTTTCCATCTCCCACCCCCTCGCCTTCCTCCTGCCTCCTTCCCCCCACCACTCCCTCTCCTTCTCTCGTCGTCCTTCTCCCTCCCCTCCTTCCCCTCCTTCTCCTCCCTCTCCCTCCTCTTCTTTCCCCCTTCTTCCCCCTCCCGCTCCTCTCCCTCCCTCTCCTTCTCCCCCTCCTCCTCCCTCCCCTTCTCTTCCCTCCCTCTTCTCCCTTCCTCCCCCCACTCCTTCTCTCCTCCCTTCTTTCTCCCCTCCCCATCACCGTTCTTTTCGGTGTGTTGCTCACTTTCTCCTCAGTTTGTCCAAACACTTTCAGTTTTCACTTTCAGGAAGTGTTGAGGTCCACACCCAACTCAGGCTCTCCATCCCTGAGGGGAAGCACGTGGCTGTCCCCTTTCGGTGGATTTCAAGCGTCCCTGGCGCAGGTGCAGCGGCCTTGCCCTGGGCTCACCAGCAGCCTTTGGGGTCCCAGTTGGAAGGCAGCCCTGTTCCCTGGGGGTCCCTGCTGGAGCTGCTGGTCCCTGGAGCTACCCCGTGAGTACTTTTCTGTCTTGGAATAGGATGTTCAAGTGCACAGGTCACAGGTAAGGACGGAGGCATAGATTAATCCGTCCCCTCACTGCCCCGAGGAACCCGGGATCTGGCACGGTCCTCGGCATGCTCATGCTCCAGTGAATGAGCGAGTGAGAGTGAACTGACAGGCGCAGGAGGAAGAGGCTGAAGCACGCTTCACTTGCCCGCAGTTTTGTGAGGGCGGGGTCTGTAGGCCGGAAAGGAATTCTTCACCCCGGAAGTGAATGCTTGTCGCATGCATTAAATAGCCTGATTTGGCTGTCCCTTTCCCCACCGGTTTTGCTGCAGTCATTCTTTGGCGATAAAAATTTTAGAAATGTGTTTTCTGAAATTTTTCTTTTTTTTTATATACTTTAAGTTCTAGGGTACATGTGCACAACGTGCAGGTTTGTTACATATGTATACATGTGCCATGTTGTGTGCTGCACCCATTAACTCGTCATTTAACATTAGGTATATCTCCTAATGCTATCCCTCCCCCCTCCCCCACCCCACAACAGGCCCCGGTGTGTGATGTTCCCCTTCCTGTGTCCATGTGTTCTCATTGTTCAATTCCCACCTATGAGTGAGAACATGCGGTGTTTGGTTCTTTGTTCTTGTGATAGTTTGCTGAGAATGATGGTTTCCAGCTTCATCCATGTCCCTACAAAGGACATGAACTCATCATTTTTATGGCTGCATAGTATTCCATGGTGTATATGTGCCACATTTTCTTAATCCAGTCTATCATTGTTGGACATTTGGGTTGGTTCCAAGTCTTTGCTATTGTGAATAGTGCCACAATAAACATACGTGTGCATGTGTCTTTATAGCAGCATGATTTATAATCCTTTGGGTATATACCCAGTAATGGGATGGCTGGGTCAAATGGTATTTCTAGTTCTAGATCCCTGAGGAATCGCCACCTGACTTCCACAATGGTTGAACTAGTTTACAGTCCCACCAACAGTGTAAAAGTGTTCCTATTTCTCCACATCCTCTCCACCACCTGTTATTTCCTGACTTTTTAATGATCGCCATTCTAACTGGTGTGAGATGGTATCTCATTGTGGTTTTGATTTGAATTTCTCTGATGGCCAGTGATGATGAGCATTTTTTCATGTGTCCTTTGGCTGCATAAATGTCTTCTTTTGAGAAGTGTCTGTTCATATCCTTCACCCACTTGTTGATGGGGTTGTTTGTTTTTTTCTTGTAAATTTGTTTGAGTTCATTGTAGATTCTGGATATTAGCCCTTTGTCAGATGAGTAGATTGCAAAAATTTTCTCCCATTCTGTAGTTTGCTTGTTCACTCTGATGGTAGTTTCTTTTGCTGTGCAGAAGCTCTTTGGTTTAATTAGATCCCATTTGTCAATTTTGGCTTTTGTTGCCATTGCTTTTGGTGTTTTAGACATGAAGTCCTTGTCCATGCCTATGTCCTGAATGGTATTGCCTAGGTTTTCTTCTAGGGTTTTTATGGTTTTAGGTCTAACATGTAAGTCTTTAATCCATCTTGAATTAATTTTTGTATAAGGTGTAAGGAAGGGATCCAGTTTCAGCTTTCTACATATGGCTAGCCAGTTTTCCCAGCACCATTTATTAAATAGGGAATTCTTTCCCCATTGCTTATTTTGTCAGGTTTGTCAAAGATCAGATGGTTGTAGATATGTGGCATTATTTCTGAGGGCTCTGTTCTGTTCCATTGGTCTATATCTCTGTTTTGGTACCAGTACCATGCTGTTTTGGTTACTGTAGCCTTGTAGTATAGTTTGAAGTCAGGTAGCATGATGCCTCCAGCTTTGTTCTTTTGGCTTAGGATTGACTTGGCAATGCGGGCTGTTTTTTGGTTCCATATGAACTTTAAAGTAGTATTTTCCAATTCTGTGAAGAAAGTCATTGGTAGCTTGATGGGGATGGCATTGAATCTATAAATTACCTTGGGCAGTATGGCCATTTTCATGATATTGATTCTTCTTACCCATGAGCATGGAATGTTCTTCCATTTGTTTGTATCCTCTTTTATTTTATTGAGCAGTGGTTTGTAGTTCTACTTGAAGAGGTCCTTCACGTCCCTTGTAAGTTGGATTCCTAGGTATTTTATTCTCTTTGAAGCAATTGTGAATGGGAGTTCACTCATGATTTGGCTCTCTGTTTGTCTGTTATTGGTGTATAAGAATGCTTGTGATTTTTGCATGAAATGTGTGTTTTACAGAGCCTTAGGGTCTGTGGAGTAAATGTACCACGTGAAACTACTAAATAAATCAAAATGGTAACACAGCTTTATGGAGTATTTTTATGGTGATCAGTTCATTTTGTCCAAGTTATATATGAGTTCGGAGGTGGATCTGTAAACTCCCCCCTCCAACTTTTTTCAAAAAAAGAATTTTTTTCCTTATAGAAGTAGTACATGTTCATGGTAAAATCAAACAAAGAAACGAGAATAAATCGAATGAGACAGAGGAAGAGAGATGAAAAGTAAAATTCCTCTTCCAGCCTCATTCCCCAGAGCAGCAGTTCTCAACTGGGGAGGATTTTGCCTCCTGGGGGATGTTTGGCAATGTCTGGAGATATCTGGTCATCTGTGGGGAACCGCCGCTACTGCATCTAGTGAATGGCCCAGGGTTGCTGCAAAATAGCCCACCACGCACAGGACAATCTCCCACAGCAAAGCATTATCCGGACCAGAGTGATCATAGTGCCTCTACTGCAGACCCCTGGCCCAAAGTGACTACGATGGTTTCTGGAAGACCAGAAACTTTAAAATATGTATGTGTAGTTTTTCAATTTTTTTTTTTTTTTTTTTTTTTTTTTTTTTTGTACACAAATGGACTTTTTATCCTCTGTAATTGGAAATGGGCTTTTTTTCACTTAATGTTTCAATGTCTTGGTTATTTTTTGGTTATTTTTTACGTATTGATGCATACAATTTACTTAATTATTATTATTATTTTAGAGACAGGGTCTCGCTTTGTGACCCAGGATGGAGTGCTCCTAGCTCACTGCGGGCTCAAACTCCTGGCCTCAAGTAATCCTTCCTCTCGTCTCAGCTTCCCAAAGTGTTGAGATTACAGGCGTGAGCCACTGTGCCTGGCCACAGCCTAATCGTTTTTAACTGTTGATTAGCTTTCAGTTGGCTCATATATCATAACATACGTAGCCTTCAAAGATAGCTAATTTTGTTGTCTTTAACTTCTCATTGTGATAACCAAGCCTGCTGGGAAGGGGTTACTGAAAGAGAAACTGCACAAAGGGCTGGATTCTTCCTTGGCACTTTTGTTTTTGTTGCTTTACTTTTGCTCAAAATCTGACTTAGAGGCTAAATTCACAATGGGAGGTTGATTCTGTTTCTTTCTTACATATCCCAGTTCCCTCTTGATTGTATCACTCAGGAGCCTGGGAAGAGGAGGGAGGAGCGCCGGTTTTCTGTGCTGTGCCACTGTGGACTGTATCCTGCAGACATTTCTAATGCTGAGCTCACCAGCCAGGAAGTCATGTCAGCTGTGGAAATGTTCAGCTTAGGAGCTCACCATATCTGAATCGAATCCAAAACTTTTTAAGAACCTGGATTAAGTAAAATATGCTAGGGATTCAGGCTGTCCCTTAGCTTAATAAAGAATGGACCACTTCAAAGCCAACCCTTCATTGTCTAAGTTTTTTTTCCTTTTTTCCCCTCTGTGTGAGTTCAGTCTGTTGACATCTTTTGCTGTTTTTCTATGTCGACTTTCATTTTGGGTTGGAAAAGTGAGGCTCATGCATTTTATACGGCAGTTATCAGAAGTACATCTGATTCAAAACCACACAGTGTTGCTATTGATTGTATAGCGATGTTGGCATGGATCATTTAAGGTAAATGTTATTTTCATGACCCCAAAGAGGATGCTGTCACAGAGAAATATTATGTAATAATTTCCACCTTGCAAGAATGCAATGACCCCAAGAATAACACATTTTAATTCTTAAACTATGTGGAATTATCTATTTCAGCTCACTTCAAGCAGCATGGAGTTTAGTTTTATTTCAAATTAGTGTCTGCTACTTGTGTGAAAACCTGTCAAAGTTTATAGCCTGGGAAACTGCTTTAAAGTAAAAACGAATGCTTTAAGTCTCAACATTCCTTTGTTAAAATGTAAAAATGCAATGGGAAAACTGCTTTCTATTGCTCATTCTTTTAAATATTTGGAGCTCTTTCGTTATGCCTTGACCTGTTACAGCAGGCAGCACCCTCCACATAAACAACTTCCTCCTTTTTCCACAGAGATAAAAATGAGTCATGCTGGTCACCACTCTTGTAAGGCCTCCCATGTAGACAGGGTTATTTTTAATGCCCCTCGTGGAACCTGTGGAGTCTCGTGGATGGTGGTGATGAGCGGGCCAAGAGTGGCCGCCTCCCTGATGTCCCTGCCATGTGTCCCACACAGGCTGTGGCATGGGAGACAAAAGGCCACGCTGAAGTCCACAGGGCTCTAAGGCAGCCCCTGCCTCCTCCGCCTGTGATTTGCTAGTGACTGTGAGTCATTCACTCATTTCTTCCATCTGATAAAGCTAGTGGACATGAAGGGGAAATGGCAAAGTTTTCTTATCATCTTAGGAGCCAGAAGCCAAGTCTACTTTCAACTGCTTCTCTGTTAAGTCCTCCGTCAGGGAGCACTTACGAGGGCTCAGCGTTTGGAAGAGAAAGTGCCTGATTGTGTAGACACCACAGCAAAGGGGGAAGAAGGGAGTTAACACAAGGAAAACCTGTTAGAAAAGAGCAGGAATGTGTTAGATGTTTTTCTCACCTGTCACACTCTATTTCCTTACCTTTGAACAATTTCATGTGTTATACCTCATGGCAGACCTTAAAAGGCAGGTTGTTCAGTGATGTCTAAGAAAGAACTATGTTTTTAAAATTCCTTTCCCTGGGGATTAAAAGTTTAGGAAGACTCTCAACTCAAGACACACCAAAAGCTCATTTGACAACATCCCCACCCCCCTACCTCCCCACCATGTCTTTTGTACATTTTTTTTTTCCTTTTAGAGACAGGATGTCACTCTGCTGCCTAGGCTGGAGTATAGTGGTGGGATCATAGCTCACTGCAAGCTCGACCTCCTGGATTCAAGTGAACTTACTGCCTTGACCTCCCAAGTAGCTGGGACTACCGGCGTGCACCACCATGCTCGGCTAATTTTTAAAATGTTTATGGAGATGGGGTCTTGCTCTGTTGCTCAGGCTTGTCTCAAACTCCTGGCCTCAGATGATCCTCCTGCTTTTGGGTCCCAAAGTGCTGGGATTGCAGATGTGGCCCACCACGCCCAGCCTGAACATTGTCTTTCTTAGGTGACTTCCTCCACATAGTTATTTGTGAATTATAATATTGTGTGGCAATATTATCCAAAAAGTATTTGTTTTTATTGTATTTTACAATCCCTAGGACATATTAAATAGCTCAAGTGATGGGATGTCTTCTTAAAATTCGATCTCATAGTCTAAAATGGTGACTTGCACATGAGTTAGCCTCATTAAGTCCTGGACGAATGGCAAATGCTATAACTTCCTGTCTCACTTCTGGATATCACAGTGTCATCTCAAAAAAAAAAAGGACAATCTCTTCATTCTCCACTTAAGTGCTAAGGGAACTGAGTTCTTAACAAAACAAACAGAAAATCATTTCTTTGTGCAATTCAGGCCTTTTAAGTTTACATGCCTAGAGAGTTGTGTAAAAATAGTGCAGGGCTGAATCTTCCAGTGAAGTTATTTTTTCTAACGGAACAATTTCTGAAAATTGGGACTGAAATTATAGTTTGCACATTGTAATGCACTGAACTTCCCTTCTACTTTCCTCTAAATAGCATTGTACTGTATCCAATTGCAGGGATGGGATAAAATTACCACGGAAGATTTCAGAGTCTCATTCTTAAACCAAAATGTTGCCCATTACACGTGGAAACTCTGAATGGGGAAGGGTCAGAAACAAAGGTGACATTAGATGAGTGAATGCTCTGTGGGTTGTGACTTTTACTAATGGAAAGGAACAAATTTTCCATTTTGTATATGTGTATACATTGGAAATACGTATACATATGCTATTACATGCATGTATATAAATCTACTTATTGTTTAAGTTGACCTGCATATGTTTTAATTTTGCTGCTAAAAGCTGTGTCATAAGAATATATTCCTACAACCCTTCTAAAATTAAAAGCTATTCAGCCAAAGGGAACTTAAAAAGAAATTACTTTTTTTTTTTTGCCAGAAGCAGATCAAAATTTCCATTGTCAGGAACCAGTTATGATTTATAAACATAATTACCAGCGATGTCCTGGGAAGAGAACCTAGGGGAAATGAAATTTGTCTTATTTTTTTAAATGGCCCGCAATTTATTATCCACTCCCTGAAACTGTTAGCAACTTGTTTTTCCTTAATGTGCAAATGTCCCCATGCCCCAAATTTCTCCATAACAATTTCTCCCTGATGCTAATTCTAAGACTTCACATATCTTCTTGCCTATTTGCTGAAAGGAGCTGGTGTGAGTATATGCTGTCTCTCTGAATACCACAGATCTCTCATACTTGGCTCACATTTTGTGTGCTTTCATAACAATCTACCTGTTGGTATTCCTCACCTCTAGATGTACTGATATGGTTATATACACACTTTTCAAAGTTAACATCACCAATTGTTAATGGGCCAGCCTGCCCTCAGGGGCTTCCTGGTCAGATGCCCATCCTTCAGTGGCATTTCTGCCAGAAGAGTGCATATTCTGAATCTAATTAGGAAGGAACTTCAGACAGACCCAATCTGAGGGACATTCTACAAAATACCTGGCCTTTACTCTTAAAAAATAACAGCAGCATTATTCACAATAGCAAAGACTTGGAACCAACCCCAATGTCCAACAATGACAGACTGGATTAAGAAAATGTGGCACATATACACCATGGAATACTATGCAGCCATAAAAAATGATGAGTTCATGTCCTTTTTGGGACATGGATGAAATTGGAAATCATCATTCTCAGTAAACTATTGCAAGAACAAAAACCCAAACACCGCATATTCTCACTCATAGGTGGGAATTGAACAATGAGATCACATGGACACAGGAAGGGGAACATCACACTCTGGGGACAGTTGTGGGGTGGGGGGAGGGGGGAGGGATAGCATTGGGAGATATACCTAATGCTAGATGATGAGTTAGTGGGTGCAGCGCACCAGCATGGCACATGTATACATATGTAACTAACCTGCACAATGTGCACATGTACCCTAAAACTTAAAGTATAATAAAAAAAATAAAATAAAATAACAGGGTGAAGCACCAAGAAAGGCCACCTAACCATTCCCGATGAAGGAAGACTGAAGAGGCCTGACCTGACTCGCATGCAATGTGTGAACCTGGCTCGGATCCTGGACTTGGAGGAAAAAGCTATTAAAGGATATTATTGGGACAATTGGAAAAATTCAAATATGTATGATAGATAAGATCAATGTCAATATTAATAAGATAGTGTCCATGTTAAATTTTCTGATATTAATAATTGTACTGTGGTTACAGAAGAGAATGTCCTTGTTCTTAGAAAATATGTCCTGAAGTAATTTAAGGGTAAACGGGCATGATGCTTGTAACTTCATCTCATATGATTCAGAACATCTATCATCTATCATCTATCTATCTATCTATCTATCTATCTATCTATCTATCTATCTATCTAATCTATATCATCTATCTATCTACCTATCTATCATCTATCTATCAAATGAGAGAGAGAGAGGGGAGTGGGAGAGAGATATTGATTCATGAAGATGGAGCAAATGGCAGCAATAGTAAGCCTGTGTAAAGTGTACAGTAGACTTCATAATAGTTTTGCAGCTTTTGGTAAGTTTGAAATTATATCAAAATGAAAACTTACTAAAATAAATAATAAATATGTACTTTACTTAATTATATTCTTTAACTTTCTTGGGGAATGATTTATGGCTTAATGTTGCAGGGAATAATAATCTTTATATATATTTTTTCTAATTCTATTCTTGGAGTCCAAATCTCATACCAGAACAGCATCAGCTTTTCCAAAACGTCCTGCTATAATTAATGAGGAATCTGGTGCAGGGTTAATTTTGAATGAAAAATATTTGGGTTGAATGATAGCACCAGATGATGGAAGCACTAATGTGATTCCATGCAGGCAGAACACATCCAGCTGTGGAGGCCTGGGGGAGAAAAATTTGAAAAGAAAAAGTTTTATAAAATTTGTGCAGCCTGGAAAATAAGGGATACTAATCACTGTTAAATAATTTTGGAGGCAAAACTAGTTATTAGTAAAATCATTGAAATCAAAATGAGAATACAAGTATAAGAAATGTTAAAATTTATTTAATTCTTTTAGCTGCAGTCTTTTGTGCTATTCTTTAGCCTTTCTGACTTTTACTTTCAGCAATGTAATTCTCATTGCATTTCACTTATGGCGAAGATCTAAGTCTAAACTTTTTGACCCATTAGGGTATGATGCCTAGGAATATATCTGTGTGTGTGAAAGAGAGATTTAAAAGACATTAGGCCAGCACAGTGGCTCACATCTCTAATCCCAGCATTTTGGGAGGTCGAGGTGGGTGGATCACCTGAGGTCAGGAGTTCGAGACCAGCCTGGCCAACATGGTGAAACTCCATCTCTTCTAAAAATACAAAAATTTAGCCAGGCATGGTGGTGGGTGCCTGTAATCCCAGCTACTTGGGAGGCTGAGGCAGGAGAATTGCTTGAACTCAGGAGGTAGAGGTTGCAGTGAGCTGAGATTGCACCATTGCACTTCAGCCTGGGCAACAAGAGCAAAACTCCATCTCATAAAAATACATAAATAAAAATAAAAATCAGGAAATTATGTGTGTGTCTGTGTGTATGTGTGCATATGATTTTTTTTTAATTTAGGAAGTATGTTGAACTATATACAAGGCATTGCACTAGATCCTAATGGAGTCTAAGGATACAAATACTAGTAATATAAGATCTGTATTTTGTAGGAATGTAAAGTTTGAAGTTATGAGTGGAGGGAACAGGCAGTTAAATAGGTTATGAGAAGATTAAGATTCTGTGTAGGGCAGTAATGCTGTAATGAGCATGCAATACAAGGGGCTCTTGGAAATGAGTGGTTATTAGGGAAAACTTTAAGGAGAGTTTTAGGCATAAAGAATAGCAAAGAGAAGACAAATAAGTGAGAGAGAAGAGGTCAAGCATCTTCTTAATTTCTACTTTCCTGACTCCTCCAAGGAGGTATAATCAAGGGATTTTGGATTACTGTATCTGTAATTTGAGTTCTAAGCTGTTAGCAGTAAAATTTGTGACAGTCACTCTCATCATGTCCTTTCTGAGGTCTGGGCAGACTTATCCCAGAGTTTTTCTGGGTCTGCTATATGGTATAGGTATGACCTCTGAAGCCACTTAACTTAAACTTTTCTACCTCATGACATCCATACCTGCTGCCCCGCTGGGGTTCCTGGGAGGTCCTCTGAGACCAGTTCAGCCACTGAATTGAGGAACCATCTCTTCTTTATTACAAATAACTTTTAATGAATCTGATCATCATCCTGGTGTTCTCCGAAGGAATCAAGCACTAAGATGCTGCAATATACTTTGCCCATGGAGGTCACCATTTAGAAGGTGCTCTGTCATTATCTCTTTAACATTGCCTCTTCAGCTACTCTCCTTTTTGGAACTCTGGTTGAAAATATGGTAGGCCTTTCTGCTTTATTCTTCAGGTCTCTTAAACTCTTTTTAATATTTTTTTCTTTTATTTCATTAGCTGAATTCAGGATAGTTTCTTTGGATCTATCTTCTAGTTTACCAATTGTCTCTTCAACTGTATCTATTTTATTTAATCTGTTCACTGAGATTTTTAATTTCTAAAACTTCTATTTGATTTTTTTAAAAATGTGCTTTTTTTAAATACTCTCATGTTACTGGCTCAGTTTTCAAGTTTCTTTTTAATTTCTTTAAGGTTAGAAACATAATTATGTTATATTCTGGATCAAAAAATTCCAATATCTGAAGTTTTTGTGGTTCTTTTCTGCTTTCTGTTGTTTTGGTTGACTCTACTGTATGTTTTCGTGTGTCCTTGATGTTTTGTGACCTTTTTTAGTGGGGGATGATATTCTTTTTAACTATGAAAATTCATTAGCATCTAGATTGAAGTAATGTTCCTCTGAAGAGAGTTTGCATTTGCTTTTTTCAGTCATCTTATGCACACAAACTCTTCAGCTAGATTGTTTAAAATAAAATTCTCTGCTTTAAGGTTTCCGAATTACATAGGTAGGTGAATTTGAACTTCAATGGTGTCTGCTCTGAAGATCTCTTCTGCATTTCTCTGAGGTTGAAAGAGGCAAATTTTTGTGCTGTCTACTTCTGTGAAGTGGGCATATTTTTCATTTGTCCTAAGGCTGAGAGTATGTAGATCTTTGATGTCCCAGCAGCATGTAGAGTATCCTTCTATTTACTTTCCCACCTTGGGCACATATTTATCTCTTGTCCTTCACACCTGCTGCAGTTGTTATGGTGGAAACTCAATGTCTTCAGGGCTCAGCACAAGTCCTAGACAGAAAGCCGGCATTGGCACATGCTTAACTTTTGAGTTTCTGCTTTCACTTCATTTTTGATCTCTGTGGGTTTTATATATATATTTTTTGCCAGCTCAGCAATGCAATTCTTTTCTTAATTTAAAATTTTAGTCATTTTTGTTGGCAGATTATTCCAGAATATCTGGTCTATAATAGTGCCAGAAACAAAAGTTGACTCTAGGCTTTCCAGCAGTCAATGAGAAGAGAGATATCTAGTCAATTGCATAGTCGCAAGGGCCAGGAGAAAAATGACTCTCAGTTGCTTTGGAGGGATGCAACAAGTTTTGGCACTGAGGTCAGACTGGGATATTTCTCAGCAGCCATTCCAGCATACACTGTAGTCTCTGCTATTGCCTGGATGGCACAATAGAGCCAAGCAGCTGCTTCACCAGGCTTCATAACCAACACCCTTTGAGATTGTCAAAGCAGGGTGGTATTTGAGAATGAAGAAGATCCTGGAAGACAAATTACTCTTTTCACTTTGTGTTTTATACATGTAAGATGGGTCACAAAGCTAGGTAGCTTTTCCAAGACGCTTCCAAATTCTCATGCCTTCAGCTTTCTTAGGCATGCCCAGACAGATTGGAATCTTTTATAACCCAGGCACAGAAGGTAATTCTTCACTTAGGCAGCACAGAGCTGGCCTCTAAATGACATAGGTGGAATGAGTCTACTATAATGTAGTAAAACTGAGTCAGCATCTTTCACACCCTTTTTATGGCACAGTCCAACCACCGTAAAAACATGTCTCTAGATAAGTTGAAATCAAAGATCAAAATGTTTTGCAGTTAGAGGATACCTTCTGTAATGATTAACCATTATACATTTAGTATCCTGTTCTAGTTATATTTTAGTTTGATTTGCTAGTAAATGAGCTTGTAGAGTGAAAGAATACTTACTCGGTTACATGGAACTACTAAAATTAAAGAGATTAACACATTAAATACATCAAAAAGTCTTAAGAGTTTTCAATGAAACTTGTCTAGAAGACATGTTTTCTAAAATAGTGAACAGATTATACGGCACATGGAATCCTAGATTTTTCTTTCAACTTAAATCAAAATGTGTGGAAATATTAATAAAAAACCTATTTGTAAGGCTGTGCTACATGAATCATATTCCGAGAACAGCACTAAAAACATGGTTATTTAAAGTTTTAAACCTGGGAGAGTTGAGAGGAAGAAAAACTTTTATATTATGAAATAAGAAAAGTTTAGTGAATTGGTAAGACCAATTACCAAGAAAGGATTTCTGGGAGGCTGGGGGAATAAACTTTAGTCAAAAGAGAAATGACTGCCTTGCAATTTCAGCTGGATTTTAGTAAAGAAACAAAGGGTTGAAAGCAATTGTGTGAGTTCTCTTATCCTGTATAGTGAAAAGAGAACTAACATTCTTAGAAGGCATTTTCTGTCATTTCTCAGAAATAATAAAAAGTAATATGAGGACTTCATGAAGTGAATTGGAAAGACAGAAATCGACCATCCCTTATTGGTTGGGACCCATGCTGAAGAAATGCCTTTCAAAACAAATTGGTGATTCTGGCCACATTGTGAGTTTAGCAAAAACTCTTGCCTAATTCTGAAACTTTTGGGTTCAGTGAACTAACTAAATTAATACTCTCTGTGTTAATTTTTAACCCACCTATTGTTTTCTCTTTCATATAGCATATGTGATAATAGCAACTGTAAAGGCATAGTTGCATCTTTGTTTTTAATGATTTCTATAGTTGTTTTCTTGTTTCTAACCATGTTCCCCCCTCCTAGACAAGTTTTCCCCAATGACATAAAGGCTATAGATTCCAATGTGTGCTTTGTAAGCAGGAAATGACTGTTTTTAGGTTCAGAATTTTTTTCCCCTCACAAATAAGAAACCCTGTTTTGTCAGCTAGAAGAGCTCTGTTCCCAAGCACTAGAATCTAGTGTGAATATTCAAACAAGTGAATACATCTAAATCTGTAATTTTGTTAACATTTTGAGAAAGAGCTTGAAGCTCTTTTCATTTCCTTTCTCATTTCAGTCAGTTGGAATTGAATTAGTCCCAATAATGTTCTCACACTTGTTCCTCACTGGCCTTTTTTACGTGAATGTGGAAAACACATAAAGAAATATTGGTCTATCCAAAGAAACTTTAGACAATGAAAGGAGAATAATTACTCACTTTTAAGGGTAGGAATGACATTGAGTTTGGAACCTAAGTGTTTACATTTTTTAAAGGGGCAATGGAGGTGACTATTGATACTAAAAAGCCTTGGTCTGTTAGTTTCACTATTAAATGGCAAGACAATTTTTAAATTGATGAAGTAAAGTAATGTGAAATCCCTCAGTTCGAATTTTCATGCAAGTTATAAAATTTCATTGGGTGGTAGTTTATTTTCCACATTATAAAATTTAATTTAAATCACTTTTCCCACAAAGCTTTGGGTGTAAAGCATCAAGATTTGCCTAATTTATTTTCTATTTCAGCATTATATTCTCCAAATTCATGACTTCACATTACACGCATGATTTTAGATTTCTCAGAAAATGTTGAAAGGAACCCATCACATAGACAAAACAATATTCAAATGACCACTCATGCATTGGTTCAGGTGTAAATGATCTTTCAGTGCTGACTGATTGGTTTAAAGGTTTTAATAAATGAAAACTTACAAAGAATCCATAAGTTCCATCCCTTTTATTGGGTTGATCCTCCCCACATTGTGGAAATCTTTTCTTTAGGGCATGTAGTTTCATCAGGAGTCTAGAAGGCAGTCTGCAGTGATTGGGGGAAGCTATGGTTTTTGTTTGTTCAGCATCATTTCCCATCCTGTTCCTTCTACTCCTGCCCCATTCCTAGTGGTCCAGATGGTGATGTCAGTCACAATGACCTGTCCTCACTTCATCAGTGAGTATGTGGCCAAGCCTAGCTGCTGGAGTGCCAAGTGTTGATTCAGGAATGTGCATATGACCCCAGAAAGATAAATTGTTGTCTTCCCTGAGAGATTGTCATAGGGCTTCTAATGGGTGGGGGAAGTCTAAATCCACGGTGGCTGCTAGGCCAGACAAATGTGCACCTGGAGCTGATTGAGGTCATTCTATCTGACACAAACACACAGAAAGAGCTTGCCTATAGTTTAGCAAGCAGAAATAAGCATAGCTGAAAGGTGGAGAAGAAAAGAGGCAGAGCTCTGTGTATATTGTTTACCTCTGGGTCTGTCCATGTTTAAAGATATATTCAGCTCTGGACTTCCCAATTGCATAGTCACTATAGTCCCCCTTTCCTTAAGCCAGTTTGAGTTGAGTTTTTAACATGTCCAAGCAATAAGGATCTCAACTAATGCAGACTCTATTGCAGAACTTCTTGTGAGTCCTGACCATAATTCTGCTAAGTTCTTTCTCTTGCTCTTTCACTTTTTCTTGTTTTTTCTTTAGTATTACCAACGACCGATAGACATTCTGAAGTTTTTATGCTAATATGAACAAATTCCCCAGAAGAGAAAGAGTGATTTCATACTGCAATTCAAACATAAATTCCCTGCTGAGAACCACTGAGGTGCTCGTAGTTACCCACGGCCTTGTGTAATAACTTTGGGCATAATGCTTTCATTTACAGTTACTGTTGTGTAGAATTGAGAGCACCCTGGGAGTTAACCTGTAGGACAATGTAAAGAGGACCATATATTCTTTCAAGGCACTTGTAGCTGTCATTTCATTTTTTGAGAGTTATCAATGGAGGTATTGTTGCAAACAGCTGTACTGTGAAGGCATTTAAGCCAGTTATTACTGCCTGTGGTGTCTGCACTCACAATGCTGCAAACACTGAAATTATGATTTACAGAGGTGAAAAATGTAAGTTTTGTAAGATCTAGCTGTATAACTGGCTTTGTCTCTTCATGTGATTGGGCAGATTCTTTTGTAATGATGAGTCTCAATCTGCTTGTAATTCTAATGAATTCAAAAGCTTTGGCTAGAATATATCATAACGGATACTAATACATTAATTTAGACAGCAATATGGTAACACAAATGTTATTTTTAATGTTTTTAATTACAGGTGCTCCTTGACTTATGATAAGGTTATATTTTGATAAACCCATTGTAAAATGAAAATATCATAAATTGAGAATGCATTTAATACATTTAACCTATGGAACATTATTGCTTGGCTTACTTAAACGTGCACAGAACACTTACGTTAGCCTATAGTTGGGCAAACTCATCTAACACAAAGCCTGTTTTATAATAAAGTGTTGAATATCTCATGTAGTTTATTGGACACTGTACTGAAAACAGAATGGTTGTATAGTTACTTGAGGTATGCTTTCTCACCATTGAAAAGTTGAAAAGTTGTAAGTTGAAACTTTTAAGTTGAGGACTATCTGCATGTCCCGATAACATTATGTTAAACCTGTATTATGTAGAATACAATTTGAAGACCCAGAATATAGTGAAATAATTTCTAAATGTGAAATGTCTTAGATGTCAATAAATTTGGTTGAATGGAGCTGAAATGATACGTCAGAATTGGAAAAATAATCTTAAGTTTTCTGGAAGAACTCTTTGATATATTGTCCAATAACTCTTTTCCTAACAATACAATGACCATCTTTAATATGTTAATGTCTATTTTCACATCCAATTCAGTGGACTAATCTCTGCTAAAGTTCCTTCTTTTCTCACCTTACCCAAATCAAGTAACCCTTTACCTAGATGAAACTCTCCATTTGGCCAAGATTGATATAGGAATCAGTAATTAGGTTGTCCTTAGTGCTTCATGACTTATGATAGTAGATCACGCACCATTGCAACATCTTTTGATTCTTGTGCCAATTAAAAGCAATTCTCAGAATATTTGCCAAAGAGTAGCCAATAGAAAATTTCTGCATTAGTTTACAAGTTAACAGAAGATATGGTCTCTATCCAATTTGTGTGCACAGCATTTTCCAGATATGATTGTGTCATTTAATCAGTCTATTTAACTTAAAAGAATTTTAAAGATTATAGATCTTCTAAGATGATTTTATAGGTTATCTAAGAAAGTACTCTGATTTCACAGGTGTGTCAGTTAGGATGCTTTGGGTTGTATGTGACAGAAAATGGATTCCAAGTTCCTTAAGTAAAAATGGAAATGTGGAGGTTCACAACACTGAATGTTGCAGGTGATGAGTTAGACTTTATCCAGGGTTCAGTCTCTGTGACTGGGCCTAGGTTTATCTCTCTAGTTCTTGCTCCTGCTTCCTCCATGAGGGCTAAATTCTCAAAGTTCCCAGAATGGGGACAAGCAGCTCCTACCCACATGCTTCCCAGCACTTCTACTGGGAAAAGAGTCTGCCTCCTGACACCTCAAGCAAAACCCCAGAAGTGAGTTCTCCTGGCCCTGGTTGGACTGACTTGGGTCATGTGCCACTCTTTCTTTTGAATTAATCTCTGTGATTGATGTGATCAGACTTACAGACTGGCTTAAGGCAGCCACTTCCAAACCTGGAGCTGAGGGCAGGATCAATCCCATGCCGACTGCATTGCAAAAGACATTCAGGTTGCAGTTTATGGTAATGGATGCTGGGGAGGCAACAGCAAATGCTAAAACAATGAAATCTGAGAATCGGAGGGCCTTGGCCCTATCACACAGAAATTAGCAAAGCCTCATCTAGAACCTAATTCAACATTATTTTCATCTGTCAACAAAGGGCCATGAACTACTATTAATACACAAATTCATGCTGTCAGCACTGTGTGATTGTAGAGGAGTGGAGACGATGGGGCTATCCAGGGCAGTCTTGATCAATGTGTGGTCTGGTGCTGACTGTAAAAGACATCTGAGATGTCTGATAAAAATGCAGATTCCTGGGCCCCATCCTGGATTTGCTGAAGTAGAATCCATGGGGGTGGGGCCCAGGAATTTGCATTTTAAGCTTGTTTTCTAGACAGATGTCTTCCTGCAGATTAAAATTTGAGAACCATGGTTATGTGACCCATAAATTGTTGTGGTTAACAAACATTTTAAAACTTCTTACCATGGCTGCATCTGGGAGTGTATTTGGAAATATTTTCTATAAAATTTCTTTATATTGACTTTCCAGTTAAGACTGTAACTACTTCTAACCTATAATCTGGTCATCGCCTCTGTTAAGAGGATTATGCAGTCTTGCTGAATTCATTGGGTGAGCAGAAAAATCTGCAGAAGAGACTGATGAGCAAAGTTGAAAACCACCTTTGTTCTGCACTCTGAAGGAATATCACCAAGTGTACAAATGGTGAAGTTAGTACAAGTGGGGAAAACATAAATATATTTACTATGACAAATGGCGCCAAATAAAGCATGCTATTACCCATTTATATATATTATTTACCTTTCAGAACTCTTAAATTGTTTTTCAAAGATGATTGATACATTAAGAGTTTGCTCAATCTGCAGTACTTGGACAGTAAAAGCAGGATGTTGACAGCAGCTATTGAAAATCATTTCCATGCTGACTGTGGCTTATAATAAGAAATACAACATTCACTGTGCTGCTTTGTCTGATCCTTGTTTTTGTCTGACAGCACAAATCTTGAGACAAATTTTCCACCTGCCTCCTAGAAACAACCTAAAGGCTACTTGTCTCCCATGCAGCTCCCTGTGAAAGTCCAGGATGGCTTTTGTTGTCTTATTAGCAGAATTTCTTGGAGACTGATGGGGTTGGGGGCTGATTGTCAATTTTGCTTTTAGATAGCAAACTGTTTGTGGAAGAACAGTGAAATTAAGAGTACTACCAGAGTAAATCTGATGTTTTTCCATTGCATTTCTTGCAATGCTATAGGATTTATGAGATGTATTATTGAACCATTGTCTACTTAGGGAGTTGAATTAATTTTTTATGTGCTGCCTGAGGAGAAAATAGTGTAAACAGAGTGGTGAGATAAAATTTTACATACAACAGTGATTTGAAATAAAGTGTCAGTAGAACATAATCCAAAATAATAATAGATAATTACTGAGTTTTCACAAACCCTAAGTATTCAGTATTGCTGAGTGTGTTAAAATATGTTCTAAGCAATTTACAGGTAGTAATTTATGTAATCCCTAGAACTATCTGAGGAGGTAGATTTTGCTATTAAAATCAATTTACATATGAGGAAGCTGAGGCACACAGCAGTTAATACATTTACCTAAGTTCCCACACCTAGTAGGTAAAGGAATTGGAATTTGAAACCAGGCAGACTATATCCAGATCCATACTCTTAACCACCAAACTATAGAGTCAGTTATGCATGATCGTAATGTATCATAATAAATCAGGAATTATATAAAAATTTCCCAATATCCTTTTTCAATGAGTTCTGTAGAGCAAAGGAGATAGTGTAAATACACTACTAAATAGTATATGGCAGTATAAAGATTTTATGACTATGACTTGAAGCCATGCTCAATTGCTGATAAATATGGGATTTGGTTCAGCAGGCTTCTGGCATGCCGTAACAAGGACTAGGTAGATCTGAGCCATATCGGCCACCATTCTCTATAGTGACAATGTTCATCTGCCAGTAGCTCAAGAGGCCCTTTAAGTTGGTTTCACAAACACTAAATACTTGGGACGCTTGGGCATCTAGACTGGTGCCCTTTAAGTTTCACCACTGTTTAAATAAAATCAAGAAAATACATTTTTTATCAAGAGCCCAAGTCTCGCTCTAAGGGACCCGTCCCTCAGAAGCATCCCCTTAGGGTTGTAAAGAGCACGTTGTTGGAAGATGAATGCTTCTGATTAAAGGAATCTCAAATCTAAAAAAATAAAAAACAAAAAAGCTAGTGCACATGGATGTGTTTAAATCATGCAGAGTTTTCGTCTGATTATCTGAGACCAATGTAGCCAATTTGCATTGCAAGTTGATGGATGAGGATTAGGAATTCATATATGGTGATTGGTATGGTTTGGCTGTGTCCCCACCCAAATCTCTTGTCAAATTGTAATCGTCAGTGTTGGATGTGGGGCCTGGTGGGAGGTGATTGGATCATAAGGGTGGTTTCTAATGGTTTAGCACCATCCCACTAGTGCTATCTTGTGACAGAGTTCTCACGAGATCTGGTTCTCTGAAATCGTGTAGCACCTCCCCCTTCACACACACTCTGTCTCTCCTGCAGGCCTTGTGAAGAATTGCCTGCTTCCCCTTTGCATTCCACCATGATTGTTAAGTTTCCTGGGTCCTCCCTGGAAGCAGAAGCCTGTAAAGCCTGCAGAACCATGAGCTGATTAACCTCTTTTCTTCATAAATTACCCAGTCTCAGGTAGTTCCTTACAGCAATTTGAGAACAGACTAATATAGTAATGAAATTATACATGATCACCCTAGAACTACATAAGCCTCTGGCTGGCTTTCCTAGTGCTTTTTCTAACCAAAGGGCAGATGCTTTGTGATGACAGCAATGCAGTGTGGTTATGAGTGCTTGAAGCTGATGTTGCCTCTCAAGTACATTTTTAATAACAGTGATGAAAATGACAAGCTCAAAATTCATCCTTCATGGCAAATAATTATCTGCACTTTTTGTACATTCCCTTTCAGTCTTTGCTCTTTTACAGATGGAATTTTGTATGTTTGTAATCTTGCTGTATATATGATTTTGGATCCTGTTTTTTACTTAACATTTCCCATGCTGCTGTAATTTTTATAATTGTTGTTATCTTAATGGCTACCCAATAAACCATTGAGTTGATTATCACATTTTATGAAAATATTTATAATTGCTAAGCTTTTAGATTTTTCTACTTATTTGCCATAATAAACAACAGTATGTAGCTGGGTTTGGCACATGCACCAAGCCCTGCCCACAATTTATTTTTTTAAAATTTAAAAAATTTTTTTTTTGAAACAGAATTTCTCTCTTGTTGCCCAGGCTGGAGTGAAATGGTGCGATCTTGGCTCACTGCAACCTCCGCCTCCTGGGTTCAAGTGATTCTCCTGTCTCAGCCTCCCGAGTAGCTGGGATTACAGGCATGTGCCACCACACCCAGATAATTTTGCATTTTTAGTAGAGATGGGGGTTTCTCCATGTTGGTCAGGCTGGTCTTGAACTCCCAACCTCAGGTGATCCACCTGCCTCAGCCTCCCAAAGTGCTGGGATTATAGGTGTGAGTCGCTGCGCCCAGCCCACACCTTATTTTTGTAAATAAAATTTCAATGGAACACATTTACACACACTTGTTTGCGTATGGTCTATGCTGCTTTCACATTACAACAGCAGAGCTGAGTGGGTACAACAGAAACCCTACTACGGCCTACAAAGCCGAAAATATTTATTATCTGGCCTTTTACAGAAAAAGTTTGCCCATTCCAAATTATTAACTTAGGACCCAAATTGATTTTGGATAATTTTATTAAGATAAATTCTGATAATAGGGGTTCCTTGGCCCAAGTATGGTCTCAAAGCATATTTCCCAATGTTTTCTAATGCTGTTGTCTTGATTTATGATGCTACCAGCAACACATAGCTGTGCAACTTTCATCTAACTGTACTGTAAGTGGGTTTCATCACTTTAAGTTTTTCTTACTTTAATGACTATTGATAGTATATCATTGGTGTTTTTGTTTTCTTCTGTACAAAAAAGATATTTCTCTGTAGATTGATTAGTTGTTTTCTCTTGTATAAAATGTCTGTTCATGTTTCTTATATGCTAATCTACCAGAGTCTTATTGCTTCACTGGTTAATTTGTCTGAGCTTATGGATGATTTTCTGACTCACATTGAAAGAACCAGCAATAAGATATGTGGTCGATGGCTTACTGCACACAGATATGCATAAATCATGCAAGCATTATGTGATTCATTAAAGCAGATAGAGAAGTCAGGCTTATAGTAATTATGAATGCCACCTTTTAAAGCTAGAATATCTGTGTTACTGAGGTAAATAATACCAGTAGCTCTTTTATTACTGTCTAAATCTGTAAGCTGAACTCCTGCAAGGAAAATATGTCTTCTTTATGTAATGAAAATATTTGCTTATGTAGTATTAAATTTCTCATTTGTGTGTGACTCATTAAAGTAGACAACTAACTCAGCTCTAGTCCTAAATAAAAGAAACTTGTTACAATAATCCTTTTTTTTTTGGTCAAGATGCAAAATGTTGATAAGCTTGAGTCTCTCCCACTCTGGCTGCAAAAATTAAAAAGGGCTACAACAAAATTATAGACTGGAAATTTGTGACCAAATACAGCACAGGGTTCTTAGACTGCAAGGAAGACAGCTTCAGAGAAAGGAACAAGGAGAGTTTACTTATACTTGTTTATACCCCTAAGGAGGGCTTTTTTGTACATATTTGTTGGTAATATTTTGAAGATGTGAAGTCAATGCACTTTAATCCGCTTTGGTATCATGCTCCCTTCCAGCCTTCCACCTCTGAGGCTGAGCCATGAGGCCTCTTGCCCCAGGGGACAGTAGGACAGTTCTGCCTCCAGCAAAGGTGTGATGGATCAGCTTTACTCATAAAGCTGAATTTCTGGAGCACGCAGCAAGATCATGATTTTGAAAGCCAGGCTTTGGGAGAAGGACATGTGTTTTCTAAGTTTCTTTAGCTTCCATGAATATAAAGTGTTCGCTAATTACTATATACAAATGTAGTTGGAACTCAGAGTTTAGAGATATGGAGAAATTAGAAGTATTTCCCTTTTCCTCTGAGATATGGAACAGCAAAATGAAAGGAAGACAAAGGGCAATGATATTGGGCATTACAGGGTAGGGTGCAACTTGGCCATCTGCAGCATGTTGTAGAGGAAATAGTGCCACAGTGATTGAAGGATGGCGTGGCGCAGGCCGAGCTCTTTGCTCCCATGCCTGCAGGGGCGTGCAGGGCTTCCAGCTGTTCTTTGATGCTTTGGAGAGAGACAAACAGAGCCTAAGCAGAAGACAAATGGGGACTTTAGTGTCCAAAGCCCATGGTTAGGACCACAAAACCCAGTCTTGCATGCCAGCTTGACGCCAGATGATCAGATGGCACTCATTGCCCCTTTGTGTTCATCAGTTCAGAGAGCTGATCAAACCGTCAGATGGACAGAGGACTAGGAGGATCCCAGAGACTCGCTGCGCTCAGTCCTCTGCACACCCAGACCACCTCTTGGTGTTAGCCAAGTGCTGCGGCTCAGAGCACAGGCTCAGAAATCAGACTGCCCACGTTTGAAAGCTGGTTTCGACATGCTTCAGCTGCCTCATCTTGGTCAAGTTACTCATTTTCCTCATTTCTCAAGTCAATATAGGGTTGTCATGACAGTTTAAGATAATTTGTATAAAATGCTTAAAAGGTGCCTCACACACATTAACCCCCTAATATTCTCATTAATGTTGGTTGTCACTGGGGGCATTGACTTGAAAGAGACTGACTCACCAAAAGAGATTGCTAAAGCTAAAAGAGAGTGATGACATCTGTCACAATGAAGTTGATTTCACCCTGCTCAGTGGAAGATTAGATTAGTTATAGGAAAATAAAGTGATCACATTTTCTTTATTCACCTGAGTACAGTGCTTGTGATGTGTGACTTCTGAACAGAAACAGGGCCAGGGACCCTCCCTACATCTCTTGAGCCCCTCTAGCCACTGTCTCTTCTTGACTCCTTAGTCAAGCTTTTAGAGTCATGCTGTCAAAGTCTCCATTTCCTCTCCTCCTCCCTGGCTCCCCGACTTCTCTACACTGCACCTGCTACCTGCCTTGTTACCCACCTAACCTGTGCTCCCGGGCTCTGCCACTGTCCTCCTCATCAATTTTCTAATCTTTTCTGTCTTCCTGCTGTGGCCACTCTTCTTCTCTGCTTGGGCTCTGCGACATGGCTCTGTTTCTGCTCTTCTGTTCTGGGTGCTCCTTGTAGCCTCTTGTAGGCCTTCTCTTCCTTCTTGGTCCTTGAAATGTTGTTGCTTTCACAGTTCTTGGTTCTTGGTTCTTTATATTTTCCTTCTACCCCAACTCATGATATCAGCTGCTACCTGTGAAGGTAAACACATCTGAATCTTAAGTCCAGATGTTGTTTTGGAGTGTAAATGCCATAAATTTGTCTATGAAATGTTTCTTCTTCATGGGCGTCCCATGCATTCCTCAATGTCAACATATCCCCAGCTGAACTCACCTTCTTCCTCCTCTACTCCCATTTCCAAAGTGCCCCAGCTGTGTGGCAAATGACACCCAAGCCAAACCCAAAGAGCTATCCAGAACACCCACCTCTCCTCCACCACCAGCTACCCCGTCAGCCACCGAGTTCTGTGGACCCTGCCTCTTCAGTACCTTTCCTATCAGCACCCTTCTCTGCAGATCCTCTGCCTCTGACTGCTTTTAAGCACTCATTGGTTCTTGCCTGGATTACTGCAAAACCCTTTGTCATAGGTGTCCTGAGTTGGGCCAACCTCCATTCCCCCATCAAAGAGATCTTAAAGAAAACAAAACAAAATGTAAATCAGAGCTTTTCTGCTTCTTATTTACATTGCTTTAATGGTTCCTTATGCCTTCCAGCCATGGGTTCTAAATCGGAGGTCTGAGTTTGTAGAAAAAGCTCTTGCTGAGGCCAGTGCTTCGCCTGTGACTCTTGCCCATCACTACACCAGTCATGTGCCTCGGTGCTAACCTCCTACTCAGATGCTATTTTACACGTCTGGCTCTGTGCACATATTCACCCATGTTCTTAGAATGCTTTCCCCTAGCTAACCCCCATATATCTTTCAAAATTCAGATCAGTATTTCTGTAGGAAGATCTTTTGCATTGCCCTCGGGTCAACACCTGCCCCTGCCCCAAATACCTGCATTAGTTGGCTCTCCAGTGTTCTCCAAGATGAACTGTAATCTCCTTGAGGGCAGAGATTCCTAACTATTTCTTCAGTGCCTGGCAACTGGTAGAGAGCTAGCATTTATTGAATGAATGAAGAATGAATAAATGAATGAACATGGCTCAATGCAGATGAATGAGTCTCTGAAAAATCCAGTTATATGACCTAGAAGACTGATGAGCCTTCACACTTCATAATGGGTGATTAGCAGTAGCTTAGATAGCAGTATAGCTGAATGCCAATGCTGCTGGCTTATGTAAACCTTTTTTTTATCTTTAGTGATTTTATGTTTACTATATAAACCTTTTTCTAAATAAGCAGAAGCAGAAACCCTCTCTAATGTTCTAGTAAATTTAATCTTCATAGATAAATACTTTTTAGTAATTAGCTGTTTCCTCTGCTATTATTAAGTGAATATATAATAATCCTGCATGAATTACCGACTATGAAAACTGACTTTACATAAAGTATTGTGCAACCAGTACTAATTACATAAGTTAATCTAAAAATCTCAGATCAGTAGGATGTAGTCTGGGCACATTAAGAAATGTTTTTGTATCCATTGTTTGGGACATTTGGCTGCCCCATAATTTAATATACCCTTTTCATTTTTCTCAAGCTCCAGGGATACAGCCTGATTTCATTTTTGGAAGTTGACACTTTATTTTTTACCTCCTGAGTTTCTTTTTGTCCTGTTGGCCAGGAGATGGAACATTTTTTTTTCCTCAATAGACTCCTTCCTTGATAGCCCAATAAATAAGTAGAGAAATCTTGCTCTTTTAAAACTTTACAGTCTCTTTTAAATGGTTTTCTAAGTTTTCTTTTTTTTTTTGTCTGGGAAATCATCTGAGATTTGTTGCCCTTAAATCTGTTTTTTAGCCTTCCTTTTGGATAGGGATCTCCAGGTTTCCCTCTGAGGTTTCAGAAATAAAAGTAAATTTCCTCATTGAGCCTTCCCCCAAATTTCTTCCCAAGACAAGCTGTGAAAAATCACCTCCTTCACCTTTATATATATAAGAAAATCTCTTTCACTTCATGACTTGGAAGTTTAGCCCTCAAATATGGTTCAGTTCTGTCTCTTATTTAATTTTTAAGAAAATGTATTTTCTGGGTAGAATCAAATTGTTTCTCAACCAAGGGAGCTACTGCCTAATTCCTGAGAATACTGTAGAACTGTTGAGGTGTTTTAGTTGTCCAGGAACTAATGGTTGCCTTTAGCATTTAAGAAGTGGACACCAGGATGATAAAGCTCCTGCAATGCAGGGCATTGTCTTCAACCAAAGAATGGTCCAGCCCAAAATACCAATGGGACCCTTGTTGAAAAACAGTGGAGACATAGCTGGTTCTGCTTTTAGGTGAGCTGATTCTTCATCTACTGCCTTTGCATTAATATCTGGATCTAATTCCACTCAAAGTTGTAAAACATTGGTGTGTGTTTTATGAGTTGCAAATATTCTCTTCAAAATTTGTGTCGTTTTACCATTCTATTTATGTTATATTTTGATTAACATTCTTAACATTAATTTAGTTGACTTTGTCAATTACTTTTTCTTAACAGTTTCATGTAAGAAAGTCTTTTGTATCCTAATGTAGCAATATTCTCTTCTACCTTCTGCTAAAAGGTTTAGAAATTAGCCTTTTGGATTTAAGTCTTAAATATAATGAGAATTGATTTTTGTGAATGGTCTGAGTAAGAAATCCATATTTCATTTTTTTTCTTATAGAGATAACCAATTATTCAAGCATACTGTATTTTTTCCCCAGTTGTTTACACTATCATCTCTGTCAAATATGAAGTTTCCACACTTCATATTTGATACGCTTCTGGGATCTGTTTTTCCTTCCACTGGCCAGTTTTTCTGTCTGTGTGCTAGTGCCACACTGCCTTTATTTTATAGCTTTATACATCTGGTTACCTGGTAAGGCAAGTACCCCTTATGTTATTCTTCTTTATAAATATCTAATCCAATTTTTTTTTTTTTTGAGATGGAGTCTTGCCCCATCGCCCAGTCTGGAGTGCAGTGGCATGATCTAGACTCACTGCAACCTCTGCCTCCTGGGTTCAAGCGATTCTCATGCCTCAGCCTCCTGAGTAGCTGGGATTACATGTGTGCACCACCAAACCTGGCTAATTTTTGTATTTTTAGTAGAGATGGGGTTTCAACATGTTGGCCAGGCTGGTCTCAAACTCCTGACCTCAAGTAATCCACCTGCCTCAGCCTCCCAAAGTGCTGGGATTTCAGGCGTGACCATGCCCAGCCTAGAAATGTCTAATCTATTGTTGGCCCTTTGGTTTTCCATATAATATTAGACTGAGCTTGTAAAATTCATAGAAAAATTTGTTTCAGATTTCATTAGTATTGTTTGAAAATAATTAATGTATTTACAATATTGAGGCTTCCTGTTCATGAACATGGTAAATGTCTCCATATTTGATACCTCTTGTACACCATTTCAAGATGCCTCAGCCCTCCCTCTCATTCTAGCCATAGTTGTAGTGACCAATCCCAGGCCGACTTCAACCAGCTTCACACACGTGCAGACTGCCTGCCTGCCTTATCTCAAAATCATGTTATATCTTTTGCTTCTTTGGCTGGATCTTGTCTATTTAAGATGTCTGTGGAAAAACACTTAGAACATACAAGGGCACATCCTGGAGGATAGGATAATCAATACCCTGCTCAGCAACCCTTGATCATTAGAGAATGGGAATTAATAGATAAATGCAACTGCTTTTATTCACAATGAAGGGAGGGGGTCTGAGACACTCTTCATAAAGTTTCTCACATGAATCCACGGTAACAAGCATCCAGTTGCCTGTAGCAATGGCCAACTCAGTAATGTGTCCTTGTGTTGGCTCTCTCTTCCCTGTTTAACTTCTCTCAGCCCTCATTCCCTCCCATAAGATGAGACTCTCAATAAATGACCTTTACAAAAGGCTTTTCTCAGATTTTACCTTTGAGAGATGGAGAGACCCAGGCTAAGTCAGACTTCTTTTAATTATGTTTTCTTTATTGGCTTTAAATATAGAGAAATAATTTTCTGTATATATCACTGAGATATATCTTCTGTCAGACTCATTTTATTGCTATTTCATACAGTTATTTTTTCAAAGTGTTTTCCATTAATTGCTGGTGTATAGAAATGCATTTAATTACACATCCTGATCTTATAGCCGGCCTCTTGGCTAAACTCTTGTCATTTCTTAAATTTATTTATTTTTTTTGAGACGGCTTCTTGCTGTGTCACCCAGGCTAAAATGCAGTGGTGTGATCTTGGCTCACTGCAGCCTCAGTCTCCTGGACTCAAGTGATCTTCCTGCCTCAGCCACCCGAAGAGCTGAGACTACAGGTGCATGCCACCACGTCTGGTTAATTTTTGTATTTTTTGTAGAGACAGGGTTTTACTAAGATAGTAATTTTGTATATTTTGTTGAGACAGGGTTTTACTGTGTTTCCCAGGCTAGTGTCAAACTCCTGGGCTCAAGTGACTTGCCTGCCTTGGCCTCCCTAAGTGCTGGGATTACAGGCATGAGCCACAGCACCCAGAGAAACTCTCTCATTTCTAATTAAATTTATCTGCAGATCTTCTTGGGAATTTTATCTAAACAGCCACATTTTCTGTAAATAATATTTTTCTTTATGCCATTATAATCATTATGTCTTTTATTTGTCTTATTTATCTGGCTACAATATTGAATAGGAGTGGTAGAAACTGATATGCGTATCTTATTCCTGATTCTTGTAGGCTCCTAGCACTTTAGATATTAAAGAATGTTTTCTTTAGGACTTTGATAAATATTCTGTTTTAGATTGATAGGTTCACTTCTGTTTGCATCTTGAAATTTTTTAAAACTGTGATTTAATATTAATTTATATCTAATAATTTTTCTGTTTCTATTAATATGATCTTAATTTGTTTAATGTGCTAATGATATTTATATGTTTTGTTCATTTAAATGGCTCTTGTATTTCTGGAATTAATCCAGCCTGGTCATGGTATATTATTGTATTTATATAATCACTGGGGGTAATTTGCTGTTATTTTGCATAGGATAATTGCATTTATATTCATGAAAGAAACTGGCTTGTAGTTTTCTTTCTCTTTTTCTTACTGTTCTTGTGTCATTTTGGTAGCAATGCAATATTGGCTTCATAAAATAAGTTGGTTAGTAGTTTGTAGTTGAAATATACTATATGAAAGGGGAAAGATCTTGAAAATTTGGTAGACTTTGATTGCAAAAGTATTTGGGGTCAATGTTTTCTTTGTTGGAAGACTTTTTAAAACAACTGATTCAATTTCTTTAATTGTTAGAGAAGTTTGGGGGCATCGTACATTTCCTCGAATACATTTTGTTAAAAAAATTCTCTAGAAATTTATTCATTTTCATCAAAGTTATCCAATTTATTGGTACAAATATTTCTTTATTCTGTTGGAACTTTTGTTATGTCCCCATTTTCATTCTTAATTATTTTTGTGCTTTTTCATTTTTTCTTTATACTTGTGTTAGAACGTTCTTTGTTAGTTTTTGTAAAGACCAACTTTTGGCTTTGTTGATACATTCTGTTTCTTTTTAAAATACTTTTATTGAGTTATTCTTGTCTAATTCTGACCTCTTCCTTATATTTTCTTTGGGTTTCTTATCTTTTTTCCCTTAATTTTACAATTTGGGCATGTAGCTCATTAATCTTTAGCTGTTACACTTTTGTAATGTAATTTGAAGCTATAATTATTTTTCAACATACCATTTCTGCCGTGTTCCACAAGGTTTAACATGTATTTTTCCATTATTTTTCAATTCCAAGTATTTTTAAATCTCTATTCTGATTTTATCTTTGACATCTTAGTTATTCAGTAGTGTGTTTTACATTTGCCAACATAGCCTACTTTTCTTTGTATTTTGTTAGTTACATCTAATCAATTTGCAGTGACAGAATAAGCTCATAATATAAGCCAATTTTTTGAAAATGTTTGAGACATTATTTATAGTCAGTTATACAGTTAATTTTTTTTCCCATGGGAGATCAGAGTTTTATTATTATTCAAATCAGTCTTATACAATTATTTTTTACATGTGTTCATGTGTATTTGAGAAGAACACTTATTTTCTAACTGTGGCGTGCAGAGTTGGTTAATTGTGTTGTACAGTCTTTTATATGTTAATTATTTTTTGCTTGACCCATTAATAATGGAAATAAGTATATTGAAATGCCCCTCCTTATAGCATTGTCAATTTCATTCTGTAATTCTATTAAATTTTACTTTCTGTCTTTTGAGACTATATTATTAGATGCATACATATTTATAATTATGATCCTAAGTGAATTAAAACTTTTTATGATTATATGTAATCATATAGTGACATTCTCTATCCCTAATAATGCTTTTTATCATAATGTCTGTTTTTCCTAATAACTGCTTAAGCCTGTGTTAGTTTAGAATTTAAATGATATATCATTTTCTTCTCATATTTACAGATTTTTCAGGTCATTAAGTTTTTGGTATTTTTTTCCATGCAACCAAGCAATCTCTGACTTTTAACTGCCATGTTAAATTTATTTATGTTAAATTTATTTATATTCATTATTTTTATGGACATATTTTGACATTGCTAATTTTCTTTAAGTTTTAAAAATTTCCTGCTTTTAAATTATTTCTTGCTTGTTAAATCATCATTAACTGAGTTTTGTTTGAAAATTAAACACTTCATTTCATTATTTTAGTAATTACTTCTGAAATATCATGCTTAATAAATTCATCCTTTTTAAAGACAGTACTAGAATCTTAGAAATATTTAACTCATATTATCCCATTGCAACTTAGTGCCATTTTGTCAAAATTTTAAGTTTGTCTTTTTTAAAAGCTCATAAATGTGTAACATTATTTTATAGAGACAATATTTATTTATATTTATTCATATGCCAATTTTTTGCTTCCAAGTACTTTTTTAAAATCTCAGATTGGCTGGGCGTGGTGGCTCATGCCTGTAATCCCAGCACTTTGGGAGGCTGGGGGGGGCGGATCATCTGAAGTCAGGAGTTCAAGACCAGCCTGGCCAATGTGATGAAACCCCATCTCTACTAAAATACAAAAATTAGCCAGACATGGTGGCGGGCACCTGTAATCTCAGCTACTCAGGAGGCAGAGGCAGGAGAATTGCTTGAACCCAGGAGGCGGAGGTTACAGTGAGCCAAGATCGTGCCACTGCACTCCAGCCTGGGTGATAGAGCAAGACTCCATTAAAAAAAAAAAAAATCTCAGATCATCCTTTTGGTGTCATTTTTCTTTTTCTTGTTAAAAATAATGTTTATTGTGTATATCTGAGGTTTACAACATTGTTTTAAAATTTAAAATCTTTTAAAATGGGATATATGTAGATAGTAAAACGATTACCACAGTGAAGCAAATGACCATATCTATTATCTTACATAGTTACTTTTTATGGTTTACAAGAGTAGCTAAAGTCTACTTATTTAACAAAAATCCCCAACAGCATACAATTCTATTAACTAATCCTCATGTTGAACATTAGATCTCTAGACTCGTTTATCCTATATATCTGCTACTTTGTATCCTTTGATCTACATCTCCTCATTTCCTCCTGTATCCTTCACTCCTGGTAACGGTGGTATCATTTGCTATCTCTATGTATTTGACCTTTTCCTTTTGTTTTTAGGTTCCACATATAAGTGACATCATGCAGTTTGTATTTCTGTGCCTGGCTTATTTCACGTACTGTAGTGTCCTCTAGGTGCCTCCATGTCACGGCAAATGGCAGGATCTTTTTTTTTTAAGGCTGAATAATATTCTGTTGTAAATATATCCCCTGGTTTTTTTATCCAGTCATTTGTCCAGGGACGCTAAGGTTATTTCCGTATCTTAGCTATTGTGAATAATGCTGCAATGAACATGGATGGGAGTGCAGGCATCTTTTTGACAGGGTGATATCGTCTTCTTTGGGTATAGATTGAGAAGAGGGGTTGCTGGGTCATGTGCTAGTACTATTTTAATTTCTTTAGGAACTCCATACTGTTTTCCATAATGGCTGCACCAATCTACATTTTTCACCAACAGTGTACTAGGGTTCCCTTTTCTCCACACCCTCAGCAACACTTACCTCCTGTCTTATTGATAATAGTCATCCTAATGGGTATGAGGTGACATCTCAATGTGGTTTTGATTTGTATTCCTTGATGATTAGTGAGGTTGAGTACCTTTTTGTGTACTTGTTTGGCCATTTTTATGTCTTCTTTAGAGAAATGTCTGCTTAGGTCTCATTTTTCTTTTTTTGAATGATCTCTTTTCATATTTATTTTAGCATAAATCTGTTTGTGGTAAAAATCTGTCCCCTTAAAAAATCTGAAATATTTTCATTTCACTTATTTTACTTAAAAATCCCTTTAATGTACAGCTCATACATGGTAACATGTACAAATCTTAAGTATACAGCTAAATGAATTTTACATACAAAAATACATAAATATATATACTTTCACACACACACACACACACACACACACACTCTCACACTCATTTAACCACCATCCAGATTAATATATAAAGCATTTCCAGCACCCTAGTAGGCTTCCTCTTCTGCCTCTCAGATAATATCCTCCAAAAATATTGTTTTGATCTCCATCTTCATATATTAGTTTATCAACTTCACATTAATGGAATTGTACACGTACACCCTTTCCTGTATAGCCTCTTTAGACAACACTATCTCTTTGCAATTCATTCTTGTTGTTGCATGTAGCAGTAGTTCATCCTTTTTTCATGTTGTGCAATACTGCATCATATGACTATTCCATAATTTATTTATTCATTCTATTGCTGATGGGTTTTGACTATTATGATAAAGCTGGTAAGAACCTCCCTGTATATCTTTTAGAGCAGGAGTCCTCAACCCCGGGGCCATGGACTGGAAGAAGTCCGTGGCCTGTTAGGATCCAGGCTGCACAGCAGGAGGTGAGTGGCGGGAGAGTGAGTGAAGCTTCATCTGTATTTACAGCCGCTCCCCATCGCTTGCATTATGCCTGAGCTCTGCCTCCTGTCAGATTAGCAGTGGCATTAGATTCTCATAGGAGCATGAACACTACTGTGAACTGTGCATGTGAAGGATCTGGGTTGCATGCGCCTTATGATAATCTAATGCCTGATGATCTGTCACTGTCACTCATCACCCCCAGATGGGACCATCTAGTTGCAGGAAGACAAACTCAGGGCTCCCACTGATTCCACATTATGATGAATTGTATATTCATTACATATTACAATGTAATCATAATATATATAAAGTGAACAATAAAGTTAATGCGTTTGAATCACCTGATACCACACCCCCCACCCTGGTCTGTGGAAAAATTGTCTTTCATAAAACTGGTCCCTCATGCCAAAAAGGTTGGGGACTTCTGTTTTAGAGGACATCAGCCCTCATTCTATTTGGGTATACATTTGGGAGTGGAATTGCTGGTTCTTCTTATAAACGTGTGTGTGTGTCTCTCTCTCTCTATATATATATGTATAAAGACACACACACAAACATATGTGTGTGTGTGTATATATATATATGTTTAGTTTTAGTAGCTAGTACTGCTAAATAGTACTTCAAAGTGGTTATACTAATTTATATTTATAGCAGCAATAAATAAGAGTTTAAGTTGCCTTCCCATTCTTGCCAACACATGTCATTGTCTGTTTTTCTGATTGGGCATTCTAATAGGGGTATAGGGGAATCCTTGTGTATTTTCAAATTTGCATTCCCCTGATAACTAAGAATTGTTGAACATCTTTTGTTTTTGATTTTTTTTTTTTTGAAATGGAGTCTTGCTCTGTCAGCCAGGCTGGAGTGCAGTGGTGCAATCTCAGCTCACTGCAACCTCTGCCTCCCAGGTTCAAGCAATTCTCCTGCCTCAGCCTCCTAAGTAGCTGGAATTACAGGCACCCACCTCCATGCCCAGTAATTTTCTTATTTTTAATTTTTTATTATTGATTTATTTTAATGTTTTTTATTTTTAATTTAATTTTTATTTTTTATTTTTAGCAGAGATGTTTAGCAGAGACGGGGTTTTGCCATATTGGCCAGGCCAGGCTGGTCTTGAACTCCTTACCTCAAGTAATCCACCTGCCTTGGCCTCCCACAGTGTTGGGATTACAGGCGTGAGCCACTGCACCTGTCTTTTTGTATTCTTCATGATCATTTTATATTCTTTTTTCTGAATTGCCTGTTCACATTTTTTGCTCATTTTAAATTGGGTTGTTTGTTTTTTATCATAGACTTATAGAATCACAAAGAATTACTTTCTTATTAAAATGTAAATTTTTAGGGTACACAATTCTAGAGTGAATTTTTTTTTCTCCTTGCATATTCATGATCTGAAACCTTTGCCTTCTGGCTTTCAATTTTTCCTAATGAGAAGTTAGTTGTAAATCTAACTGCCATTCCTATGTGGGTAGTTAGCATTTTCTCTCTTATGCTTTTAAGCTCATCTGTTTAATTCTTAATGCTCCATAGTCTCTAGGTGTTAGCTTCCTTTTTACTCATTTTGATAGGCAAACACTGTTTTGTGAATCAGAGAGTTCTCTGCTAATTACTTTAAATATTGATCTCTTTCATTCTTTCTAGTCCTTGAGTCAGTTCATTCAATTAGGTATGTATAGACTTTCTCATTCTGTTCTTCCTGTATCTTAACATCTTTTTACATCTTCTACTTTTTTGCATTCTTGTTAATTCCTAAGGTTTTTTCACTCCACAGTCTACTGATCTTAATATGTCTATGTCTATCTGTTCTTTTATCTATCAGTTAAGCTTTTGACATCTTGTTTTTTATTTCTAAACTCCTTTTGGGATCATTTTACCAATATCCCTAGTAATTTTGATCTTGCTTATTGTTGTGATTTAAGACAATTTTTGAAAATTATGTCTTTAACAATTCAATTCCCAAAGAATTTGAAAGTCTAAATTTGCCATGTCTGTTGATTTCAACATGTTTTATTTTCCCATGTGTGTTTGTTGATCTTTGATTTTAGACTTAACGTTGGTTGATTTTAATCCAGGGAAACCTGGAAGCTTATATCGATATTGCTTTTGGCGGGAGAGAATTGTGCATACCAGAGGGAATTGTGCTGAGATTCAGTGGACATGATACATTCTGACTTCTAGAAAATAAATTCTCAAAATGTACAATGTGTATGGCTTCTTTCTTTCTCTTTTTTCTCAGCTAAATATTATCTAGACCCCTGCTGCATTCCACAGTTGCATCAGTCTTGTGTTCAGCTTTCCTACATTTCCTCAAGCCCAAGGCTCAGCCTGCTGGCCACAGAGATGGAATGGACATCTGCCCTTGGATTACTGCTGCCCTTTTCTTCACCCACCATGGAATGCTCCACTTTCATTTCACTTTGAGGGGTTGGGAGGCTCTTGGAGGTTTCTCTTACTTCATGTGAGTCCAGCAACAAATTATCTTTTATGGAGAATCCTCCTCATTGCCAATAGGATAAGTCATCCTATTTTCCCAGAGAGATTATGGAGAGGACATTCTTATAGTGCTCTACGGTTTAGAACAGTGCTCTATAAGCTCTTTGGGGTAACTTTGGTGGTGGTGGGGAAGATATTGATTGTGAAGGAGGTGGATGATCTGGGAACATACGAGTAAGACTTCAGGCTCTTCCGCCCTGCTTCAACTAGCATTTTCCACTGTGGTCTGCTTATAGGATTTTAATGACAGATTGATTCTAAACCTTAAACATTTGTTCAAATCAAATGAATGATTTTATTATTCCCAGTTAAATTTATCCATTCTACACAGCCCTAAAGGTTCTCTGTTATGATTTAATGGCCTTTAATAATGTAGATTATTGGTGTCAAAATAATGTAAACACACAGAAATGAGAGTGGCAAAATCTAGCAATGGAAGAAAGAAGTCACTGCCTCATGAGAGAGACCATACTTAGAGGGGAGATAAGACAGGGAATTGACCACAAAGAGTTAAAGATTTTTAGGTGAAAGACTTTGCTATTTAAAAGCCAATAGTAATAATAATAATATTAAAAATATCATAAACTGCGGTGATTCCTTCTTTAACTTTGGTTCATAGGAGACTCCTCATGCCATCTGATTCATTTATTCATGATATTACAGATATGTGTTAAAAATTGAAGCTTGTTCAAACACAGTTTTCTTGAAGCAGATCTGGCTACAAGTACATCGTTATGCTTGACTTTCATTCAATCCATTTTTATGAGTGTGTGCTAAGGAAAAACACATGCTGACAATACAATTACATTAAAGTCAAGATTTGTATCCAAATATCACCATGTCTATAAGAGCTAAGCTTACTGTAATCATAGAAAAAAAGCTCTTGTGTAAGATCTGAAACTTTACTAACATATAAGATTACATTTTTGGTTATGGATAGGAAAGCAGTGTGTTTACTACAAGTCAAATGCATTGTATAAAATTTCTAATCCAGTTTCATTTAATCCTTACAACAATGGAGTGATTTTTATAAACTTCATTTTAAAAAAGGAGCCTGAAAAAGGTCCAATAACTTGATTAAGGTTTATAAAGCTTGTATGTATGTATAAATGTGTTAATAAATTTATAGATATACATACTTGTCTGTATATACATACTGCTTTTTCTGGAAAATTCATTCTCCAATGTAGAATCTGTATGCTTTTTTCTTGTTCTTTTTTTTTTTCTTAAACAGTCTATTTATTTATTTGGTCATAACCACCAAGGAATATATGTGTCATTATAGTGGCCATGATTGAAATTTCATAGTAAATAAGCCTCTTTGCATCTGATTTGATAAATACTTATACTATCATTTATATAGTTTTCGTTCACAGAAATCTTATGAGGCCAGTGAGTATTGTCCTCTGAATGAAGAAAGCAGAATAGAATAGTTTGTCTAAAGTCACAGTAGAATCTTGGCTAAAATGACAGCCCTGAGGTCCTAATCAGCTCCTTGGGGAACTTCAGAATCATCTCTGCTCCATACTGCAAGTATTTTGCACTAAATTGTGAAGTAAAACCAAGTTTTAACTTTATTTATATAAGCTAAACCTATCCCTCTGGATATAATAGTGGGATTTCTAACCCTGTTGGTGCTATTCCTAATAGCTCCAAAAAAGCCTTCTTAAGTCTTGGGCATACTCTAAATACTTTTTGAACACTCAATCTTCTTCAGGACTGTCAAATACATTTTATTGAGTGACTTGAGGAGCATACGGATAACAGAATGGCTGAAGAAGCATGAAAATTCTTTTGAAAAGTAGGATAAAACCCTGCTATTTTTGCATATCATTTTTCTTTGTCCTGAATTTTACAGTTCTTTGATCTGTATATAAAATTGGAGAAATACATTGTAATTTTGGTGAGACCAACATTCGGATATGTACTGTTTTTGGTTTTTTACCACAGTTCATATTACTAGTTTTAGGTGCTCAGGTAAAGTGACAAAATGACAGAGTTTTCAGTTATGTCATAAAACTAAAATTGTCTTCATTTACAGTGATAATTGTATATTAAATATTTAAATGTTAAAATTAAAATAATTACAAATTTTAAAAAAACTCCTTAAAGGCCATACAATTTTTTATAAACAAAAAAGAAGAGAGTAAGATGAGTGGAGAAGTCACTTGACCGGGGACAAGAAAAAACAATGCCTCGATTAAGTCACTTAACTCATTTGGCCCTTTTTTATCTTGACAGAACAATGAGGGGAGTACGACGACAATGGCATCTGAACTTTCCCGCTATTGTTTACAGCAGTGGAACCATGTATATAGATATTATAGGCCAGGAGCCTAGTAACAGAAGAGTTGCTTTCTTGGAAGAGTGTGTGTGTGTGCATGTGTATATGTGTGTATGTTTGTGTATATATATGTGTGTGTGCTTGTGTACATGTGTATATATGTGTGAGTGTGTGTGCATGTGTGTATGTGTATATGTGTGTATAAGTGTGTGTATGTATGTGTGTGTATGTGTGTGTGTGTGTATGTGTGCATGTGTGTATATGTGTGTGTGTGTGGGTGAGGGGGAGTGGTAGCACAGCGTGAGCCTTGGTCTTGTCCATCCTTTTCTCCCTTGATGTCTCTTGCAATACTTCTGCAAAACTCTGTACTTCTAAGACTATAATCTGAAAATAATTATTTAGAGAATTTCTAAAATTCAGCTCTAAATAACGATATTTTATGATTTCTTCTTGGTTAGTTAAAGAAGACTCTTAGGCACTTGTATAGAGTTAATATAAGCTAGAGCTGCTCAGAATATCTTGCTTAGAAACTAGCCATTGTGATTTCTTAATTATAACATTAGAGTTTTAAAAAAATATTCAACTATAAATCAAAGAAAACATCAAAGAATCTTGTATTTTTCCAAGAGAGTTAACTCTTTAAAATCATAGTAGAAAGGTTGGGACAACATAAATTGACTTCTGAGTATAAATTAGGCTCACAGTAATTATTACAATCAATTAGACGGTTTATGAGACTACAGTAAGTGACGGAGAAAGAATACATTCTACTTGGGAAAAAAAGGGTAAATACATTTCCCGAGAAGAGAAAAAGAAATAATAATCAGTGCATGGAGAAAGTTATTTGTTATAGACTCAGGACAAATATGCCAAGAGAATGAAACCACAAAGATTATGCTATAAAATAGCGTCAGGCAAGCTGGCCTGGCAGCACACTGTGAAGGGCGCTGTGGAGAACATCTGCTTTCAGCAAAGAAAGCAAGCGTCATGGCACCAACAATTCCAGGCATGCTACCAACAAGTCTCTTTGCTCAAGTGAATTCACGCTAGATGCACATTTCCAGTTGCTGCTGGAATTCTATGCAGCTTGTTGATTTGGTCAGCAAACGGATGGCATGACAGTTGGGATACAATCAGACTAATTTTTATCCACTGTGCATACTTAGGAAGGTGGATTACTCTACAGGCCTGAAGGGATGCTCCTGGCTGCATTTCAAAACTACACACAGCAGGTAGAGAATGGCTGTAAGACAGAGGCCAAATCCTGCAGGTCTGAACTTCAGTGCTGTCTCAAATGTCTTAAACACTGGTATTGGCTTTCTGGGACAATGGCTGGGAGGACAGAAATATTCATAAATGGAAGACAAATCTGTAATTCTTCCAAAGAGTAAAGGAAAGGGTCATGGAGATGAGTAGCAAAAGAGGACTTTGCTGCAGAGAGATCAGGCGTGTCAATTGCTTAGTAGGTTATGTGGCCACCTAGTAAGGGTTTATCAGATGTTAGCTACTATGTCGAATATGGTGTCTTTTTACTCAGGGTCTGTCTCACCTTCTTCTAGTGAGTTTTTCCTGTGCGGCAGAGACTTGAAAGAGAAAACCTACATTTTCTAAACTATCCTGCACCTGAGGTTCTGGATGCAAATTAGGTTTATATGAGTTAGCATATGCAAGATGTAGAAGGCAGCAGGAAGAAATCATCTTATTGCTTTTGTCCATTTTCTACTGGCAAATGGGTTTGTGGAGAGATGAGTTCTTTTCTGCAGCAGACTTTTAAAGCCTGTGGTGGGCTGACTGCATTGATGGGTCTAATGAATGTATCCTCATTTACCAATGTGACTTTCTGGCTCTTCACGTGGAGGAATGGAGTCTATTTTTCACCACTGATTCTGGCTGCGTGACTTGCTTCAGTTAGTAGAATGCTGTGGAAAGATGGTGTGCCAGTTCCAAGCCTAGGCCTCAAGGAGACTTACACACTTCTGCTTTAGGACCTAGAACGCTGCCTTCACTGGGCACATGAAACAGGGGAGTCAGCAGCCCTCATAGATCAACTCATGCCTGGCCAACCTAGGAACGGACTTCCCGACCAGCCAGGGTGAGCAGAGCCACACTGCTGACTCACAGAGTGAGCCAAATGGAATGACTATTATTGTGTGCCATTGATGCTTTGTTGATTTGGGTTATGCAGCATGATTTTGACAATAAAAAATGGATATGATGTCTGATCTCCAAACCTGTGGGTGTCAAGAGGTACCTACATCAGAGGTGACTCTGAACTCCTCAAGCCAGTGTGCAGCCACCCCTTGTTGCCCTAGCTATGATAGTTTCCTGATCCCTGGATTACAGTTTTGGTAGTGTTGTTTGAACCCATAGATTTCAGCTTTGGCATCCTGATTCCTCTCTCTTCAGAATTTGATAAAAGTAATACAGTAGTTCCAATACTGTGTCGAGTTTGCAGTATTTTGAGTGCTGTCACTGGAAGCTCAGGTTAGAATCTGCTCCTTCAGTCCTTTTGATGAGTTTTAAGTGCCCAATACCTATTATTAAATGCCTCTCTGCTTAACATACTGATATGGTTTGGCTCTGTGTCTCTGCCCAAATCTCATCTCAAATTGTAATCTCCACGTGTCAAGGGAGGGACCTGGTGGGAGGTAGTTAAATCATGGGGGTGGTTTCCCCCATGCTGTTCTGGTGACAATGAGTGAGTTCCCATGAGATCTGATGGTTTAAAAGTGTGGCACTCCACCCATCTCCTGCTGCCATGTAAGACGTGCCTTACTTGCCCTTCACCTTCCACCCCGATTGTAAGTTTCCTGAGGCCTCCCCAGCCATGTGGAATTGAGTCAATGAAACCTCTTTTCTTTATAAATTCCCCAGTCTCAGGTAGTTCTTTATAGCAGTGTGAAAATGGACTACTACACATTACCTATGATGGTTCTTGATACTTTCCTTGAACCCTGACTGATACAGATGTTATTATTACTATTGTTACTATTATTTTTCCTCTTTCCAAATCCATACTGAGCAGACATATTGCTAAGTTCCTTCTGGATGTAAGGGAAATGAAAAAGAATGCTACATGGTGCAGGGCACAGTTTAGTGATTCTTTTCATGTTGAACAGTGTTCTTTCTAAAATTATGTTTACAAAGTCACATAATAAAGTTTGGCCATTCATTCATTCATTAATGTATTCATTTCCTACATAAGTGTTTAGAGCCTATGACATGCTAGGTATTGTTCTGGACACTGTTGTAGAAAAGACAGATACAGTTCTGACTTTTTAGCACATTAAGTCTTAGTGAACAAAGATTTTAAAAAAGTAAAATTTACAAACAAGATACTTTTATAGTGATATATAGTCTGTAAAGAAAATAATTAGAGTAATGTGATAGAGAATGACGTGATGAATTATTTCAGAATGACTGGTTGGAAAATAGTCCACTGAAGTAGTGATACTGAGCTGGGACCTGAATGCAACAAGTCAGCCATTTGAAAATATAGAAGGAAGTAATTGTAGGTAAACGGAAGAAGAGTGCAAATATCCTAAGTGGGGAAGGAGCTGGGTGCACCTGAGAAACAGAAAGAAGGCAGAGTGGAGAGGGGAACAGAGTGAGGAAAGGGAAGACTAGTATGGTAAGATGCTTTTTAATGGCTTTCGAGAATTCAATGTAACTACAAAAATTTGAAGTTAACTTGCAGACTTCCTGCTTTCTAATTCTTATAGTTCCTTCTGATGGCCCAAAATGTCAATTAGTCATCAGAGGATGTTCAGGCCCATCCTCCCAAGGGCTCTGACCTTATTGCCTGTGTATTTTCTGAATCAAAATATAGTTTGATTCAATGATTGTAATGGTGAATGTTCTGTGAAATTAGGTTTTCTTGCAAATATGCTCTCCATTCCCTAAAATACCTCCCTTTCTTCTCCCTCAAACTCATTTCTTCAGAGCGAGATTCCTATCTCTGCTAGGAAGAACAGATCCAAATGAAAGTCTTAAGAATTTGTATGTTTAACATTCTAGGGGAACGAATTGCACATTAAAAGATGACATTAACAAATCAGATGGACTATGCTATGTTTTTGAGGACCTGTATTTTCGAGACTTTCTTGGTGCCCTTGACTCCTTGGGACATAACTTACTTTATCTAACTTGCTTAAGCAAACCGAGGGGAAAGACCTGGCAGCTTCCAATTGCTCCTCAGAAAAACTGTATTTGACACTAGATATTTAGTGTGTTAGTCTGGTACTCAAATGTGTATGCATTATGACTCACTTTAAGGCTCAATTAATGGTGTGTGGCTGAAATACCAAGTGCTGTAGACATACCCTTGCAGGGTGACTGTTCTTTCCCTGGTAGCTCCATTTGCTGTTTGAACAGCCTGTTACTAGGTTAGTTTTCTCTCTCGTGGTTTACTTGACAATTTTTTTCTTCTCAAAATGTCTTACTATCATGCAGCCTGTTGGTTTATCTGCTGCTATTATTTTGCATTTCACAAACTGTCCTCATCGATGCTGTGTGGGAATGTATTTAATTTCCTACCTGAGTGTCAGCCTACTGCTCCAGAGCTGCTTAGAACATTTTCTTTCATCTGTCTTCTTACCTTCCAGATCCAGCAGAGTTGAACCACAGGAATCCCATCTCAATATTGATGACTCACTCCCATCTGGAATCTCATTATTGGTTAGCTTGTCTGTCTATTTCCTCTTCAGAACTGCTTGCTGGTAATATTAGTGGAGTGCTTTTGAATTGTTAGGACCTCACTTGTAGTGGGTTTCACTTCTTTTCAGTTTTAGGTCAAATATTTATAGATTGTTTTGTAGACTCTGTTCCAAGGGTCTCAGGGTCCTGATAGATGAGCTGGGCGTGCTGGGTTACTATTAATAGTGTTGTTGCAATTACGTTTTTAGTGGATGATCAGAGAGTTTGTTATTAAGTGGCAGAATTTAGAGACAGGTGTGTTAGTAACAAAACTCTTAAATGTGGTTCTCCTGTTGTGATTTTCATGTCTCAGTCCTGTGTTGACTTTGCAAAATAGCATAATTGCTTTCATCTAGTTTTCTAAATGTGTTGACATAGTGTCTAAATGTGGCCTGCACTACTCTCTGTATGACCAAGTTGGGAATGTCTGAGAATGCTTTTTATGTGAGAAGAGCTTCTTCTAGGAGTAGAGGAAGTAAAGTCTGCAATCAGCCACCAGCTTTCTAATTGCATCCCTGCATAATGTAGGCTGAATAAGCTGAAACAAACTCAGATAACTTAACTTTTTTTCTTTTGTATTGAGGAATGAGTAAGACATGATACCTTGACTCAATGTAACTTTCAGATCTCTTGCTAATCTGTTCCATAGCAGCCAGAATCCAGGTAAACCAAAGATATATTTTTAAAAAGGCAGATGAAAAAGCAACCTGAAGAATTCTTAAATTCATTACTTTCAAGATTTGAAACTTAACTTTAATAGAGATTTTGGACAATATAGAATAAGAAGTCCCTCTGTTGACTTACACAAATGCTGAAAGCCTGCAATGTACTCTAAGTATTCTCTGATAATCTAATTTTATATGATTTCCACATTTTCCCCACTTTTGTTTTGATCATGCCTTTCAAAAGTTTTGTTTTTGTTTCTGAAAATTTTTTAAAGAACTAACTTAGAATTGATACAGTTAATTGCCATATGTGCCTTTTCTTGATTCTGTTTTTCTCTGTACCATTAAGGAGTTGATGTTTATCACTTCATTATGTAAGGCTTTTGTTTCAAATACATGAACTCATAAGCAATATGCATTATTATTTTGCATGTTCTTTAAAATTTGTATGTTTACATACAGTATCATGCTATATGCATAAATTTGCTTTTTAAAAAATAACCTTGTTTTTGAGATTTGTCCATGTTGATACATGTAGTTTTAATTTATTCATTTTAATTATTTTAATTGCCATAGAATATTTTATTGTATTAATATACCGTAATTTATTAATTCATTTTTCTTCGATGGGCATTTAAGTATTAAAAAAATTTTTTTTTAATTATTACAAAAGTTGCTGCACTGACTACTTGTAAACTTTATTCTTCTGCACATCTTGTGCACACCTGTAATACACCTAGAAGCAGATTGCTGAATTGTGGAGTTTTAACGTCTTTCACTACCATTTCTGTCAATTTGCACTACCACCAGTTTCTTTTGATCAACCAGATCGCCAACACTGGCGTTGTAAATGTTGAGTGTTGCTGATCTGATGGATGTGAAATGGCATCTCATTTCTTGGCATAAATTTTCATTTCCCTGATTACCAATGAAGTTGAGTATCTTTTTACTTGTTTATTCAGTTGAGGTTTTCTCTTTTTTAATTGCCTGTTTATATCTTGTCTGTTTTCCCTATTGGATTACTTGCCTTTTTCCTGTTAATTTGTAGGAATCTTTTATATATTATGATTATTAATCCTTTGTTAGTTTGTTGTGTTGAGAACATCTTCTCACAGACTGTGGCTTTCTATATATCTTTTGCTATGTAGAGCTTATTAAGGGTAATGTAGTCAAATTTATCCATCTTTTTCTTTATTGTGTGGATTTTATTGTGTGTTTCAAAAATCTTCCCTAAACAGTGTCAAAAAGATATTCTTCTATATTTTTCTGAAAAATTTAAATTTTGCTTTTCCTGGAATTATAAGGATTTTATATTATTTGCATATATGCCATTTTGCATATGTGTAGCCAGTTGTACCAGCATCTTATATTGTATAGTGCATTTTTTTGCCTAACAATTTTCATTTTCCCTCAGAGTATCTGGCTATCTGTTTCAGGGCTCTCAATTATTATTATTATTTTTGTTCATCTTTTTACCAATATGATATCTTAATGCTAAAGAATAAGTATCAATATCTCATAGGGCAAATCATCTACTTTGTTCTTCAAAATTGTTTCTGATTTTTTTTTGTCTTTCTGCTCTTCCATAAGTATTTGCTGTCAGCTTATTACCACAAAAATATTTTTGAGATTTAGATTGTAATCTCATTTAATTTACAGAATAAATTAGAAGTAAATTGACATATTTGTGATATTGAATCTTTCCATCCATGAATGTGGTCTATCTTGCTATTTATTTAGGTCTTCTTTTATGTCTGCCAATAATATTTATAATTTTTTAATAAAGGTCTTCTACATCTAAAATCAGACTCATTCCTGATAACTTATACCTTCTTAAAAATATAATTTTGAGTGGAATATTTTTTCTAATACATTTTCTAGCTGTTATATAGGAACTGTATTGATTTTTAAAATTCTGATCTTGTATTTAGTAACTAGCACATTTGTCTTGTTTTAATAACTTTATTTTGGTTTATATATATATATATATATTTGTGTGCAAATAATGAATGCCTGTGTCTCTTCATTTGTGATTATTTTACCTCTTAAAATGTTCTTGTCAAGGACATTATCTAGGATAATGTTAAATATGAACAGAAATAGTAATCATCCTTGTTCTGGTTCTGATTATAATGGAAATGCTTCTAAATTTTCATCATTACATGCCTTCAATTTGTCTTTAAATGCAGTAATTGTTTTCAGAGATAAAGGCTACTGAAAGCAAATAAATTATTTGTATAGTAAACCATATTCGTAAAAATATTGTAGGAACTTACAGAATAGGAGAGCCTGTGGAATTGAAAACTGTGCCACTAAGAGTGTTCCAAATCCCACTGCAAGATAAGTATGAAGAGACCAACAACCTCCCAAACTGGTACAGAAATTACTTCAAAGTGACAACATATGAGCTTCAGAAGATGCAGAAAGAAATCGTATCTGAAATTCTCTTATCTGACTAGTACAGAGCTTTTAGAGGGTCGGCCACCGAAACTGCTCCCTGCCCCTACCCCTGGGCTCCACTCAGAGTGGCACTCACCGTGGGCTCCAGTCCATTCTAAAAACATTGTATAAACAAGCCTCATCAGAACCCTCCATCCTTTCATGCCCTAACATACCCCAGATTCCTTACTTAAGCTAATATATGCTCTTTACTCCCAGACGTTCTGGGAGCTGCTCTGTCTACAGGGTACTCCTGCAGGTGCAATGCATGTTTCTCCTGTTAATCTATCATCAATTAACTTGCAGGCCCCCAGTCGGCGGAACTAAGTTGGTAGTGGAGAAGTTTTTTTCCCAACAGTGAACACTTCACAGCTGCTGCTGCTGGGCACAGACATGGTGGCTTAAACTGCTGATATCCCCACGTAAGACACATTTTAAAAAATTTTTTATTTTTCAAAATTACATATTAAACATGTTTTTATTTATTAATTTTTTTTACAGAAGCAGGGAGTACAGGGACAGGTTTCTCACATGCAGATACTGCATAGTGGTGGAGCCTGGGATTTGGCATCCCTGTCATCTGAACAGTGAACATGGTACCCAGTAGTAAATGTTCAGCCCTCACCCCCTTCTATCAGCTCACCGTGTGTAGTCCCCGATGTCTGTTATTCCACACTGTGTCTCCGTGTGTACCCACTGTTTAACTTCCACTTATAAATGAGAACATGCGGTATTGGACTCCCTGTTTCTGAGTTATTTCTCTTAGCGTAATGGCCTCCAGTTCTATCCATGTTGCTGCCAAAGGCATGATTTCATTCTTTCTTATGGCTGAGTAGTATTCTTGGTGTATATACACCACATTTTCTGTATATGAAGACATTCATCTGTGGATGGACACTTAGGTGGGTTCCCTATCTTAGCTATTGTGAGCAGTGCTGTGAAAAACATGAGTGCAGAGATTTTTAATATAATGATTTCTTTTCCTTTAGGTAGATACCCAGTACCTGGTAGATACCCAGCAATGGGATTGCTGATCATAAAGTAGCTGTATTTTTAGTTCTTTGAGAAATCTCCATATTGTTTTCCATAAAAGTTGTACTAATTTACATTCCTGCCGGAAGTTGCAGACACTTTAAAAACGACTGCCTTTGAAACCAGATGTAGCTGCAGCAATGACGTGCCCCTTGGCCGCACGTGCCCTTGGACCCCCCCCACCTTGCTCCGTGGATTCCGCATGGCCCTGCTTCTCAGGTCAGCAGCCCAGCAGGTTCAAGGTGCAGGAGTGGGTCTGTTGGGCTGGCAGAACCCAATTGTGTATCTATACTCCCCAGCTGCCAGGGAGTTTGAGGAGACAAGGGCTGGTCATTTTTCAGCTTCCATATTAGTTGGTGGGCTCCATCTCAAAAGGTGGATACTCCTTGAAAGAAAACACTTCAGATGCTGTAGCTGACAAGATGTAAACAGGCGATATAGGCTTTCAAAGCTGCCAGAGAGATGACTGTGGTGGCTCACGTCTGTAATCCCGGCACTTTGGGAGGCCGAGGTGAATGGATCATTGAGGCTGAGACAAGCCTGGGCAAAATAACGAGATCCCATCTCTACAAAAAATTAAAAAATATTAGCTGGGTATGTGGCCAACCTGTAGTCCAGTCCTCAGGAGGCTGAGGCAGGAGAATGGCTTGAGACCCAGGAATTTGAGGCTGCAGTGACCAATGATCTCACCACTGCACTCCAGCCTGGGTGACAGAGCAAGGCCCAGTCTCAAAAAGCAAAGCAAAACAAAACAAACAAACACACAACCTGAAAGCTGCCAAACAGTTCTTTACCTGGACTCAGGGGAAGGGCAAATTTTCCTTTTCTTCTGGCTGGAAATTTAGGAATGCTCATTTTCATAGACCAGACACCATTCAGGCGTTAAATCTGTGACACAGCATTCAGCTCTACACATAATTAATGTATTAAATGCCTGGCATATTAAGTGCAAACTTTACAAGTCACAACAAGATTGCCCTAACTGCCAAATTAGGGTGCTATGCCCAAACAATTTTTGCCTTAAACATCATTACCCATAATAATCTGTGGGATCTGAGCTCGGCTGGGTATCTGGCTAGTGATGTGTGAGGTCGAATGGAACGCAGCTGCCTCCTCCTCAGCCCTGTTAGTTAAGCACCGCTAAGCAGTGGAAACCGGCGTTTGTGAGCTTGTCCAGTACGGGTACATATTAATTTCACTTAGCCATTTATGAGTTAGAAGACACACAAGCTGTCCAATTAAAAACACCCTTTTGTACAGCCTCTTTTCAGACCCAAACCATACTTTCATACAAAGGAATGCATAAATATACATGATAATTGACTCTAATGACAGGAAAAGAATGTGATGAAACATTTCCTGATAAAATCTAGTCTCAGCATGCAAAGAGGATCAGGCCTGCTCTTCAGTCATTGTGATTTACAATATAAAGGGTGAAATTCTAAAGGGTGAAGATATTTTCTTCTAAATGGATAATATATGTATGTAGAAGAGCAGAGACCTTTGTGTTATCTGGACAAGTAAAAATTATAAATGCTCTCTAGCTGGAAGAGAAAAATTCCACTTGACAAGTCAGCCTTCCTTCATGGTCTTTTTCGTTTCTAGGTATCAAGTCAATTTTTCAATTCTTCGTACGATTTTTGTCATGCTCCTGATTATAAAGCAGTTAGGCTTAGGAAGCAGCATGAGAAGGGCATTGTTTCTGCGCTTTCTCCCATTGTTTTTTAGGGCATGCCTCTAGACACACTTCCCTATTCTATTATGAATCTGGCACTCTTCAGAGATATGGAATGCAATTATAATGGTCAAGGATCTCAGTGTGTGAAAATGAATCTTTAAAACTAGACACAATTGTTAGAACACAATTGCAAGGCCTTCGATAAACATTCCACGCATCTTAGAGGTGGAGGAAAGCACAGAGACTTCCTTGCGTATAATGCTACACATTAATAAAGCCCAATGTGACAGTTTTCGGATGGATAGTTTATCGGATTTCTTATCTTAAAGTTATTCAGTGTTGAGCTTCTCACAGAATTTTAATTCACCTCTTCTATCTTAGAACATCACTTTAGGTTATGATTTCACACTTTTTGCCTGAAATACTGCATTAACCTCAGAATTAAAATCCTAGCAGCTAACCCTACCTCCTAGAACTATTCCTCAGAATGCTGGCAGAGCAATTGATGCTGCTCCCCAATGATGTCACTTGCCGAATCATGTCCTTTATTGAAAAATTCTTCAACATCTCCCCATAGCTTGCCGAATGAAGTTACGATTCCTTAGCCTGGGACTCAAGGCTTTCATGCGTCTTTCAGAGATGTCTGGCCTCTGTTCCTAGTTTCACTGGTTTCATTATCCCACACCTCTTTACTATGGGAACAATAGATCACGCCATTTCTTTCCTTCAAAACTTTCTTCATTCTCTTCTCTTTTTCCCTTTCTTATGTAGCTAATTTTTACACATTCTTCAAAATGTAGATGAGTGTCCTTTATTCAAAGAGGCCCTCTTTTATTTCCTAGTCTAATTTAGAAGCTTCTCCTAGCTGCTTCCGTATCACCATCAGCTACCCTATCACTGAAATGATGATTTGCTTTGATGTTTCTTCACTAATCTGTCTATCTATCTATCCATCCATCCATCCATCCATCCATCTTCAGAGTTGAGGCTATGAGTTATTTGACATTGTATTTCTAATACCTAATCCAGGGCTTGATACAGGATAGACTCTCAGTGTTTACAGAAGGAATAGCTGCCCATTCTGAGTTTTTATATGGATGCTCTATTTTCAAGGACAGTTCTTTTTTACTTTACACTTTTGTAATGAGTGTGTGAAGAGAGATTATTGCATAGGTGTGAGGGAGGAGGGAAAGAAATACAGAAGTTTATATAGGTCACCACAAAGGATTATTCCAAATTACCCTTTTGGGTTTCTCATAGCTGTTTTTAGGATAAGACTAGAATTAAACCAAAGTGTAAAAGTAGGAAGGGATGGGAAGTCAGCTCATTTGGAAGTCTAATCTAATGTAGTGCATGTTTCCACAGGGAAACTGTTGCAGAGGACAAGTGTCAGAAAAGTACTTTAATAGGTAATTGTTTGTGTTTGTGGTGCATAATTTTGCCAAATTACACAATATGGCAGTAAGACAAAGTATATCATTTAAAATTACCCTGTTAAGGCCAGGTACGGTGGCTCAGCCTATAATCTCAGCACCTTGGGAGGCCAAGGTGGGCAGATCGCTTGAGGTCAGGAGTTCAAGACCAGCCTGGCCAACATGGGGAAATCCCGTCTGTACCAAAAAATAAATTTTGAAAATTCGCCAGGTGTGGTGGTGGGTGCCTGTAATTCCAGCTACTTGGGAGGCTGAGGCAGGGGGAACCCTTGAACCTGGGAGGTAGAGGTTTCAGTAAGCCGAGATGGTGCCACTGCATACCAGCCTGGGCAACAGGTGAGACCCTGTCTCAGAAAAAGAACATTTTTAATGAAATAAAATAAAATTGCCCTCTTAAAGCATATTGAATAGTAAAAATCATGTACAATAATACTACAAATAGTTGAGTTGTCATTGATTTTCCATGTACAAGTTTTTTCTCTGTGTTTAATCACGTGTTTTTCTTTACAAGGTATCACTTGTTCTTTACCTTCTTGTGGTGTTTCTCTCTCAGTTCTTCAATAATAAAGCACCTCACAATGAGACCTGTAATTTCCTCAGTTGAATTCCAAGTCCTCAGATATGGTGTTGGAGCTTCTCAGCGATTTGATATATCCTAATCATGGTACCCTAATAGTTTTTAGGCAGTGCAATATAATGTTGGAGATAGAAGGCTCCTGGATATCATGTAATGTAGAGACTCTGTAGCAGAAAGAAGTGGGCTTGAAGATGGGATAGTTAGTATCAAAAGCATATCATGGCCAGGCGTGGTGGCTTACACCTGTAATCTTAGCATTTTGGGAGGCTGAGGCAGGGGATTGCTTGACGTCAGGAGTTTGAGACCAGCCTGGCCAACATGGCAAAACGCTGTCTCTACTAAAAATACAAAAATTAGCTGGGTGTGGTGGTGGGTGCCTGTAATGGCAGATACTTGGGAGGCTAGGTGGGAGGATTGCTTAAGCCTGGGAGGTAGAGGTTGCAGTGAGCTGAGATCATGCCACTGCACTTCAGCCTGGGCGACAGAGCAAGACCCTGTCTCAAAAAAAAAATGCATATTAGAAGGGGTGCCGATGGGAGCAAGAAGGTCTCTGCCAGTGGGGTCATTCAGGTCGTCAGGCCCCATACTCCATTAATAAGGCTGCCTGATAGAGAAGACAATCCTTAACCCAGTATGTCAGAGCTTTGAGATCTGTAGCTACTGTCTCACTCTTCTGCAGTTTCACACACTCTAAGGGACGTGAGTCATCAGATTTTCTGAGATATCAGGGTCTGGCAGACAATGCAGAATAATAAAAACATTACCCTAGAAATACAGAAGGAAGCTCCTGTCTCAAGAAGAAATTGAACATACTCAATGTGGAGGCCCAGAATCATCACTGGGATGGCTGTTTATCATCAGACCCAATAATTTTTTACAGTAAAGGACTTCCAAAATGACAAATGTGAAATTGTATGTCAAACAACTTTAATAAATGTTCTGTTAAAAAATGTAGAAAAGCTAAAAAGCATATCAGAAACTTTTCCAAAACATTTATCCCTGGCTTCTTGGTTTCCTCCCTCCTGAACTCTGAAATTCTTGTAAGTTTGGTGGCAGGCATGAGTGTTACACATACAGATACACATGCAAACAAAACAACTTTCCGGTGATCATAATATCCTTTACCTTTGCCTTTCTCTTTGAGTTCAGAACTATTGATTCAGTGTAGCTTTTGTTTTCAAGGAAACTATAGCTCAAAAAGTTCAAGTTTCACTGACTTGTCCTGGGTGATGGGTCTAGTTAATGGCAAAGCCAGTCCTGGAACCTCCGCCTCTCCTGCTGTTGGCAAAGCACTTCTGCTACACGCACTGCTTTCCTGGACGACTTTTAGAGACTGCCTCTTCAGCTTTGAAGAATCCAGAGAAATCTTTTTTCTCTTTTTTTTTTTTTTTTTTTTTTGAGACAGAGTCTCGATCTGTTGCCAGGCTGGAGTGCAGTGGTGTGATCTCGGCTCACTGCAACCTCCACCTCCTGGGTTCAAGTGATTCTCCTGCCTCAGCCTCCCAAGTAGCTGGGATTACAGGCGCACGACTGCACCCAGCTAATTTTTGTATTTTTAGTAGAGATGGGGTTTCATCATGTTGGCCAGGATGGTCTCAATCTCTTGACTTTGTGATCCGTCTGCCTCAGCCTCCCAAAGTGCTGGGTTTACAGACATGAGCCACCATGCCCGACCCCAGAGAAACCTTTAGCCTGACTCTTCAGATCTAGCAGCTCTAAGGACCATGACATCGTTCTGCTGGGGACGTTGTTCTGGCTTCTCCTCTCTCACTTTACTTCCAAAAGGCTCCCAGGACCAAGCAGCTATTGCAAGTTCCAGAGAATTATTTCTCCAAACCAGGACCTTATCCTATAGGTGCGAGAGCAAGGACTAGTCAAGGAGTCAGAGTAATGATGATTCTTCATTATACCTTTACATCTAGGGAGGCCTTAAAGGAAGGGACAAAGTTATCCTCAAAGGAATACACAGCTTGCCCAAATGCAGCTGGAGAAGCAGGTGAGTGGTCCTCCCTGCCAACAAAGCAAAGTCTAGGCCTGCAAGTCACTGCCACCAGGCAATAGAGAATGTAAACGAGAATTCCGAGGCCTGACATAGCCAAGCGAGGTTGCTGCATTGCTCTGAAAGGCACAGATACTCTAGAGGGAAGGGGTTGCTTTGCATTTTGAGCACAATTTGGCCATGCAAGAATCTCCTTACCAAAATAAGCATCTTGAGCTTGCATTTTCTTTCTGTCAGGAAAAAGGCCTAGAACTTCCCAAGTGAACAAGCTACACCCACTTTTCAAATATTGTCACAAGTCATTGTAAAAATACTCTCTCATAAACGCTCTGGCTATAAAGAGGAAAATAGAACCACACCAAACACCTCAGCCCAATATTTCAGAGCCCCACATTGGGAGCAGTAAATAAGATTAGGGATTATAGCCTGCTCTGCGTTCATCTCTGTACAGAAATGTACTGCAGAAACCACACCCTTGTAAAAGGGAAAAGCAGGAGGAAGTGGACCCGTAAAAGCTAAGTAGTCAGAGGACATCCAGCCAGGGATTAAAGGCATTTTAGGACTGGCTCAGTGAAGTGCTGCAAACACAAGTCCACTGTAGAATAAACAGCCTGGGCTGTCTGGGCTGGAAGTTGGTAGCTGCATTTTATGTCCAGACTCGGGAGGCAGAGTTGAAACCTCACGTTCAACACTGGTCCCTGCCCCCAACACATAGGCACCAAGGCACATACATGCAGGATAAAATGTCTTCTCTATGGATTAAAAAGTTAATAAAACAATAAGTGATTGCCTAGAAGTTAATAAAGCAATAAGTGATTGCCTAGAAGGGTGCATTCTAGAGTTTGCTCTAGCAAGCTAGGAAAACAACAGATGGTGGAAAGTTTGCTTCTCCTGCTTACAAACCACATGAAATGAGGCTGTGGAGTTGTCATTTGGCTTTTAGGAATTTTGTTTTGAGCAACTTGGATTCAATTCAAATGGTGCTTCAAGTTGTGTGATGTGGGTTATATCGGAGAGTATATTACTAGATTTTGTCCCATTTTTTAGCATTAGGATAGGCAACTCACCGGTTCCCGGGAACTGGCATGTGTGAGATGAGGAAGTAGAGGAGACCCTGAGGCCGTTGGTGGGCCTTACCTGCTGCCTTCTCTCCCTGCCAGGGTCAGGCCAGTCCTATCGCCTCTCCTCCTGGGGACTCCCACCCCTCTCCTCCTCCATCGCCATTCCAGAATACCACTGCCCGCACTTGCTGCCTGAAAAGAAGAAAGACCTGAAGTCCAGCTCTTTTCTCTCTAGTTCGACTTTACATCCATGTCATCCAACTTTCTACAGGAGCAAAGCTTTCCTGTGTGCAAAAGCTCTCCATCACTTTTCTTTATTGGTATAATACAGTCCAAATCGGATCCGTCCTGCCTTGCCGGCCCCTTGCCCACTGCCTCATTGCCCCAGGATCTCTCAACCTCATCTCAATACACTCCCTTGCCTGGGCCCTGGCTTCTGCTTCATGAAACCCACTTTCCCCCAACCCATGTTGTTTATGGGAAGTCCTGCCCACTCCTGAAGCCTTTCCTTAGGTTCGTCTTTTCCAGAGGGACTTTCCTCATGCTTCACCATGCGCCGAGCCCTTCCCGCCCTGCTCTCCCTAGCGCTGTGTTGGTAGCTTTGCGACCGCACTGCCCGTAGTTGGCTTCATGCTGTGCACATCTCTGAACCTCGCTTCATGCCATGAGCTCCTTGAACAGAGCAGAGAGGGAAGACTAGCATGAAGGGGTGATGGGGAGTCACGGCCTTAGGAGCAGGAGTCGGGAAGATAATCACACAGAGATCTCTCACATGTCACTACGCTGGTGTTATAATTCATGTGAGCCATGCACACATATAATCCAGTATCTATAAAGCTTATACATATTCTTTAAAACTAAGGTTACATCTGCAATCACCATTCCATAGCATCTAGAAAGATGTAACGCCCGGCTATAAATAGCGTATACCCAAGAAATATAGGACATTATTCAAAATCAGGATATTAAAAATTAAATCTGTTTAAAATACCTAGAAAACCCTTGAAAAACTTCTATGTAATCATTTACTTTTAATATTTGGAGAAAGAGCAGAAGAACATATGTCTGATCAAATTTACTACAACGGATTTTTTCACTTCCAGATTTACAGAATGCCTGTCACTTGCCTAAGTTCCTTGTTTAAAAAGAAAGAGACTTTTCTCCACACCACTTCTCAATATTTATTTATGCAAATGGGACATGAGTCACAAGCATGCAGAGATGAACCCTGATTTATGACAACATCAAGAAAATAGCTAAAAATACGTGTGTCTCAGGATGATTCAAAGTGCAATAGGGGAATTTCCAGTGATTTGGTAACAAATGCAGCAGCCCAACTCCCATTTATTTTTCCAGCAAATATTCCCAAGGAGCATGAAAAAATGACAGCTGCATAATCGGAACAGTTAATTTTTTCATGTTAGTTGATTCAACCTTTTTGTCAAAAAATGAGAGGAAGAATAAAGGAAAAGCAAGAGTGTAAATGGTAGATCAAATTCGCATATTAACAACTTTGGAAGTAAAAGTTTCAATATTCTATCTGTAGCCAAATAATAATATTTTAGTCAGTAAGCCTAATTGCGGAGAAGTTATACAATAAACAAGATGAGGCTATATTCTTGCTGAGGTATCTATGTGAAGGTTAGCACTCTGGAACTCTGGAGTTAAAAAGAACATGGAATATCCCTGAATTTGGCCTCCTACTTTGTTTGGGCAAGGATTGTCTCCAAAAACTGACCTCTGAGAAGTAGAATTTAGCCTGTTAAATACTTACAGTAATGGGTCACTCACTGCCTCTGTCTTGTTTTCCTGGGCTGCTGTAACAAATTGCCACAAATTTAGTGGCATGAAAATCGCGATTTATCATTTCACAGTTCTGAAGGCCAGAAGCTCAAAGGTGTTCGGCCGGGCTGCACCCCCTACAGGGCCTGTAGTGGAGAATCCATTTGTTTCTAGTTTTTCGTGGCGTCTGGCTTCCTTAGCTAGTGCCTTAGCTAGTGCCACATTGCTCCAATCTCTGCTCTGTCTTCACATCATCTTACCCTCTGTGTGTCTCTTAAAAAGAGACTTGTTATTAAATTTAGGGACATGACATCTACAAAGACCCCTTTTCTTTCTTTCCTTTCTTTTTTCTTTTCTTTCTTTCTTTTTCTGTCTTTATCTTTCTTTCTTTCTTTCTTTCTTTCTCTTTTCTTTCTCTCCTTCCTTTCTCTCTTTTCTTTCTTTCTCCTTCCTTCCTTCTTTCCTTCCTTGCTTCCTTCCTTCCTTTCTTTCTTTCTTTTTTGATGGAGTTTCACTCTTGTTTCTGAGCTTGGAGTGCAATGGTGTGATCTCAGCTCACGGCAACCTCTGCCTCCTGGGTTCAAGCGATTCTCCTGCCTCAGCCTCCCAAGTAGCTGGGACTATGGGCATGCGCCACCACGCCTGGCTAATTTTTGTATTTTTTTTTTTTTTTTTTTTTAGTAGAGATGGGGTTTCTCCATGTTGGTCCGGCTGGTCTCGAATTCTCGACCTCAGGTGATCCACCCACCTCGGCCTCCCAAAGTGCTGGGATTACAGGTATGAGCCACATCGCCCAGCCAAAGACCCTTTTTCAAAATAAGATCACATTCACAGGTTCTAGGGATCAGGACAGGGACATATCTTTCTGGGGGCCACCATCTAGCCATTGCCACCTCCAAAGGCAAGACACACATTTTTGGCCAGATCTCATTAGGTGGCCTTGCATTGTTTTGAACAGTGTTTATGTATCTTTACTATTTTTGGGGTAATTCCAAAGTAGGGCTCTGCCTCCTACTGGGAGCTGAAATGGACAGGCTCTTTTCCTCCCAGACTGTGGACTCTAGGGCACGAGCAGCACATGGCATAATCAGAGCCATTCATGCCCTCGCTGGGACCGGGACTCTCAAGGGGTGCAGCAAAGCTCAAAGTGGGAGATTATTGTGGCAGCTGTTGTATATCCCCAGCATGAGCCTCGTCAGTGAGTCCAGTGGCAACGGTGCCCTTGGTGTAGTATTAGGAGCCAACCATGCCTGGACAGGGCTTTGCCCAGGCCTCGCCTAGTTGCTTGGTTGTCCGGTCTTCCCATAAGTGCTGTGAGCTAGCATTTCCAATACTACGTTTTTCCGTGGACACTTCAACAACTTATGTTCTTGACAGCCAAGAACTGCTAAAATCTGTCTCTGTGTGTGCCAGCCTAATATCTCAATCCTTTCCCTGAAGCTGTGCAGAATATACCTACTTTGTTTTGCACATAAGAAAGCCGTCAAAAAGTCACGCAATCTACTGATTGATAGTATCCTAAAGATTGTCTTCTCTGGCCAGGCGTGGTGGCTCATGCCTGTAATCCCAGCACTTTGGGAGGCCGAGGGGGGCAGATCATGAGGTCAGGAGATCAAGACCATCCTGGCTAACATGGTGAAACCCTGTCTCTACTAAAAATACAAAAAATTAGCCAGGTGTGGTGGCAGGTGCCTGTAATCCCAGCTACTTGGGAGGCTGAGGCAGGAGAATTGCTTGAACCCGGGAGGCAGAGGTTGCAGTGAGCCGAGATCGCACCACTGCACTCTAGCTTGGGTGACAGATCGAGACTCCGTCTCAAAAAAAAAAAAAAAAGATTGTCTTCTCTGATATGACATTTTACCGCTGTCTACACTGAAGACCTATTTTACCGCTGTCTACACTGAAGACCTATTTTACCGCTGTCTACACTGAAGACCTATTTTACCTCTGTCTACACTGAAGACCTGTTTTACAGCTGTCTACACTGGAGTGGTCCAATGAGTTCTTGTGACACAGGTCGGAGCTGGCCCCTGGGATTGCCAGGTCTTGGCGCAGCGCCTTCACCGTGCTGCCATCGCCAAATCTTTACGATGCTCTCTTCCCTCCTCAAACTTCATCCCACACCTTTCTTCCAAGCCAAACATCTCTAGATTGGTTGCTCCTGATACAATTTTTAGATCATAGTAGTGCTGTTATATTTCATAATATCACATGATTTCATTATTGTGAGCAATTTTTTGTAGAAACTATCAGTGCTTTTTTTTTTTTTTTTTTTTTTTTTTTGAGACGGAGTCTTGCTCTGTCGCCCAGGCTGGAGTGCAGTGGCGTGATCTCGGCTCACTACAAGCTCCACCTCCCAGGTTCCCACCATTCTCCTGCCTCAGCCTCCTGAGTAGCTGGGACTACCGGTGCCCGCCACCACGCCCGGCTAATTTTTTTGTATTTTTTTAGTAGAGATGGGTTTCACCTTGTGAGCCAGGATGGTCTCGATCTCCTGACCTCGTGATCCTCCCGCCTCGGCCTCCCAAAGTGCTGGGATTCCAGGCGTGAGCCACCGCGCCCGGCCGAAACTATCAGTGCTTTTAAGTCACAAAGCTACCCTTGGAGACTGGCTGTGAGGAAAAATCCTTCCTAAAAGTATCCTTAGGCTCATTCCCACAGGCCTGTGCTCTGTGCCTGCCAAGCTCTTCTTGTCTCCATGCATGGCCCCTGGCCTCACATACACCCCAATTTTTCTCACCTCCAGATCTCCAGTAGTTTGAATTTCTTCCCCTAAAACACCCTTCTGCCTTCTTTGGTCCCATAAACTATGTCTTACATACCATGCTAATCACTGTTCCTCTAATATTGGTATTTCCTTCTAGACAAATACAACCATCCCTTTTTGCATTCCAGCCAATGCATTTGCTTACAGCTAACTTACACCTTTACAGTAGGCTAAGTTTTTTGCTGAAATTGATTTGTTTGCAAACCCTGCCTTCTCAATAAAATTGTCAACTCCTGGAGGATAGGCAGGTGATCTTATTTTTTTTAGTGTGATGGTCCACAGGTATTTAACAGGCACAGTAGACATTTTAGTTTTTCCTATTTATGGGCAACCTGATAGTACATGACTTGTAAATATTTGTAATTTCAGTGAAGCAGGACTTTTCTAATTATAAAAGTTACATAATCTCAGGAAAAATAAAAGTTCTCTAACTACCCCATCTTCCAATTCCACTTGTCCTTAATTTTACCACAACAAATGGTTTTATGTATACCCTTTGAGGAATTTTGTTTTCAAATACAAGCACATTGTCTCTTTAAAAAAATGTGAACAATTATATGCATTTAAATGCCTTCTAGGTATTGCCAAATTGCCCCTTGAAAAGGTCATAGGAGTTAAGAATTTGAACTTCCCATCTTCATGAGGCTTGTGATCCTCTGTTCCTTCTCGATTACACGGCATAAAATGTTCATTTATTTAACTCTTTGAGTGAAGGTTCTCAGAAAAGTCAATGACTGGTGCTTTAATAGCAATGAAGAATGAAACAAAGATATCTAAAACAGTGCTGGTTTTTGGTCAGAAAATAAAAGTTTTTTTGGTTGTGAGAGAGGTGGATACAATGTGATAATGTGTTTACAGATCTCGAAGACTTCCTGGTAGGAATGTTAAAGGTCTTCTGATCATAAGTGAATAGAACTGAATTTAGTGACAAAGAGAAGCATGAACTGAAATGTTGCACCATGAATCATTGAAAAACTATTGATCCTTCCATTGAAATGTATATATCTATAATATTTACATGAAATGTGTTCTTTCTATGACTCAGTTTTGAGGTGAAGGCATAAGAATTTACAAATACACAGTGACACTTGTTTATAAACGAATGTAAAGTCTTCTAATATCTCACCCCTCTGAGAAAATAAATAGTCAATTTTTGATGTTTCTGGATTTTGTGACATGCTTTTAATGTCATACGAATATTTACCTATGTCGTAATCTAGAACTTCTATGATTTCATTTGTTTACATTTAAAATTCTGATGGATCTGGAAATCATTTGTTTGCTTCAGCATAAGGAAAGAAATGATTTTTCAGTTTGATGTTTTTCCAATGGATAATCAAATTTACGATTTGCTAACTAATCCAATTATGTTCCTATTGTTTTATGTTGTCACCAGTACCATATACTAAATTCCATATATCACCTGGTATAATTTTTGACTTTATCTTTCTATTCCTGAGCTTGTGGCAAATTTTAAAATTACTATAGATTAATAAGAGTTTTATTATCAAGAAATGCTTGCTGATTTAAAAATACTCAATATAAAAGTGAATAAAGCTGACGTGAAAGCCTTCCGTGTAATTCTGCTTCCTAGAGATGAACACTGCTCTTGGTTTGGTGGATATTTTTCTGGAATTCTTTCACACAATATGTATGTGTACACATGTATAATACAAATGGAATCATATTATATCCTGATCTGTAATGTTTTTCACTCAACAATTTGTCATGTGTGTTTTCCAAGTCAATGCAGAGAGATACACAATATGTTTTAGCTGAATATGTCATTGTATAGCTATGCCTAAATTTAATTTACCCAGTTTCTTATTGAAATCCCTCAGGATTTTCATAATATTTTACTATTCCCAACAACCTCGAAATCCTTCTTTTATATATTTTTGTGCTCTATATTTCTGCAGAATAAATTCTTAGAAATAAGGTCGTATGATATTTCCAAATCATACTCCAAAAAGCTGAATTTGTTTGTGGTAGAGCAGTAGCGAGGAGCCCATTTAGCTCTCCAGTGTCCTGGAAATTTTTAGGAGACAGGGATACAAAGAGGAGGTGAGGAAGAAATAAAGACTAAGAGCAGAGCCGAGGAGGTGGCCAAAAGTTTTTCTCGTAGATAGGATGAAAAAGAACAGATGGTGATAGGAGTGAAGGCAGGTTAGGTAACAAGAAAAAATGACCAATGTAACTACGCATGTCTCACCATAGAATTCGCATTTGGAGTCATTCAGTAATCATAGAACGAATACTTGCAATATTTATTGACGGAAAATATCTCTAAAAAGTAGTCACCTAATCACGGTCTGTTGTGAGTTTTTTTATTTTTCTCTATAACTGAGGGATTTGGGGTATCTAAAAAAGAGATTAATAGAAATCAAACGCATAATCATAAATATATCAAAGGAAAAAATGCCCACTTCTCTGTATGTTAAAGGTAAAATTCTTTTTCCAATGTGTTTAAATAAAAGTAGTGTTCAGCATGAGGAAATGCTAGGATTAATATAATAATCTTTTATTATATAAGTGAATGGTTACTTTAGAATTTGTATTTCATTTTCTAATGAACCAGTGACCACACAACATTGTGATTATGACAGAAAGTATTTGAATTAAGATTCAGTTATTCAATGTTGTATTAGCAATGACAGAGTTTTTCTACTTCTTTCTTTTTCTTCTTTTTAATAAAGTGTGATATCTCCAAGGAAGCTTAATCCAGATGTTTATGAAGCTAGCATGGCACTTCCTACAAATGCAAGGATTGTGAGTGACTCTGGGGCTTCTATTGCAAATTGTTCTAGGGAGAAATTTGCCTGTCCTGGCATCAAGCCCTGACTGGAAGCCAGAGAGAGGGTTACAGAAAGAGATTAAGGTGTCAGTGCTGGAGGCAGAAGAGGCTATTGGGCAATTTGTTTGCCTGGTTGTACCGCACACCTGATTTATACCCAGCTTGTGAAAACCTTACCACAGGTAAAATGCCAATAGTTGTTCTACTAGAGTGGTAAACTTTTGACTGATTTATCTCCTACATTTTTCAAACCTTATGTAATGTCTTGTTTTTATAATAAACAGTTTTGGAATGTTTTCCTGTAATAGTTATGCAGGCACTAATAAAATGGTCAATATAATTTTATACATATTAAAACACATTAGTATTCTTTGAGATGAAGTACTAATAGCAATACCAGATAATATTGCCATTGATTTTTAAAAATTACTTGAACATTTAAAAAATTATCCAAATCCATAAACACAGAACAATCAATACAATCTAAATAACACCTATAGTGCAATTATTTTATTGGAATGATAGTTTCAGTGGAAAGAAATAAAGCTTGTTTAGGCTGGTTTTTATTCTCTACACATTATGCATTGGTTATGTAAAAAGGCAGAGTTTTCTAGCTAAGAGCATTAGTTAACTATAAAATTATACTAATAAATGGTGAAATGTTTCCCTCAAAGTCGTTTTGATGGATAGCTAATCCTATGGATGTTTCAGCAAAAGAATTAAAGAATTAAGGCTTAAAAGCCTTCAGTATCAGATATTTTAATTCTTAAGAAACATCTTTACATCTTTTAAAGATCAAAATTCATTTTTAGAAAGATAATAAATATTACAAGTAAATCTTGATCAATTAAAGAAAAAATAATTGAGAAAGTCAAGGCATTTTCAGTGTGTGTTTGTAGGTTATGAGGGTCTTATGGGACTGATACACATCTATGGTTGCAGGAAGGAAAATCTGAGAATACAGACTGTTTTACTGCTTTTACTGTTCTAGATTAAAATATAGGTAAGTATTCATATGACATTAAAAGCATGTCACACAATCCAGAAACATAAAAAATTTACTATTTATTTTCTCAGAGGGGTGAGATATTAGAAAACATTGCATTTGTTGTTGTTGTTGGTTTTTTTTTTTTTTTTCTGAGGCAGAGTTTCATTGTTGTTGCCCAGGCTGGAGCGCAATAGCGCGATCTTGGCTCACCACAACCTCCGTCCGCCTCCTGGGTTCAAGCGATTGTCCTGATTCAGCCTCCCAAGTAGCTGGGATTACACGCATGTGCCAGCACGCCTGGCTAATTTTGTATTTTTAGTAGAGATGGGGTTTCTCCATGTTGATCAGGCTGGTTTCGAACCCCCAACCTCAGGTGATCAGCCCGCCTGGGCCTCTCAAAGTGTTGGGATTACAGGCATGAGCCACTTTGTTTCTAAACAAGTAAAGTGTCACTGTGTATTTGTAAATTTGTAGCTAAGTGTTCTCACAGTGGTTCTCCCTCCTGCCTGCCACCACTTCCCAAACCTCCTCCTCCTTTCTTCCTTCTCTCACTTTCTTCCTTCTTTCCTTCCATCTCCTTTGCTTCCTTTTTTCTCTTCTGCAAAACTTTTTTCCACCCAGCCAATGCCCCCTTCCTTGCCTCACCAGGTGAACTGTTGGTGTTCAGCCATTCAGATGCCATTCGAAACCCTGCACTGCTGGAAAGAGTTCCTTGGTGTCTCCTGCCTGGATTACTGGCTTGCACTCTTCGTCTGTGCTCCCCTAAGTCAGGCTCGTTACATTAATATCATGCTGTGATTGTCCCTTTTCTTGCCTACTTTTGCATCTTTACGGTCTAGTACACTGTTTACAACTAGTAGGAGTTGAACATTATTTTTAAACCAATATCAGCTAAATAAATAAGCAACCCAACTTTTTTTCTTAACTTAAGAAAGCAACAGAAGACATTTATTTTTTAATCATTACATGTTTACTGAGTGTGGGATTGCTATGTAAATCTTTCTATCAGCAATTGGCTAAGATTCTATAAAATATAATGAAACTACATATGTATTTAGGTTTTTGCTGACTTTTCTCCCCTCATCACAACTTAATTTGCCTTTTTCCTCAAGCCGTAACTGTAAAACGCACAGAATATTCTACATCATTCTTTTGCGTTTTTGAAAAAAGATTCTACTCTATTTCCTTTATTGTATTATGTAATATTTTTGTTTGACCACTGACCCTGGGTGGCGGTCAGTGGTCTAAGGAGCTGAGGCCTGATCTAAGGTGAGTGTATTCTGAGGTGGATGATTATAAACGTGTCCAAAACCAAGTGACTCATGTTTACATGGGTGGGAACTTGGGCTAATAGATGTTGGAGGTGGGAGAAAGGAAGACAATGCTGTAGGTATGTTCTCCTTGACGTGTGAGTACCTCGAACGCTTTTATTGCCAAGAGCGTGATGATTAGGGAGTTTAAAGGGAAATGTACAAAATGATCAGAAACACTGTGTTAGGAACAGTCAGTGGGTGTTTTTTTTTTTTTTTCACTGTCTTTACTCAGTTTCATGACAACTGAAGTGCTGTGGTTGGGACAGGATGACATTTTCACTTAGAAAGAGGCTTGTAGAGAATAATTACATTCAATACCACAATAGAAATGTTAGAGATTATTTTCTGTAGCTCATAAATAAAACCAGAAGTGTGACTTGGAGTCTCTAGTTTACCTCTGAGATTTCTGCACAGTGTACAGCATAGTTAGTGTGACTAACGTTAGTTCACAGGATATGCCGACCAAGAGAAAGTCATGTCGAACTCTCCAAACTATCTTAAGGTCTTGTATCGAAAATGGCCTTGTGTCTTAAGTAGTGTCTGACTTTGGGAACAGGTACCCGAGGGAAGGTTAGAGAGAGCAGGCTACGACATGCCTTTAGAGCCCTCATCTGCAAGATGAAGACAATCAAGGACAGATATCAATTCATTTCAAAGAACTATTTCATGCACTGTGCTGCTTAAAGCACTATGTATTTGTCAGCGAGGTTTGACCAAACTACCTACCTACATGAAAATATCACCAAAGTATTCATCTGGTGTTTTCCTTTAAAGTTAATACAGTGAAATGATAGAGCAGTTTGTACTTGCCTATAGAAAAAGGATGGCAGAACAAACGTGATTATCTGGGGAATTCAGACCTCAAAACTACTTTTTAACAGAAATATCCACAAGCTACATATTTTTTTCTTTAAGAAATACCCTGGAAAGCACCCTCAGTTGTCAAGTTCCATCTCCTTGTGGGACTCCTTATACCAAGAACTCCACGTGGAAGGGAACAAACAGGGTGTCTGATGTGAGATGAAATCTCCAGGGCCACACAAGGGGCCTCATATTGCCCCTGGCCTGCTCACTTGTTTTTCTTGTTTGTTGCTTGCATCAGGTGACTTTCTACAAACCACAGGGCTGTGTTTGCACCTGTACTTCCTGAGAAGCCCATGTTCATCTTTTGTAGAAGTGCTGGTGAATTATTTCCTTAAAAGTCTTCTGGCTGGGTGCAGTGGCTCACGCCTGTCATCCAGCACTTTGAGGAGGCTGAGGTGGGAGGATTGTTTGAGGTCAGGAGTTCGAGACCAGCCTGGGCAATATGATGAAACCTCATCTCTACTGAAAATACAAAAATTAGCGGGTGTGGTGGCACATGCCTGTAATCCCAGCTACTCGGGAGGCTGAGGTGGGAGGATTGCTTGAGCCTAGGGGGTTAAGGCTGCAGTGAGCCGAGATGGCACCACTGCACTCTAGCCTAGGTGATAGAGTAAGACTCCATCTCAAAAAATAAAATAAAATAAATTAAAAATCAGCCAGGTGTGATGGTGTATGTCTGTAGTCCCAGCTACTAAGGAGGCCAAGATGAGAGAATCACTTGAGCCCAGGAGTTTGAGGCTTCAGTAAGCTGCAATGGCATCACTGCACTCCAGCTCGCGCGACAGAGCAAGACTCTGTCTCAAGGAAAAAAAAAAAAGTTTTCTGTTAGGTTAGGTTATCTTTTCCGTAATGTACACCGTAAATATGTTTGCATGAACTGGAGGAAAATACGTGGGTACAGAAAAATAGGACAAAAGGGGAAAGAGCCGTTGCACTTCATATATCATGTATGACATGCTGTGAAGTGGAGGAAAGGACTGGCCTAAAGAGTTTGAACTTAATGGGCACAAAATACAATTTCTGTTTATATTTTACGAAGATGTCTGCTCTGTAATGGGTAGTATGTATACTATCTAGTTTAGTACTCACTAATAGCTATGAGGAAAACCGCCTTGGTTGACTTAACCTCTTTAAGTCTCAGTTTATTCATCCAGAAACTGGGAATAACAATGACCTCATAGCATCACTGTGAGAAATTAGTGACACGCAGGACACAAACATCCTAATAAAGGAGCTGTTAGTTTATACTTTTAAGATGACACCTATTATAAAAATAAATATTTCTAACCATGTTAAACTCTAAATTAACTAAATTGCTTTTCGGCAGATTTCCCTGACGTTGCAGGTATTTAGGAGATTGTTTAAAAGCTAGACACCAGTTTTGAGACATCTAGAGGACAGTGTTATATTTTGCAGCCAGTTATGTTCATGACATCAGTGCAAGGCAGATCTGAGGTCTTCCTTGGTAGGTGGGGCATGTTACTAGGATTTTCTTCTGCAAATTCTGATCCTACCTGCCAGAAATCTTTCATCTGCTGGCCTTTATTATGCTAGTAGAAGCTGTTGTTTACTCAAATCCACTGTCCTGCTGAACACTGGAAGTCTTTGCTGTGGCCGTCTTTGCTGCAGGGATACCTCAGTGTGCTTCTCTTCCACGCTCACATCTCTAGTCATCATTGGTAAATGTCCCTTGAACTTCGTTGTTACATGACTTCCTGTTGTAGGTGGCTTTATCTGTCTTGTTCACGGCACACACTCAGAAAAAAGTGGTATTTTTATTGAGTGCATGCACTTACGATGATGACCCTATTGAGAATACCTGACTCTCAAATTAGAGAATGTCTAGGAACTTGATTTAGGCAGGTCTCCAGGATCCAAGAAAGAGTGTTCGATCCTCTAATTCCGTGCTTTTCAATGAGATTTTCAGCAATTCCCTAGATGTGTTCTTTGGGATCTGAGAGTTCTCTACCAGCATTTTTCAATGTTGTTTTTGTTTTGATGTTACCCTAAGCAAATTAGCAGAAACATATTTTGCATGATCTTGATGGCCGCTTTATAACTGAGCCCCATTTCCAACCTGCTTCCGGGTTTGTGTTTAAAACTGGCCTGGTGCTAAAATGAGAGCATGTAGCTTTTGCTGTGCTGGGAAGCATGCTGGTTGCTTTTGAGGTGGCATGAAATAACAATAGCCATGAGGGTCCACCATTATCCTGATGGGAAATTCTTTTTCTAGTTGACGAGACAAAAGTAAACTCCTCTTTGGGATTAAAATTGGCAATTAGAAGTACCTTCATTCTTAATGAGCTAGTAAGAAAATAATTCAAGTTGACCTAATTCGTAAAGAATGCCGTCACACCAAATGAAAGCCAGGCAGGTGTCATGGAGCATGAGGTTTCCATAGCAGGCTGAATAAAGACAAAAGTAAGCAATGGCCAGAAATTTTGACTCATGCTCAGATTATCTGTGGATTATATGAATGAATGATAACTAGCATTTATTCATTTCCCTCAGTGATTTGATGGTAAAATTGTTGCTGGACTAGACATTCTTTTCAATGTCTGCAAAAATTAAAAACTAATTTCAGATGTTATTTTCAAAATAGATTCCAACAGTAATTGAAATTGGTTTACATTTGCAGATTTCAATAATTCTACAATACTTTTCTTATCTTTTTAAAAGATAAAAGTATTTTTTAGATTATTTTTCTTTAGAAGTTTCTAGCACACTAAGTTTGAGAACTGCTGCTTGTGCCAAAGATAGGAATAAACCAACTAAAGGGGACCCTCTGTCCCTTACTTAATTTTGTGGTTTAAAATTGTGGGGCCTTTAGAAATATCTCTTTCTCTGTATTTCCTATTTTTTGGCATAGAATAATTCTTTTCTTAAAATAAAGACTTCCACAGTAGGGAAAGAATGAGAGGATATCCCATATACTCTGGAGGAAAGATTTAGGGGATGAAACACAGACTTTTGAGAGTAAATCGGCTATCAGTCCTCAGAGTAAGGCCTATTTCCTAGCAAGTATGAGCTGGGAAGAAGCCTGTCAGACACTTTCTCACCTCCTGAAATAGCCCATGATCAGAGACACCCATCTGTGACTTTATGTCATAATACAGTAAGTTGCTGATAGCAGAGCTTGAATTAGAGCTGCCTGCAATTTAGTCATAGCTATCAAATTCACTTCCGGTAATAATTTTGTAAATTTTATTGTTATCTTGTATTTTACAGTTATCTCTGAAGTAATTTATGTCTAATAGCATAATTTTAACGTAATTAATTACATGGGAATTTAAAGATTCATAGCAAAACAATTTACAGTAGTTTTAACAATCTGTTCCAATTTTTATGCCCTTATATTTTATCGTGAATAAAATATGAACATGTCTATGAACGTGTCCATACTTTTTGATAAGAAAACGATCTTTAACTTTGTATCATGGTGGAATTTGTAAAAGCTATTGATAGTTTTGTTCAGACAAAAATTTAAGAATTATACTATAGTAAATAGTTATGATTTGGTTGGATTAAAAATTCTGTAAGATCTGATCTTAGAATCTTAATCTTGCCAATGATGAAGATTCTAAGTGATGGTGAGGAGTTGTCTGGGAATAGCTGTATGTCATAACAAGCTAAGTTTGTTTATAAAGCATGGTAGAGCTCAAAGGGAAAGCTTTTATGGAATCTGGCTCTAGCACTTTTTGTCAAAATAAATCAATGAACACAGAAGAAATGAAAGGATCCCTCTGCGTGGTATACTTCCTGCATCATTTGCTTTGCTTTTCCTATTTTTCTCTTTTCTTCTTTCAACTTTTCTATGCATTCTGCTGCCCCAAAGTGCCATCTTTTGTGTGCTTTTATGAATAATTTGTCCTCTTTCCAAAGCAGATAGAAGACTGTCATGTATTCAAAATATTTTTATTGAGGATCAAAGTATTTATTGAATATACTCAATAGAGTAACACATAATAGACACTCAATATCTATTGAGTTATGAGCATCCATGTGTTAGAAAGTACAGACATCAACTAAAGAACCCATAGTTCATAGTTCCTGTCTTCAAGGAGCTCAGCATATCATGAGAGAAAGAGGCACATAAGAGACCCATTGCATGTGGCAGGGAGGTGGCAACTCCGAGCTCCACCTATGGGAGCACCAAGGACAATACTGCTCACTGGGCCTTGGGAAACCAGGCAAGGCTTCACCCTGGATACTGCATTGGACCTAGCCTTCTCGGATATACAAGAATTTGGCAAACATACAAAACAGGTGGGGGATTTCATCCAAAGAGAGGTTTACAGGATGTACAAAAGCATGGACTTTTGAAAGTTTGTGATGTGTCCTGAGAAGTCAATGTGGCACAGTAATTTTGTCCTTTCTTCATTCCACAAGCAAGAGAGATGAGACCAAGAAGGGAGATAAGAATACGCATCTTATCTTATTTTTCTTTTCTTTTTTTTTTTTTTTTTTTGAGACAGAGTCTTGCTCTGTCGCCCAGGCTGGAGTGCAGTGGCACGATCTCGGTTCACTGCAACCTCCGCCTCCCGGGTTCACGCCATTCTCCTGCCTCAGCCTCCCAAGTAGCTGGGACTACAGGTTATCTTATTTTTCTAAAAATCACATTTAGGGAGGTAATGTAAACAGAAAGAGCGAAAGTGAAGAGAAGGGTGGCCAATGACTGGACACAGCAGAAACAAAGAAACGAAAAGGACTTTTATTATTGAATGGGAGTTGTAACTGAGATTTATTGAATCCTTGCTATGTAGCAAATACTGCACTAAACATTTTATTATTTTTTAAATCCTCTTAATAAGTACCACTCAATTAATAGTTATTATTAATTTATTTAATTTATGGAAGGCCAATGAGGATCTGGGAAATGAGGTCTCTTGCCTCCCTGCTCACATATTTGAGATGATGCTGTAAGTGGCAGAATCAAAATTTATGTAACTCTGTAAATGGAGTAGGGAGGCAAATCATGCTGGTCACGACAAATGCAAAACAACACCAAGGAAACCAAGAACAACAACATAAACTTTGTCTAGCAGAGCTCAGACGTATTGGTTCAAAGGAGGCCTGGTGGAAGTCATTGTAAAGTGTTATGATGAGGTCACAGTAGAGCAAGTTCTTCCACCCTTAAGGTTTTGGTTAGAGAGGCATAAAAGCATTCGAGTTTTATAGTGATATTTGCCCAATGGAAAACTCTTCCCTAGTGGGGGTGGTATTAGTTATGGTCTGTGATAAGGGCCCTTGGAGGAAATAAAAGGAAATGTATGCACAAGGTCACGCACTGTCATCTTTTGGCATTACTAGTCTCTTCCCTTTTTAGAAATTTTATTCTAAAAAAGAATTATTCTTTCAGTCACATTAGATCTCTTTGTTATTCTCCAAGTCACCTTTTCTCTTGTGCTTGTCCTTGGTAAGCAGTATATGTTCATAAGAACACACTCCTTCAGCTGCACCTCTAAGATGTGTAGACTTACGGGCTGCGAGGAGGGGCTGGAAGTACGGGAATGAGGATGGTACTTCTGGATGAGGGGAGGTGGCCAGGGAACCAAGCAGAGGGGAGCGAGTGGCTCATTCTCTCCTGGAGCAGGGAACAGACGGGCAGCCAGAGGACCCGAAACGTGGGAGGCTGTCCCTAGTGTTAAGAGGGGTGACTTAATTATGTTTTTTCTTAGTTCAAAGGATGTTTCTTTTAAGTTTAGGCTGAAAGTATAGAGTCTCCTGTATTGGTAGGAAGCCCAATATTGTATCAATTTGAGATCTAGGTTTGCTGGCGTCTCATACCGTACACGCCCAGGGCGTGAGCCAGGCCTTTGCGGGCAAGTTCTAGGGCGCTTTAGAGACCCGGAACCTCCCGAATGTCAGCGAGAGGCAGGCGCTAGCCGCTCTGCCCAGGCCTGCCCCGCGCTGCCCATGATTCAGTGGGTTGGGGTGAGGTAGGGTGTGGAAGCAACACAGGAATGGGTCATGAATAGCAAATAGTCTCTTTCCAAAAGGAGATCATGTACAGACATTGTACCGGGTCTTTGGGAATGCCGCAGGGGATCATGGGGGAACAGCGAGAAAGAGGGAGAGAGGGGCTTGCAGTTACAAAAGAGAAGGTTCAGGTGGCGTTCAGAAGGCGGCAGGGACGTAGCTATGCAGGCCGTGCAAAGTAATGATGCAGATTTGTGTGCCGCGATGTCTTAAGCATAATTAAAGGTGGACTTCCGCGTTTTCTCAGATTCTTGGTGGTCCAAACAGAAAGGTTAAACAAAACAATTTACATGACTTTTACTATTTATAAAAGGAAATACACCAGGATGTCAAATGTTAAAATCACTTTTCATCACAGTTCAAACTGAAACAAAGCAGGAAGAGGCAAAAATTGCTCAGAGAGGGAGATCAACTAGCGTAGGTCCTTCAAGATACCCCTCTTTTTCTGGCATTTTAGAAATCTTCTAAAGGGATTTTTCTCAGAGTTTGAAAACAATACTGTATTTCCAAGAATGCTAGGAAATTTACTTTAAAAAACACTCAGAAATGCTTTAAAAGATTCCTAACAATCACATTCTGTATATATCGTCAAATCTGATTTTACTAGACTCTGACATTTTGGTTACATTAAGGAATCATCCACAATAAAAATATACCATAGATAATGGATTCATAACCACATGGTTTCCATTTGTTAGTGTTAGTGTACGGAACAAATGCAGAACAGATAAGGAAAATATACATCTGTGAGGGGGGAATTCTTTTCATGATGCCTGTCACATTCTAAAATGGAATGCAGTTAATTTCTCTCCTTCCTCAGCTCGGTAAGTTTATTTTCTTAGAATCTATTCTCTGAGTTAGAACCAGCTCTGATTAAGTGCTATATTGGAAGCAGCTCAGTGTAGAGCCATGGCTAAAATAGTCAGAAATTATATCCATAGGAAATTCAAATCTGAGAATTAAAAGCAACAACAACTGTAAAGTACTATGGATCACTGAGAAAGTGTGTATTCGTTTTTGTCTAATGATGAAATGATCCAGCTGCAGGAAGAGTCCACAGAGGACATGCCCGGGCAAAGGCCTTTCATTTTACAATTCACATGGAAAGAGATGTGATGAGACCCTGAAAGACAGCTCTGGTTTCATCTGGACCACAATTTAGTTAATGCTATATTACATTGCACTTTGTAGTGAAATGCAAAAATAAAAGGCACATTTTGTTGGGCTTTAAAAACAATTTTCACATGAACATTCATTGGAAGGTTTCAAAACTTTGATGATTTAAATGCTTTTCTTTTGAGCTATAATAGAAATCTGATAGTACAATTAACCCAGATTTGTGCTGGCTTGCTTCATCCCATCAAACAATCATAGGGATTATTTACATTTCGAGTGGGAACATAAATATCTTAAGAAATGGACAAAACAATATGCCCCTTTTTATTGTTCAGTCTAACTCACCTTCATAAAAGTCAACGTATTGAAATATCAATCAATCCAGAAATTGCTTTTTGTTATGTGCTGCAGTATGGATCCTCAGGGATTCCAGACCGTGTGAGCAACTAACAGGAAACAACACCAGATGTGCTGTATCAGCCATTGATTTTCGTCCCTGATGAATTCAGGTAAAATTGCATCACTGAAATCACTCAAACTACTCTGAAGCCATTTTTAAAAGGCAGCTCTGTTCAGGTTTGTTGGTTTTAAGTATCAACTTGTGTGCACATGCCCAGAGGTCCAAAAGGTTAAGCATCTTACGGCTTCTAGGAACTTCATAACATCATCGAGCTTCTCAACGAATGGTTTTCCTACACAAGAAGAAATCATAAAATGTAGTCATCTGTAAATACGAGAATTAATCTGTTAAGATTCATAAGTTTATTTTCTTTTGTTATAAAATCAAGGAAAAATGACATGCATCACTAATACTGTCAGCAAGAGATACATTTTATGGTTAAAGGGAATAAATGACTTTGAAAAAGTTATACTACTTTCCTTGGTTTGTAGTGATCGAGTGCAGGAAATGCTTCCCCAAAATATGGCACCTTGGGATCCTGAGTGTTTTAAGCTGAAGGATAATGAGAAACCCCAGATTCTAGGAAGGTCACTCTCTTACTTTCTCCTGCCTTTCTCCTCTGAGGCCATGAAGAGAGTTCTCTGACCTACGTCCCCTGGAAGAAGGCCGATAAGACCCTCACTCCAGATGGGTCCTGCCCTATCCTCAGAGGCCAAGAGGAATCTGAATAAATAGCCCTTGCTAAACCCCCCAGTTAATGACTGTTTGCTCATACCCACTATTTGTTCCGTCATCCTCCTACAGGCCGTCTGTTCTCCATCAAACCTAAGCATAAAAATACAGTTTTCCCTGGGTCTTTGGGTCTTTACTTCTGAAGGTGTCCCTGTAACATACAACTTTGGTTAGATACGTTTTTTACGTGTTTCTGTTGTTGATCTGTGTTTTGTTACAGAGGTCTCAGTCATGAACCTTACAATGGGTAAGGAAAAGATACTACTTTTTCTTCCCTACAGTAAATTTTGAACCTTGGATTTAAACAAAAATTTACAAAATAATATGTTTGATTTGCTTTTGAGATTTTATATATATATATATTTATAGGCAAATAAGACTGACCATTAGTATGAAATATTTATCTTGTCAGATTTTTATACACTTGCAAACACATTTGTAATTTTCTCTGTTAGTACTTTTAACGGAACAGAAAAACAATAGATTACTCAGGGACTTCCCACTTTTGTTGTGTATTCGTTTATGCTTTAACCTTATAATAATTTCAAATTACATTACTAGTTTCTCTTTATTTTTACAAAATCATCCGCTGGACAATTCTTTAATTTGGAGACCTTAAATTTTATGCTAGACAGCTTTTTTTCCCCAAGAAGTTCAGTTTTAATATATATTTCACAGTAGTCTGGACTAGGAAAAGAAGTTGCAGGCTATCATGCAATTTCCAGCTCCTTTTGCTACCTTTCCTTCCTTTTGTTACATTCTACTTTCTTTACACAGCCTCTGTAAGCACAGCAAGTCCTCACGGTCTAACTACCGGCTTCTACGAAGCAGGTGACACCAATTTCCCAGCACCGAGGAAGCTATAACTTAGTGAACACTCATTCACCCACTGAGGAGCTTCCAGATGAAATGATATTGCACATGCTATGTCTTAGAGGGAGGCACAGAGCTGGACAGGAAGGACGATGCAGACAATCGCCTCTTCATATTGATTTGAGTCTTCACTAACATCAATCCCCATTCACAGATCCTAACTCAGAGCAGCGGGAAAAAAAATTGGAACTACCCAATGTCTACTCTAAAGTGCTCTCAGGAAAAATTCCTTCCTGATTTCAAATTTTGGCAGACCATTAAATATAGGAACGTGATTCACCAGAGTCAAGCATGTACTTCCTACTGCTGTGAGACTGGACTTCAGAATAAAAAAAGAACTTTTTTTTTTTTTTTCTGAGATGGAGTCTCACTCTGTCCCCCAGACTAGAGTGCAGTGGCATGATCTCGGCTCACTGCAACCTCTGCCTTTCAGGTGCAAGCAATTCTCCTGTCTCAGCCTCCCAAGTAGCTGGGACTATAGGCACCTGCACCACGCCTGACTACTTTTTGTATTTTTAGTAGAGACGGGGTTTCACCACGTTGGCCAGGCAGGTCTCGAACTGCTGACCTCAGGTGATCTGCCTGCCTTGGCCTCCCAAAGTGCTGGGATTACAGGCGTGAGCCACTGCGCCTGGCTGAAAAAGAACTTTTAAGAATCAGTTACTTCATATTTTACCCTATATTGTACTTCTAGACTTGATAATGTCATGTAATAAACTCCAACAATTCTTCATTTAACTTTGCCTTCCAGGTACACCCAAAGGAATAATTCCTTTGGAGGTGAGATTTTCACCTTATGACTGTGGAATTTTAAAGTTCTCTGTAAAAACATCCTATAGGTTGTGCAGTTTTGTATATTTTTTAGGATTGATTATTTCCAATCAAAGTATATGTAGAAAGTGTACAAAAATGTAGCCAACTTACTAATATTCTATCTTGAAGAACACTCTTATGAAGGTTATGTATTTGGTTTGTACTAGGATTAGAGCTTATGTTTGTATGTTGCCAGAGAGAGGGTGCTATAGGAGTTTTTACACTATGGAGTTGGAAGTATAGTAAGCTCATTGTATTTACCAAAGCAAAAGAAGATGATGACAATGATAAAGAGGAAGATGAAGAAGGGTGGAAATAAATCAAATCTGCCAATACCTTTACTTCAGTGTGAGGATGTTTTCAACAAAATTCTACTTTCCAGATAATTATCTGAATTATCCACTTTAAATTGTAAATAAATGTAATAAGTTGAGTTCAAATTAATGTTTTTTAAATCAGCAACTAGGATAAACCTTTTTACTTTAATATATGATTTATGCCCAGTTTATTCCATGTAAAAATTTAAGTTTCTAGGCCAAAAAATGAAACTTATAACTGCTTCCCATATAATCACTCTCAAAAGTGATTTCTGCTATTTATCAATTGAACGTGTTTCTTTCCAGTTTGTATTTAAATCTTGTGCTTATGACATGCAATGACAAATCCAATTAGCTGATTTTTCTATAGGTGAAGAAAACCCTGGTTACTTCCAGCTATGTGGATGATATGTTAGTGCAATTTGTCTCAACAAAAATGGCAAAAGAGAAAACAGCCTTCTGAGTAGAGTAGAATACTTTTATTTGGTAGTTGCTGACCTGCCTTTATAGTTTACATCACCTTTTACTTAGGTTTGTGACTTGACAGATAGTGAACCTGAGAGAGAGAGGGAGCAGGCAACAAGGCAGCAGATTCCACCTTTTATCTCAGGCCACAAATGTGTCATCCCGCTTTTTAAAAATGCCTGTTTCATTTTGGTGAAACTTCTGATAAAAGCCAAAGAAGTACAATGCCAGTTTTGGAAACAATTCCAATTTTTATTCAAATTATTGATTGCAAGAGTGTAATTTTTATTGACAGAAAGCAATATAGGTAGTTAGAATAAATTTTAAATTTTGGTATGAAGTTTTCGATGGGATTTAGAATGCAGTTTTTGTCTCTGCAAAAAGACTTTGGGCTGAATTACACATACTGTTTTTAGATCCTCGTTTGAACAGAAAAGATTGTTACTTGGCTGACTCATTATTGAAAAAAGTTTGTGCATGTTTGTGTGTGTGCACGTTTGTGTATGCATGTTTGTGTGTATGTGCATGTTTGTGTGTGTGCATGTTTGTGTGTGTGCATGTTTGTGTGTATGTGCATGTTTGTGTGTGTGCATGTTTGTGTGTGTGCATGTTTGTGTGCATATTTGTGTGTATGTGCATGTTTGTGTGTGTGCATGTGTATGTGCATGTTTGCATGTGTGTGTGCGTGTTTGTGCATGTTTGTGTGTATGCATGTTTGTGTGCATGTTTGTGTGTGTGCATGTTTGTATGTGCATGTTTGTGTGTGTGCATGTTTGCATGTTTGTATGTGCATGTTTGTGTGTGTGCATGTTTGTGTGTCTGTGCATGTGTGTGTGTGTGCATGTTTGTGTGTGTGTGTACTTTTGGACACTGGTACATCTCTCTCTCTTTACAAGCTTCTAGGCCCTAGAACAGGAAAATTCACTTTCTCTATTCTATAATTGACTTGGTACCTACCAGTAGAAAAGCGGAATATGATCCTGATTGTTTATCCAGATGCAGTTGACGATTGAACAACAGATGTGAACTGTGTGGGTCCACTCATAGGCAGACATTTTCAATAAATATATTGGAAAATTTTTTGGAGATTTGTGACAATTTGAAAAAAACTTGCAGATGAATCATGTAGCCTAGGAATACTGAAAAACTTAAGAAAAAGTTACATCATTAATGCATAAAATATATGTACATACTAGTCTATTTATGTGTTAATCAATTACATTATTGGTAAGGCTTCCAGTCAATAGTAGGTTATTAGTAACATTTTTGGGAGTCCAAAGTGATAGGCTGATTTCTGACTGCATGGGCGTTGGGGCGCCAGCGCCTGCTTTGTCCAAGGGTCAACTGTAAATATATATATATTTTGTATCTATACTACATACATATTATATATGTATAACATATATAACATATATAATTACATAATATATAATATGTCATATATAATATACAACATATATATTATATATAAACAATATGTATAGTGAGAAGAGACTGAATTGTGCTTGAGAAGGAAGCAAAGGTTTGTGGAAAACTAAAGGGAGATATGATTCATGAGTTCATGAATATTATACAAATTTTATAATATATAATATGTATTATAATAGATAATATAAAACATATTGTATTAATATCATTTATCAATTATTTTTATATTATTTTTAATTAATAATTATACAATTATATAAATATGTTGATACATAATACATATTAATAAATATATGTATACACATATGTATATAAAATACATATATAATAAATATAAATTACATTAATGTAATTAGTATAAATATATGTTATAATGTATATATTTTATATTATATAATTATGTATTATATTATATTTATACTTATATAAAATTATATGTATTATGTATTTATATTATGTTTATGTATGTTATATACATAATATATAATACATTTTATATACATAATACACACATATATAATATATAATAGCATACACACATACATATATGCAATATATGTGATATTATATAATATATATGTATATAATATACATACACATATTACATATAGTATTTACTATATAATATAAATATATATATTTGTATATATGTATATATATTACATATAAGTAATATATATATTTTTTGAAAGGAAATACTATGTACTGTAGAAGATGGAATTTTTTTTTTTGAGGTGGAGTCTGTCTCTCTTGCCTAGGCTGGAGTGCAATGACGCTGTCTCAGCTCACTGCAACCTCCATCTCTGAGGTTCAAGCGATTTTCCTGTCTCAGCCTCCCAAGTAGCTGGGATTACAGGCATCCATCACCATGCCCAGATAATTTTTTGTATTTTAAGTAGAGATGAGGTTTCACCATGTTTGCCAGACTGGTTTTGAACTCCTGACCTCAAGTGATCCGCCTGCCTCAGCCTCCCAAAGTGCTAGGATTACAGGCGTGAACCACCGCACCTGGCCAGAAGATGGAATTTTTAGGTATAAATGAAATCCATTGCTCAAGACCCAAAAGGGAATACAGCCAGCAGAATCCCATGCATTTTTTCAATAACAACGGATTTAACTGTCTTCATTAGTCTGTTAAAGTACACACCCACTCATGCATTTGTGAATTATATTTATTCCAAAATGCAAAATAGGTGTCTGTTCTTTCTCAATGCTATGACAAGTGACCACACTAAGGTTTTAATTTTGGGGGAAGATCACATGTGGCATCATAAAGCCAGTTTTGAAGCTTAATTCTTTCCATATTAAGTAGTTGAACGAAGAGTTTCATTTAATAGTATTTTAGTACATTAAAGTCAAATGATTTCAGTCATTGAACTCAGCATGTTGAACTGCCCTTTCAATTCTCTACAGGAAGTTATTTACCTATTTATTGAATAACAAGTAGAGTTTAGAGAAGGGTATGAGAAATTAAGTAACATTAACAAAACAGAACAAGCCCCCAAAATTCTTCTGTTAAAACATTATTATTTAGTGATAAAATAAAAATTGAAAATGAACAATAAAATCTAAACACAATATGAAAACTTCCCCTTTTATCATATATGTTAATAAAAGTATTGCAATTTTAATTTTATTCCAAATTTACTTTTCACATTCTTTTCTTTGCAGATAATCTTGAATGATTATTATTGCTGTTACTATTTTGGGGTGGGAATCAGGTTCTCTCTGGTGGGGCAGGACATCACTTCCCTTTGGTTCCACCTGGAGGGCATGCCATAGTCTGGGCCCAGCTGAGGTATGGGCCCTGGGTGCTAATGTGGATAGATGATATCTGTACTTAATTGTTTTATAGTCAGTGAGAAGAGGCTGAATCATGCTTGAGAAGGAAACAAAAGTTTGAAGCAGCAGCAAGAATTGATGGAAAACTAAAGGGAGATGATTCAGGAGGTCAGAGAGGAGGGTGATTTGAAAAGGACTGAAGGAAGAATAGAATCCATCAAAGGGTGGTTCAGAACTCAAGCCAGGGATCTGTGGCAGGCCTCAGTGATGTGGAGGAGAGCCTGGGTCCTGTAAACAGAGGCTCGGGACTCAGCCACCTGCAGTTTTGAAGGAGTTCTGCCCCCAGATAGTTTCCTGCCAGGGTGACCAACTGCCCTAAAACGAGAGAATGTAATAGCAATTTCACATCCCATTGCACATCAAACACAGACCCCAGTTTATTAAACAAGGGAATGCAATTTACATTTGTGAAGACCAGTCGTATTATTATTCCCCTTTTTCGAGTTAATTATAATTGTGCCATCATTCTTAGTGTGATTAATATAAATAAAAACATTTTAAATAAACACAATAACATATAAATATATACCAAATGTAAATATAATAATTTTTTTCCTTCCAGTTACAGTATGTTAAATAAATATCCTAAGAGTAACAAAAACATTTTCTCAGCACTACCATGATGGGATACGTGGGGTGCGGAGTATTGATGTTGGGTAGAAAGCTTGGCATTTCCTTCTGCAACAAATGGAAGTGGCTTCGAGCCTTTCAAGTAGAGTAAAAAATAAAGCATAAGAGGGAAGGCCTAGAACATTCTAGCTAGGAATAACTGAGTGAAGGGTTGGAGGTAGGAGCATACTCTTACAAGTCTCTACTCCAAGGGAGGAAGAGGAGGAGGAGGAAGGACTAACCAGCAAGGATGCCTGGTTTGTTTGACTCCCATCCAACTTCTCAACTGCAGTCACTTAGTGTCTCCGCACCCGGACCTCGGATGTTTAGCCCAACCCGGGTCCTGGGACTGTTCTAGTTTCCAGAATTCAGGGAATTTATTAGCATTTGACCAAAATAAATTGGTTGTGAGCCTGCTTTACTGATGGCTCCAATATTAAATATTTCTTACTCTGTGTCAGGGAGTTTCTGTCTTGTGACTACTATGGTGACTGGGTCTGTGTTTTTCCAGGTCTCTGGCCCATTGCTCCCTGTCTGACTGTCTGAGCCCTCCTATGCTTTCTGGGGATTTGGGCTGAGCCTCAGTTTCTCTTCTGCATGGGTTTTAGATGATTTTTTTTTTTTTTTTTTTTTTTTGAGACAGAGTCTCTCTCTGTCACCCAGGCTGGAGTGCAGTGGCGTGATCTCGGCTCACTGCAACCTCCGCCTCCCGGGTTCACGCCATTCTCCTGCCTTAGCCTCCCGAGTAGCTGGGACTACAGGCGCCTGCCACCACGCCTGTCTAACTTGTATTTTTAGTAGAGACGGGGTTTCACCATATTGGTCAGGCTGATCTCGAACTCCTGACCTTGTGATCCGCCCACCTTGGCCTCCCAAAGTGCTGGGATTACAGGTGTGAGCCACTGCACCCGGCCTAGATGACTATTTTATAGGCGGAGATGATAACCACAGAATGTTGGCTGAATATTGAGGGCACTTTGATCCAGATACAAGAAAGAAGCTTGTGGAACTTACTGAGTCATCTCCTGCTGGAATAGTTCAAAAGTTTCAGCAATCCCATATATTATACAGTGTATAACAAAGACAAGGCTTAAAATAAAGGATTCACGTTAGAATTCTTCTTAACCAAAAACAACTCCACACAATTGCAACAATTATAGCTGGAAAAATAACTCCCAATATTCACTATCGTAACACATCAAATTTCTTCATTTCTCTATTCTCTTTTTTTAGTTTATACCCATAAAATATATCATTTTCACTTAGCTGTAACCATAGCGGAGATTCAAATTAGTATACCAGATCTACTCTAAAGAGAAAATACAGCCGGGCGCGGTGGCTCACGCCTGTAATCCCAGCACTTTGGGAGGCCGAGGTGGGCGGATCACAAGGTCAGGAGATCGAGACCATCCTGGCTAACACGGTGAAACCCCATCTCTACTAAAAATACAAAAAATTAGCCGGGCGTGGTGGCGGGCGCCTGTAGTCCCAGCTACTCGGGAGGCTGAGGCAGGAGAATGGCGTGAACCCGGGAGGTGGAGCTTGCAGTGAGCCCAGATCGCGCCCCCGCACTCCAGCCTGGGCGACAGAGCAAGACTCCGTCTCAAAAAAAAAAAAAAAAAAAAAATTACAATTTTTTAAAGTGAACTGAACTTCCTCTGTGAGAAAAAGATTATCTCACCACCGCTGGAAGATCCTTGAAAAGGGTGAGACACTTTGCTGTATGAATTGCAAACATATTCTCAATGTTGCCTGCTGCTTTGATCCCAGACATGACCCAGACCCATCTTAAAACCAGCTCCTTACAGGTTTATTCATCACCCCACTTTCCTTCCAGTTACGGCTTTGCGAGTCTAGGAAACAGTCTTTCAGTAAAGGAAACAGCGGTCATCAACGCAGCCTAGCTGTGCGAAAGCAGCGTTCAGCCCTGGCGAGAGGTGTGGCTGCTGCCGCCCCTTTTCAGGGGACTTCTACATGATGTTGCGTTATTTGAATTTGATGTTCAGATAACACAAGTTTTAAAGATACAAGTAAAAATTGTTCTACAATATGGAAGAAATGTAATTTTGGTGGAAGAAGATGACAGCCTAGGGGATATGAGGTGGGACTAGTTTGAGGCAAAGCTGCACATTTGGCAAAACTTGTCTTAGAATCGCCTTGCCCCTTCTTCTTCTCATCCCCACAGACACTCTGTATTCCCCAACTAGACCGAGAGCTCTTGATGAATTAATTAACGCCGAGGTTTTAGTGGCTTAATTCCCAGCCCTTCGGGAAGGGTATAAATTTCAGAAGGAAAACCTCAGGGTACAATATTTAACCCACGTCAGTGGTTCTCTAAGAGCGGAATTTCAAGTGCTGCATTCCTGGAAGGGGAGGAATTTGCTGGATTAAAGGCTTCCTGACCGGCAATTATATTATATTAGAGCATACCTACTCAATACGTGTAAAGACACCTTGAAAAAGTATTCAAGATGTATGAAAAGGAAATTGGGGAGATAATTGCAAGACTTAGAGAAGAATGAGGGACAGGAAATTGCATATCAGCTTTATTGAAAGAAAGGGTATTTGTTGTGTCCGCTGTGGGAATGCTCTATGCCTATCGCCTCTTCTCAAGCACGACACAGTCAATTCAGTGATAATCAAGATCCATCAAGGCAAATATTTCCCTCCAGGGATTTAGTAAGCAATTAAGTAAAATCACTGCCTTGAGCACTTATGTAATATTAGGGATTTCTTGGTCCTCTTGACATTATATTCGTCTTTAGCAATTGGTTCAGCAGGTCTCCTAAAACTCTTCTCTCATGGAGCATTCAAAATTCTGTCCTAGTAGCTAACGCTAAAATTAGGTGACATCATTGGCAATACTCCCTGGACCCCCAGACTCTGCTGAGGTATAGAAACATGGCCAGGTTGGTCCTTAGTCTGGGGTCTTTGGGTCATGGGATATGTTTAGGGATAGTGTGATTTTTGACACTGAAAGAAAGAAAAATCTGCAGTTGGTTTTTCAGTCTCAAGGTAGCTTCTAAAATAGTGCATGTCTACCTGAATAAAATTTAAAGATATACTGAAAGAAAAATAATAAAATAGTAATATTTAGTTACTTTTATATATTCATTTCCCAATCTACTTTCATTGGAATTACATATAAACATAAATAAATTCCTTAAGCCAATATTCGAAGGTTCTATTCATTTTCTTTTCTAAGAAATGTATTGACATAAATAAAACTGTGCTATTTAGAAAAAGTACTTATGGATTCAATTAATTTGGCCCTATTCTTCCCACCAGTTTTTTTTTTAAGAAGGCAGCTCATTTATGTGGTGATGTAGCAGTTCGTGTCACAAGCACATTAAAATAAAAAATGTCCACTTCTAGAAATTTTTCTTTTATGGTCTGAGTCAGCCATAACCACAGAGGATCCATCTTGTGCAATACTGTTATAAAAATTCATTCAATTATATTTGGCCAAATACAAAATATTAACTTGAGTTACATTGAGTATTTAATAGTTAGCAAAACTTATATCCATTGATATCGAATGCTCTCTGCCAAACATGTATGGTCTTGTTTTCATTTGCCCTCCAAGGTTAGATGCTTTGTTCTAATAAAGTGTTCAAACACAGAATAAATCAGGTATTAGCTGTCAGTTAAATTAGTGGCAAAATTGACAAGCAGTAATTCTTGACCAGAGTTTGTATTTGTTCATCACTGGTTCAAGTGTTTTTTATTTCTTTCTATATTCTGCACTTATATTCTTGCCCAAAGACATTTTCCTCTCTTGGAAAATCATAATTAGTTTATTTATTTTCAAAGGTTAGAAACCCACAGAATCATGATTAATGATGTGGAAATTAAATACATACAGGTACTGTTGCCTTTTGCAAGACACTTCATGGTTAATGAGTGCTGGTTTGTATTCTCTTCATTCAGACAGTAAAGTCAGCTTTAAAGGCATCAGTGTGGCGAGTTGATGACAATTGCTGAGCTGAGTGAGAGGCATGGTTTGGAAATTCTCTTTGTTCTTTGCGGCTCTGTCCTGTGACACTGCCATTATCCTTTCGAGTGGAGGCTGGCATAATGGGCCTTAGAGAGGGTGACCTGGTATAGCTTGACTTGCACAAATGTGTTCGTCTTTATTCACCTGGGCCCTTTGACATGCTCTTCTAGATATTACGATGTTGGTGTTATATTGGAATGGAAGGATTTGATTACTCAGGGATCAATAGCTACTCTGGACATTTTTTGAAACATGTTGAGCATGACAAACTTGCCGTTTTTGCCTTCCTCCATTTTTAGACACATGACTCTATTAAGGGAAATTTAATCCGTATGTTTCTGATTCCTTTACACTTAACTCATCAAAATGTTGTTTTGTAAGAACACTTTGAAGTCAGGGAAGCCTTTTAAGTCATTTTTTATGAGACTTTTTCAAGCCTCTTTTCTTAGGAACAGGAAGTGGCATTTAGCCAACAGTTAACAAACTCAAACACCAAAAGGTTGAAGTTGGGTTTGAATCTCTGAACCCATAAGTGTTTGAATGGACTCTTGACATGAGCCATCCTGCTGTGTATTAGTGCCAACGGCCATCAGAACCGTCTTGATTGCTGAGATGACTCCAGGACCCCAACCAACCGCCAACTTGTGTTTCCCTAATCAGTCTACTTCATGCTGAATTATGACTCATTTAACTTTAAAGGAACTACTTTATTACCCATTCTGCTGAGCATTTTTGTGACTTCTGTGAGAGCTATTGAATTTGGCACTGTCCCACAGCTAGCTAGATATAACTTTTGAATCCAGTCACCAGTAAAATCACACAAGAGTTCAAGTTCACAGGACAAATGAGTGTTGATTGACCATGAAGGCTTCTACCCACAAAGACACAGAAATTATTTCAGCGACTCAGTTTCCTAGTGGAGAAGATAACATGGACGTTTTAGAAAATAAAATGCATGTTAAAATAACAAATGAGGCATCTGGCATCAGAAGTTTTCGTTTGATTTATACTCAACAGTTGTTGTAAGTAAAAACTAAGCTCCATTTCCCAGGAAATTTATAGCTTAGACAAGCACCAGCGTTGTCACGGTGGTTCCCACTGCCGAATGCACTGGAAGTGATTTCTTCCTGTAGGCTTTCAGAGGATCCTACTAAGTCCTAATTCTGCACCTTGCAAATTATGCAACAATAAATGCCAAATAGCAACAGCTGATCTAGGTTAAAAGATTTAAAGAAGTTTCAAAGGTAGCCTAGGAGAAACAGTGAGAAATAATTCTAGAAACGAGAGTTCTGATAATAAACACTCAAGTGAAGAGAGCTCAGGCAGACAGAATGCTACTCCTCTCCTTTAGGGCACTGCAAGTCAGCGCTCTGTAGACAGCATTTATTATCTAGGTGAAAAAGCCTGGGGACGTGGTACAGGCCACCCCTCTACAGATATATCAGGATTGCATAGTGGCTGCATGCCCAGGGGCTCTGGAGTCAGACTGCCTGGTGGTTTAGAGCCAGACTCTATCACTGGATCTGTGCTCTTGGATAAACGAGACAAATAATAGGACCTGTTTAATTGGGCTGTTGTGAGGATTAAAGAGGATGCTACATGTGAAAGTCCTGGTAGAGTCTTGATAAACATTAGCGTGATGAGGATGTGGTTGGATAGGACTAGGGAATGGTATAACAAGGGAGCGATCGCTCCGGTGTAAGTTAAACACTGGGAATTATGAGCATCTCATGTTCTTTCATCTTCCTAGAAATCCGCAGCCATGTCCAAGGCTTTAAGTGACAGTTGTTTCTTGATGACTCTCAAATCAATGTCCTTCCTCTAGATCTCTCTCTGAGCAAGGCCTACAAGGCCACTACCAGCCTAACCCTCAGCTCTTCTCACTGAACTACTGGCCCTTTCTGCAGCTGGAATGTTCGTTTCATGCTCCGTAACTTTGCATGTGCTGTTCCCGCCATCATTAGTACCCCTACTTCTTGTCCATCTGGCGCATTGCTGCTCATCCTTCAGTGCTCAAGCACCATGTCCTCTGTAAAAGCCTCTGACTTCCTTTTGCTGATTTAAGCGTTCCTCCCTTTACACATTTATGGCACTGTCTCGCATTTCCTTATAGCTCTCATGAAGTGACACTGGAAATCGTGTGTATGCCTGTCTCCACACTCCCCTGTGAGCACTGTCAGGGCAGGGGCTGTGTCTTGCATCTTTGGGTGCCAGTCCTAACACAGCATTTTGCATAGGGCGGACACTCAATGCAATTTTGATGAAGGAATAAAGTGTGTCTAGAGAAACAGCAGGAAGGTGAGTGGGCTGAAAATGGTTTTGGTTTTATCAGCACCACTTTTACTATAGTAGACTCGACGCTGTGTCTCATTTCTTCTTGTGCTCACATCTAGCGAATTTGAGTGTCCTGGAAATAGTTTTCAGGGTGAGTTTTATCCTTCTCTATGAAAGATGTGCAACAATGCTCTATGAAGGAAAGGCGCACATTGAGTTTCTGATATGATCTATAGAGTGTCATCACCCAGATTCCAAGCAGCTCTATCAGGACAGAGCCTCTTCTTGTTAGATCAGTGCCCGCCATGGAGGAGACACACAGTATTTGATGAATGGTTGCATGAAAGCCAAGAATAAACAGTACTTGGATAATGAAAATGAAAGCACCACTGCTCCACCCACATCTTGAGGTATTTGCTTTAGTTCCCTAGAGGGATTTTTCAGTCCTTAGAGTGACTCAATTGTGTTTAACCTAAGTCTTATCAAATACCAACATCAAGACTATTTTTTTCTTCATTCTCATTGCTAATGATATTGCTACATTGTCTTCACCATTGTGAAACTTGCTGAGAAACTTGTATATAACCTTCAAAACCCAAGTATGTGTGCCCTGCGAAGACTGCATGTCACTAGCTATGAGTGACTGATGTGTGTGACAAGGGGTGCAGAAAGCCGAGCGATGCCCTGCTGTGAAGAACCGTGGGCTCTGGCTGGTTACAGAGCTGCCATGTGAACTTCAAACCCATCTGAAGCCATCACAACCTTTATTCTTTTACCCAGAACTGGTGAAACCATTGTAATCTTTATTCTTTTACCTAGCCCTGGAAGGTCTAGAAGTCAGTCACTTGCTGAGAGATCTTGAGATGCTGTTCCTCCACGGATCTTCTGCACCAGAAATACGACTTAAGACCTCTCTGCCACCCTCTGCAATCATTCCTCCCTCCTCATGCCTGGCTAAGGTGGTCCTCAGGGGTCATTTTCAAAGTTGGTCACAACCTCTTCACTGGTCTGAAATTAATCTAGTAGGTTGCAAACAGCACTCAAAAAGGAGATAGACTAGAACAGACCAGTATATTTTGCATAGTAAGGCTAAGTGTTATTTCACAAAAGTTTTGTTTTGGTTTTCAAAACACACCTCTCTCTCTGTGGTGTGGTGTGTGTACTGGGTACTGATAGAAAATTTATTTCTTACTCTGGGTTGCAGTAAAAGCAGTTTGAAAGCTCCTGCCTTAGAAACTGTGAAGCAGCCTGGGGTTTGGATGTGGATCAGGGAGTCACAACCACGCTGTAAAGCCAAACAGCTAACCTGCGACACTGCTGGGCACAGACTGAGGTATGTCTCGTGGCTGTTACCAATGCCAACTCTCAGGATTCATACAAATGGAAGACAAGAATATCTTAGGTAATCTACAAATGCCCAGGTCTGATTTGACTCACCTTTCTCCCTTACTTTGAGAAACATCTGTTGCATATCTAGCATGCGTCGGGCAGTTCTAGATGCTGGGAAGATAGTGTGAAAGTCAATCCTTGCCCTCCCTCATGGAACAGAAGACGTTTCCTACAAAAAGTCTTACAATTCTGAGTAACTAAGTTAACTGGTTTATTGTATTGCCTCCTTTTCCCCAGCCTGTCAGTCTTCTCTGATAAAAAGGCTAATAAACAGAAACCAGTTAAATAGCAACCAGAGGAAAAGAACAGGAAAAAAAATCGAGTCTGAATAACACATAATTAGCCCCTTGATATTTGAGGCTATAGGAGAAATAATAATGTCATATACATGATTAACTTCTAAAGTTGGCTAAAAAAATATAAAGGAAAAAACAAAAACCCCTCAGTTCTATCTATGAGCCCAGCATGTCCAGAGTATTGTTGGAATGGCTGTTGTCATTGGGTATCCTGAATTTTCTTCCTAGAAAGGAAGAAGAAGGCCCCCATTTAGTTTTGATGCAGGTTTCAAATTCTTCTCTGGGAGAAAAGCTAATGCAGCAAGTTACTTTTTCCCTTGCTATTTATTTTTCCATTTCCAGTCGCTCTATGCTGGATTGTAACATTTAGGGATTGGGGAGTACAATCACTTCAGAATAATCAGTCATAAACATTCCAGGTTTAGTTAACCATTAAGGAAAGCAGCGTCTTTACTTTTTAAAGAGGAAAAAGAAAGAACGTATGCCATGGCCTGTAAAAGACTTTCCCATGTTTTGTTTACGTTGGAATTTCAAAAGCTGACAATATCTTTCCTTCCTTCCTGCTCCTTGATGTAGTGAAAGGTCTTCCCTGTAAGTCTGATCATTTTAGTTGAAAGTGTTTAGACTATCTCGTGTACTCAAATACTCATCACAATAGAATTCCACAGTGTAAGGGCTTGGTGGCTTCTAAGCTCATATTTTCTTTCTTTCTTTTCTCTCAACAAACTCAACTTAACTATCATGTAATTTAACTTTAGGCTCCATCCCACATTCCTGCAGGAAATCTTCTTTTAAACAGAATTATATACTGCAGGAATGGAGCTGCTCAATTTTCACTGGGTTGCATTTTTTATGGTTGTTCCTTTACTTCCTGGTAGCATATTTCTGATGACACATCCGTAGCAACAGTAGTTTTATTTATAAGCAAAGGGAAGAAGGAACATGGACTTTGGCTAACCTGGGTGTACAAAGAACACCCAGAATGTGATTGTAATTATGTCCACTTGTGGTGATATGGTCCAGGGTTTGTCAGGATTTCCAAACGAATCTGTGGGAGGAAATCTACCAGTGATCACAGCCGTAACGAAACAAACTGATGTGGAAATTTCTATTCTTTAAAACGTATTTTAAATTTAGTGTTTACAAATAGGTATAAGTTAGCAAGAGTGCTGAACTCAGGGGACGATCTAAATCCACTCAATAATTAGTTCAACAAACCTAGGCTGGGCACAGTGGCTCATGCCTGTAATCCCAGCACTTTGGGAGGCGGAGGAGGGTGGATCACCTGAGGTCAGGAGCTCGAGACCAGCCTGACCAACATGGAGAAACCCTGTCTCTACTAAAAATATAAAATTATCCGGGCATGGTGGTGCGCACCTGTAGTCCAAGCTACTCAGGAGGCTGAGGCAGGAAAATCACTTGAACTCAGGAGGTGGAGATTGGGGTGAGCCGAGATCATGCTATTTCACTCCAGCCTGGGCAACAAGAGTGAAACTCCATCTCAAAATAATAATAAATAAATAAATAAATAAATGAATAAATAAATAAATATGGTCATGGGACCCAACATTACAGACTTTAGTCATTGACGTTACAGAATTGGGCCACTCATAGACAGGGACATCACAGAGTTTAGAAGAAACAGAGAAGTGGGAGGGACAGAGTTAGCAGATGTGCCTCAAGCAGAGGGTTCGGGGGAGTGTCGGATGAGAAAGAAGAGCTGGAAAAAAATGTTAAGAAGGAGTAGCTGGAGATGTTACAAGAAAATAAGGGGTGCTTATCATCATAGAAGCCAATAAGAGAATTTGAAAAATATAGCGGTTACAAGAGTCAAATGCTAAACGGTTCCGAATGCGTGAGGGTTGGGATCAGGACTGGCGATTAGCAAGTTTTAAGTGGTTTTGAGCCATTACTTTCTGTAGAAAGATAAGAGCACAGCCAGAGGATACAATTGAATGGGAAGTAAAGATGAAGTAAAATGAATGTAGAGTGTATTTTTTCTCGACAATTGTTGGTGTATGGAAACATGTAGATAAATAGTTCCCTGAAAATATTGTTTACAGGGGTGCTTTTATTTCTTTGGATGAGGAAACTACAGTACATTATAGGACAAGTGAAAGGAGCAAGTAGAGAAACAGGGTGATGATGACTTGAGCGAAAGATAAAGAGGGGTCTCAACAGTTCAGAAGGAGCAAGCTTCGGAAAAGAAGAGGGACAGTTATGTCTGTTTCAGTTACGCATTGTCATGTGACAAATATCCTCAGAAACTTGGAGGCATGGCCGGACGCTGTGGTTCATAGTTTATAGGTGCACAGTGACTATAATCCCAGCACTTTGGGAGGCCAAGGCAGGAGGATTGCTTGAGCCCAGGAGTTTGAGACCAGTGTGGGTAACATGGCGAAACACTGTCTCTACAAAAAAAAAAAAAAATTAGTTGGATATGGGAGCACATGCCTGTAGTCCCAGCTGCTTGAGGGGCTGAGGCAGGAGGATTGTTTGAGCCTGGGAGCTCTAGGCTGCGGTGAGCTGTGTTCATGCCAGTGCACTCTAGCCTGGGTGACAAAGTGAGACCTGTCTCAAAACAAAACAGAAGCCCCACAAAACTTAGAGGCTTAAACAACACCATTTTATTATTTTTCACAGTTCTGTGTGTTGGCTGCGCTCCCCTGAGATGTCTTCTCTCTGCTCTACTCATCTCAGCTGAGCACATCTCGAGTGGCACAGTTTGGAGCAGAGGATCTAAGGTGGTTGGTCTGACTCCTTGACTGTGTTAGCCTGGGTGGCTGAAACGCCGTGGATGCTCTTTCATCCCGTAGTGTCTCTTCCCGTGTGGCCTTTCCAGCAGGATGGCCCAGACCTCTCACATGGTGGTTCAAGGGAGAGAAGGCTGCAGGGTCTCTTAAGGCCTAGGCACTGAGACTCACACATCATTTCTGCCATATTCCAAGATCAAGTGAAGGTACTCTGCAGGTCACAGGGCAGGGCAAATTCAATAAGGAAGAGAACTAGGAAAAGCACAAAGATGTGGCCGCATAACACATTGGGGCCAGTTTGCAATGATTTGCCACAATGCTTCTAGAACAAAAGAGAAGGAGAAAGGATTAGTGTAGATTTAGAATACTTCTGAAGTAAGAGGAAGCAACTGGAGAACGTTCAGGCTGAAAACCTTCAATTAGCATAGACTGAAAAAAGCTCATCTCTTAAAGGAGAAGTCATAAAAGAGTTTATATGAATCAGAGTGTGATTCCTTTTTTTCTTATACAATATGAAATAAAACCACTCTGTAACTCTTGAATAAATCTGCTGTTAGGGAATGCAGCATGCTATGAGCCTGATTTTAAAAGAAATTTTAATTTTTTTGAATAAAATATTTAAAAAATGCATATGTCACTTGCATCTTCATATTTAATGCACTTTTAGCAAAACTCATGTTATGAACTGAGAAGGGTCTGATGTTTTACTCAAATTGCAAGCTAACAAATTAGTTTGCTATGATTGCTGGAAGAAGACATGAGACTTCTGTATCAAAGACAAAGGATTTTATTATTCATAGCAATAGTAGTATTCAGAATATAAGCACTTTTGGGCCAGTTCCCCAGCCCTAATCCACCAAGGCAATGAGAAGGTGACCAAGTGACATCTGGACATACAGTGGGTTGTGTTAGAAAAGAGGAAGTTGACCTTGGGAAACCTGAATCTTTTGTAATTGGCACTTGGCATGCTTGCTATTTGCTAGGAAGGAAATGTCATTTTTATTATACTGTACAGCATGCATGTATATGTCTCTTGTTGTGGAGGGAGATACTATCTTTGTCTTTCAAGGCTGTAAGCAAATTTATCCTTTGGTCCAGAAGGAGAATCCTATCAGTGTCTTCCCATGCTATACAAGGCCTCCTTGAAAAGATAGCTGAGAGCAAAGACAGCTAGTGCTTCTGTTTGTAAGACATGCAGAAATGTGAGAGACCCACGAATTGTCTCCCCAAAACTAATTTTAAAATATGACTTCAGTGTGCAAGAAATGGTCAAAATAAAAATCTAAATAAATTTCTACCATAAAGAAATATTTCAAAAAAACAAATATTTCATATGTAAGAGGTAATCTCATATGTCATTTCATATGTAATCTTCAGTACATAAGTACTTAAAAATATTCTTTATTTTAAAAGTATTATATGTTTACTTATATATTCAATGTAAGATCAACAAATTTTTCATGTAGGCAGTGAAAGTACAAACAAATAGGAGTAGTAAGCAGTTTGGAACACTGATTTCAGTGTTCAGCTCCTTGATCAAGTATTTGGTGAAATCACAACCACCAGGGTGTGGGTGCACCTGTTGGGCAGCAGTGACAAATGGCCTTCCCTAGGATGGCCTGTAGATGTGTCCTTGGCTTTGCTATCTGGACTATTGCCCATCTCAGCGGCTTCCCTGTACCTCTTATGAAACAACAGGAGCCTGTTAGGCTTTGGAGTTTATCTAGTTTTACAAATGTTCCAGGAAATTTGCTCCATCCCAGGATAAGCTGTGGACACATAGGTAGGATCATGATGTGGATTTATGTTTCAAATTTACCACGGAGTGGTGTGTTAGACCATTTATGCTGCTGCGACAGAGTACCACAGAATGGATAATTTATAAAGAAAAAAGATTGATTTGCTGTATGGTTCTGGAGGCTGGGAAGTCCATGGTCAAGAGGCTGCATCTGGTGAGGGCCTTCTTGCTGCGTCATAACATGGCGGAAAGCATCACATGGCAAGCGAGGGTGCAAGACAGAGAGAGGAAATCATTCAAACTCATCCTTTTGTCAGGAGCTCACTTCTGTGGTAACAGCATTAATCCACTCAGGGGGACAGGAGCCTCATGATGTAATCACCTCTTAAAGGTCCCACCTCTTAATACCATCACAATGGCAATTAAATTTCAACATGAGTTTTGGAGGGGGCATTCAAGCCACAGCAGATAGTATGGGTCTGATGCAGTCCCAAGTGTGATGGAATCTAGAGATCTCTTCAAAGTAGGAGAGGAAGTTTAGAGTGTCCACAGAATGCTTTTGCTTCTTGGTAAAGTTTGAGTACAATACTTACTAATCATTGTGTAGCTGTCATATTTTTCTAACAACTTTAAAGACACCAAATCTAATTTACCTGTAAGCAGAGAGACACATCCTATTGTAGATTTAACTTTGCTCAATGGGTCCTTATGAGGGAGGAGTGTCTATTCTGTATCACTGGTGAATAAGTGGGCATATGAAGATGAAACGATCCACAAGGAAGGCAGGGCATGGAATGGAATTTATTTTATTATATTTTTTATTTTTTTGAGATGGAGTCTTGCTCTGTCACCAGGCTGGGGTGCAGTGGCATGATCTGGGCTCACTGCAACCTCTGCATCCTGGGTTCAAGCAATTCTCCTGCCTCAGCCTCCCAAGCAGCTGGGACTACAGGCATGTGCTATCGTGCCTCGCTAATTTTTTTGTATTTTTAGTAGAGACAAGGTTTCACCATGTTGGCCAGGCTGGTCTCGAACTACTGACCTCAAGTAATCCTCCTGCCTCAGTCTCCCAAAGTGCTGAGATTGCAGGTATGAGCCACTGCACCCGGCCAAGAATGGAATTAAGAATGTTCAGTTTCTTATTTCAGCCTTGGAACACTAATATTAATTGAATGTGTTGTTTTCTCCTAAATTTATGTTTGTATTTTTTCATTGGTTTAGTTCAGTTTGAAGTGTAATTTCACATTAACGGGGGAACTAAATCAATTACATGTGTTCTTAATGTTCCAGTAGTGTCTGCAACTTGGTTAAACACTGAAGTGGTTTGGAACACAGCATTAGCCAATATAGCCAGAAAGAAAAAGGGAAGAAATCAGTAGAAAAAAATGCCTATATCAATATTAACTTCTTTTTCAGCATTCAATATGCTTGACTTTTTCTCTTATGACACCTTAACCTCCTCCTAAATGCTAGCTGTCTAGACATACTTCCTATACTCCTATTTTCATATTACTTTTTGCGTTTAAACATTTACTTTTTCACTATTTATTTCCTTTGCCTTTCTATCCACTATTTTCTTATTCTCCCTTTTTTCCCTTCATTTAATAGTTTCTGAAAACTCATTTTTATCACTGAGTGTTTTTTTTTAGCCTTTTCCAGAGGCAGATAATTACCACTAGAATGATCAATGGCTTTGGAGAAATGAATTAAAACATTAGTTCCATGGATAAACTCATACTTAATGTTAGGAGATTTTGATTTCCAGATGGGGGATTTTTTTTTTTTTTATCATTTAGACTACTCTTGGCTTTCCCTGCTAATTCTTAAGTTTGTGTACAATGTCCAACCTAACCGTGTAGGCTGATTGTTGAAAGGAACACTGGTGAACAGATCCAAATCTGTCACACTCCAGGCAAATAGCAATGGTGACACAAAAATGAGAAATAGGACTGCTGTGGCCTATTTGTGTCACCCCAAATTCATATTTCGAAACCCTAATCCCCAAGGTGATGGTATTAGGAGGTGGGGCCTTTGTGAGTTGATTATGTCATGAAGATGAAGCCCTCATGAATGGAATTAGTGTCCTTATAAGAGACCCCTGGGAGATTTCTCACTCCTGCCACATGAGAACACAGCGAGAGGACAGCTGTCTATGATGCAAGAAGCAGGCCCTCAGCAGGCACTGTGTCTGCTGCACCTTACTCTTAGACTTCCCAACCTCCAGAACTATGAGAAATGAAGGCTCGTTGATTATAAGCCATGCAGTCTATGCTATTATTGTTATAGCAGCCTGAATGGATTTAGACAAAAACCCTCCTCAACAGAACTTTAGGCTCCTTAGCCAGTATTATGGAGCTCTTTTAAAAAGCATAGAAATCACTGGCAAAGAGCTCCTGACATTGAGCCACGTGACAGATAGCAGAGGCTGCTTTCTGCTTGGCCAGCTGTGCAAGGAGACAGAGCAGGGGGTCAGCAGAGGGAGCTGAAACAGTAATACTATAAGCAGACAAAGAGTGGCAGGAAAGAACAAAACTCAATTCAAATGTTGCCAGCACACAGTGAATTGCAGGGAACCGGCTATCATGAGAGAGGGTCCCAGGAGTACACACATCAAATGTGGTTTTTGAACCAGAGGACCTCCTGACTGCTGGTGGCAGGATGTCTCTATTCCATGTAGTTATCAATGTGTTACTCTTTTCTTTGGTTGAAAGGATTTTGGGTCAGGCACTGATCTTTCTTTGAATATATGTGCCTGTTGGATGCCTGAACAGTGAGAAATGCAGGAATGTGGTAGTTAGTGATGGTTAGGAAAGCAGGGGAAGGCACAAAACCTGAATGTCACAGGAAATTGTGCAAGTATAATAAAAGTAACAGACAGCATTTATTGCTTGATTGCTATCTGCCAGGCTCAATGCTAGGATGTGGAAATATAGAGTCACGCCAAGTAACTTTGGTCCCTGCCCTCAAGCTTAGTCTGATGCAAATCCACCATGAACCAGGGAATTGACAGGCACTGAAGGTAAAGCCAGTGCTTCAAGATATCAGACAAGACAAAATGTCAGAAAAACAAACAACAGAGGAATTGCTATGGGAATCTTGAAAGAAAAGCTATTTCTTCTGCAGCCAAGAAGGCTTCTTTCAAGTAGGGGTGCAGATGTCTCTCAGTGGATGTGATATACCGAGGTCTTGCAGAATGAAGCAAGGGGGAGACAGAGGGGTGGGGAAAGTGGCCAACCTGGCGGGAGAGGGGAGGGCAGCTCAAAACCCGCCCACCGGCCAGACATTTACTTTAGATCAACACCTCCAGCCCCGTAGAGGCATACTGTGCGTGCAAACAGACAGTGAGGGTTTGATTCTGAAAACCCAAAAACAAGTCTGGCTGTACCACACCTCTCCTTAATGCTCTTCATTTCTCTTCTCATCTCTTATTTCCTGCTCAGATTTGAGGCTCGTCGTGTCTCAAGAGCCATGCTTGGTGCCTAAGCAGTAACCAAGAAATATGGACTTTGCTATTAAAACAGATGTTCTTTAGAGGGTACTAGAGGCTGGGAAGAGGAAGGGAAAAGGGAGATAGGGAGACATTTTTTAAAGGATAAAAAATTACAGCTAGATAGAATGAGTAGTCCTGGTGTCCCGCAGGTCTGTAGGATGACTATAGTTAACAATAATACACGATATGCTTTCAAACAGCTAGAAGGAGGATATTGAATGTTCCCAACACAGAGAAATGACAAATGTTTGAGAAGATAAATACACTAATTACCCTGATCTGATCACTATACATTGTATGTATCAAAACATCACTATGTATCCCGTGAACATTATGTGCCAATTACAAAAATAAAATAAAATATTTTTAAAAGGGGATGCTCTTTGTTAAGAAGAGAGATGGAAATGAAAGATGTCAACACAGTGCATTTAAGTACTACTGGAAGATGTTTAAAGCATGACGGGATCCTTGAGATGGAACGTCTAATTCTAGGGGGTGGATTTTAAGGATGTTCAAAGAGAAGGTGACATTTACGCAGAATTTTGAAGGACAACTAGTAGTTTGCCAAGTATATGGTTCCTGGGGTTCAAGGGTAGCTTTGGAGAGAGGAGAAAGCATTCTAAGCAGATAAATAGCACATGTGCATGTAAACAAGAGTGGAAACGCATCGGGAACCCAGGACACTGCGGGACTGTGGTATGGAAAGGGAGAGCTACAGGCAGAAATCAGGCTGAAAGGTTGGGGAGTGAGAGGGTAATAAAGGCTCTGCTTGTTGCAATGTACTCAAATTTAGGGGCACCTGCCCAAGACATGCCTTTTTACAGGGGCTGCCCATCATTCACAATCTTGCTGGAGATGTGAGCCAAGTTAACATGCCTGTCTCTGGCTGTCCCTGGCTAGAGCTGATTGGACAAGGGTTGGTTCTGTGATCTTGGAGGAATCTAACAATAGACTTGGCTGAAACAAGCGTAAGACTTGTCTTCCAAAATATGAACTAAAGGTCTGATTGGTGTGTGATGGATGTGTGAGCAGAGGTACCGAGAGCAGGGGCTGAAGCAGCTCTTCTCCACCTCCTGAAGTACAGCTGAGCAGGTCTGTAGAGAGAAGCACAGGCACTCAGGGAAAGTGGAGACGAGGCCATGCGAGTCATGAGTGGGGCGTTGGTGGTGCACTTCCTGCTTTGTGTGCCATAGGATAGCTCTGTAGACTTTCATAAACACCCCTTTTAGGGAGACTCCATTTGCGTTCTTTGCAAACAAATGCACTGCTGTAAAATACATGCCATTCTAAAGAGTTTGGATTTTATCCTGCCAGTATGGGGAATCCATGAAAAATATTAAGCAGCGTTAACATAGATTCATTGTGTTGTCTTATAAATTAACTTGACTGCAACTTGAAGAATAGTTCAGAGAGGAGCAAAATCAGGAGAGGAAAACACTAGGAGGCCATGGGAACAATCGGGACAAAGCCTGACACACCCCTCAGCTGAGGAGAGGCCTGGGGGAAGAGAGAGTCTAGATCTAAGGACATTTAGAGAGCCCCAGCCGAAGGACCTGTGAATGAGTGTTGCCGAGGCTACAGGTGGGGTGGGTATTGGCTCGCTTGTGGGACTGGCATATTGGTAGACGTGGCAAAACTTTAGAAGGAAAGAGATGTGCAAGTGAAAAAAATGAGATTCATTTCAGAGACATTGAGGCACATACAGGATATTCTTACGGAGTTATAGGCTCCAAGGAAAGTTCTGGGCTGCCTCATGCAAATGGGCGTTGAAACAATGGGCGTGAAAGTGATTGCCTGTGAGGAGCAAGTGGAATGAGGAACACAAAAGTCTAAAACAGAGCTGGGAAGAAGGCATTCCTCAAGGAGCGGGCAGAAAAGGCTGAGAAGGGGTGAATTGGAGAACAAAGCCAGCAGAGCAGCATCAGAGAAAAAAGTGTGGTTTCAAAAGAAAGAGTCAAATGGTGCAGCACAGTCAATGAATGTAAGAGTTGGATTAAGACGTTTCAAGCCCATGCTGGACTCTGGCACAAGGCGTGCCGGGCTCTAAGGCGCAACAGCCCAGGCTGGCCAGAGGCACTGGGTTTGGGAGCCACTGAGCAGAGGTCACCTGCGGTGGCGGGGCAGGGGGGTGCGGGGGGAGCCACTGTCCACAGCCTTGATGGCCAGGAAAGGCTTTTACGGATTTGTTAAACACTGTACATATTCTCAAGTATGGGAACTTTTTCTTTTCTTTCCTTTTTTTTTTTTTTTTTTGCAGTAGGCTTTTGTTTTTAACTCTGAATTTTAACAACCTAACTATCTAAGAGATTTAAGAACTGCAGCTTTTCCAGGCTTATGAAATGCAAAATGTCAAACCTCCCACTTTGCTAATGAGAGAATACAATTACTGTCCAACCAAAACAATTTAATGGCTAAGTGAGATAATTTAAAGGGTCTGGAAGAGTCATGAATGCAAATAAGTGATTTTCTGCAATGTTTATCTGCCCCTCCCAGCTGAAGTCACTGAGTATACCAGCAGCTGCAGATCCCACTGAGCAGCGCTGACGGGATGGGATGGAGCCCAGGCCACCTGCTGGCCTGAGATGCAAGGTTCCCTCTGGCTGCGGGTGAGCCTTGGGCGCAGGGAGTCAGCCTCCTGCAGGTGGGGCCTGGGCCTGTCTGATACCCACAGCCTTTAGTGTCTGTCTTCAGCGCGTTTTGCTCTCTTTTCCTACCTAGACTCCAAGATCCCTTGCCACCTGTGCTCCTGCCGCCGTTCTCCGCCATCTGATAAGCACTCTCTGGGCCCTGACACTGACCTGAACTGGACCTGGGTTAAGCCCAAGTCGCCCTGTCCTTCTGGGAAGGCTCTGTGGAGTCTCCCACATTTCTCTCCAGCTGCCTTCACCTCTCCCTTGCTCCATGGCCTTGAGGGCTCAGCCTTCCAGCCCCCATTCATTAAAGTTCATGATTTTCAATCACAAAGAAATGGCTGCTTTACCAGAAAAAGCAGTCAGTTTGCTTAGGTATTTTTCCAGAGACAAAATGGAAGTTAAATGAAAGGAATAAAGTATCGCATTCCACCTAAGCCAGTGGGTAGCTTTACTTGAAAAACTGCCCGAATGTCCCTGTTTTGTCGTTGAGTGAACAGAGGAGCGGGTGTGAGCATTTTTCAGCAGAGATGTGCTGCTTTGCAGGGAACAGGCAATACGGATGCATGTCAAATTCTTGCTTGAGGATTAAGAGTCCAATGTGTTTTAAGAACTGGCTATGCAAAATCTCAGATATAACTGATAAACTGTTGTAATCTGGTTGGCATATAGTCCTGTCTGTACCACACTTTTTCTTTCCCTAAAACACAATTTGGCTTTCTACTTGTTGAACAAACAGATATGGCAAATAAAAGAAGGACAAATGTTATTGATTTTTTTTTTTTTCCTGAGAAAGAGTCCTGCTCTGTGGCCCAGGCTGGAGTGCAGTGGCACGATCTCTGCTCACAGCAACCTCTGCCTCCAGCATTCAAGTGATTCTCTTGCCTCAGCCTCCCGAGTAGCCGGGATTACAGGCATGCGCCACCTCACCCAGCCTTATGAAGCGATTTTTACATATGACATTAGAGATATCAAAGGGGAGTGTCTTATGGTAAAAAAGCTCTACACGTTTTTAAAAACATGATTCCACTGGTATACATTTTTCCAGTAAAACTCCAAAATTGATCCTATCCTAAGTATAATCTTATCCTTCTTCACACCTCTCCCATCCTTAAAAAAACTCCAAGTTAATTGGCCTTGGGAACATTTTTGGTTTCAATATTTACATTAGGATTTTGATTTTTTTAAAATAATTATTGATCATTTCCAGTTTGAAAATGTTAAAAAAATTTTTGAACAGTAACAAATTTTAAGAGGACTTTTTATCCCCTAAAGAAAGCCAGTTTATATAGAACTACTGTTATGCCAGTATTTTAAGGTGCCAGGTATATTTTCTGCTCTGATGAAATATTTAGGTAATTTCTAGCCAGACAAGATCAATAGAACAGGGCTGTACACTTTGTCGATATTTTGAGATTCTTTTTATTCCCAGACCACAAATGGACAGAGGCAGCTTTGCTCTTAAGAAGCGAGTATTTAACCACTAAAAATAGCTTATAGAATGTGAAGTCACCAAAAAGATATCTTGAGCATGGGAAAAAGAGAGCCCTGCGATTTCCCTTCTGTGATAAGAAAATTTCAAAGCACATTAGGGACTGGAATCTATCAGACTTCTATTCCGTCCCCAGAGGTACTTATTTTGGGAATGCTTACAGATGATAAAAACATGTTTGTACACTAACTACTCAATCTACAGGCTAAATATACAGTCTACAGACTGTGTTGGTGGCTGCAAAGGCATCATTTTCCTCGCAGCAAAGCCAGGGCTCGATTGATGGAGAAATCAGATTAGGAACCTCATTAGCCTTTGACATACGTGGCTGTGGGGCGAGGCCATAGTGAGGGAGATTCAGAGAGGCCGGTGAGAAAACCAACAGCTGCAGGAAGCAGTGTTCATCAAGTGGAGCACGTCTTGTGGGGGTTGGAGTATTTGGAAAGATCTCAGAAGATATGCTTTCCTTTTCCTGTCACCAATGAGATATGCCTGGAATTGCTCGTTTTGTATATCTTAGAATGGGAAATGTCCAGCTTACAAATTATTTTGAGGTTAATTGCTCTTAGGAGATGTTTGGCTGTTGCTGCATTTTTGTAGCTTTCCTCTTCCAAATTGACATCACCCTTTCCTACGTAGTGGGTGAGATCCTATTGTGTCTAGAGATAGAGACAGATCAGGGCTGTCTGTGGCTGGGAGTGGTGGCAGTCTCCAAACAGAGAGGGGCTTCTCTCACTCCCTGTCGTCCCATCTCAGGCCACAGGTGGGCAGCGGAGCCCAGAGTTAAGTGGGAAGCCATGAGTGGGCAGACATTAGCTGTGCCTTCTTCTGCCTCAGGGGTCTCCATCAGGATTTTCATCATTGTACTCGCTTCCCTTTCTTACCCTACCACATCCAGATTGGACCTGTGATGGGAGCTGAGGCTCCTTCTGGGTCTCAGTGTGTCTGAAACGGTCCTGTGTTGGGTGCTGGGATGATAGCATCAGACACCCAGTGAGTCCTAGCAGTGGAACCACCTGCCCTGCTAATCAGACAACTGGAAACACCATTCCAAGTGGTTTGGAGAGAGCTGTGGCTAAGTATTACTGTCTTTTTAAATTCAAACGTCGTGTTAGTTTGTTTTCAGTCCCCTGTAGTCGTAGCCTTCTGAAAATAAGAGGATAGCTTGTTCAATTATTATGGCTCTAAGGAGAATAGTTGTAGGAGGGGAAGAATTCCCTGCTGAAGCCTCTTGGCTTACATGTATTAATGCTAACTAGTGGCCCTTTAGGGCATACATAATTGTAAATACAGTTATGTACTGCTTAACAAGAATACTCTGAGAAATGTGTCATTAGGTGATTTTGTCATGCAAACATCATAGAGTGCACTTATACAAACTTAGATGGCATAGCCTACTACACACGGAGGCTGTATGGTACAGCCTGTAGATCCTGGGTTACAAACCTCTACAGCACGTTACCATACTGAATACTGTAACACAATGGTAAGTATTTGTGTATCTAAGTATATCTAAACATAGAAAAGGTAGAGTAAAAATACAGTATCATCATCTTATGGGACCACCATCCTATGTCGATCCATTGCTGACCAAAATGTCGTTATGTGGCGCATGACTGTATAATCCTGTTTCACCTGTGACGGCCGTGTGATTTTTGTGGCTCATATCTTTATATAAATAGCAGGTTAGTGCTTATTGGCTGTATGTCCTTGGGTAGTCACTTAATGTTTCTGAGCCACTGTGTCCCCACCTGTAAATATAGGAGTAGCACACCATTCAAGAGTTTTATTAGAAATCAAGCAATGTGCTGTTTACCGTGTAGCAGGTATGCAAGCAGTATAGACAATTAATTATTATTAATTAAATCTCAGGTGCTCCTGTAATTTACTCCTGTTAATCATTACTAGGGAGGCTTCCCTTGCCCTAGTTCCCAATCTTTTTAAAAATTGATTGCTAATATTTGTACATATGTACATGGGACGTGTGATATTTGGATACATGCATAGAATGTGTAATGATCAGGATATTTAAGATAACCATCTCCCTGAGCATTTATCATTTCTTTATGTTGAGGATATTTCATACCTTCTCTTCTAGCTATTTTGAAATGTACAATAAATTATTGTTAACTATAGTCACTCTACTGTGTTACTGGACGCTAGAATGTGTTTCTTCTCTCTAACTGTATGTTTGTACCTCTTAACCAGCCTCCCTTCATCTCTCCTGCCACCCCCTTTCCCAGCTTCTTGTAAGTGTCATTCCACTCTCCACCTCCATGAGATCATCTTTTTTTGCTCCCATATATAAGTAAGAACATGTGGTATTTGTCTTTCTGTACCTGGCCTATTTCTCTGAACATAATGACCTCCAGTTCCACCCATGGTGCTGAAAATGACAGCATTTCATTCTTTATTATGGCTGAATAATATTTAATTGTGTATGTATACTCCATTTTCTTTATCCACTTGTTCGTTGATGGATACTTAGGTTGATTCCACTTCTTTGCTATTGTGAATAATGCGGCAATAAGCATGGGGGTGCAGGTATCTCTTTCTTATACTGATTTCCTTTCCTTTGGATAAATTACCCACTAATGAAATTGCTATATTGTATCATAGTTTTACTTTCAGTTTTTTTTTTGAGAAATCTCCATACTATTTTACATAATGACTGTACTAATTTACAATCCCACCAACAGCATCCTTGCCGGTATCTGTTTTTTGGCTTCCTGTTAGTAGCCAATCTTACTGGGGCAAGACAATCCTCATTGCGGCTTTGATTTGCGTTTTCCTGGTGACTAGTGATTTTGAGCATTTTTTCATATACCTGTTTGTCATTTGTTTGTCTTTTTTAAAGAAAAGTCTGTTTAGATCCCTTGCCCATTTTCAGTGGGATTATTTGTTGTTGTTTTGTTGTTGAGTAATTTGAGTTTCTTGTATATTTTGGATAGCAGACCTTTGTCAGATGAATAGTTTGCATATATTTTCTTCCACTCAAGAGGCTGTGTCTTCACTCTGTTGGTAGTTTCCTTTGTTGTGCAGAAGTTTAGTTTAACATAGTTTCGTTTGTCTATTTTTTGTTTCCTGTACTTTTAAGGTCTTAGCCATAAAATCTTTGCCTAAATCAAGGTCCTTGAGTGTTTCTCCTGTGTTTTCTTCTAGTAGTTTCATCCTGTTGGGTCTTATATTTAAGTTTTTAATTCATTTTGAGTTGATTTTTGCATATGGTGAGAGATAGGGGTCTAGTTTCATTCTTCTGCATATGAATGTCCAGTTTTCCCAGCACCATTTGTTGGACAGAATGTCCTTTCCCCAGCATATATTCTTGATGCCTTTTTCAAAAGTCAGTTGGCTACAAGTACATGGATTTAGTTCTGGGTTCTCTATTCTGTTCCACTGGTCTATGTGTCTTTTTATGCCAATACCATGCTGTTTTGTTTGCAGTAGCCTTATAGCATATTTTGAAGCCAGGTAGGGTGATGCTTCCAGCTTTGTTCTTTTTGCTCAGGATTGCTTTGGCTATTTGGGCTCCTTTTTGATTCCAAACAAATTTTAAGACTGTTTTTTCTATTACTGAGAAAAGTGTCATTCCAGTCTGTTTATATCCTCTCTCAGGCTGCTTCATACATGCCTGAATTTGAATCTCGAAGCTTGTGGTTCTTAAGTTTTTTATGTCAAAGAATCACCTGGATTGTGTATGAAAATGCATATCTCCTGGCACTACCTGGAGAGGTTCTCAATGTAGGTTTTTGGTGAGGCCCAGAACTGCACTGTTAAGAAGCACCTCAGGGTTTTTTGATCCAGACAGGCTGATCACAATTTGAAAAATAAGACCCAACCTGTGAAATTCCCTGAATACATGAGCCTTTGGTTTCTCGTCATTCTGCCACTTACCTGTCATTTATTGAGCAGCCAACTATGTGCAACATATTGTTCTAGGGTATTTACATACAGTATTTTTTTGTCTTCATAATAGTCTGATATTATAATGATTAGTGTCCTGGTTTTACATTGAGGAAACTGAAACTGGAATGTCCCAGAAAACTCCTTCACTCGCATGTCTGGCCTGGCCTGAGATGGCTGAAAATCTGAGGGCTGACTAGCATTGCTCATTCTTTATTTTGTGTTAATCAGTTTATATACAATCCCTAAGCAAGATAATATTATGTGTTCTGAAGTTCATTTATTTGCACTGCTATATAATATTCATTGATTTAACATAATACCTCTTGAAGAGTAACCAAGGACCAAGAACAGTATATGCCAAGTCAGAGTTTAATTTTTAGAGCAACAATACCCTGGAGTAAGTTCAGTGAGTCTCTCTGAAAGCTCCTTCCAAATACGGTGAGATTGTAAAAGGCACTTTTGGATTGACTGTGATAAGGAATTGAGAAGTCGCTCTTGGCAAGGATCATCATTGCAGCCTAATGTCTTCTGCGTGGGCATGAAAGCTGGCCCAGTTCTCTACAAGGTGTAGGATGAGTGGTAGAGGCTCAGGCAGGCTCAGAGTTAGGCAGCAGTCGAATCTGTTTGCGCATGCACGTAGCTGGCAAAGGTTCTTTTTAACACATGATCAAATTATCCATTCCCTTCGCCAATGGACATTTGTGTTGTTTCCTTTTTTTTTTGCTATTAAAAATAATGCAGCTATAAACACTTTGGACATGTCTCCTTGGAGCACTTGGGGATCTCTCTCAAGAAAATATTCCCAGGAGTGGAATATTTGGGCCACCGTGTACGTGGGTCATCAAGTTTCTTAGATAATGCTAAATTGTTTCTAAAAAGACTTGTGTGAGTCCACACGCCCACCAGCAGTATGTAAGTAAGACCTGTTGCCGTCCAGTCCCACAACAGGGTGCTCTTTCTGGTGGCAGTGAATGAATGGATCCCTTGTGAGTCAATTTGGGATGTGATAGGAGAGTGAAATAAATGCAACATTATAGAATCTGTACAGAATCAGCATCAGGGATCTTCAGGAAGGAACTTGGCTTATCCATCATTTTTTGGTACCAAAATACCTCATAGAATGCTGCACCCCGTACATTCATATTTACTGGGTTATGAAATTCTAGCCCATGAAATTGCCTTTCTATCTGGTTTGTGTGTTTTTGAAAATCCTTAAAAGGTTTGCATGCATTCTGTCTTCTCTGAAATAGGCGTAATTCCAATCTGTCATATAGGATTTTTGTGTGGGTTTATAATAATGGGTTTAATGGCTAAAAAGCATAATGCAATGTTCATATAAATAATGAAGTTGGTATATCAAAATAAAAGTGGAGAGATGCTCAAAGGCTGAGTTAATGAGAGAAGACAAACACAAAAATCTTTGACTGTCTTCAAGTACAGTAAAATTTCAGCTATGTAATCACCGGGGGTTTTCCTGGATGCGGAACAGCTGTGACTGCTTCGTGTAGCAGGTGCTGGACTTCACCGGTCTCTATAGTGGTAGCAAATTTAGGTCACCGGGAAAGGAGTTCTTGCTGTTCCTGTCACTTTCTAGCCATCTGAAAAAATGATACAGTGTTGTTAGGATCATAGAAGGATATGGAGAACACCCAAAGTCCAAGGGGCATTGGCCAATAAGAAGACAAATGTGGGATTTGTCCTCTTTGCCACTAAATTACCAGAAAGAATGCTGCTCACGTTGATCATGACTCAGAGTCAGCGCCTCGGTGCCCGGGAGGAGTCTGTGAACTTGTGTGGTGATTCGGCTCTGGCCCTGAGGGACAAATGTCTGCTTTTGAAAACCACCAGCCACTCAGCAGCCCTCACGATGGAACCAATCAGCCACTGCGTGTTCAGCAATGGAGCCGATTGCAGGAAGACCTCTCTGGGAGAAGAAGAATAGGACCAGCCAAACTTCCCTTTAGAAATAAAATTCAGCTCAATCCAAAACATTCATATTGCATTTTTATTATGTCCACCACAGTGAACTGGGGATTGCAGGGGAGACAGAGAAGGAAGGCATGGCTCTGGCTTCAAAGACCTGGTAATCAGATGTGTTCTTCACTGAAAAAGGGAAGAGAGGCAGAAAGAACGAAGCCACGTTTGCTGTCAAGCTTTCACCCTACCTTGCTTGCAAAATTATAATTTACAAATTTGACATTAGTGATTTTCAGAAAAAGATAGGCAGCAGAAACAGGAACTGGCACTTTCTTAGATGTATTTTGCCAGTGAAAGAGGGAAAAGATGTAGACAAGAAATCCTCTCTTAAAATGGAGAGCTGGGGAAAAGTCAGGCCTCTCCTATCAAAGAGACAACTAAAAGTGCTGCTTGCTTCTGTGTGTTTGACACCGCAGTCGGTGAACTGGGCCAATGTCCACCCACAGAAATTGGAACAGCCTGAGTATATCTGGAAGCAAATACTCCACAGATGGAGAGGGAAGTGGGAGGTTAGCTCAGACCACTTGATTTTAATTAAACAGCTTTCAATTTTGTGAACTTGGAAAAGAAAAGGCCAGCAGAACTAATAAAGTCCACGTGACATCAATTCTGTTTCTTTAACACCCAGATAAATAACAAGTGAAGTCCACTGTCACCAAACATGGGACCTATGTTGCAATTCCCTTTCCTAAGGAGGGTCGTTTTCTGATTGCTGGGCATGAGTATGAGTATTTGAGAGGCATCAGATCATAGAAGGAGGCCTTAATAATTGTGGGCATGTACGTGAAGAAAGGGCAGATGCAGCAGTGATTATTTCCTGTTTAGAGATGTTTGACAGGACACCTTCGAGGGTGGGAACAAGTTTCCATGGTTAGCAGAACAGATGGACGGAAGGGCAGCTGAGCCCTGCTTCCACAGTGGACTCCAGAGCTCTTGGGTAACATTTAGGATGCAGCCATCCAGAAACATCGTGAGGCCAAATGCAGGAAGATGCCAGGACCCAGGTGTACACAGCGTTGGGGTGAACTAGTTTGTTGCTTAGAACTAAAGCTAACTCAGGTTCTCTTTCTGCAGAAGGCTTTACAAGACCATAAGGGAGAAGGGAGAAGGAGAGGCAGTCTATAATTGCCTCTACCATCTTCACTCCTACCCCTAACCTTACTCATGCCAGCCTTCTCTTCCCACATCCCATACTTTTCTTATTCAGAATTCATTAGCCAGAAAATATAGTAGCAGCCATAACTGACATTTTCATATTGACATGTAATGTCTAGGTCAATTCTCAACCAAGTGTGATTTTACTTCCCAGAGGACATTTATTGGTAGCTAGAGATAACTGGGGTTGTCACAGCTGAGGAGGGGGATGCTACTGGCAGGTAGTGGGGAGAGGCCAGCCGTGCAGCTAAATATCCTACAAGGCACAAGACAGCCCCCAACATCTACGAATTATTGGGCCCACAATGTCAATAGTGTCATGGTTAAGAAACCCTCGTCTAAGGCCAGATGCAGTGGCTCACGCCTGTAATCCCAGCACTTTGGGAGGCCGAGGCGGGTGGATCACCTGAGGTCAGGAGTTTGAGACCAGCCTGACCAACATGGAGCAAACCCATCTCTACTAAATATACAAAATTAGCCGGGCATGGTGGCACATGACTGTAATCCCAGCTACTCGGGAGTCTGAGGCAGGAGAATTGCTTGAACCCCGGAGGCGGAGGTTGCGGTGAGCCGAGATCACGCCATTGCACTCCAGCCTGGGCAACAAGAGCGAAACTCCATCTAGAAAAAAACAAAACAAAACCGGAAACCCTGGTCTAAGTTAAGATGTGAATTTTGCTGAGAAAAACTGGAAAGGTTGAATGGAGTCGGACCAAGTTGTGATGGTGGATCTAATTTTATAAAGTTGATTTTAGACTTTATTTCATTGGCCATTAAATATTAGCAGGCAGTCTTAGTGATGTTTTTGTCATCAGTGCTCTTCTAACAGCCCTGATGATGGATTTCCTTTTTATAACATGTTGCAGATCACACTTGTGAATCACAACTTCATTCTGTCAGTTGCTGACTTTGGGGGAGAGGTGAGATTTCCTACCTACCTTCTAATCTACATTCTCTTGTTTTTCCTAAGTGGGAAGGATCTTGTTGTCTAATGATCTTTTTTGCTCTTGAGGACATTTACATACCCAGTGAGAAACAACAACATACTTTGCATGGCCACTGGTTTGATGTTCATTCTCTTTTAATTTATTTGAATTTAATTAAGATAATCTTATTTAGAACTCAACTATTAACATGGCGAATACATTGGTTCAGTCGTGTGAACCAACAAAAGGTTTTTTTATTTATTTATACATATATATATATAGTTTTTTAAATTATACTTTAAGTTCTAGGGTACATGTGCACAACATGCAGGTTTGTTACATATGTATACATGTGGCATGTTGGTGTGCTGCACCCATTAACTCGTCATTTACATTAGGTATTTCTCCTAATGCTATCCCTCCCCCCTCCCCCCACCCCACAACAGGCCCCGGTGTGTGATGTTCCCCTTCCTGTGTCCAAGTGTTCTCACTGAATGGGCAAAAGCCAACAAAAGTTTTGATGTGAAGCCTGCGGCATGCTCTCCATCTGATTGTGTTTAGCTTCCTTTCTCATCTCTCAGGGTAACTAACTACTGCTTCTGGGGCAGATGGCATGATGGCTTCTTCTGCTGGGCTGTGCTGCATGACTTGAGATATGGCAGAAATCTGGAGATTTAGTGCAGATGCCCAAATATTAGTTGACCTCGAATATAAAACACTCTTGATGAGAAGTTCCTGAAGTTTTTTTCTTTTTTTGGGCCATCTTGAACATAGGAATATTGAGATTTAGATAAAATAATCAATACAGTTAATTAATTTAATATTTAATAAATTTAGTTGTATCCATAATTTAAAATTCCTTTATTATCTAAGATAACATTTGAACAGTATTTTTTTCGACTTCTCACTTTGGTGAAACAATTTAGTTCGGCTCATCACGTGTGTCTCTAAATAGGGGATCTTCATCATCACCAGAACTACTTTCTGAGCTCTCTCCTATGACATTTTTCCCACGTCATAATCCATTGATTTTTTTGAGAAGTAGTTTTTTAAATAATATATGTGATGTCATTGGAAATTGTATCCCATGCTGTAGCTGCCCATTCACACAACATTAAAAATTACTTTTTCATTCATCTTTTTACATGCCTGTTTGCAACATTCACTTATATGTGTGAGGTTAAATATCTCCAGGAATAATGATTATAATGATTATATCTGTTTAGCGAATTCTGAAGGGTGACTTTTATAAGCAACAATCAACTAGCAAAGACTGAGGTCATTTCAGGATTTGTCTTTCATAAGCCATATTTTGTTGTTCATAATAAAGTAACTAAGATGGCATCCTTTAAGGTAAATCATTTTGTAAGATCACAAATGGAAGACAATTGCTCTTTTCTGAGGTACATTTTTGTTTCAGATGAAAAACTCCCACCTTAATATTTGAATATGCAAAATATGTAATTGTATATTTTTCTATTTTGATTCATTAAATGTTATTATGAGACTTACACTTGCCTTTACTCTGATAACTCATTTATTACCTGACTATAACTAGGATACACTAAGAAAAATCGGATATAATAGTTGAAAACTGGGCTAAGAAAAGATTTTCTTTTTAATTCTAAGCTCAGTTAAGTTTTGCTAAAATAATTCATTGAAAGCTACTAACTGGATTCGCCCTAGTTCCTGTTCCAATATCTAAACTATAGAAAAGGCTTTTATTTATTTCTTAAATAAAAGATTCCTGAAGAATGCCCACACAAGAGAAACCACAGAGCCCAGATTCTCCCTTTGTATGAACTCATCCTGAAACCACACATTTACTCCCAGAGAGGTAACAATATGTTTCTGCAATGATATGCAGGTTAAAAAAAACCTTTCAGGACAAAAAAAGAAATGAATAAAAAATCAAGCCAAAACACATGGATTCCAGGTGTGCATCCAAGACAGCTTTTTGACAGATGTAAATATTTCCTGAGCAATTTTGCTGATCTTATGATGTGTATCTCACAGCCATTTCCATAACAAAATGCAAGTGAGTCAGGATGAAAGAGACTTCCACCTGGACTTCAACGTCTCCAGCATTTACTACCTGGGTGATCTTGGACAAGTCACAGTTTCTTTTCAATTTTCCTTATCTCTGAGGACGCTTCTCAGGCTGACTGCCAACAAATATGTAGGAAAACATACTCAGTACCAAACATCTGCCTGGCACATAAACATTGGTTGAAACTGATTAGTAAAAGTATAAAACTTGCTGATGATTTAGTGATTATTACTGCTGTCTTCAATTGCCAGTAATTTATTTCTACTATCTTGATGGTAAAGGGTGTGATTTTTTTTTTTTTGAGGGGCTGCAATAGTATTCTCTATTTATAATTTGGGAAAAATTACAAATGTTTTTGCTTTCAAAATCTGGAATAACAGAGGCCAGGAATTGATAGGCCATTTTAGACTTTTTCCAAGTGGAGTTGTTCGTGGTCCAGTTTTCAGTGGATTTGGGGATAAATAAGTTTCCCTCCAGGTTGTGGAGTGCTTTATTTCCTGGAACTTTTTCACATGAAGTCATCACTTGTTGTTTATTTAGGTGGGCCTACGGCCACATTTGAATCAGATCAGTGTAAACTTTGACTCGTGTACTGAGACTTCTGGACAAGACAGCACACTAGCTTGGGAGTCTGACCCCCTTCCTTGAACTCAACCTGAAATGCTGCATAAGCAACTGGGAGAATGACTGCTAACAGAATCAGTACAGCTCTTGCGGTAACAGAAGGTGTTAGGTGACTTTCTGGGAGAGAGCAGCCCATACCCGAAGAGAACCAGCTGTCACTAATGAGGGGACACTGTGGGAAGGAGCTTTCTAGTTATCCTAAGGTTTTCATCCTTCGTTGCCTTGGAGGGAGCATTGTTTTCCCCCATCCCTGCAGGTGGGGACACACAGCAGCCCCAGGATGGCACATGAGGAAGAGGCAGGCAACATGCGAGTGCTGAGGAGGAACCCCGGACGCCACCATTTCACATGCATAAGGCAGGCGACATGCGAGTGCTGGAGAGGAACCCTGGACGCCACCATTTCACATGGAAGAGGCAGGCGACATGCGAGTGCTGAGGAGGAACCCCGGACGCCACCATTTCACATGGAAGAGGCAGGTGACATGCGAGTGCTGGAGAGGAACCCTGGACGCCACCATTTCACATGGAAGAGGCAGGCGACATGCGAGTGCTGAGGAGGAACCCCGGACGCCACCATTTCACATGGAAGAGGCAGGCGACATGCGAGTGCTGAGGAGGAACCCTGGACGCCACCATTTCACATGGAAGAGGCAGGTGACATGAGAGTGCTGAGGAGGAACCCTGGACGCCACCATTTCACATGGAAGAGGCAGGTGACATGCGAGTGCTGGAGAGGAACCCTGGACGCCACCATTTCACATGGAAGAGGCAGGCGACATGCGAGTGCTGAGGAGGAACCCTGGACGCCACCATTTCACATGGGAAGGCCGGCTTCCTCTTTGCTAATGAATGAGATAATTACAACAGAATCAAGCCAACCCCAGAAAGCGCAGGGCCTGGGCGGAAGAAATGGGAAGTTCACTGGGTGGCAGTGTTGGGAACTGAGGTAGAAATAGAGCATTCCAGATTTGCAATAATACAGGTTCTTTCCTTTAAGTCGTTTCCGTATATCCTAAAAAGAGGAGCAGGAGGGCACACACTAGGTCTAAGCTTCCATCTCTACTCCTAAAGGAATACTGCTAGCTGAGGTAGTCCATACTCCCAGCAGAATTTGAGCTCATAGGAAGAGAGAAAAAAATATATCTGAGGAGGAGTACTAGCCCTTTAAAAGAAAAATAGATACTGAAGAATCTTATCAGAGAGAGCTGAATTAATGGTCCAGATAAAACAAGAACTGGAAATAAAATAAATATCTTCAGAGAGCAGGAAAGGATATTGCAAATATGAAGCAGGAACAATCAGTGAAGACAAAGAATCAAATGAGGATGGGAATAAAACATATAATAGCAAAATGTATATAGACAAAGAATAAATCAGTAAGATAAAGAATCTGGTTGGAAAATTTTCCCCAAGTTTAAATAAAGGCATAAAAGATGGAAAATATCTAAGAACTAAAATAAAGAGAAACTAAAAGTGGAAAGGTCAATTTTGATTTACTAGATAAAACTAGAGTATAGAATTGTTTTCATTGTTGTTGAGATATAATTGAGAATTAAAGAAAGATAGAAAGTCAGATCAAAAGGGCTCCATAAAACAACAGACCCCATTGATAAGCAAAACCTCAAATCTTGACACATTACACTTAATTTAAATAACAAAGGCAAAATTCTAAAAGCATCTGAATAAGAAATAATATTTCATTGTAAATTAAGATAATTAGCATCAAATTTTTGAATGGCAACCCTAGAATATTAAAGTGACATTTGAAAAATATTGAAGAAAAATAACCTTAGACCTAGAGTTTCATATACAGATAAACTATTATTTAAACACTAGGTTGAATAAAATAAAGGCATTTCAAGAGACACATAGAAGGCGAGGACACACAAAATCTTACAGAAAACATTCTACAGGGAGTACTTCTACAGAGAAAACAAATAATTCCAAAAAGAAAGTTTAAGGTCAACCAAATAAGCAATGGCAAAAAAGAAATATTGTGTGTGATTATTTGTATATGTGTAAAAGAGTGTCGTCCAATGGGCCTTTCTGTTTTGATGGAGATATTCTATTTGTACTGTTCAATATGATAGACCTTAGCCATGTGTGGCTGTTGGATGAAAAGTGTGGCTAGTGTGGCCAAGGAACTGAGTTTTAAATTTTATATGACCTTAATAAATTTAAATTTGAATAGCCATGTGTGGTTAGTGGCTACTACGTTGTGCAGCAGAGCCGTGTAGTAACACAGATAAAATGTTCCAGATTATACCAATATATGCTGAGGGTCAGGAACATGCAGAAATCAGAGGATTTGGACAGTATTTTCAGGTTCTTGTCTTTTACACAGGGAAGAAATAATAATGAGCTCTAAAAAATTAAGTCTGAAATTTAAGGTATTAGCAGAAACCGACTGAAAGATAGACATTAAAATTTGGCTTTCAAACCAGAAGAAAAAAAATTGCTCTCATCAATAAAATGCAAGAATGGAGAAAAAATAAACAAGAAGAAAGGTTGATACATAGAAAATATGCAGTAGGATGACAAGAATAAATCATAATATGACAGTAATTTAAGTAAATGTAAATAGGTTAAACATGCACATCAAATCACAGAGACTCTCAGGAAATAAGATGCTGTAATACATTGTCTATGAGAGATATTTGAAACAAAAGAAAACAGCTAGTTGAAAATACATGAGACATCCATTTTTATTATCAATTTTAATAACAAAGAAATTATAAGTTGTTAAACTATGTAAGTAAAAGATATGAATACCATATATGTGTATATATACACATACATATGAAGAAAGGAGATGCTGGGCGCAGTGGCTCATGCCTGTAATCCCAGCACTTTGGGAGAACAAGATGGGCGGATCATGAGGTCAGGAGATGGAGACCATCCTGGCTAACACAGTGAAACCCCATCTCTACTAAAAAATACAAAAAATTAGCCAGGCGTGGTGGCGGGCGCCTGTAGTCCCAGCTACTCAGGAGGTTGAGGCAGGAGAATGGCGTGAACCCAGGAGGCGGAGCTTGCAGAGATAGCGCCACTGCACTCCAGCCTGGGCGACAGAGCAAGACTCCGTCTCAAAACAAACAAACAAACAAACAAACAAACAAAAACAAGAAAGAGGAAATAAAAAAGAAAATGAAATGTATACATCCACCTCTATGATGAAGACAGATACATTCTGAGAAAAAGGTGCATAAATCAACAATTGCAGTTGGAGTTTTGGACACACTTTCAAGAAGAAAAACTGATCCAAAAGACAAAAAGTAAAAAGAGGAAGGATTTCGACGATTTGAAAAAAACCCTCTGATTGATAAGCTCAAACCCATAAATGCATATAGATTTTCACACTCCAAAACCTAGAATACACCTGCACATAGTAAATATTTATAAAGCCTCAAATTTTATGAAATCAAAAGCATAAAACATCAGAGATCAATAACAAAAAGATACTTTTAAAGAATCTGCAGGTGACCTTGAATAACACAGGGATCAATGTATGATCAAAGTATATCATGAACAACAGAATGGCTAAAAATTGGAGAACTTAGATAAAATTGATGAATTTCTGGAGTTATATATAATACCAAAATTGTTACAGGATTAAGCAAAAACCTTGAATGAGACAATCATCAGGGAAATAATTAAAAGGTAATCAAAGACTTCTCCCCTAAAACAGCTTCAACACCAGATGGTTTTAAATGTGAGTTTTACCTAACTTTAGAGGAACAGATACTCTTGATCTTATACAAGAGAACTCTTCCAAATGCAATTAAATCTAATAATGTGTGAAAAATTCGTAATAACGAATATATTTTTTCCAAGGAATGTAATGGTATTTTAATAACAGATATTCTATTAAAGTAACAATCATACTCATTGGGAAAGCTGTAACTTACTTAGTTTAGTTTAGTTTACTTATGGGCCAAGTAAATAACAACAAAAATCTGGCCACATCTCCATTAAGGCCTTGGAATCATCAATCCACATAATTAAAATGGAAAAGTTGTGTCATGAGGCATGACAGATACTACAAATTCACTCACTTAAAAATGGGAAAAGAAAAGAAAGATGTACCCTATTACTACAAATGCTTAACATAACATTGGAGGTATTTGTTAATGCAAGATAGTAAGAAAAAAAATAAGATGCGTAAGGATCAGAAGGGTCGCAAAAACAGTCTTATTTATTTACAGGTATTAGTACCCTCTAAATAGAAAACCAAGTAAAATCAAAAGAAAATTTAGTAATGATAAAACTGAGGAAAGTTGTTTAATACAGGACAGACATCTAAAATCAATACCATTGGTTTATTATATTTTCAAAGTTGAAAATATAATTTATATTTTATATAAATATATAATTGTGAATAATGTCTTAATTTTCAACTTTGAAAATATAATAAAAATAAGACATTATTCATAGTGACAACATTTCTAAAATTTCTCAGGAATTATTGTAACAAATAATCCAATCATTCCTACAATTTAGAGATTGGAAAAGGGACTAGGGTAAATCTAGTTAGTAGATTTTCAAAGAATTATTTTAGCAAAATTTAACTGAGCTTAGAATTTACAATAATATTTTCCTAAACCAATTTTCAACAACAATACTAGATTTTTCTCAGTGTATCCAAGTTATAGTCAGTTAACATATGATTAGGGTACAGCCCAAGTTTAACTTTCATATAACACCTAATTGGTGCCAAATCGCACAGACAATGTGGTAGGCAGCCTCTGAAATGGTTTCCCACTGAACCCTCCGCGCCGTATTTACAACTTCCCGAAATCCTCTCCTTTTGACCATGGGCTGGACCTAGTGCCTAATGCATAGAATATGACAAAGGGGATAAGATGTCATTTCCAAGATGAAGTTACAAAGAGTTTGTGCTTTCCATCTTGCTGTCATTCTCTCTTACCCACTTGCTAGCTTCCTTGGTGGCAAGTCAACGGCCATGCTATGAGCTGTGCTGTGGAGAGACCCACATGGCAAGGAAATGAAGGAGGCCAGTAGCCAGTGGGCAACTGAATCCTGCAACCATGTAAGTGAGTTTGAAAACAGATCTTCCCCAAGTCAAGTCTTCAGAGGAGACTGCGGCCCCTGTTGACACCTTGATTATAGCCTTGGCAGAGGCTTTAGGCAAACACTCAGCTAAGCCACGATCTGGATTCCTGACTCACGGAGATAATGCTTACTCTTTTGAGCTTCTAACTTTTGATGTAATTTGTTATATAGCAATAGATAACTAATATAGGCAAGTATCTGAAATAAAGTAGACAACTAGCTAAAGAGGAATGTTGGTGATTATGTGCCTCAAAATGAGAACTATGATTAACGTAGCTTACTTATGGGCCAAGTAAATAACAACAAATACAAGCCAAAAATCTGGCCACATTTCCATTAAGACCTTGGCATCATCAATCCACATAATCAAATGGAAAAAGTTGTGTCATGAGGCATGACAGATACTTTAGATTCACTCACTTAAAACTCATTTTAGCTCATTCATCCTTGTTTTCCTGCACATGGTTCTGGAAAGCAAATGCTTGAATTTCCAGTCTGCCTTTCAGCTAACTGTGATCAGGGACACAGGTCTGGATTAGAAAATGAAAGCAGAAGTTCCCAAGGAGAGTTTCATTTTCATATTAAAAATGAATTCTCCAGAAAAGGCATTTTACTTTCACCCCCTGCACATTCTTTCTGCTTGCAATGTGAAAGTGATATTTAGAAATGCAGGACATCTTGCAGCCATGAGCACGGAGGGGAAAGCTGTCTGCTAAGAATGGCACCATGGGAAGCTGGGAGCATCCTGGGCTCCTGGTGGCATTGTGCGGTGAAGGACTAGTCTACACTCTTGTTAGTGTTGGGGGTTTCTGCTATTCATAGCTGAGTATTTCCTAACTGAAACCAGTAGAATAATTTTGATTTTTGTATCTAAACTTTGTGGGAGAGCATAAATTCCATCATATTACCTCAGTTAATAATGAGTAAAATGGGCAGGGCGCGGTGGCTCACGCCTGTAATCCCAGCACTCTGGGAGGCAGAGGCAGGCAGATCACTTGAGATCAGGAGTTCAAGACCAGCCTGACCAACATGGCGAAACCCCATCGCTGCTAAAAATACAAAATTAGCTGGGCGTGGTGGCGCATACCTGCAATCCCAGCTACTAGGATGGCTGAGGCAGGAGAATCGCTTGAACATGGGAGGCAGAGGTTGCAGTGAGCCGAGATGGCACCATTGCACACCAGCCTGGGCAACAAGAGCGAAAGTCCATCTCAAAAAAAAAAAAAAAAAAGGTAAAATGAAGAGAATTTCAAGAAGGTCCATTTCAGGCACTATTTTTGTTTTAGCAGAAATTTAATGAAATAAAAAAGTGATGAGAAATTAATCAAGAGTATTCAAGACCTAAGTTTTCCTTTGGTGTTGGTTTACTTGTGGAAGATCCCGTGAATCTGGACTGAATTATACCTGATTCCAGTAAGTTTCAAACTCAACCCAGCTCAATCCAGGCATGTAATATCTCAAAAGGGCCCTCTTTTATTAGTGTTTAAGGTCAAGGATTATTCCAGGGTTATTAAGTGGAATTTCTGTGACAACTTGAAATCTGGTATTAGAATGGGACTGATCTATGCAGTACGGTGAGTCCAGTTGTATTTTACTTCTTACACTTGGTTTCTAAGAAATATAAGTACGTTTTAAATTTAGGGCACCATTCAGCATCATCTAGGAAATACCACACTAATGGTATGAGAGTTTACTAAATTTTCCTCTTTTACTCAGGGTACTTGGTAGCTAGCAATAGAAACCAACTTTGGCTGGTTTAATCATAAAGAGATTTTATTGAAAGGATTTTGGGTAATTTACAGAATTGCCAGAAGAGCTGAAGAATCAGACATGGAAAATAGGCAGGCTCTATAGGAGGCAATGCATGGTGACCACAGCCAAACTTCCATCGGGGACAGTCTGGTGGGGTCTTTCTTGTGTCCTGGAATGATGACGGCCAGTGCGGGTCCTGAAGAATGCAGCTGCCGTGGACCCAGTCAGCACCTCTGGTCAACTGCCCTGGAACGAGAAAGCATCCTCACTGCCTCTAGAATGCAATTCTCCTCTAACCCTACTTCTTTGCTGAATTGCTCCACATTCAAAGATGTGGGCATCAGTGTCTGCCTGAAGCTAGTAATGAAATTAAAATTTAAAGCAATGAGAGGTAGACAAAACTGGGTACTTATTACGTTCCAAATACTTTCCAATTTATTCCCATATCTCTGGAATACATGTTTTTTAAAAGGGGTGATGTAAGAATGGGGAAAGCAAAATAATTAAGAAAAAATTATGAAAATAACTGGTTGATGGAATAATTGAACGGAATAAATGGAATAATGAAAGGATGTCAAAGACCTTCCTGCATCGTACGTGTATATAGCTCTGAAGTGTGTGTATATAACTCTGATGGATGTGTTGAGATTTGGCTCTGAGTGAGGGACTCTTGCAGGGAAAAGAAAGAAACATGCACGTTAACTTGCTCTTCTACCTTGTCTTAGGCAATTCATCCAGATGAATTTTTAACTATCCCGTAGTGATGGGGCATCCAGGCCGTATTTTTTAAAATGTGCAATTAGAGTAAACAATTTAGAATCCTGTGCTCACCTTACACTAATAACTTTGCATCAGAGTTTATGCAGTTTAGTGTGTTTGGCAAATGACTTGTGCCTTTAGTTTCACTTCCTCGCGGCATTTTTCCCTTCCGTTTGGTTAATTATGATTTACTTCTGTTAGTTTCCAAGACCCCATTTCACCGAGTTCACATGGTGTTCTGAGTAATAACTTGACTGTTGTAATTTTCTTCCGGGATTAATCCTGTTTGTGTTGGAGGGTTACAAGCATTCTCACCAGAGGGGATGCTTTAGAAGTTTTGCATTATTCATGTGTAAGGCAAATTCACAAATGTTAAGAGTTGGAAAACAATGAAAACCAAAAATTTGGTCTAAAATCCTTTCTGTAGAACTGAGGAAGACAGATGGTCTGGAAGATTTTTAGTGTCAGATCTGAACTCTAATCAGTCAAGGAGAGAAACTTTCAGAACTGGGTGGTCAAAATGGCATCCTAGGAATTTTGACTTGCAGTCTTAAAGAAGACAGCCTAAAAGGAAAGGAAAAAACGTTCTCACCCTAGAGCATTTTTATGCAAAACGATGAAATTTATGGGAAAATTGGAAACAGTCAATTTCTGAGAATTATATACAGACAGTGAACTAACTGTGGCATAATCATTATTTGTGTTGATACTATTAAACGTTTTGGGGGAATCTGGTTTACTTGATTAAAACCAGGATTCTTTCTTTTCCCCAATGAGCAGATTAGTTCCTGCGGATATATGTTCCTGCAGTCTTCGTTCATTGCACTGATAACAAGTGTAATTTCTTTATTGTCTGTGTTCTCTAGTTTGTAAGTTTCAGACAGGGGAGTTAGGTCTACCTTCTTCTTCTTGTTCCCCTCTTCTAGCACATAGGTACGTGGCACATAGTAAATCTTTCATTATTTGTTGATCAGTTGCCTAACAGGAGCGTGGAAGTAAATGAATTATATTTGGAACATTTCATCCTGAAGATACCCACCCAGAGGAGAAGGCAGGGTAAAATTCTAGTAAGCTCAGTCTTAGTTCTTGACTCTTCAAAACTCTTGTTAGTTTTGACTCAGTTCCAAGATTCTGCATCTGGTTTGTGATTGTCCTCTGCAAATCCTTGGAAAGGACTAATCCTCGTGTAGAATAGACTTTCCATAAATATTTATCATGTGGATTTTGCTCACTGTTGACTGATCTGGGGGTCTTGGCTGCAACCTTTTCAAAAGAGTTTGGTGTGAATCTAGTTGACTGGAATTTGGGGTTACCCTGGGCAGACGTTAAGCCTATAATTGGTTTTAACAGAAATATATATATAGCATATATATGCCATATATATATAGCATATATATGCCATATATATATAGCATATATATGCCATATATATATAGCACATATATGCCATATATATATAGCACATATATGCCATATATATATAGCATATATATGGCATATATATAGCATATATATGGCATATATGTGTGTATATATACATATATATGGCTATATATACACATATATGTATATATAGCCATATATATGTATATATAGCTATATATATGTATGTATGTATATATGTATATATAGCTATATATATGTGTATACATAGCTGTATATGCATGTATATATAGCTATATATATGTGTATATATAGCTGTATATGTATGTATATATAGCTATATATATGTATATATATAGTTATATATACATATATATAGCTGACATCCCTAGACGTGGCACAGTCTGTCTGAAACTAGAGCAAAGTTCCCTCATCTGGCTACCCTAGGATGACATAGTCTTTCAAAGCAGGAATATGACAGTATTATATAAATATAACATATTTATTAGCAGTAAGGACTGTAACTTTTCTATATTGCCTACAAAGTTCGATTGAGTGATTATTCCCACTGATCTAGAGATATTTTTAAGGTATTATATAACAATATTGTTATTAGCTCTGACTATGCCATTATTTTTCTAGCTTCTAGGCTTCTGTGTTTACTGTTTTGTCTGAAATATTTTTCTCCTCTTCACCTCAACTCTTCCCCATCCTCACCCCCATAAAAAAATCCTGAGTTACATTCGTCTGCTCTAGGTTCCCATCCTATAAACCACCATTTACTTCCTCATCATTATGTTTTGCACACACGTATTGCTGCCTGTCTGATTTCCTGCCTCCCTTCCTAGGCCATGCATAAGCTGTGTGAGGGCGTGTACTACACCTGTCCTTTGTTCCGAGTACTGGTGCCATTTCTGCCATATAGTTGACAACATCTCTTTATTGGATGAAAAATGAATGAGTGCGTGAACATGTGGCCTAAACAGAGAATGTTTCCGTGTGAAGTTTCTGTACCAGCCAACTATCTTCTTAACAGCTTGGTAGAGTTGGGAAGGGGGCAATAGGAGAAATGCTGTCCCTGTTTCAGCTTCTGGGCCAGACCCTACGACTGACCCCATTGCTGCAATGGCCCCATCACCCGTGCTGTGGGCTTGTGTCATATACACAAGCCTTGTGAAAATACCACAGACCACTGTGAGGCCATTCAACAAAGAACAGATGGATTTCAGCTTGAGTGTTGTTTTCCAAAGCACACGTGTTTCGGTGCCACCATGTTTCCCTTGCCCATCATGTGAGCCTCCTCCCTCCATCATGCTCCTCTTTCTGCTTCCATCACATCAGGGGCCCTGAAGGCGACAGCACTGATTCCGTCCTCTTTGCCTGCCCAGCACCTGGTCACAGATTTGGATGGAGGACAAATAAAGCATAATAGTGTTCTAAGAGCCTTTCCCCTAGCTTGGCAGTCAGCTTCTGACAAGGTCATCAGGTAGGGTGGGGAGGAGGGTGCAGGGGCAAAGTAGAAGCTCACCCCTTGCCTTTGGAGGGTTTGTTGAAAAAAAAAAAATCAACTCGCAGTAAGGCAAATTAAGAAGAGGAAAGGCATACAAATTCATTTCACCATGTGCTTGGGGAGAATCACAGAGTGATTCCCTAATTTCCCAATGGGGCCCACAGACTTACATAAACTCCTTTCAGAGGAAAGGGAGAGAGAGAATATAGGTAATTCTGTTGAGGGGCATTAAATGACGACCAAGGAAACATGAATGGGTACTTGAGAGAAGGAACAGCAGAGGGGAAGAGGCAGAGACTGATTTGTAAATGGTTCTCTTTGGAAGTTCATTGAATCTGAGAGATGGGCATTATCTTGTAAAAAGATTGGGTGAGAACTGGTTACATTCTTCCGCTCCTTTCCTGAAATACATCATGAGATAACAGGGGAAAAGGAAATATTCTTGAAAGAGAAAATGAGATAACAAGGAAAAAGCAATTCTTCTTCTGGTGGGTCCCTCTGGTCTTCATGAAGCTAGGGAAAAGTGTCTTCCAAGGCCTGTTGTTTTCTAAGGGTTTTAATTAAAAATATTCATTATCCCAGGGAGCTGTATTTTGGGGTGAAAAATCTCTTTCCTGAGGGGGCATACTCTGCAAGAGGGTGGTTGAGTCTCCTGATGGCATCGTTCTCAGAATTTGGGATTGTATGCTCAGAACCTTTGATGCATGTTTTGTAGGTTGTATAAAACCACGCATCTGTCCTTTCCAGACCGAAATATCGAGTTCTCCACAATGATCCTCTGTGACACAAGTTACATTTGCAATAGAAACCTATCTTGTATATGAGAAATGCAATCCAGTATTGATTCGACACATCTGGGTTGAATTCCTGACTTGTCCACAGCCAGCCATATGCCCTTGGACAAGTTACTTTATCCCATTGAGACTCTGTTCTCACCTCTACAAGGAGAGTGTCAGAGGCATTTGAACCAGAGCAACTCCATCTTAAATAGGGGCTGGGTAAAATGATGCTGAGACCTAGTGGGCTGCATTCCCAGGAGTTAAGGCGTTCTTAGTCACAAGATGAGACATAGGTCAGCATAAAATACAGGTCATAAAGACCTTGCTGATAAAATAGGTTACAGTAAAGAAGCCAGCCAATACCCACCAGAACCAAGATGGTGAAAGAGTGACCTCTGGTCCTCTTCACTGCTCATTATACGCTAATTATAAGGCATTAGCATGCTGAGAGACACTCCTGCCAGTGCCATGGCAGTTTACAAATGCCATGGCAACCAACATCAGGAAGCTACCCTATGTGGTCTAAAAACCGGTCTAAAAAGGGCAGGAGCCCTCTGTTCTGGGGCAATTGCCCACCCCTTTCCTGGAAAACTCATGAATAATCCACCCCTCATTTAGCACATCATCAAGAAATTGCCATAAAAATGCGTAGCCAGCAGTCCTCGGGGCTGCCCTGCTTAGGGAGTAGCCATTCTTTTAGTCCTTGACCTCCTTAAACTTCCTTTCACTTTATGGACTGGCCCTGAAGTTATAATAAAATCACTGTTTCTTTTCACACCTGGAAGTTGAGATAAACCCATAAGACCACATTTTAGTTTCCAGGCTAGCATCTTGAGCCCTGTGAGTCTGAGTTCTATTTTTCCCTCCAGTCTTAACTTTTATTGTATTATGGCGATTATGAATTATGAATATTTTGATAACATAATGCATGAATGCACGCTCTTGATACATACTTCAAACGGTAAGGAATTTTGTAAAGTTACATGGAAGAGTTCTTCACTCAATATCCTTGGCCCAGCAGACCTGCCTGTGAACTCTGTGGCTTTTCCTCCCTCGTCCTGTTTCACCTCCGCTCCTGCCATCACCTCCCTTCTCCTCCCTGGCTCCTAAGTCTTTGAGTAACTCAGCGGCCTTTTGGTGATTGTTCCATTTAGGGGTAGATTCCTCAGAGAGGCCTTGTCCACCCAACGGGAGGAAGTCTGCCCGACCTTACTCCATGGTATTTTAAACCAGAGTATGCTGTTTGCATCCTTACTAAAACTATGCAGGATCATGACTGTCCAGGGTGGCTCGCACCTATAATCCCAGCACTTTGGGAGGCTGAGGCAGGAGGCTCACTTGAGGCCAGGAGTTTGAGACCAGCCTGGGAAACACAGTGAGACCGCATCTCTAAAAAAAGAAAGAAGAAAAAGAACTCTGTTGTAATTCTGTTTGTTTGCTTTGCTTCTTTCCACTGTCTGCCTTACATTCTTGCCTTCTGCATTGTAAGCATAAGAAGGCAGAGTGCAGGATATGCTTGTTCTATATACTGTTGTGGCCCTACTTTTCCTCATATTGCCTGAAGTAAATGTTGGTGGAAAAATTAATACACACACATACACAGATGCATATACAAATACATTTTACTCAGTGCACTGTGTTATATATATAACTTTGTTTTGAACATAGTAAATCTTAGAGATCTTCCTATATTGGGACATTCTCTCAGTGACTGACTAGTATTGCACTGTGTGGAAATACCAATAATTTATTAAATCTTCTCATTGCAAATGGACAAATTAGGTTGTTTCCAATTTTTTATAATCATAAAGAATGAATGATTGGCCATCTCAGTCTTGCCTAGACCTTATCTGGCCACCCATGCAGGTATTTTTGTAAGATAAATTCCTATAAGAGGAATGATTGAGTTGAAGGGATGACACATTTTTGATTTCGAGAGATAATCTCGAATTAACTTTAAAAATTGATGTACCAAATTACATGTAAGCCAGCTGCAATTGTAAGAGTTCTTGTTTTGTAATTCTCAATATCAGCAGATATTATAAATCTTCAAGTTTTGTCAAGTTAAAGGGTAAAAATCCTAGCTATAGCTCATTGTTCTAATTTGCATTTATGATTACTAACAAAGTTAAATATTTTAATGTGTTTATAGTCATGTGTACTTTTCCTATGAATTGCCTTTCCTTGTACATTACCTTTTTTCATTCGTTTGTTTCTTAATGATTGCAGAAGCTTTAACCTTTTGATGTTTATTATTTGTCATTATGTGCATTCCAAAGAATTTCTGCTGATCTGTTGTTTATGATTAACATTTTTGAATGGTATTCTTTCAAATGTAACTAATTTTTTAAGAGCTTTATTGAGATGTAATTGATATATGAAGAACTGCACTACTTGAACTCCTGAGCTCAAGTGATCCCCTGCCTTGGCAGCTCGGGTAGCTAGGAATAAATGTGTACACTACGCCACCCAGCTCATTTTTAAATTTTTTGTACAGATTGGATCTTCCTGTGTTGCCAGGCTGGTCTTGAACTCCTGGCCTCAAGCGATACTCCTGTCTCAGACTCCCAACACTATGGGATTACAGGTGTGAGCCAGTGCACCTGGATCAACTATGCATGTTTAATGTATACAATTTGATAAATTTGGGCATATGAAAACACCTGTGATATTATCATCATAATCAAAGTAATAGACACTGTATTAGTTCATTTTCACACTGCTGATAAAGACATACCCGAGTCTGGGCAATTTACAAAAGAAAGAGGTTTAATGGACTTACAGTTCCACAGGGCTGGGGATGCCTCACAATCATGGTGGAAGGCAAGGAGGAGCAAGTCACATCTTACATAGATGGTGGCAGGCAAAGAGGGAGGGCTTATGTAGGGAAACTCCCCCTTATAAAACCATCAGATCTCCTGAGACTTATTCACTACCACAAGAACAGCATGGGAAAGACATGCCCCCATGATTCAGTTACCTCCCACTGGGTCCCTCCCAGAACACGTAGGAATCCAAGATGAGATTTGGGTGGGGACATAGCCAAACCATATAATTCCACCCAAGCCCCTCCCAAATCTCATGTCCTCACATTTCAAAGCCAATCATTCCTTCCCAACAGTTCCCCAAAGTCATAACTCATTTCAGCATTAACTCAAAAGTCCACAGTCCAAAGTCTCATTTGAGACAAGGCAAGTCCCTTCTGCCTATGAGCCTGTAACATCAAAAGCAAGTTAGTTACTTCCTAGATACAATGGGGGTACAGGCATTGGGTAAGTACAGCCATTCCAAATGGGAGGAATTAGCCAAAACAAAGGAGCTACAGGCCCCATACAAGTCCGAAATCCAGTGGGGCAGTCAAATCCTAAAGATCCAAAGTGAGCTCCTTTGACCCATGTCTCACATTCAGGTCACACTGATGCAAGAGGTGCATTCCCTGGCCTTGGGCAGCTCCACCCCTGTGGTTTTGCTGGGTATAGCCCCTCTCCTGACTGCTTTCACAGGCTGGTATTGTCTGTGGCTTTTCCAGGGGCACAGTGCAAGCTGTTGGTGGATCTACCATTCTTGGGTCTGGAGAACAGTGGCCCTTGTTTCTTTTCTTTTCTTTTCTTTTCTTTTCTTTTCTTTTCTTTTCTTTTCTTTTCTTTTCCTTTCCTTTTCTTCTCTCTCTCTCTCTCCTTCTCTCTCTCTCTCTCTCTCTCTCTCTCTCTCTCTCTCTCTCTCCCTCTCCCTTCCCTTCCCTTCCCTTCCCTTCCTTTCCTTTCCTTTCCTTTTTTTTTGACATGGAGTTTCACTCTTGTCATCCAGGCTGGAGTACAGTAGTGTGATTTTGGCTCACCGCAACCTCCGCCTCCCAGGTTCAAGAGATTCTCCTGCCTCAGCTTCCTGAGTAGCTGGGATTACAGGTGCCTGCCACCATGCTCGGCTAATTTTTTGTATTTTTAGTAGATACAGGGTTTTGCCATGTTGGGCAGGCTGGTCTTGAACTTCTGACCACAGTTGATCTGCCTGCCTTGGCCTTCCAAAATGCTGTGATTACAGGTGTGAGCCACTGCACCTGGCTGAACAGTGACCCTTTTTTCACAGCTCCATCAGGCAGTACTCCAGTAGGGACTCTGTGGGGGCTTCAACCCCACATTTCCCTTCTTCACTGCCCTAGCAGAGGTTCTCCATGAGGACCCCGCCCCTGCAGCAAACTTCTGCCTGGACATTCAGGCATTTCCATACATTTTCTGAAATCTAGACAGAGGTTCCCAAACCTCAATCCTCGACATCTGTGAACTTGCAGGCTCAACACCACATGGAAGCTGCCAAGGCTTGGGGTTTCCATCCTCTGAAGCAACAGCTTGGGCTGTACCTTGGCTCTTTTTAGTCACAGCTGCAGTGGCTGGAATGCAGGGCACCAAGTCCATAGACTGCACACAGCAGAGGGACCCCGGCCCCGGCCTCCTAAACCTCTGGTCCTGTGATGGGAGGGGCTGCTTCAAAGGTCTCTAACATGCCCGGAAGACATTTTCCCCATGGTCTTGGGAATTAACATTAGGTTCCTAGTTACTTATGTAAATTTCTGCAGCCAGCTTGAATTTCTCCTCAGAAAATGGGATTTTCTTTTCTATTGCATTATCAGGCTGCAAATTTTCCAAACTTTTATGCCCCTTTCCCGTTTTAAAACTGAATGCTTATAACAGCACACAAGTCACCTCTTAAATGCTTTGCTGCTTGGAAATTTCTTCTACCAGATACCCTAAATCATCTCTCTCAAGTTCAAAGTTCCACAAATCTCTAGGGCAGGGGCAAATTGCTGCCAGTCTCTTTGCTAAAATATAACAAGAGTTACCTTTGCTCCAGTTCCCAACAAGTTCCTCATCTCCATCTGAGACCACCTCAGCCTGGATTTCATTGTCTGTATCATTATCAGCCTTTTAGTCAAAACCATTCAACAAGTCTCTAGGGAGTTCCAAAATGTCTCACAGTTTCCTGTCTTCTTCTGAGCCCTCCAAGGTGTTCTAACATCTGCCTGTTGCCCAGTTGCAAAGTCGCTTCCACATTGTTGTCTATCGTTGCAGTAGCACCCCACTCTACTGGTACCAGTTTACTGCATTAGTCTGTTTTCACGCTGCTGATAAAGACATACCTGAGACTGGTCAATTTACAAAAGAAAGAGGTTTAACGGACTTATAGTTCCACAGGGCTGGGGAGGCCTCACAATCACAGCAGAAGGCAAGGAAGAGTAAGTCACACCTTATGTGGATGGTGAGAGGCAAAGAAAGAGCTTGTGCAGGGAAACTCCCCCTTATAAAACCATCAGCGCTTGTGAGACTTATTCACTACGCTGAGAACAGCTTGGGAAAGATCTGCCCTCATGTTTCAATTACCTTCCACTGGGTCTCTCCCACAACACATAGGACTTTGAGATGAGATTTGGGTGGGGACACAGCCAAACCATATCAGACACCAACACCTTCTAATGTTTTCTTGTGTCCTTTCCCCTCATTGTTGTAGTAAGAACACTTAATGTGAGACCTCTTAACAAATTTTGGAATGCACCACATCATATTGCTAACTATAGGCAATATGTTGTAAAATAGATCTCTAGAATGTATTCAACTAGCATAACTAAAACTTTACAGCAATTGAACAACAACTCCACATTTCCCCTACTCCTGAGTTTCTGGGAATGACTATTGTATTCTTTGATTCTATAATTTTGAGTATTTCACATCCCTCATATAAGTAGAATCATGCAATATTTTTCCTTCTGTAACTGGCTTATTTTATTTAACATTATGTCTTTTGGGTACATCCATGTTTTCACACATAGCAAGATTTTGTTGTTTTTGAAGGTTGAGTAATATTCAATTGTATTATACACCACATTTTCTTTATCCATTCATCTGTCAATGGACAATCTTTTATTGAACAATTTATTAGTTTTTTTGTGGTCAAAGAACAAGATCATGTCCTTTATATGATTTATATGTTTTGGTTGTTATTTTAGAAGCCCTTCTCCATTTCAGTAGTATAAATACATATATTTCTGACCTTTTTCTTCTTATACTGTTAGTTTTTCAGTATAACATTGAACTTGTAAAACACCTTGACTTTTTTTCTGAGTATGGTATGAATTAGGGATATTTGTTACTTTTTTCCCATATTAACAGTTATTCACCTCATTGTACTTTATTCAGTTGGTCTAGACTTTTTCCTACATATTTGCCATCTTTATTATAATTTAAATCAGCATATACACTTGGATTTATTTTTGGTCTCTCTACACAGGGCTATCTATCTATTGTTTAATTCTTAGAGATTTATGTGGATATATGGTAGGTATATGTCCTCACTCACTGCGCTTAGTTTCAACATTTTTTTCCATTATATTTATTTGTTTTTCTCTTATAGATGAACCTGAGAATAATCTGTCAAGCTGCTGATAAAAATTCTTTATGAAGTTAAAGATTGCACAGAACTTACAAATTAAATTGGGAGAATTGAATTTCCTGTAATATTGAAGTTTCTCAACCAAAATATTGTTACCCATTTCTATTTTTCACTTTTTAAAAAATGTATGAAACAACATTTATAGCCTTTTTAAATAGAACTTCTACTCTTCTCATTAGGATTATTTCTCATTTTGTGTTTTTTGCTGCTATTTTGAGTAAGTTTTTTTTCTCTATTTCATTCTAATTGATGGTTAGATGGTTAGTAGATGGTTAGAAAATTATTTATTTTTATATGATGATATTGAATCTAGCCACTTTGAACTCTTGTGCCATTTTATAAAAATTTGTTTTCTTGAATTAAGTATCTAGAAAAATAATGAAATAGTGTCTGAAAATAATAAATTTTGCCTCTGTTTTTCAATATTTTTACTTTTCTCCTCATTCTATTCTTAATATATTAGTGATGATATATATATATATATGTATTCATTGTCTCTCATACAAAAAGCAGCCTTGACAATCTGAAAACAAAATAGATTTGCATTAAAATTGGAACCTAAAATGCAAGGATACTGAAAGTTAGGTCACTTTAACACCAATTGGTGCCTTTAAGATAATATTAAAAATATACACATGGTATTTGCCAAATTTTGAATATAGGAGCATATTGTGCTTTGTACATACTTTAAAATAGCCACAAATGGCTGGGCGAGGTGGCTCTCGCTTGTATCCTAGCACTTAAGGAGGCCTAGGTGGGCAGATCACCTGAGGTCAGGAGTTTGAGACCAGCCTGACCAACGTGGTGAAACCCCATCTCTACTAAAAATACAAAAATTAGCCAGGTGTGGTGGTGCGTGCCTGTAATCCTAGCTACTCAGGAGGCTGAGGCACAAGAATCGTTTGAACCCAGGAGGTGGATGTTGCAGTGAGCCTAGATAGGGCTGTCAGCCTGAGTGACAGAGTGAGACTCTGTCTCAAAAAAAAAAAAAAAGCCACAAATGCTAATAAAATAATACATTCCTAAAAGATACTGTTTAATAGTTTCTCCTAAAACATACTGTTTCATAATCACTCCTATTATTCTAAGAACATTGGCATTAGAATTTAGAACATAATTAACAGACTCTTCCTCCAAAAATGTGTAACAATGAGAGGTATTAGTGAATGGCAAATGTACAGTGTGAATGAGAGGCAAGAGTACCAGGACAGACCTTGTTTAAATTATGTAATACATTTTAAAAATCCACAGAGAATAAACATGAGCTTAACTAAAATGACTTCTGTTTGTTTAAATTTTTTGGCAGATAAAAATTAAGTGATACAATAGTCATTCTGGGTGGTGTGAGATGGTGGTATCTTATTGTGGTTTTGATTTGCATTTCTCTAATGATCAAAGATATTGAGCTTTTTTTCATATGCCTGTAGCTGCATGTATTTCTTCTTTTGAAAAGTGTCTGTTCATGTTCTTTGCCCACTTTTTAATGAGATTGTTTGTTTTTATTCTTGTAAATTTATTTAAGTTCCTTATAGATTCTGGATACAAGACCTTTGACAGATGCATAGTTTGCAAATATTTTCTCCCATTCTTTATGTCTGTTTACTCTCCTGATAGTTTCTTTTGCTGTGCAGAAGCTCTTTAATTTGATGAGATCCCATTTGTCAATTTTTTGTTTTGTTGCAATTGCTTTTGGAGACTTCAATAACAGACGCTGCCAAGGTTGTGGAGAAAAGGGAACACTTATGCATTGTTAAGGGGAGTGTAAATTAGTTCAACCATTGTGGAAGCAGTGTGACAATTTCTCAAACAGCTAAAAATAGAACTGCCATTCAGTCCAGCAATCCCATTACTGGGTATGCACCCAAACGAATATACATTATTCTGTCACAAAGACACATGCATGCAGATGTCCATTGCAGCACCATTCACAATAACAAAGACATGGAATTGGTGTAAATGCCCATCTATGGTAGATTGGATGAAGAAAATGTGGTACATATACCCCATGGAATACTATGCAGTCATAAAAAAGAACAAGATCATGTTCTTTGCAGGAACATGGCTGGAGCTGGAGGCCATTATCCTTAGCAAACTAATGCAGGAACAGAAAACCAAATACTGCATGTTCTCACTTATAAATGGGAGCTAAATAGTGAGAACACCTGTACATCAAGAGGGGAACAACACACACTGGGACTTACCTGAGGGTCAGAATTGGGAGGAGGGAAAGGATCAGAAAAAACAACTACTGGGTACTGGGCTTAGTACCTGGGTGATGAAATAATCTGTACAACAAACCTCTATGATATGAGTTTACCTATATAACAAACCTGAACATATACCCCTGAACCTAAAATAAAAGTTATAAATAAATAAATAAAATAAAATTCAAGTGTATGAAACATTTATTATTATTATTATTACTATTTTTTAAAGAACCTGCTGGGAATGTATTGCAAGTACATTGTAACTGTAGTTCACCTACTTACCTTAACAATATTGAGGTTTTCTGACTGGTGAACATGGTATATCTTTCCATTTATCTAGGTTTTCTTTAATTTCTCTCAGCAAGTTTTGTAGTTTTCAGTGTACAGGTATTGTACATATTTTGTTTAACCATATGTAATTTATACTTTGTATGCTATTTCCAATTTTCATTAATAGCATATAAAAATATAATAGATTTTTAAATATTGACCACATATCTTGTGGCCTTGCTAAATTCATGTATTAGTCCATTTTTAAAAATAAATCCTATTCTTTTAATTTTTTTATAATTTCTTATAAATTCTATTTTTCCTGCGTAGAAGATCTGTCCTCTGTTATTTCATCCTTTCCAAAAAAAAAATTCAGTGATGTGATGTTGTCCATGTTGCTCTGAGGGCATCACTACGATGGAGAGCACATCCTTCCGATTTTCAACGTGGAGAGATGTCCCATGTAACCTATTCCCTGTGAAAGCAACCCAAAAGTCCTATAGACACTTGCTTTTGGATAAACATAGGAATGGAACCTTCTGCTGTTAAAGTTTGAAACTTATGTTTGTTTTATCTGAGTTCCTTCCTCAGGAAACTACCTTCAGGCCTCTCACAAAAAGCATCAAAGAACTGAACCCAGATCACCACACTGGTTGCCGGACCCCTCATTCACCAGGATCGCTTCCTTGCTCCTCCCGAGTTCCTGTTTTCTTATTCATTCTTACATTTCTTGGCTGCTATATAATCCCCTGGTTTTAATCAGTCAGGAAGATGGATTTGAGACTGCAGCATCTCCTCAGCTGCAGCACCCAATTAAAGCCTTCTCCCTTGGCAATACTCATCGTCTCAGTGACTGGCTTTCTTTGCAGTGAGTGCAGGACTGAGACTGAACCCTTGGTGTTTTGGTAACAATTGTTCAACAATCATTTGTTGTGACCCTCATCTTTCCTTCTCTTTTAATTTTCTTGAGCTCATATTTTAATTTTTATTTATTACATGATATTCCAATTTAATTATATTGAATTAGTAAGTTATTCTGTTGATGCCCTCCAGAATATTATCTCATGGTATTTATGTCATTTCACTTAATGTCTCTTCATGAATTAGGACTCACAGCTTTGGAACTGCACTGAATGGTTTTGAGCTTGGACCATATATCATTCATTCATTTTTGGGAGTTCACTTTAGTGTGCCTCAGGGTGGGAATAATGCAACTTTAATTCATGATCTTTAAAGGAAGCCCTTTGGATCGTATATTGATGATAGGATGAAAGGATCTCAATAAAGCAGAACTTGTTTGAGATTAGGTCACATTTCATTTCAAAATTATTAGGTTGAAGTTGCTGATTTAGTGGGATATTGTATGGGTTGATGTTAAAATGATCTCATGTATTAGATTTTGATAGCATGGAGGAACAGAGATGGGCAATCATATCCTTCTGTATTTCCTTCTTGTGACAAGATATGACCATGGAAGCATTGATGTACTAAGGGAAATAGTGTTTCATCAACTGCACTGGGCTATCCAGAGTCAGGAAATATAATAAAAACCATTAATATTCCTTGCTAAAGAGATTTCTATTTCTTTAACTGCTAACTCAGTTATTTTAGTAACATAATGGTTAAATCAGTAGAGGTTCTTTTCTGCAAATTATATTTGCAGGGAGTCAGTAAGATAGATTTTACCTTCTTGGGAAAATGAGTCATTGGGGAAATATCTGTAGGTCTTCTTTGGAAGAATATTCTAGAGGCTATTGTGATCAAGCATCTACAAACTTGTGATAGATTTTGTTGAATCAATTTCAGTGTGAGATCTTTAGAGAAGAGTAGAAGAACTATTCTGTTAGGATAAAGATTTAATTTGATAGAGAGATCACAAAGAGCCACAATGTCAAAAGATTCAAGATAGTTTGCACCTAACTTAAAATTGGAACAGTAGTGTAAAATATAAAAACACTGTGCTTAATATGTTTCATATGCTTTCTATGTTAAATATATATATTTAATATGCTGAATATGTAGGAGGTTCTATAAATAGTTTTCATTCTCAAATGAAATCTTATATTGTAAGATAGAAAAAAAGACGTAGGCCTCATTTGCATTTGAAAATAGAAATGAAGAAATGAGAAAATGAATAATTCTAGTATCAGACTGTGTTTCTTCTGAAATGGATAATTAAGAAAAACGAATTTTCATTTGAATTGGTGAAAAATTGATAACTTTTCCTCACTTTTTAAAATGTAAATAGAGAGGTTGGAAACTAAAAAAAGAAATCAGTAAGATCAGCTTTCTCTGCACCTGTGTCAGCTAAACATACGGAATTCTGAGGGGAAAAAGTGAAACGTTACTTAACATCATCTATTAAGGAACTTTTTCTCTTAAGTTCTTTAATAAGTTGCTGTTTAGATTGCAAGAGGATGTTTAATATCCAGAAGCATAACCCTGAAATCTCAAGACTTCTACTTACAATTGCCTACAAAAATATTCTAATTTACTGATTGTATTGTTTTCCATATACAGTTAAGAGACAGTTTAGCACATTATTATTTTAATTTTGCATTCTTCAATGTAATTTTACATCACATTTATTGATTATAGATTTGTGTGTCTTTCTCATTATTTGGCTTCACAGTAGTTCCCCAGGATGCTTTGTCTGTAAAGCCACTTTAAAATGTCATCCACATCACAAATGTTACAAATCCTATTACATCAGTTCACCCAAGATTCTGCACACGTTTTTCCAGTGTGCAATGTAGCAAAAATAACTGAAATACTGTATAGTGGATGGATTTGGCATGGAAGTCATCCCAAAGATCTACTGGAGTATAACAGGGCTTCAGACTGGATCAAATAGGAATTCTCAGTATTTCAATAGAATAAAGGTAAATTCCACACAAGGCAGTTTTTACCCTCCATATATAGTAAAGATTTAATGACAGTCTCTGGAAAGGTTGTACTGGCAATGTTTCAAGTATCACATTGTCTTTTAGGGATTAATTGTTCCTAAATGTGATACGATCAAATTTCTTCAGAGCTCCTACGTCTTCTAAAGATAGCTGTAATATGTGCTATGCTTGACTGCAAGGATGCAAAATGACTTTTCCATATTCAACTGTCTCTTCGGCACTACTCAAATTTTAACCAGTAATGGATTTTTGTGACTAAAAAGGTAGTTGTATGTTGACTGGACGACAGTAAATGTTTCCATTCTAATTAGAGAATAGCAGAATGGGAAGTAACCATGGAAGTAATTTGACTGATTGATTGGTTTTTGCTTTATCAAGTATGTGAGATAATACATACAAAGCTTTGCTTAGGAACTCCTAATTTCAACATCTCCATCCCTGCCGCATATCCTATTCCGGATTCTGTTTCTCATCCTCTGTCTTCCCACCCCATTCCTGGATTTAAACTCTTTGAAATCAATTCTCCCTAAACACCTCTGAGATTGAGTGGAAAAGCCTAGAAGGCAGTAGATCCTTGAGATTGTAGCCTTGAGGGTTTGAGGGAGACAACACTTACCAAACTTGAATTTCCCTCAACTCTGGTTGGGTTCCTTGTTGGAGCTGCCCTTGTGCGGAAAGCCAGTGTATTAGAGGGCAGTGGGAATCGCAGGGAAATGCCTCTGAAGGCTTATCTATCACAGTGGTTCTCAAAGTGCGTTCTGATGGTCCTTTGAAGGTTTCTGAGTAGCTTTCAGGGGATCTGCAACTCAAAACAAGGCTTAGGGGGATACCAACATTATTTACCCTTTTCACTCATTTTATAGCAATGGCACAAAAGCAATGATGCATAAAACTGCTGGTGCCTTAGCACAGATCACGGTAGTGGCACCAAGCTGCAGTGCTGGTTACTGTATTCTTTATTGCTATACATGTGCGTTCAAATAAAACAAAATGAAACAAACAGAACAAAGCAATCTGCTAGCTTTGCTGAAGAATATTCTTGATGAAACAATAAGAATCATTAATTGTATTAATTTCGGTCTCAGAGTACACATCTAGAAGAAACGAGAAGTGTAAATAAAGCACTTCTACTGCTTACTGAATACAGTGGGTGACCTAAGGAAAAGTCTCCAACCAACTGTTTGAGGACAAACTATGTTATTCAGACCAGCTATGGTTATTCAGACTTGCTTATTTCGTAGACATTTCCTTGAAAATGAAGTGAGCTTTTCACCTGAAGTAAAATCACTAATAATGTGTGTTGCCAACGAAAATTAGAATTTTGGAAAACTTGTATCTGCCTCTGTGAAACTGACTGCTTCCTAATACAGATGTTTCTTATAAGATCAGTAGTAATATCAAAATGTGATTTTGTCTGTATTGATGAATGAAATGTGTCCATGTTTGGAAGATCTATATACTTCAGTAAACCAATATTTTCTTATAAGGTCAGTAGTAACATGAAAACGTGATTTTGTCTGTATTGATGAATGAAATCTGTCGATGTTTGGAAGATCTATATACTTCAGTAAACCAATATTTTCCACATGACCATGTATGATATTGCAGAAATCGTGCCCCAGTAAAGAAGACCTGAGCCAGCCGTACGCTAGAGCAGCAGATTTTAATAGAACGGAGCACAAAGAATCACGGATATGGCTTCATATCCCACATCGCAGCTGTCTTTTAAAAACTGTGAATTGTCAAGTTTTGGTGTAGTAGTAAAGAATCATATCCACAGTTATCTGAAAAGGCAATTAAAATACTTCTCCTGGCTGGGCGTGGTGGCTCATGCCTTTAATCTCAGCACTTTGGGAGGCCAAGGTGGGCAGATCACGAGGTCAGGAGATGGAGACCATCCTGGCCAACAAGGTGAAACCCCATCTCTACTAAAAATACAAAAATTAGCCAGGTGTGGTGGCGGGTGCCTGTAGCCCCAGATACTCAGGAGGCTGAGGCAGGGGAATTGCTTGAACCCAGGAGGCGGCAGAAGTTTCAGTGAGCCAAGATTGGCCACTGCACTCCAGCCTGGGCGACAGAGCGAGACTCCGTCTCAACAACAACAACAACAACTTCTCACTTTTCCTCACACATAACTGTGTGAGAATGCTTTTGTTCATACACATTAAACAAAACTTTTCAAATTTTCCATTAGGCCAGACACTAAGGAGATTTGCAAAATGTAAAATAGTGCCACTCTTCTTATTCGTTTCTTTTGAAAATATGGTTATTTTGCATGATAATATATTATATGTATTAACATGTTATGCGTTACTATACTATTGTTTTTTTAAAATAAATAATAAATATGTATACATTTCTCAATTTTGAATATAGTAAATATTGGTAGATATGATCCACATGAACAGAAGCCTTTGCCTTTGCAGTCTTCAGTATTTTTTAAGAACATACAGGGGAGATCCTTAGACTACATAGTTTAAGACCTGCTGCTTTAGAGAAATACTTCTGGAAAAAATTCTACAGCAAGCAAAAAACAAAAAACAACAATAAAAACCCAGACATCTCAATTTGCTATTCTGCAAAAAATAATTTTGTAGCCTTTTCATTATTTTTTGTAAATAAAATTTTGCAAGTTATTTGCCATAAGAATGAAGATATATACCTTCTGATTCAGTTCTAAAAGATTCCTGTAATTATAATTGTGCTAGATAATATATAATAATAATTGGATTAATGAAATTTTCATGCCTCAAAATTTTTAACTGAATTTTTTGGTGTCTATTAATTCTTTAAAAAATAAATGTATGCTATGTTATGACACCCACCTTGCATTCCACAACACCATTCCATTCTGTATTTCCAACAAGATGCTCAGCACTAAATAGCATAGAGTAGGGCATCCCTCTAAGCCCTGGCCAGCGAGGCGGCCTGCTGAGAACTCACCTTGTGTGTGGGACGGTTGTTTGTTTTTGGCTTGTTTCTTTTGGAGCTCCAGATCCCTGTCTGTGCGTGAGTTCCCATCTGCCAGCTGCTGTGGGTGCTGACTGCACAGGGGCTGCAGCTGCAGCCTTGGAAGGACAGCCCTTGGCCTAGGGGAGCTGCCTTGTGCTGGAGGCGATGGTGCCGTTCCCAGTGACCCGCAGCCAATGGCTGATGGATGCAGGTATGAAAGGCCCCTGGCCTCCTTGGAGGACCTACTGTAGGTAAGACCTACCCTCTGGTGCCATTTTTATGCTCCACAGCTCTCCAAGCACCCGGCAGGGGCTGGATCACAACTCAAATCACCCTCTGCCTGGCTTTTCCCCTTCCCTATTCTCTCCCCCACTTTCCCCCAGCTTCCTCCTGGGTGCAGTTCCTTAATAATAATCCTTCAGAGCCAGAGACAAGAATTTTTGTTCTGAATATCCCACCTTAGATGACTGAACTGAGACATAATTCCGTTTGTTCTTGGGGGTGAGGGATTTGGGCCAGCGGATGGGGCGTTTGAATGGGGACCAATGAGGGTGTGAACATTCCATTATAAACATCATTCTTTCCTTTTATATCCTTAACTATGACTGTACTTTTATAACCTAAACTTTTGTCGTCATTGATGTGATAAGTGTAAGGAATTCATTGTAAATGTGAAGGCTTATACCTTTTTGAAAACTTGCACTGAAAGAGTGGTTCTCAACTGGGATGGTTTTATCCCCCCGGGGTGGACATTTGGCAATTTTTGATTGTCACAAATGGGAGAAGGGCTGTAGTGCATAAGGGCCAGGGATGCTGCTACACATCCTGCTAAGTACAGACACAGCCCTCTAAAACGAAGAATTATCCAGCCCGTAATATCAACAGTGCTAAGCCTAGGAAATCTGATTGAAAGTAAAAAAAATTTCCAATATAGTGTTCATTAATAATGGAGTGTAGCCTTTCCACAAAAACTATTTGTGTAACTCAAATTACAGAAATAAAGACATAATTATTTGTCCTCCTTAAAAGATATGATTGTATCTGTTTTCTTCTTGGTACATCTCATAAGGAGGGAAAAAAAACACTTCATGCTAGAAACTATTCAGCTTCATTGAGCTTCCCCGGAAATTGACAAGTGATGAAAGCAGAGCTGTTTGTGTTCGAGTTCCTGTTTATGTCAAATGAATTCGAATAAAACAACCAGAGCAGAAACTTGAAACAAGTACTCCTCCCATATGCTCACGTTTTCATTTAAGACAAAGTGTAAGAGAAAATGTTGAAAGGCAACAGCCTAATATTCTGGCCATAATATTCCTGGAATGTTATGGGGCCATTCTCACTCAGCACTTGGCATATTTTCACCTTTAGCAAAATCGTCTTTGTGCTTATGAGTAGTTTGTGAAATAACTGCATTAAGGACTTTTCTGTTCTGGTTTAAATTAAAAAATGATTACTTTGAAGTATCACTATGTACTGTATCTTAAAAGAATAAAACGTTAATAGAAATCAATTAATTATCCTTTGACTTTGACCTGGAATGGCTACTGCTGAGTGCTGTGTATTGATCACAGAAATCTTGAACTTCTCTTTTAGTGTTGTTAGTGGAGCTACCGGCTACCGGGTGCATGTAGATATTAATTTTCTCTAACTCATTCTTGTCACAGTGATATTTCCATTGCATTCCATCCTGTTCGGCTCAAGGCATTTTCAGACTCTTTGAAAATAAAATCTTCTTTCTCTTCTCTATAAAATCTTTTCTACTTCTAATTTTTTGTCTTTACTCCATACTATCCCCAAATCTGAGAGCAAAAATTCCTTTTGGTTTCCTGTTCATGAACATATTTGTGTATGAACTTTCTTTTACAGTAAAATAATTGGCAGTGCGCCTTTTGGCTCAAGTTTGTCTTTTGTTCTCCGGCTTTGTTATCTCTCTTGGCCCAAGTTCAAGCATCTCCTTCAGCATCCACTTCTGTGGTGTGTCCTGTCTTTGCAGGTAGGAACTCAAGGTGACTGGTTTTAAGCCAAATATTCTCACCAAAAGTAGAATTGACCCATAAATACTTTTGATTCTATTCTTTTTTTTTTTTTTTTTTTTGAGATGGAGTCTCGCTCTGTCGCCCAGGCTGGAGTGCGGTGGCGCGATATCGGCTCACTGCAAGCTCCGCCTCCCGGGTTCACGCCATTCTCCTGCCTCAGCCTCCCGAGTAGCTGGGACTACAGGCGCCCGCCACCATACCCGGCTAATTTTTTGTATTTTTAGTAGAGACGGGGTTTCACCGTGTTAGCCAGGACAGTCTCGATCTCCTGACCTTGTGATCCGCCCGTCTCGGCCTCCCAGAGTGTTGGGATTACAGGCTTGAGCCACCGCGCCCGGCTGATTCTATTTTTTTTTTTGTTTTTTTTTTGAGACGGAGTCTCGCTCTGTCGCCCAGGCTGGAGTGCAGTGGCGCGATCTCGGCTCACTGCAAGCTCCGCCTCCCGGCTTCAAACAATTCTCCTGCGTCAGCCTCCCGAATAGCTGGGATTACAGGTGCATGCCACTATGCCCGGCAAACTTTTGTATTTTCTTTTTTTTTTTTTTTTTTTGAGACGGAGTCTCGCTCTGTCGCCCAGGCTGGAGTGCAGTGGCGCGATCTCGGCTCACTGCAAGCTCCGCCTCCAGGGTTCATGCCATTCTCCTGCCTCAGCCGCCTGAGTAGCTGGGACTACAGGTGCCTGCCACCGCACCCGATTTTTTAGTAGAGACGGGGTTTCACCGTGTTAGCCAGGATGGTCTCGATCTCCTGACCTCGTGATCCACCCGCCTCGGCCTCCCAAAGTGCTGGGATTACAGGCGTGAGCCACCGCGCCCGGCCTGATTCTATTTTTAAAGAAGCTCTTCTTTAACTTCTCTCATTTACAGTGGACTACATATTTTGTAAGGGCTTCAGTAATGGATGAAGCATGAATATGTTCCAGACATTTTAAAGGGAAATATACTGAAAATCAAGTCGTGGTTGCATTTTTCTCCCCCTTCATAAATGGCAATAAATTTCTCAGTCTTGTTTGTCCAGTGAATTTGAAAAATTAGCCCAAAAAGTACAAATGGAGTGATGGTCTATTACATTGTTTTCAAAAATTTTTTTTTTAAACAGAGATTTTTAAAATTTAATTTAATTTAAAGTTCCGGGGTACCTGTGCAGGTTTGTTACATAGGTAAACATGTGCCATGGTAGTTTGCTGCACCTACCAACCCATCACCTAGGTATGAAGCATGGCATGTATTAGCTATTTTTCCTGATGCTCTCCACCCGCCCCCCACCTAGTTCCTTCCCTGACAGGCCCCAGTGTGTGTTGTTCCCCTCCCTGTGTCCATGTGTTCTCACTGTTCAGCTCCCACTTATAAGTAAGAACTTGTGGTGTTTGGTTTTCTGTTCCTGAGTTAGTCTGCTGAAGGTAATGGCTTCCAGCTCCATCCATGTGTCTGCAAAGGACATGATCTCATTCCTTACAGCTGCATAGTATTCTATGGTATATATGTACCTTATTTTCTTTATCCAGTCTATCATTGTTGGGCATTTGGGTTGATTCCATGTCTTTGCAAGTGCGAATAGTGCTGCAATGAACATGTGTGTATGTATGTGTGCAAGTATCTTTATAATACAATGATTTATATTTCTTGAGTATATACCCAGTAATGGGATTGGTGGATCAAATGGTGTATCTGGTTCTAAATCTTTGAGGAATCACTAAACTGTCTTCCATAATGGTTGAACTAATTTGCATTCCCACCAACAGTGTAAAAGCATTCCTATTTCTCTGTAATCTTGCCAGCATCTGTTGTTTCTTGACTTTTTAAATAATCACCATTCTGACTGGCATAAGATGGTATCTCATTGTGGTTTTGATTTGCATTTCTCTGGTGATCAGTGATTTTGAGCTTTCTTTCATATGTTTGTTAGCTGCATGTGTGTCTTCTTTTTAGAAATGTCTGTTCATGTCCTTGGCCCACTTTTTAGTGGGGTTGTTTTTGTTTGTTTGTTTGTTTGTTTGTTTTTTGAGATGGAGTCTTGCTCTGTCACCCAGGCTGGAGTGCAGTGGCACAATCTCGGCTCACTGCAACCTCCACCTCCTGGGTTCAAGCAATTCTTCTGCCCCAGCCTCCTGAGTAGCTGGGACTACAGGTGTGCACCACCATGCCTGGCTAATTTTTGTATTTTCAGTACAGACGGGGTTTCACAATATTGGCCAGGCTGGTCTCGAACTCCTGACCTCATGATCCGCCCACCTCAGCTTCCCAAAGGGCTGGGATTACAGGTGTGAACCACTGCACTCGGCCACGGTTGTTTGTTTCTTTCTTGTGGATTTGCTTTAATTCCTTGTAGATTCTGGACATTAGACCTTTGTCAGATGGATAGGCTGCAGTAATTTTCTCACATTCTGTAGGTTGTCTGTTCCATCTGATGATAGCTTCTTTTGCTGTGCAGAAGCTCTTTAGTTTAAATAGATTTCATTTGTCAATTTTTGCTTTTGTTGCAATTGCTTTTGGTGATTTCATCATAAAATCCTTGCCTATGCTTATGTCCTGAATGGTATTGCCTAGATTTTCTTCTAGGGTTTTTATAGTTTTGGGTTTTACATTTCAGTCTTTAATCCATCTTGAGTTAATTTTTTGTATAAGGTGTAAGGAAGGAGTCTAGTTTCAATTTTCTGCATATGGCTAGCCAGTTCTCCCAGCACCATTTATTAAATAGGGAATCCTTTCTCCATTACTTGTTTTTGTTAGACTTGTTGAAGATCAGCTGGTTGTAGATGTGTGGTTTCATTTCTGAGTTCTTTGTCCTGTTCCATTGGTCTATGTGCCTGTTTTTGTACCACTACAATGTTGTTTTTCTTACTATAGCCAGAGGTACAAGGAGAAGTTGGTACCATTTCTTCTGAAACTATTCCAAACAATTGAAAATGAGGGACTCCTCCCTGACTCATTTTAAGAGGCAAGCATCATACTCATACCAAAACCTGGCAGAGATACAACAACAATAAAAGTTTCAGGCCAATATCTCTGATGAACATCGATGCAAAAATCCTCAATAAAATACTGGCAAACAGAATCCAGCAGCACATCAAAAAGCTTATCCACCACAATCAAGTCGGCTTCATCCCCAGGATGCAAGTCTGGTCCAACATACACAAATCAATAAGTGTAATTCATCACATAAAGAGAACTAAAGACAAAAAACACATAATTATCTCAATAGATGGAGAAAAGGCCTTCAATAAAATTCAACATCCCTTTATATTAAAAACTCTCAATAAACTAGGTGTTAAAGGATCATACCTCAAAATAATAAAAGCCATTTATGAGAAACCCACAGCCAATACTAATATCTTACTGAATGGACAAGTGCTGGAAGCATTCCCCTCGAAAACTGGCACAAGACAAGCATGCCCTCTCTCACCATTCTTATTCAACATAGTATTGGAAGCTCTGGCCGGGGCAATCAGGCAAGAGAAAGAAATAGAGGGTATGCAAAGAGGAAGAGAGGAAGTCAAACTGTCTTTGTTTGAAGATGACATGATTCTATATCTAGAAAACTCCTATCGTCTCAGGCCAAAAGCTTCTTAAGCTGATAAGCAACTTCAGCAAAGGCTCAGGATACAAAATCAGTGTGCAGAAATCACAAGCATTCCTATATACTGACAACAGACAAGCAGAGAGCCAAATCATGAATGAACTCCCATTCACAATTGCCACAAAGAGAATAAAATACCTAGGAATACAGCTAACAAGGGAAGTGAAGGACCTCTTCAAGGAGAACCACGCTGCTCATGGAAATCAGAGAGGACGCAAGCAGATGGAAAAACATTCCATTCTCATGGATAGGAAGAATCAATATTGTGAAAATGGCCATGCTGCCGAAAGTAATTTATAGATTCAATGCTATTCTCATTAAACTACCATTGACATTCTTCACAGGAGTAGAAAAAACTGTTTGGAAATTCGTATGGAACCAAAAAAGAGCTCGCATAACAAGGACAATCCTAAGCAAAAAGAACAAAGCTGGATACGTCATAGTACCCAGCTTCAAACTAAGACGGATTATGTCATAGTACCCAGCTTCAAACTAAGACGGATTTGCAGCTTGAAATGTTTACAACCTAATGCTGCCCATCCTTAATGTCTTAAATACAGTGAATTTTTGTAGTGCTTTTCGAGTTCACAATTCAAAATGATATAAAACTGGATTACAGACAATTACATTTCCCATATTATTTAAAATATGCACTGGTGCTACAACATTTTTCTATAATCATTATATATATGTAATATTATATAAGTGTGAAAGTATATTATGTATGTCATATATAATATATAACCATAAAAGTAGATTTTACATTTATGATTAGCTAAAAAATTTTGAGACAGAAACTCTGCGTTTTGCATATTATGTATTCTCTTGTCTTTCCTAATCCCTAGTAAAAAATAAACGTTACCATGTAAAAATCTGTTAATTTGAAGTCAAAGCATGGCTGTATTTTCAGTTAGTTTTTTAAAAAAATGTTTTTTTTCTGTAGCAAATTGTTGATTTGGATATTGCTTATTTTGAGGTTCTTCCTCTTTCCCCTCCTGTGCCCTCCAATTCAGTGTAGCTGCTACCTCTCTAAGTGTCAAAGACAAATGATGGATGGTTGTTCAGCTTCTTTGAAATGCAGCATGTTTTAGTGCCTTTTTACCCTTGACTTTCATCACTAGTATTGATTGATGGTGTGTTATTTACCTGGCATTGAAGGACTACTGGTTTATAACATTCAAGGCAAAACATTTTAAGTAGTACGCAATGCGGAGATTTCTTTCTACTGGGCAAGGTTAATGACCTACCAAAAGAGGAGGGTTCAGTGTATGCTGGGAATAATTGATATCTTCTGAAGCCAAGATTGACTTGTGGGGTAATTTTCATATCCTTGTGATAATTAAGTTAGTAGATTTTCATCTTTTTAATTGCCCTCAATTTCTTCAGAAGGGGGATTTAGGATGATTAGCCTTTTATGGTTAACTTGCTGAAAAATACCTATACAAAGCTTGTATTTAGAAACTAGAGTCCTTTTTTTCTTCTCTTGTTTAGGTGATGTCGTCCCACAATAACACTTACCCGGCATTTGTGTAGGGGAGGTAATTTTTTTGGTTGTACTGCAAAGACCAAGAATACATTTTGTACTTCATTTACATTCCCCAGAATACTTAATGTAATGTTGATGACATGGTAAGAACACAATATCTCAGTATTTTGTGGCTGAGTGAATGACAATGCATAACCTTAATTCTAATTTGGTGTCAATCTCATTTTTTAAACTTTCTGTTTTCAGAAAATGAGAAAGGGCAGCAAAGATTTTGTTGAAATATGATTTTCAGAATCTTGAATTTACAAGTGTTTGTTTGTTTTTGATCATACCATGGTTATACTATAGATGATAGAGAGATGATTGTGAATCAAAAAGAAAAAAAAGAAAATACATATATGGAGGCTGAAGTCATAGACAATTTTTGATGGGATAAATGTTGCAAATAATTTTTCTATTAGGCTTTAGTTTGTGTGTTCAGCATTTGAATTTTTTTTAGTTCATTTTCAGGTCACATTTTAGTTTTATGTTTCTTAAAATAACAAATTAATGGAGCATTAAAACATCAAACAGTTTTGAATCTTTCAAGTATTGAAAACACATTATGCTGAAATTTTTGAAAGTAAAAACAGTATGAAGGCCAGGATTTCCAGAAGATTGACATAAATGAGTGGGATATCATCTGTTAACTTTTAAATAAACTTCAGATTGATTTGTGTCTGGGAAGAAGACCCTTTTCTATGCAGGCTGGAAGGGGGATTTGCTGGCATTCCCAAGTGGTTACAACTTTGTGGAGTTAATATTTAATGTGCCATTTTATAGCATATACAGATTTAGAAGCTGAAAAGATACTAAGACAATATAATATGAATTCATCGTCAATTTCATAGCATGAAACTGAAGAAACTACTTTTTGTACTGTTTTAAGGAAATCCTATCATAATATGGTGACTGTACAACATTAAAGCAACATTCTGGAAATAAATTGCCAGGTATGTAGTCACAGGTTCAAAGAATGACTGGAAACTGAGGAACTTTCACATAGTGTATAGGAATTTATAACAAGTTCTGACAGCATTGTTAACTGATTAAAAATACCTAATAAGGCTGCTGGATTTGTTAATGAGTACTTTTAAGGCAAAATTGGCAATAAAACAATAGCATTTGTTTAAACAGAAAAAAAAATTCCCCTGCATTCCTTCTTTTGAAAGGAAACAGCCGCGTTATGGGAGTTCTCATAGTTATATGTTGAAACAGGGCAGCTTTTCAAAAACTGTCAAGTTTAGTGTTTCAAAGGCATGTTGAAGAATTAAGACGGGGGTGTGTGTAAATAAATGTGCTGATTGCATAAAGGCTGCTTCTAGTTTTGCTTAAGTGATTTTAGAGCTTCTGAAGGAGCAGTTTTCAACCTTAAATATCTAAGTCAACACTTTTTCTTTAGTAAGAGAGGTGACCTTAGAAATGTCCTTGGTCTAAGTGGAAATACTGGTCAATTCAAGACACAGCAATGTAGATCAATCCTTATTCTTTAACTTTCTGAACAAAAGTTTAAAAACATTCCAAATTTATTTTCATTGATGGAAGAGATTCCCGTTTATATTTTGTTATTTTTAAAATAAATGAAAATGAGGTTATCAGTCAAAGGTGGTTTGAAAAAACTTCTACTCCATTTCCAGCGTGATGTCAGGGAACCCGACAGCAGTCACAGGCACTCTGCTTTCACGCTAATAATTTGTGATCTAATCGGTAAAATTAGATCAGTATGCAAAACTATTAGATGAGTTAATAGTCAAATGGTAGAGTTTTAAAGACTCCTAGATCCGGTGGTTCTATTTTGTTACACGTCTTCTAGGAAGCTTAGAAGATTGCTTTGTTTGGTTGATTCACTACCTGCTGCATCTTTAGCCTTGACTTAATAATGAAGTAAAAATAATAAAACAAAAGACAGTAACAAAGTCAACAGAAAATCCTCTCTCCCAAATAAACCCAACAACAACAACAAAAAACAAAGTACTCAGACAAATAGCTGTGGGAGATTTTTAGAAATTGAGAGTTTTTTGAACATGTAATTAAATTTAATTTAGTTTTTAAAAAACCTTTTAAAACACTTCAATGGGCAGGGCCTTTTTTAATTGAGGTGAAATTCACATAACATAAAATTAACTATTTTGATGTGTACAATTCAGTGGGATTTAGTGTATTCACAGTGTTGTGGAACCATAACCTTTACCCAGTTCCAAAACATTTTCATCAACCTAAAGGGGATCCTTTTCATCAACCACTAATCTGTTTTCTGTCTCTGTGGATTTTCCTACTCCAGACATTTAGAATCATACAATATGTGATTTTTATGTCTGCTTCCTTTCACTTAACATAATGTTTTCAAGGTTCAGCCTTGTTATAGCATGTGTGAGTACTTCATTACTTTTTGCAGGTGAATCATTCCATTGGGTAGATATACCACATTTTGTTTATCCATCCATTCACTGATGTAAATTTATTGATTTTTCACCTTTTGGTTATTTGTTAATAGTGCTAATATGAACATTGGTGTACAGATACGTGTTTGAATACCTGTTTTCAAGTCTTTGGGCTACATAAATAAGAATGGAATTGCTGGGTAATCTAATAGTTCCATGTTAACTTTTCGGGGCAAAGCCAAAGCAGTATTCATGGTGGCTGCATCTTTTACATTGTAGCAATACACAAGGCTTCCAATTTCTCAACATCCTCACCAGCACTTGTTATTTCAGTTTTTTAAAAAATTATAGCCACCTTAGTGGATGTGATATGGTATCTCATTATGGTTTCAATTTGCATTTCCCTAGTGACTAATGATTTTGAAGATCTTTTCATGTGCTTGTTGACCATTTGTGTACCTTCTTAGGATAAATGTCTGCTCACTTCCTTTTCCAATCTTTAAATTGCGTTGTTTGTCTGTTTGTTGTTGAATTGTGGTGCTTTAAATATATCTATTTCTCTCTCTATATATATAGATTATATTTATATATATACATAGAGAGAGAGAATTTTCTACATACAAGATTATGTCTTCTGTAAATACAGATAGTTTTACTTCTTCCTTTTCAATTAAGATACACTTTATTTCTTTTTCTTGGCTAATTGCCCTTGCTTGAACTTCCAGTATAATGCTGGATAAAAGTGGTGAAAGTAGCATCCTTGTCTTATTACTGATCTTGGAGGGAATGCTTTCAGTCTTTCACTGTTGAGTATATGTTAGCCATGGGTTTTTCATAAATACACTTTATTATGTTGAGGATGTTCCATTTTCTTCCTGGTTTATCATGTGTTTTTACCATGAAAGCATGTTGTATATTTTCAAATGTTGTTTCAGCTTCACTTGAGATGATTATGTGTTCCCCCCCGATTCTATTAATGTGGTGTATTATATTCATTGTATATGTTGAACCACCCTTGCATTCTTGGGATAAATCCCAACTGATCATGATGTATAATTCTCTTAACATGCTACTTCATTTGGTTTGCTAGTCTTTTGTTGCGGATTTTTGCATTTATATTTAGTAGGGATATCTATCTAGAGTTTTCTTTTCTTATGTGCTGCCTTTGGCTTTGGTGTCAGGGTAATTCTGGCCTCATAGCTTGATTTAAGAGGTGTTATTTTCTTTTCTAATTTTCTTGAAGAGTTTAAGAAAGATTGGTGTTTCTTCTTTCTTAAATGCTTCGTAGTATTTAGCGTGAAACCATCTTTAGTACTTTACTTTTTAAAAATGGTAACTATGGACAATTAAACCTAAAGTATCAGAATTCAAATGGAAATGTTTTAAATTTGGCCATAACAAAAAATTATAAGTGCAAAACATATCTGCCCAAACAATGACTAATACCACTTCCAAAATTATCTACTTAATAGATAGTGAAGGGATATAACATTGCTTTTATATTATTTCAAGATGGGGCAAAAGTTAACTTCTGTTAAGTAAAGTCTACACCTATACAAAATGTTGTTCAATATGTTCTTGTGTTTGATAGCATGGTAGGGTGAATATATTGAACAATATATTGTATTTTTCAAAATAGCTAGAAGAGAAGATTTGAAATGTTACTGACAGAAAGAAATGATAAGTGTTTGAGGTGATGGACATCCTAAATACCCTGACCTGATCATTACACACTCTGTGCATGTATCAAAATATGTACCCCATCAATATGTGTAAGTATTACGTATCAGTAAAGAATAAAATATGTTGAAAAATGGAGACAATTACCCAAATAAATAGGAATATAATTGAGACATGGGTTGGTATCCTAATGTATTCAGACTATTATCTTAATTCTCCATTTTACTTTGCCCATATAAAAATAATCTCAGTTACTCTTAGTTGGAAATTTGTTTCAACTAGAAATAGAGGAATATCTCCAAATAATTTTACAACTTTATTTTCTCTCTTAGACTCATTGGTTTTTCCACAACATCAGGTTAATTGTTTAAAAAGCTTTGCACAACTTCTGTTTGGTTAAGATTTTTTATTTTATATACATAGACACACACACATATCTATTAGTCGATCATTCAGATATACAACTAACTAGATTTAAAAATAGTAAGCCATGGTTTATACATCACATATAAATCACCTAGATACCAGTAGTGACATTATCATCATGAATATTAGTTCCAGAAAGTATAGATCAGAGAATATTTGGGAAGAGAGATCCAAAACAATGTCTGACAAGTTTTTGAGGAATGAGGAATGGTGATGAACAGTCATGAAAATAACAGAATTGAATTCCAATTTGTTTTTCAGAATGATGTTAATGTTTAGATGGTTCCTGTCAGCATTAAATACACAGTTAAGTACAGACCTTCAGAGGCAGGGAGTTGGTGATTTTTCTACCTCTTGAAATAAGTATACCATACAAAAAGCGCTATTTTGCCTGCTTGAAATTTCAGAAAGGTAAACACTCTGAATTGGCTTAGTGCTTGGGCTATTGGCAGACCTTTCACAAGAAAAAGTTTTTAGGCAGCGTCTATGTGAATCATACCAGCTTTTCTCAAGATAAGGGATTCATATTAGAAGGCTTGACTCACTCTGACATTTTATATGACTTTCTATTATTGAAACAACTCTAAAGGTCTTTTGAGCATTCTATTCACAGTGTTACCTAATAATCACATATATTAGCTTCTGGAGTTTAAGCAGCTTATAGGCAGAGTTCACATAATCACTTTGAACGCCTGGCATCTATGCAGCAAGTGTGCAATAAATATTTATTGAATAACTAATCTTACAATGAAGCAGCAGCATGAACTGGGAATTACTTTCCATTCCAGTTCTGAAGTTTAGACTCATTCTAAGAACGATGAATGCTTACATCTGTGACCTTAATGTACCTAGATTTCAGTTTTCTTGAATTGAGTTTGACGAGTGTATTTCTGAAGCCCCTTCTAGCTTCTAAATGTCATGACATGAGTTCAAGATGAGACTCGTGAGTACCTTTTCAACTAAACTCAGTTCTCAAGGTCTTTCACTACCTGTTGTAAAAGGTAAAGTTGAATGGACTTCTATCACTTGGATCTTATTTAACTTGAATTGCTAAAAATACACGTACAGCAACTGCTGAAATTAAACAGCATCTACAAATGCAGGCATTACTCTCAGACATTTTCTAAGTAGAATACATGGCCTCTACTCCCAGGGGGTTTATAATCTAGTGTAGAAAAAAGGAAATATATACAAAATGATGCAACTGACATGAGGGAATTTAGGGTGAGTTGGACAGTATTTTTAAATTTCTTTGCTGTGAGTCTAGATTTAACTGAGACTTGAAATAAGTGTAAGTTATAATGAAGAAGAAAATTATAAAAGCTTTAGAAAATAAGAAGCCCATGTAGAGAAGATTGAATAATTATTTGTTTTTAGAGCATATTCAATATTTTCTGAATCCATGCTAAACCTTTCCTCTTCTTCTCTAAGCTTTCTCCAGATAAAATGTGGCACAGCCTCTGGGACAGTCTCCTCCAGACTCTGGTCATATTGATGGCCATAGAGAGTCAGAGCCACGATTTTTGTCTTACACCTCTTTTCTCTATGTACCCAATGTTTTCTTTTAATTGATTCACTGCTTAGATTTAAACAAATGTTTGTTAGAAGAAATTTAAATAGAAAACCCAATTCATTATATACATACTGTAATTATAAAGATAAGTTCAATGAAAATAAAACAATCTTAAATTCTTCCTGTGTACTGTTGACTTACTGAAGCTTCTGTACCTGAAGCCTTCTCTCTCTCTCTTTTTTTTTTTCAATTGAACCTTAGCACATGTCAGAGAGTTTATTAAAAATGGTACTATTCCCAAGTGGAGACATCTTCCTTGAAGAATTCAGAAGTACTGAGAAGAGTTGAATGAGGATGGAAAGGGAATCACTCTATGGGGATAGTCCTATAAACCAGGTGGCTTTGTTTATGCATACTCCTTCTGAAAACACCATACTTCTCTACGGGGAGGCTGGAGGAAGCACTGTTAGTATTGTTTCCATGGTTTTGTTAGATGTCAAACTCAGAGACATTTTTTGAGTTAAGTGACTCACAGACTGAAGAAAAGTATGAGGACTTCAAGCCGTCAAATTTTCTAAGTTATTGAGTATAATTGCAGTGGATTCCCTACCTGAAGCTGAGTCAACCAGGAAAATTGTACTGTCTAAATTCTTTTTCCTTTTCTCTTGTCACCCATGGTGAATTTTTCCAATGATATAATCAATTGATTTTTACCTTACGACAGTGGGAGAGGACAGGTAATAAATGTAGGAAAACTGGGAACCAAATATGATTTAACATACTTGGAGTTCACAGATAGCAGTGATAGAAAGTTGAACTTTAAAAGCATAACTTAAAGAAATCCCTTTATTTTGTTAAAGAAAGAAAATATACACACTGGAGGATCATAAATAAAATATTCCAAGTACAGTTACCAGCCCCAATGAGTGAGATCCATGCTTAGAGACAGTCGTGATTCTTATTTAACATTAATAACCACAAACTGTGCACCAGATGCTATGAACTCAAGTCCAAGGTAGATGATATAATCAATATCATCATCACTACAGAATATATTAAAATATTATTTTACTTTAGAAGTTGCCTTTCAAGTTAACTAGTATTTGATCACTTTGTATACAAAAAAAAAAAGGTAAAACAATAGTGAAGAATCCAAGATTATGGGACAAAACCCATCTTCAAAGAACTTATGATGTACGACAGTAATATCCTTTAGTGAAAAAGCATAGCCTCATAAGAGATGCTTGCAGGGATTTAATAGAAGAAAGGAGCACACTGGAAAAGGAGGTGGCTTCATGAAGGAGCATTTTCTATGGAGCGTGAAGAGGGCAGGCTCTTGACAGGGAATTATATAGGGTGTAGGGCACTTGGCTGGGCATCTACGACAGCGAGACAGGTGGAAACAGCAGTGAGAAAGCATGTTGGGTAGTTAGTGCAAAGCCCAGCTTTGTTGGAATAGAGGGGAACAGGAAGACCTGAGGCTGGGAAGAGATGCCAGGATGAAGGAAGATAAGCAAACAAAGATTTGTGACTAGCACAGAAGAACTCGCCATTTGCAGAATTAAGTGTCACTCTAATGTCAAGGACAGGCGCAAACGATGGCTCTAACATTAGGCAAGATGCATAGTCTTTTAAGCATCATCACTGGCAGAGCTCCCAGATAGATACTCGTAATGATAATAGGTACCATTTGTTGAATGCATATCAAGTGCTGGGCATAGCACTGGGTGGCTTAGATACACTATACTTCTGTGACAGAGGCATCATCTTTATTTTTCCAGACCACAAAAAAAAAAGTAGAGCCTCTTAAGGAGCTTGAAGTCAAGGATAAATAATTTGTATCACTCTGGTACAAGTAGTCATTTTAGTTTATTACCTAGGTATCATCAAGGAAGAATGGGCTCATAAATGTTTTGCAGTTAACATGCAAAGTCCTAGAACATCTCCCACGTGAGATTCCTAAACAGTTCTTCCAATCTATAATATCTGGTAATGAAATGCAAATGACAATAAAAGGGCCCAGTTCCATTCGCAAGCCATAGTTCATAACAAATCACAAGGGTTTTCTATGGCAAGCAGCTTCTTGAGAATTGCAGTCACACTTGACATGGTCATCAGCCATTTTTCAAGATGCCACGTCTCAAGCGGGGCTATTAATCCCATTTCTTGTGTATTTCAATCTCATTTTACAATGTGAAATTGCTAGGAGACACACATTTATCAATATGTTCCATAATGTTATTTGTTTGGCATGACTTCTTTCAGTACATCATAGTTTTTTGTTACATGATCAGTATGAGAGTCTTCTCTCCAGAAAAGGCAACTAATCTTGCTACCTAGTTTGAAGTGGATGGCTTAAACCATTTACAAAAATCCCTCTGGTTATTTTTCTTTCCCGAGTCTCTTTCCTTATCCTTAGGCCCCTTTATAAATAAGCCTGTTTCTTTGCAGTCTGTGGCTCCAAAACATGAATGATTATTGGAATATCAGATTTAGTTGGCAGCTGTTTATATTAATGTAACAAGGTGACATTGGTTTGGTCTAGAACTAGAAGTTATTGTTAGGAGAGACTGACAAACTGTTCATTAAAAATTATAAGAAATGTTTTTGGTTTCTAAGAGAAGTCTGTTAATCAGGGTTCTCCAGAGAAACAGAACCAATAGAGAGAGAGAGAGAAAGAGAAAGAGAAAGACAGAGAGAGAGAGAGAGAGTGTGTGTGTGTGTGTGTGTGTGTGTGTGTATCTTTGAGGGATATATTCCTCTTGTCCTGAAAAATCATTCCATAGTTATATGTAGAGGAGATTCTGGTCTAGAATGGAGAAGTCTGAAGTTATGGCCCCAGAGGACTACAGGACTACACCATCCTGCTCTACTATTGTTAAAGACTGTCCCTGCAGGTTTTGTTTCCTTTGGAGAACTGCTTGTTTTCAAAATCTAAATTTATACTGCCATGAGTATTTTAATTATTGCTTGTCCTTGGAAGGTTTATATGTGGGTTGTCTGTCTAGGAAGTGTTTTGAGCCTTTTCTCATTGGAATTTGGGAGCCAAGGAAGGGACGTACACCATGGAGTGGCTTGGAGGTAGTTGAGGAGCTATGCAGACAGGGGAAGGAGAGTGGTGGTGCTGGGACTGTGCAGTCATTTTAAGTTATTCTGTGTGTTATGTTCCCCCATTATTATGGAAACTGTAGCAGATCCCCTTAGAAATAACAGCCTCATCTCTGATAGTCCATGGGAAAGCCATTCCCTCGACAAAATCACAGTGAGTACATGTTATGGACTGAATGCCTATGTACCCCCAAAATTCATATGTTGAAATCCTAACCCTAAAATTAATGGTATTAGGAGATGGGGTCTTAGTAGGTTTAGGTCATGAGAGTGGAGACCTCATGAATGGAATTCATGCCCGTATAAGAAGAGACATGAGAACTTGCTTCCTCTGTTCTCTTTCCCATGAGAACACAGTGAGAAGACAGCCAGTCACCTGTAAACCAGGAAGCAGGCTCTTATCAGATGTGGGATCTGACAGCACCTTGATCTTGGACTTCCCAGCCTCAAGGACTGTGAAAAATAAATGTTGTTTAACCCCCCAAGTCTATGGTAATTTGTTATAGCAGCTGGAACTAAGATGGTGTTGCCATGGTGATTACAAGTGGGGCAAATGAATTCATGCATTCAACAAATGTTTGCTGAGCCTCTACTCTGTGCTCGATGCAGCAGAGAGGCAGCTTGGAATAAAACAGAGCAGGAAGTGCTAGCCAGAGCAATTTGGCAAGAGAGAGAAATAAGAGGCCTCCAAATAAGAAGAGAAGAAATCAAACTATCTCCCTTTATTCATGACATGATTGTCTTCTTAGAAAACCCTACAGGCTCTGCCAAAGGGTACTAGAACTGATAAATGATTTTAGCAAGGTTTCGGGATACAAAATCAATACATAAAAATCAGTAGCATTTCTATACACCAATAACAGCCAGGCTGAGTGTCAAATCAAGAATCCAATCCTATTTACAATAGCCACAAAGAAAATGAAATATCTAGGAATATAGCTAACCAAGGAGGTGAAACATCTCTGCAGGGAGAACTACAAAACACTGCTGAAAGAAATCAGAGATGATGCAAATAAATGGAAAAACATTTCATGCTCATGAATTGGAAGAATCAATGTTGTTAAATGACCGTACTACTCAAAGCAATTTACAGATTCAACACTATTCCTATCAAATGATCAATGTTGTTCTCCACAGAATTAGAAAAAAACATTCTAAAATTCATATGCAACCAAAAGAGTTGAATAGTCAGAGAAATCCTAAGTAAAAAGAACAAAGCCAGAGACATTATACTACCTGACTTAAAACTATACTATAAGGCTACAGTAACAAAAACAGCATGATACTGGTACAAAAACAGACACATAGACTAAGGGAACAGAATAAAAAACTCAGAAATAAAGCCACACACCTACAGCCATCTGATCTTCAACAAGGCCAACAAAAATAAGCAATGGGGAAAGGGCTTTATATTCAATAAATGGTGATGGGACAACTGGCTAGCCATATGCAGAAGAATGAAACTAGTCCCTTGCCTTTTACCAATACAAAAAGATGGAGTGAAGATTTAAATGTAAGACCTCACACTATGAAAATCCTAAGAGAAAACCTAGGAAATACCTTTCTTGACATTGGCCTTGGCAAGGAATTTTTGGCTTAGTCCCCAAAAGCAATTGCAACAAAAACAAAAATTGACAAGTGGGAGCTAATTAAACAAAAGAGCTTCTGCACAGCAAAAGAAACTATCAACAGAGTAAACAGACATCCTACAAACTATGCAGCTAACAAAGGTCTAGTATCTGGAATCTATAAGGAACTTCAACAAATCAACAAGCAAAAAACAACCCAATTAAGCAAAGGAAATGAAAAGGCATTTCTCAAAAGAAGACATACAAGTGGCCAAGAAACATATAAAAAAATCCTCACTATCACTGATGATCAGAGAAATGCAAATTAAAACCACAAAGAGATACCATCTCGTATCAGTCAGAATGGCTATTATTAAAAGGTCAAAAAATAACAGATGCTGGCAAGGCTACAGAGAAAAGGGAATGCTTATGTACTGTTGGTGGGAATGTAAATTAGTTCAACTACTGTCAAAGAAATCCATTTGGAGATTTCTCAAAGAACTTAAAACAGAACTACCATACGACCCAGCCATCCCATTACTGGGTATATCCCCATTGGAAAATAGATAAATATACCAAACAGACACATACACTTGTATATTTATTGCCGCACTATTCGCAATAGCAAAGACATAAAATCAACCTAGGTGCTCATCCCTGGTGAACAGGGTAAAGAAAATATGGTACATATACACCGTAGAAAACTACACAGCCATAAAAAAAGAATGAAGTCATGTCCTTTGTAGCAACACGGTGCAGCTGCAGGCCACAATCCTAAGTAAATTAACATAGGAACAGACAACCAAATACCACATGTTCTCACTTATAAGTGGGAGCTAAACACTGAGCACACATGGACATAAACATAGGAAAAATAGACACCAGAGACTACTAGAGGGGAGAGGGAAGGAGCAAGTCATGGCTTGAAAAACCACCTTTTGGGCACTGTGCTCACTACCTGGGTGCAATATACCCATGTAACAAACCTGCATATATACCCCCTATAACTAGAATAAAAGTTGAAATTAAAAAATTAGAACAAAACAAAACAAGTACTTATCTTCATGAAGTTCTAATGAGGAGATATCAATGACAAATAAAGAAAAAATATGTAAAATAAATAACAAGTGCTGAAAAAGATAAACAGAGTACAGGGGCTAGAGTTCTAGAGAGGTTCTATTATAGATGGAGTGATTTGGGTTGACTGGGATTAATCATCGCAGGATTGCATTCCAAGTTCAGAGCTGTTTCTGTTATGCTACCATTCATCTCATTTGTAGCTGGGGAATTTAGTCAGATGGACAAATAATTGCATATCTTTTTTTAGGGAGAGCTCAACAATGTGACACTGTTTATGTTGATGCTGTTGAAATAGTGTGTCAGCAAATCCCTGTCTTTTTCCCTGTTCAGTGTCCTTAACGGGGGAGGGGATGTTGAAACCTGATCCCTTCAGAGTCTAAGGTATAGCCATATAAGCCGGAGTCATATGAATTGGTAGTTGAATCTAATGCTTGTAGCAATATTCCTGTCATGAACAGAATACACTAAATTTGTCATTTATAGTTTTAACAATTCTTGAGTTATACTATTATATATGTAATAGGTCCTAGTTTGGTTTTATTTTACTTAAACTCACCTATGTACACACTTTTAAGAAGTAAATAATTCTATAAGGCTTGTTACAAAAAGCATCAGCTCCTGACTGCCCTACCTGCTTTTCTTTTGCTGGGAACAACCCCCTTTTAACTCTTAGCTAATTTTTTTTCTAGTTATTTATTACCATGCCTCTAATTAACAGGTTTATTTTGCTACTTCTTAATTTTTAACACAATTTTTTCAGTACTTCTTGACTTTTTTGGTTTTATGTGTTAACTACTGACTTCCCAAAATGAGAGCTGAGAATTTAACTCTCTTTGTAACCTCTTTCCCCTCCATCCCTCTTAATTCCTCATCCCAACATAAAGTAAGAGTAAGTGATTTTGGTTGGCCCACCCTTGGCCCACCCTGGGTATTCGAATGTACTGTATTAGGACCGCGTAAACATTGTTAACACCTGAGCCAGGTCATATGTATGATTTTCTCATCCTTTTCTACACTCTTTAAAAAACCCACTTGAACTAGTAACTGTTTGCTTTTGTTCTTGGTTTAGATTTGTATGTTCTTATCGCTAATCTACTCTCAAATTCTCCTACCGTTCCATTTGATAGCATCTTGCTTTTTTTGCAGGGCACAATATCTTTCCTGCCCAGGTAAGCAGAGGACTGCAGGATGCTGCGACTAGGTTCTTTCTTTGAAGATCCCCAACTTCGTTAGTCTTAGATTTTATTCTCCTTTCTAAGATTCCCCAGAAGACTCTCCTCCAATTCTGGCCTGGAGTATATAAACTGCCCATATCAGATGTGTTATTTTATTGAAAAATAATTTTTGAGTTCTTTTATTATTGCAAAAGTTCTGTTGGTAAAATAAAACTTTAGAAATGCAAAAAAAAGAAAAGTAAACAGATATACATTTTTAATTCCACTATGAAAACAGAACAACAATTTAATTGTTTAATTTCTTCCGTTTAACAAAGAAAGTTGGAGTTGGCAATACAGTAGGCACTGAACAATTCTGATAAAGCATTAATGCAAAAATCAATGTCACATCAAATACACAAAGTGGTCAACATTTTTGTGTAAAAAGTAAAAAGCACATCTTAAACATTAACTTTGAAATAGATTGATGTGCAAACCTAAATTTGTTTTGCAAAGCCACTGTTTCAATGGAAAGCAATGCGTAGGAAGAGAAATCATGTGACAATGTATTCCACCCTAGTAATATGAAATGGATCAAGGAAGCAGAAGATATATCTATTTAAGTTTGATTGATGGTTCAAGAGGATTTTGTAAGTGCTATTGTGGATGTAAAAGTTTTTCTAAGAAGTTGGGGAGATTATTTCAGGTAACCCTGACAGTTGTTCCCATCCTTCAAAGTCTAGAGTACTGCAATACCTTGCCGGTAGAGAAGACACTTTGCAGATGGCAGTGGAGAAAAACTGTGCCCTTTACTCTCCCAGCCACTGAACAGATCTCAGTATTGCTATTAGAAAGAAATTAGTCATGAGCTATTGGCAAGTGATTGAGTAAGATGTCTGAGTATTTTTTTAAAAGTTTAGGTGGGTTGAAAACTCTCTGCAATAACCTTCCAGAGCACAATGCAGAGAAGGGACTGGCTGATATAAAGCTGCCTGTTATTAAATTATCCTGGGATGGGAAGCAAGCAATTATGGGGTTACCTGGGATGGTAGGGAGCAGAAAAGCAACAAATGCTGAGAAATTAGATGAAACAACAATTAAAAAAAAATGAATCTAAATCCAAGCCAAGTTATCTTGTAGACTGCTACTGACCAAGGATTTAGAAGAGAGCTTTTATTTATTTATTTATTTTTTGGGACAGAATCTTCCTCTGTCACCCAGGCTGAAGTGCAGTGGCACGATCTCGGCTCACTGCAACCTCTGCCTCCCGGGTTCAAGCAATTCTCATGCCTCACCCTCCCAAGTAGCTAGGACTACAGGCACGTGCCACCACGCCTGGCTAATTTTTGTATTTTCAGTAGAGATGGGGTTTCACCATGTTGGCCAGGCTGGTCTCTAACTCCTGACCTCAGGTGATCCACCTGCCTTGGCCTCCCAAAGTGCTGGGATTACAGGCGTGAGCCACCATGCCTGGCCTAGAAGAGAGCTTTTTAGAAAAATGCAAATAACAATGCTAATTGTCTCTGATTCTTTTAACTTTGTTGGTAGGTGAATGTATCTATGCAAATGTGCGTCGTATATAACTTTCAGTAAGCTATTCATTGGATAATGGTGATTCAACCTGAGTTATCTCAATTTGTTTTCTTTAATGTTACAACATTTCAGGTGGTACGGTTCATCTGGACCAGCCTCTGATTTGGGGAAGACCAAGCGAGAGCACACTGCGGAGAGTGAGTCCTGGTCGGTTTGGGTATGGCTCTCAGCAGACTGACCCACGAGGGCCACCAGCTGCTGGATTTAATTCACTGATTTTGTATAAACTGTAGATTTCCCTGGGAAATCTGCTATGCACACACAAGTGAGAAGGCAACCATGAGAAGGAGGCCAGGGCTGGGGCTCTGCAAGTGCACACGGCTCATTGCAGAAAAGCACGCGCCTCCCAGCAGGACTGTTACCCCAGAGAGGAAGCCTGCTGGGGTTTGAGCTCATTTGTGTTGTCAGTATCTCTTATCACAGCATCAGATTCAGTGTTTTCTTAAGGAACAAAACACAGGAAACAGCTTGCTGTCATTTTCTATTTCTCTAGTGAATCTCCTGTATCTGAAAGTCACAAACTTCTTTCTTTAAGACCTATGGCTTACTTTTCCAATAAGAAGTGAAAGGTCTAGGCTGTCAATATTTGAAATTGAGGGGCAAAAGGCAGCCTCTTTTCTGTCATGAAGGAAAACATACAATGTGGAAAAGAGTTCGCTTTGGAGTGGATTTATCTTCATCTAAATTGAATGCATTGATGAAGATTACGGAATTGATGTTTCCAAAATTCGTTGACATGTTCAGATGAAAATACAAAGGATTATTTTTAATATTATTATGTTATATTAAATAAACTTGCCGAGATTTTTTAAGTTTCAATGCCTTCAGCCTCCAATAGAACAGTTGTGATTAAAACAACACATGTGCTTCCCATTTGGCTGGTTATGGGAATATTTTGAAACAAGGAATATTTTAAAGTTAATTATACATGCATTTAATGCCCAGTTAAATTTTGAAAGTATTTAACAATTTGCAGTGGGAGGTAAAGTAAATGTCTAATTCTGCCGCTTTCTCTGTGGTTCAGTGAAGCATCTTCTTGGTCATTGCCCTAACTGAATCTGAGCTAGGATGTTCCATCACATTGACCTTGTTATAATTTTGAAACAGGAATTCCAGTAGGATAGAATTGTTCCATTCTGTTGCCCCTCTAACCACTCCAAGGTTTCTTGATGTATCTAGCTCATGACAGAAAAGACAAAAAAGCAAAAATTACTCTGAAGACGAAAAGTCAGCTTGGGAAAGTTATGTATGTTTCCTTTTTAAAAGCCTTTTAAACTTTGGACTTGAGAAATGCTTTTTCTTGTCTTTTAAAATGTGTTAAGTAGTCACATCTTGAAAAGGACCAGATAAAATCATGTTTTTGAGGCCAGACATGGTAGCTCATCCCAGCACTTTGAGAGGCCGAGGTGGGTGGATCACTTGAGGTCAGGAGTTCTAGACCAACCTGGCCAACATGGTGAAACCCCATCTCTACTAAAAATACAAAAATTAGCCGGGCATGGTGGCAGGCACCTGTAATCCCAGCTACTTGGAAGGCTGAAACAGGAGAATCGCTTGAACCAGGGAGGCGGAGGTTGCAGTGAGCCTAGATCGTGCCACTGCACTCTAGCCTGGTCAATAGAGTGAGACTCTGTCCCCCCCCCCAAAAAATATTGATTTTTCATGTGCCTAAGATGAAATTTAGGGCTCATCTAAACCCCAAGGGACTTTTTATGTATTTGACTCGGATTTTGGACAATAGAAATGAATAAGTTGGAATGGATCGGATGTTACATGGTGGACTCTACCTATAGAATGCCACCAACCATCTCCTTTATGTGTTGTGAATGACCCAAGCCGGATCATGCAAGTCTCCATAGGCATGCCTCTTCTTGTCAGATACTTCTAATTGAGTGTGATGATTTTCCTGCTGAGCCTTGGTGTAGCTTTACAACCCTACTCAACACAGCTCTGTGGGCAGCAAAGCCAGTGGGCAGGAATTATTAAGTGAGCTGAAACTGCTTCTCTAACCTAGGCTAGACCAAACAATAGGAAGTCAAGGTGATATCTAGGAGTTGTACATATTTTCAAATATAAAAATATTTCATTCATTTGGAGGAAGGTAGGATGAACAAGGTAGACAGTACTAATATGTCAGCTGGTAAGTAATTATTCAGTGCCATTTTTGCTGGGAATTTACCTGGATACAGATGGGCCTCCTGGAAGAATGTGGCATTTCACCTCCTCTGTACAGGGACTTATGACTTCACTGCAAGAAAATAGTTAATATATAACATAATCAGTAAGCGTTAAAACACTCCATAATATGACAAACTTTATAAATATTATTCCAACCCTCTCACTCGAAATGAAAGAAGATTTCATAGAGAAGAAAGGTTTCTTGGAGACGATAGTATGGTTCATGTCACAAATGTTGAAATGGATGCAGAAGCATTTGGAATGTAGCGTGCGGGATGCTATGAGTTGGTGTGTCTAAAAATGTTCAACAAAATCAATTATAGACTTTACCTCACAAGAAAGTCTTGACTTTTGCAATGGAGAAAAGTGGTGTTTTATAGAAATACTTTAAAAACAATTTTTTTAAAATTACAGGTATTTCAGAAAATGAGCGATAAGTACAGCCAAATAATTCACATTAAATTGTTGATTGAATTGACAAAGTAATTTAATGTGTTTCTATCAGATGCAAGGCAGTGTGCTGGATCATTGAAGTATATAAAAATGTACCTGCTTGTAAAAGCAGATAATCTAGAGATGAATGTGGTAGCTAATGAAATTATAAATTAGTTTATGATATGTGCAAATGTGGGAAATAAAATCACAAAAACAATAAGTAATTCTAATCAAGATACCTGTCAAGTTCAAAAAAGCTTCTAAGAACTATGGTACCTTGGAATCTGATTTAATTCTGAAAATCCACCACATTAATTATGTCTTTCAAATTTAAAAGCTAAGTTTCTAAATGCATCAATGGCCCTTAGAATAAAAACTCAGAACACTTAGAAACCCCTGGTAATGACAAGATCATGTCTAAGTTTAAAATAATACAGTTTATTCTCACTAGCCTGCAGAATTGTTTATGATCTCAAGTCGTACTTCAGAACATAGACAAAAGGCCCTCCCTTTTTGGGGTTTAGATAGAAATAGTTGATTTCAACTGAACTCAGCAACCTTGTAAATAGCCGTTTCTATGAAATATATCTGCTCACTTGGATAAGAGCCAAGTTTCACAAATTACTAATGCTGGATCTAAGTTGACTAGTGAAACTTATTCCAAAAACAGGCAATGTGATAATTCAATATTTTGCTGTTGACGTGTTTCGAGAGCCAGCACACAGTGTGCATTTCCCGGTTGCTCCCAGCTTATTTTGCCACAGACCTACAGAGACCAGACTTCAAGATCTTCCTGTGGACAGGAATTTACAGAAAAACCCAGGTGAAATTTACTTTTTTGGTGGAAAAATATATATATATGACTGGCTTAAAGTCGTTAAGTGAGGTGACCTTAATGATAGGACCAAATCCATTAGAAAACTACTTTGCAAATGAAGTTTAAAAAATTTTATTTTCAACTAGTTTTTAAAAGACTTCAATTCAGTAAGGAGCACATTAGAAAGATCTCAGTTTATCTCAAGTATAGGCTATATCTAAAGAAACTTGATTATTAAGTTTTCTTTCTTATTAAGATGTCTTGGCTATACAGCAAGAAGCATAAGTAACTCTCCATTGCATATTGGATCCCACATTTTGTGGATATGAAAGAGTTAGTTTTAGAAGAAATGTCATAACCAAAAATAGAACCAAATACATAGCTATGACTGAAGTGAAGTTCTTGCTGTATGGTAATGCTTCTTGCATTTGGTCAATCTGAAGATGCGTGACATCAAGCCTGACACAGTCAGTTTAGCATAGTCTCCTTAAGGTTTGACTATGGAATGTATGAATTCGTAAATCTGCTTTCTCTTTATTGAATATATTCAAATGTATCACAGCTATTGATGGATTCCATGCTTTGTTTACAAGAGGAGCATATGGAAGTACACAACCCAGGAGCCATATTTTCTTCTTACTGCCAAAATCACTCTTCAGATATGATTTAGGTGCTTGGATATTTGCATCTAGTTCACTTTACTTACTTTTTTCTGCTTTGCTGGGGCAATGCTTTCCAACAATAAGAAAGAATGAATGAATTCTAGAAAAGGATGAGCACATGACCAGATCCAAGCTTGGAAAGTTTGAGTTCATGATCCATTCATTGTTGGAATGTTCAGGGTCAGGAGGTGAAACTTCAAGTCCTAAATTCTAGGTCTATGGCTAGGCAGGACATCTTCCTTTTGCCTTCCAGATACCCACTCCACCCTTCTCCACTCTGCTGTGTGCTCTGGAGGTTGACCTATAGGCTCCACATCAATGCACCTCCCTTGCTTTCAGACTTTGAGTTAGGTCCAACGAACAGGGAGCACCACCTGGAGACTGAAGGAGGCAGTAAGCAGGCTGTACCTGCCTGCATCTCTCTCCCTTTCTCTCCCTGATGTTCTGGCAACTGCTGCCTCCTGTTACTCCTACAGGCTGAGGAGTAATAATTGCACCTCACTGTGCCCATCTCCAAAATGCTGCTCTGACCCCTCTGCACTTTCCTATAATCCCTCACCTTATAAATAGTCCCTGTATCACACTTTTGGCAAATTTATCGGCTGCCCACTGACTATCTGACGCAATCTGCAATCATGGAACTCATACTATTTGGCTAAAGAGTTGATGACATTTGTTGTGTTTTCATGGAGTTTGAGGTGCTGGTGCACTACTTTGCCAGATAATCAGACAATGTATCCCCATTGTGGGATAGGGGAAGCAGAACAAATGTTTAACTGTTCAAGGGTATTAATTCAGTCATGGTTTTAAAGACACAATTAAAAATTTCAATAAAAAACATAGTCATGGCTGGGTGTGGTGGCTTATGCCTGTAATCCCAGCACTTTGGGAGGCTGAGGTGGGTGGATCACGAGGTGAGGAGATCAAGACCATCCTGGTCAACATGGTGAAACCCCATCTCTACTAAAAATACAAAAAAAAAAAAATTAGCTGGGTGTGGTGGTTTATGCCTGTAATCCCAGCACTTTGGGAGGCTCAGGTGGGTGGATTACGAGGTCAGGAGATCGAGACCATCCTGGTCAACATGATGAAACCCTATCTCTACTAAAAATACAAAAAAAAATAAAAAATTACCTGGGTGTGGTGGCTTACGCCTGTAATCCCAGCTACTCTGGAGGCTGAGGCAGGACAATTGCTTGAACCTGGGAGGCAGATGTTGCAGTGAGCAGAGATTGCACCACTGCACTCCAGCCTGGTGACAGAGCTAGACTATGTCTCAAAACAACAACAACAACAAACATGATCATATGGTTTCACATACTATTTATTTACAATTCCAAAACATCATAAATACATCCTATATTTCATGGTTCAGTGGAGTTCAGGAAAAGCAAGTATTTGAGAAAGCAACTTGAATCAAAGAAGCTGGGATAGTTCTGAAGAAAGGGAAATTAACATCTACCCCAAATGCAAATGCTTTCCATGCACCTGTACTATAGAATTGTGGTATGGAGATATGGAACACACAAAGTCATTCTACACAACATGATGATGGAGCCATTCTTCATTTATTCACTGGTCTGGAAAAGACTTTGAGAAATAGGGCTACACTTAAGCATCTTAGACATATTTCTAGAATTTTGGAGTTTGCTGAAAACCTTGAAAATATTAGGCACTGGATTGGTTTGACCTGCCGTGATGTACAAGGCACTTAGGTTTGTTATGTTTGATACAAGAAAGGCTTTATGAGACTCTTCAACAGAAAATCTTGAATTTTTTACTGAATACCCATTAAATTGCATAAGACAAATGCAGATTGACAAACACATAGCACATATATGATATTTCTTTTTTTGAATATAATGGAGGAAAACATCATTTTTAGTCTAGTTATCATTAGACTTTTGTTACAGAAAATAAACAAATTCACCCAGCTCTTTGTGCATTTATGGCACTGTTGCTTCTCAGACACCAAATGAAAATTTAACGTCCTGTGTCCTCCTTTTTAGATTAAATTTGCCTGTGTTTTCTTTTGGAAATGGGATGGAAGTGAAAACAAAATGTTGTTCTACCATATATCAAGATGAGGGCTGATATTCTGTCCAGAGCTTAAGTAAGTAGAATTGATTTGCTGAAATGCTGAAATGCTTGCAACTTTACACATTTTCGAAATTTTCTTTCTGTGGGATGGAGGCAGAGATCTTGACGATGCTCGCTCTCTGGGGCTTCTGTGTATCACCGGGTGAAAACGGTCTTTCCTCATCTGGAATTCCCCTTCCCTTCCCACCATTATGTAACCAGCTCCAGCATCTCCACATGGCAAACCCTTCTCAATGCCCCTGCACACAGAATTTGTCCTTTACTCCTTGGTCTCTGTATGTGCCCCGTGCTTCTGCTGTGGCGTGTGCCACACTGTGCTTTTTAACATGTCCATCTTAATGATATGCTCTAGATTCATCTGCGGGACTCAACCTTGTCTTTGATCACTAGCCTACCTTGTGGAAACTAATTTGCAGGCAACAGTGTTGAACTATTCGTCTCTATTCTAATTCTCATTTATTTGTGGAGAGAATAAAACGGAATAACTTATTCTGTGGTTGTGAAAACCTGAGAATTCAACTGGAATCGAGTTCTCTTGTAAAATGTGAGTTTGAGGGAAGAAACAGTGTGCAACTTGTATGTGATGATATCCCCAGACAACTGTGCGTCCATTATGTATCAGGTGCTAGTCTGTTTTGCATTGCTGTAAAGGAGTACCTGAGCCTGGGCAATTTACAAAGAAAAGAGGTTTATTTGGCTCAAGGTCTTGCAGGTTATACAGGAAGCATGGTGCCAGCATCTGCTCAGCTTCTGGTGAGGCCTCAGGCAGCTTTAACTCATGGTGGAAGGTGAAGGGAAGCAAGAGAGAGAACCAGAGAGAGGAGGAGGTGCCAGGCTCTTTTAAACAACCAGATCTTGTCAGAACTGATGGAGGGAGAATTCACTCATTACCGTGGGTAGGGCACCATGCCTTTCATAAGGGATCTGCCCCCGTGACCCAAACACCTCCCACCAGGCCCCACCTCCAACACCGGGGATCACAGTTCAACCTGAGATTTGGAGGGGACAAACATCCAAAGTATATCACATCAGTAAATATTTATTAACTAATTTAAGAAAAAAAACAAAAAATTGATGTCTTTATCATATATCTTGCTTCTTCCTGTAAAAGCCATCAAACTTTCCATTTAAAAAACCCACAATTTTTAGCCATTTTCTGATTTGTACCTTCTTTTAAGCTTGTGAACATGTCCCCAAGAATGAGTTCACCTTTCTTTCAATGTCTTTTCCTTTTAATATTGGAAAGAAAAGGAAAGCAAAATGTATGCATGTGCATGTATGTGTGTGTGTGTGTGTGTGTGTGTGTGTGTGTAGTTTATCAGAAAGGAAAAGCTCACCTTCCTTGATCACCCTGAGTTTGCTGCAAGCTGCTGACGGCAGCTAATCTGACATTTGTCTCATTGAAGTGGAAGAGCAGATATGTTGCACTGGAGTCCTCTTGCAGGTCTTCAGTTCTGAAGGCTGCACTCTGTGTCACAGTGTCCTAGACTTGCTGCAGCCCTTCCAGCTGGTGAGCTGCTTTTTTTCTTCCTGTTTAAATACTTCCTTGGTGCAGCCTGAGGGTTGGAAGACTGGGAGTGGGAGAGAGTTTGTTCTCAAATTTATGAGCTGTGAGTGCAGGGAACTTAAGTGCGGCAGCTCTCCAGTCGACATTACAGATATGGGTAAAATAGTAATCCTTCCTATCAACCCACAGCCCATAAAACGAATACCTTTTAATGGTGTGGGCATAATTATCAGATGTATTAAGTTAATTGGACAGACACTGATGCAAGGTCTTAGTAGTAGCCGACTGTGGCTCGGTGCATTTCCTTAACATTCATAGATCATATTTCAAATGACTGTTGCTGAGAGAACTCCCAAATATATTCTTGGTCAATGTGATTTCTTTCTTTCTTTCTTTTTTAAAAGCTCATCATCTCCACTGAGCCTTAACAATTTACATTAAAAATGCCATTTGGAGCCTCCCCGTCATTTTCCCTTTAGCCTTACTGAAAAATGCTTGCTTTTTCACAAGGTTGCGATACTTAGAATCAGGACCAAGGGTTATGGCTACTAAATTCCAAGTTGTCTTTTATGTACTTGCTTCAAAGCAGGCTTATATTTTCTTAGTATCTTTTCCTAGCATATCAGCCACCAATAAAATGAAAGAGAATAATCCTGACTAAATTCATAGCCATTTTTACAGCATATCTGATCATGCCTTTTATAGACAGAGAGTAATATGCATTAAAGTAATCTCTTGAAAGTCTTTTTTCAAAAAAAATTTGTTTTGGTCTTTATCTTTCCTTTCTAAGTATCTGGACCGTGTATAATAGGAAGCATAAATTCCCTTTCCAGTGACTGCTATGTTCATGCTTCTCATTTTATTTTATTCATTCTGCTTTATGGATTTTGCAAAGCTGACTTTTGGTTAACCTTATGCCCTCTGAGGCTAAACTTTTGATTTAAAATTATTTGAAGCTCTCGGCTCCCTGGGTTGTGGAGTGCATATAGATCCATCTATGGCTTTAGGTGACTCAGAGTTAGGAAGAACGGTTACAGAGTTGATGCCAGCAACCAGCTGTTGGCCTCACAGGTGCAAAGGAGGCAGCACTAGGTGACTGGGGGTTACAGTCACCCCTGGAGCTCAGCGATGGTGCCAGAGGATTCCTCCTCCAAGGTCAACGATGATACAGATGTGGATGCAATAGCATGGAGCCCATTTCAACCACCTTAGCATTTGGCTAAGCCATTCATCAAAGGCCTCACATCAAGCCAAGCCTTTCTCTGTCCTCCCCACACTGGTCTGGGCAGCAGCTTCATGCACTAGGGCAGTACACCCCTGTAAGCTCTTCATTCTCTCGCCTTTCTAGGTGCTTGTTCCTTTCATTTCCCTCTATCCATGAGGCTTCTTTGTGCTTCCCTTCCAGACTTTGCAACCTTAGTTTGACATTTATTGCAACTGTCACCAACATTATAGACTTCCTTATCTCAACCTTTGACTGTGATTGTCATGCCACTTTAGGAAAAATACCCCACTTCACTTCCCCATCCATATTCTCTGCTATTGCACCAAGCTTAAGAGACTTGAAAAAGTTCTAGACCTAGGATGCCTTGGACCTGTCTCTTCTCTCTTCCTTAGTAATACACAATCCTGCTTCATTGCAAAGACTGACATTAGCTCTGAAAACTCAGTTCTCCCAACTTGTCCTGAAATGTGTATCTCTAGGCCTTAGCTTTGTTCTGATCGCTATCCCCTTTACTAAATAAATTGATGCTCTTTTTATCAATGTGTACATTCATGTCCACCCTCCCTTTTAATACAGTCTGTATAGGTAGGAGGAGCCCACTATTTGATGTCAGAACGTTTGAGTTTGGGACCTGGCTCAATTTCCTGCCAATTGTGTGACATAAATTGTTGAAAGGCAAATAATAGTATCAGTATTACATGTGTTCTCGTAATATTTTTGTAAGTTTTTTTCTACCTTTTTATTCTCCCTACCAGTGCTCTAGGTCAAGTTTATTCATGGAAATACCAGCCATGTCTTCTTAAAATCCTGCTTTGATAAACCGCTCTCCCCAAATTAAACTCCTAGGTGTAATGTTTCAAGTAATTACAAACTACTTAGGGAATTTATACTTCCTATTATACACGATCCAGACACTTAGAAAGGAAAGATACGAACAGCTTAAAGGAAAGATACAGTTTAATTACAAACAGCTTACAGTTACTTATTCAAATATGTATTTTCAGATCTTCACTTTTCCTCTAAATTGTCTGCTCTCTTCAGACCAAATATCTTCTGAAGCCACCAAAAAACTGTCATAACTTCCCACTCCCACCACCAACCACCTTCTCCTTGCCTCTTTTATTCCAATATATTATTCACAGCCCATGATTACTAACTAACTAGGTAATATTGACCACCAATTTCATTTAACATCTACTTGACACAATCACACTATCTAGTGTATTGCCTCATTCATGGTCTAGAAGTCTGAGTTGTCTTATTATTATGTTGATGACTTTGTAACCCCCTGGTTACTGCTTAAAAATGCATGCCTAAGGAAACCTTCATTCTCTTTGCCTTGGTTTGCTAACACATAAAATGAAGAACGGTGTATTTTTCTACTCATAGGTCTTCATGGGATTTTACAAGTTAATTGAAGCATTCTGAAAGCTTCTTGAATAAAGATTAATAAAGACATATTTAAATATTTGATGGCCAGTTTCATTTTTCTCATTGTTACTCTTATTCATATTAAGCTATTCTTATCTTTTTCTCAGCTTTATAAAACAATTCTGGCCAGGCGCGGTGGCTCACACCTGTAATCCATGCACGGTGGCTCACGCCTGTAATCCAAGCTCTTAGGGAAGCCGAGGTGGGCGGATAACTAGGTCAGGAGATCAAGACCATCCTGGCTAACACGGTAAAACCCCATCTCTACCAAAAATACAAAAAATTAGCCGGGCGTGGTGGCAGTCACCTGTAGTCCCAGCTACTCGGGAGGCTGAAGCAGGAGAATGGTGTGAACCCGGGAGGCGGAGGTTGCAGTGAGTCGAGATCTCACTGCTGCACTCCAGCCTGGGCGACAGAGGGAGACTCCGTCTCAAAAAAAAAAAAAAAAAAATTCTTAAATGAAAGGTCGAATTGTGACAAGTGGCCATTGTAGTACAGATGGAGTAAAAGAAACCCATGCATGATACGTGATTCTTTCCTACACGAGTGTTTACGTGCGTTTCTTCAATATAGGACGGAAGCAAGGAAAAAGAAAAGGAGAAAAGGAAGCAAAGGAAAGAAATTCTACAAAGCAAATGTTTAAGAATCTGCTAACACATTTTAATGAAGCTCATTAACTCAAACGTTGACTCAACGTAGAATATTTCACAATAGAACCATATATGCCCCCAGAAATAATTTTTTTTAATTTAGAGATCTAATTGTACCTTTAATACTGGAAGTGAGTGGAAATAGTGTTGCTGTCGTTTCAAAGTGGCCCCGAGAGGAGAAGTAACTTGCAGGCAAGTTACAACATCCAGTTTTTAAAATTTATTTTAAATTTTTTTCATATAATGTGAAGATCTTTTCTTTATTATTATACTTTAAGTTCTAGGGTACATGTGCACAACGTGCAGGTTTGTTACATATGTATACATGTGCCATGTTGGTGTGCTGCACCCATTAACTCGTCATTTACATTAGGTATATCTCCTAATGCTATCCCTCCCCACTCCCTCCCATCCCACAACAGGCCCCGGTGTGTGATGTTCCCCACCCTGTGTCCATGTGATCTCATTGTTCAGTTCCCACCTATGAGTGAGAACATGCGGTGTTTGGTTTTTTGTCCTTGCAATAGTTTGCTGAGAATGATGGTTTCCAGTTTCATCCATGTCCCTACAAAGGATATGAACTCATTTTTTTATGGCTGCATAGTATTCCATGGTGTATATGTGCCACATTTTCTTAATCCAGTCTATCATTGATGGACATTTGGGTTGGTTTCAAGTCTTTGCTATTGTGAATAGTGCCACAATAAACATATGTGTGCATGTGTCTTTATAGCAGCATGATTTATAATCCTTTGGGTATATACCCAGTAATGGGATGGCTGGGTCAAATGGTATTTCTAGTTCTAGATCCTTGAGGAATCACCACACTGTCTTCCACAATGGTTGAACTAGTTTACAGTCCCACCAGCAGTGTAAAAGTGTTCCTGTTTCTCCACATCCTCTCCAGCACCTGTTGTTTCTTGACTTTTTAATGATCACCATTCTAACTGATGTGAGATGGTATCTCATTGTGGTTTTGATTTGCATTTCTCTGACGGCCAGTGATGATGAGCATTTTTTCATGTGTCTTTTGGCTGCATAAATGTCTTCTTTTGAGAAGTGTCTGTTCATATCCTTGGCCCACTTGTTGATGGGGTTGTTTCATTTCTTCTTGTAAATTAGTTTAAGTTCTTTATAGATTCTGGATATTAGCCCTTTGTCAGATGGGTAGATTGCAAAAATTTTCTCCCATTCTGTAGGTTGTCTGTTCACTCTGATGATAGTTGCAGAAGCTCTTTAATTTAATTAGATCCCATTTGTCTATTTTGGCTGTTGTTGCCATTGCTTTTGGTGTTTTAGTCATGAAGTCCTGAATGGTAAAGCCTAGGTCTTGAATGGTATTGCCTAGTTTTCTTCTGGGGCTTTTATGGTTTTAGGTCTAACATTTAAGTCTTTAATCCATCTTGAATTAATTTTTGTATAAGGTGTAAGGAAGTGATCCAGTTTCAGCTTTGTACATATGGCTAGCCAGTTTTCCCAGCACCATTTATTAAATAGGGAATCGTTTCCCCATTTCTGTTTTTGTCAGGTTTGTCAGAGATCAGATGGTTGTAGATGTGTGGTATTATTTCTGAGGGCTCTGTTCTGTTCCATTGTCTATATCTCTGTTTTGGTACCAGTACCATGCTGTTTTGGTTACTGTAGTCTTGTAGTATAGTTTGAAGTCAGGTAGCATAATGCCTCCAGCTTTGTTCTTTTGGATTAGGATTGATTTGGCAATGCGGGCTCTTTTTTGGTTCCATATGAACTTTAAAGTAGTTTTTTCCAATTCTGTGAAGACAGTCATTGGTAGCTTGATGGGGATGGCATTGAATCTATCAGTTAACAAGGTGAAGATCTTTTCTGTGTCTGCCAATAAGTTTTCTTCGTCTAGTGACTGTAAAGGAGTTTGACAATTCTCATAAACTGAAAAGTTATTGGGAGATACAAAGTTGCATATAAATTTCAAATTGAAGGCCCATCAATAGGATTATGTTTGTTTAAATACAAACAACTTCAGCTTTCCAAGGCTTTCTATTCTGGCTCTTGTGTTAATTGTGCTAATGGCTGGTAGTGTGTGACTTCTTCATCTCTTTGGTTCTCTGGTTCCTTCTGGAGGTAAAGTTCTATGATTCTATTCATAGCAGTTCCTAGTCTGATTAGGTTACCAACATGGATAAGAATCTGATAAAAGTTATAAACTGTATTTTCGGTGAAAAGCACAATTTCCTAAAACATATGTTTGTGTATGATATGGTTTGGCTGTGTCCCCACCCAAATCTCCTCTTGAATTGCAACTCCCACAATTTCTATGTGTCCCTGGGAGGAATCTGGTGGGAAGTAATTGAATCATGGGGGTGGATCTTTTCTTTGCTGTTCTTGTGATAGTGAATAAATCTCATGAGATCTGATGGCTTTAAAAATGAGAGTTTGCCTGCACAAGCTCTCTCTTTGCCTGCCACCATTCACGTAAGATGTGACTTGGTCCTCCTTGCTTTCCACCATGATTGTGAGGCATCCCCAGCCATGTGGAACTGTTAAGTCCAATAAACCTCTTTCATTTGTAAATTTCCCAGTCTTGGCTATGTCTTTATTAGCAGTGTGAAAACAGACTAATATAGTAAATTGGTACCAGTAGAGCAGGTGCTGCTGAAAAGATACCTGAAAATGTGGAGGCAACTTTGGAATTGGGTAACAGGCAGAGGTTGAAACAGTTTGGAGGACTCAGAAGAAGACAGGAAAATGTGGAAGAGTTTGGAACTCCCTAGAGACTTGTTGAATGGCTTTGAACAAGATGCTGATAATAATATGGACAATGAAATCTAGGCTGAGGTGGTCTCAGATGGAGATGAGGAACTTTTTGGGAACTGGAGCAAAGGTGACACTTGTTATATTTTAGCAAAGAGACTGGCAGCATTTTGCCCTTGCCCTAGAGATTTGTAGAACTTTGAACTTGAGAGTATCTGGCAGAAGGAATTTCTAAGCAGTAAAGCATGTAAGAGATGACTTGGGTGCTGTTAAAAGCATTCAGTTTTATAAGGGAAGCAGAGCATAAAAGTTTGGAAATTTTGCCGCTTGACAATGCAATAGAAAAGAAAATCCCATTTTCTGAGGAGAAATTCAAGCCATCTGCAGAAATTTGGGTAAGTAACCAGGAGCCAAATGTTAATCACCAAGACAACGGGGAAAATGTCTCCAGGGTATGTCAGAGGTCTTCATGGCAGCCCCTTCCATCACACCCTTGAAGACGTAGGAGGAAAAAGTGGTTTCCTGGGCCAGGCCCAGGGTCTCCATGCCGTGTGCAGCCTAGGGACTTGGTGCCCTGCATCCCAGGCACTCCAGCCATGGCTGAGAGGGGCCAACGTAGAGCTTGTGCTGTGACTTCAGAGGGTGGAAGCCCCAAGCCTTGGAAGTTTCCACATGGTGTTGAGCCTGCAAGTGCACAAAAATTAAGAATTGGGGTTTGGAAACCTCTGCCTAGATTTCAGAAGATGTATGGAAATGCCTGGATGTCCAGGCAGAAGTTTGCTGCAGGGGCAGGGCCCTCATGGAGAACCTCTGCTAGGACAATGCAGAAGGGAAATGTGGGGTTGGAGCCCCACACAGAGTCCCTACTGGGGCACCACCTAGTGGAGCTGTGAGAAGAGGGCCACCATCCTCTGGACCCCAGAATGGTAGATCCACTGACAGCTTGCACTGTGCATCTGGAAAAGCTGCAGACTTCCAATGCCAGCCCATGAAAGCAGCCAGCAGGTAGGCTATACCCTGCAAAGCCACAGGGGTGGAGCTTCCCAAGACTACATGAACCCACCTTTTGCCTCAGCATGACCTGGGTGTGAGACACGGAGTCAAAGGGGGTCATTTTGGAGCTTTCTGATTTGACAGCCCTGCTGGATTTCGGACTTGCATGGGGCCTGTAGCTCCTTTGTTTTGGCCAATTTCTCCCATTTGGAACGGCTGTTATTTACGCAATGACTGTACCCCCATTGTATCTAGGAAGTAACTAACTTGCTTTTGATTTTACAGGCTCACAGGTGAAAGGGACTTGCCTTCTCTCAGATGAGACTTTGGACTGTGGACTTTTGAGTTAATGCTGAAATGAGTTAAGACTTTGGGGGACTGTTGGGAAGGCATGATAGGTTTTGAAATGTGAGGACATGAGATTTGGGAGGGGTCGGGGCCTAATGATATGATTTGTCTGTGTCCCCACCCAAATCTCATCTTGAATTGTAACTCCCACAATTCACATGTGTCATGGGAGGAACCTGGTGGGAGGTAATTGAATCATGGGGGCTGGTCTTTCCTGTGCTGTTCTCATGATAGTGAATAAGTCTCACGAGATCTGATGACTTTAAAAATGGGAGTTTGACTGCACAAGCTCTCTCTTTGCCTGCCACCATCCATGTATGATGTGGTTTGCCTTCTGCCATGATTGTGAGGCATCCCCAGCCACATGGAACTGTGAGTCCAATAAACCTCTCTTGTTTGTAAATTACCCAGTTGTGGGTATTCTTTATCAGCAGCATGAAAACAGACTAATACAACTAATAATATATAATATATTATATATAATTATATTTACATTATTACATTAATTATATAAAATTATATTTTCCATAATTTTATTGCATTATATACATTACATATATATTTACATTGTATATCTATTTTCTTTTAAGCTGCCCAGTGTCAAACTCATTGCATGAGTTTTAGGGACAATCAATCCTCAGCACCAGCATGGAACCCAGAATCTGCAGAGGCCCATTTGCAGTCTGTGACCTGCACAGATGGAATGCTGGCACGTGGCCTCATCCTGCTTAGTTCTTGAAACCAGAGTTAGTGTTGCAAAGAAGTCGGCACAGCTTAGCATTTATTCTCCAGGCATGAGCTGGAGCAGCATTCAAGGTTCCAGGCCAGCAACAGCTGTTTCCAGTGGTGAAATGCCGTGTCCGATAGCAGAGGAGTCTTAACCAGTCTTGCCTGCGGTGTCGTTTTCATTATTGTTTTGAATCGCTGGCCTCCCTTGGTTTTATAACTGATTTCTGGGATACATAATATATTTCCAGTAAATTCAGTGAACTATTCAATATATTATTAAATTCCTTTCTCACATGAATTCACCAGAATTAGTTTTTGCTGTTTGCAAAGAAGAACTCTAACACACATAAAGGTAAGAAAAACATTCCGCCTATAGCTTCAGTGTTTCAGTGTTTTGATGAGTCCCTTAAGCCCATCACAGATTCTGCTTGCCTCTCTCAAGCTGATGGGGTTGGTGTTTTTCTGGGCTGTGAGGGTGAGAGAGTATCTGCAAGGCCTGCATGAAGACACCTGCTCTAAAAAGGCGTGAACCTGTTGGGCACGGTGGCTCACACCTGTAATCCCAGCAATTTGGGAGGCCAAGGTGGGCAGATCACTTGAGGTCAGGAGTTCCAGACCAGCCTGGCCAACATGGTGAAACCCTGTCTCTACTAAAAATATAAAAATTAGCCGAGTGCGGTAGTGGGCACCTGTAATCCCAACTACTTGGGAGGCTGAGACAGGAGAATCGCTTGAACCCAGGAGGTGGATCTTGCAGTGAGCCAAGATCGTGCCACTGCACTCCAGCCTGGGTGACAGAGAGAGAAAGACTCTGTTTCAAAAAAAAAAAAAAAAAAAAAGGTGTGAATCTAATTAGTTGTTTAAAAAACTAGGCGGTACAAAGCCTCGATTTTCTGATTGTATTAATACAAGGTAAAAGTCATGAGCTGGTGCATATCAATTCTAGAAAGTGAAATTTAATTAAAAAGGATAAAATTTTAATCTCAATTATTTACTTTATTTTTTCAAATTTATTTGCTTCTGTTTTTTTTTAAATTATTATTTTTAAGATGGGGTCTCACTCTCTATCACCCAGCTGGAGTGCAGAGGCGTTATCTCGGCTTACTGCAGCCTCGACCTCCTGGGCTCAAGCCATTCTTCCACCCTAGCCTCCCAGGTAGCTGGGACTACAGGTGCACACCACCATAGCTGGTTAATTTTTGTATTTTTAATAGAGCTGAGGTTTCACCACGTTGCCTAGGCTAGTCTCAAACTTCTGAGCTCAAGCCATCTGCCCGCCTCAGCCTCCTAAAATGCTGGGATGACAAGCATGGGCCACTGTACTCAGCCCAATTAGTTACTTTAAAACTTGCTCTTTTCCTCTTATTTTTCAACTAATGAACAGGGCAAATCTCTGTCTCTACTACAAAGTCAATCCAGCAGCGTGCCTGAGAAACTCCTCTTCTATTGTCTGCAAGGGCTTGCATATGAGCTTTCAATTCATCTGAAATAGCAATTCCCCTACTGTGAGTGTTTTCATAAAGACTTTCAGAGCAGAAATACAGAGTGCTTTACTATGTTAGTGTTTCCACCTAGTATCTGCCACAAAGACAAGTTATAAAAATCAGCTTCAGAATGTTTAGGAAGTAACAGAGAGCCTCCAGCTGAGTGTCTACATTAACAAATAACGCACCTCCTACATATATGCATGGCCAGTTACACGCAAACATTGAATAGATTTTGTTAAAATATCAATGACTGACACTTAGGCTAAGACGATGAATGGCCAACCAGTGAAATAGTGTGTGTGTATATGTGCCTGTGCGTGTGTGTGTGTGTGTGTGTGTGTGTGTGTGAAGAGAGAAAACTTTTTTCCTCCAATGTCATTAAGATCTTTTTTCAAGGTCACGAAGTTCTAGTAGAACTTATAACACACTTCAGAGGCAATCATTATTACTAAAATTTTAAACAGAAAGAAACTACAAGCAATGGGAAGAAGAAGTGAGTAGGGCAGGTTATATGCTTTCAGAAAATACAGATAAAGGGAAGACAAATCCCAGTTTTCTTGAAGCTCGTTTTTATTTTTTTATTTTTTTGAGATAGGGTCTTTCCCTGTTGCCCAGGCTGGACTGAGATGGCATCTCTCCCTGTTGCCCAGGCTGGAGAGCAGTGGCACAATCTTGGCTCACTGCAACATCTGCCTCCCAGGCTCAGGTGATCCTCCGACCTCAGCCTCTCAAGTAGCTGGGATTACAGGCATGCACCACCACACCTGGCTAATTTTTGTATTTTTCTGTAGAAGCAGAGTCTTCCTGTGTTGCCCAAGCTGTTGAACTTCTTTTATGCTTTCTCTTGTTTTGATTATGTAATCTCTTTCTAGACAGTTCAAATAAAGTTCGAAAGTAGGTTTTTCTTTTCTTCTTTAGAAGCCAATTTCCTTTGAAACATGGAGACAAAATGCTATGTTGTTTATTTATTAAAATCTGTTGTTTTCCTTCATCTTTTGTAGTAGCTAACCACAGTATCACCTCTCCCGTATTTACTATACTCTTTGCCTATAGCCAGCAAAGTAACATCCGCAGAGGCAGTGAGAGAATGCTTCTTATGTGAGTCTTAGAATTATTTATTCTGGATAGAATTTGTTTTTAATGTTTATGGAAGTCTCCAAAGTAGAATCTATTCCCCAGGTAGGCATTAGGTACAGCAGAAAAGACACTTCCACTCAGGCGGGTGCTGAAAGATATTGAGTCTTTAGTTTCTCTGCTGTCAGGGGAGTTGTTGATGGCCATTTACACTTTTTGTATAATGAGGACACCTGTTTGCTAATAATTGAACTGAGGATATCACAACACAGGGCGTTTAAAAATAACATGGGAATACAATTGCAGATTACATATACACATGAATAGATGTTTGCTGTTGGTAGCTTAATGGGCCATGGCTACGTATTTCCTAAGTAGCTAAATCGAGTTACAGATTTTGTAGTATTTATTGCATTTCATTTTAATAAGCAGTTATTATAGTTGAATAATTACTTCATCACAGGTGTAACAGATATCACAGGGGTGACATCAGTGAAAGTGCTTTATCACTGCTTTTCCTGTGCCATGGGGTAATAATCAAAGACAGAGCTTAAAAGAAATAAAAAGTTCCCTTAGTGAAGCAAATTGAGATTTCATTTTCAGTGCGACCCAGTATGCTTGACTGCTGCGTGAATAAACTGGTGTAGGCTAGAAACCATACCTCTATGGAAGTGAATTGTGTTGAATGAGGGACTAAAGGGAAGAAGGTCACCTGAATCTGGGGACCCTGTTGCTCCTGGAGTAGTGCAGCATTGGGATATGTTTTTCCTCTAGCTGGTTGGCATATACCATATAGAGATGTTGGCATATACCGTATAGAGAGGTTGGCATACTGTATAGAGAGGTTGGCATGCCTTATAGAGAGGTTGGCATATACCGTATAGAGAGATTGGGATACCGTATAGAGAGGTTGGCATACCTTATAGAGAGGTTGGCATATACTGTATAGAGAGGTTGGCATACTGTATAGAGAGGTTGGCATACCTTATAGAGAGGTTGGCATATACCGTATAGAGAGGTTGGCATATACCATATAGAGAGGTTGGCATACTGTATAGAGAGGTTGGCATACCTTATAGAGAGGTTGGCATATACCGTATAGAGAGGTTGGCATACTGTATAGAGAGGTTGGCATACCTTATAGAGAGGTTGGCATATACCGTATAGAGAGATTGGGATACCGTATAGAGAGGTTGGCATACCGTATAGAGAGGTTGGCATACCTTATAGAGAGGTTGGCATATACTGTATAGAGAGGTTGGCGTATATACCATATAGAGAGGTTGGGATACCGTATAGAGAGGTTGGCATATACTATATAGAGAGGTTGGCATACCGTATAGAGAGGTTGGCATACCATATAGAGAAGGCAAATGCTTTGTTCCACCTGAATTTGTGACTGTGGTGCAGAGGATTTCATGGCTAAAAATAGAAAACTTCTCCCGTTACTACAGGTCTAAATGGAGGTAATATTTTAAAGACTAAAATCGATGTTGATAATTACAGTAGTTTATGTTATATCAAAACATCAAAAATAAAAGTAACCAAATAATCAAAGGACCTAACACCCAAATTACCAACCGCCTTTGATCTATATATACTATATATAATATATAATCTATATATATTATATATAATATATATTATTTTTTTCTTAGAAGCAATTGGCAGAATCATGGAATATTACAAACATTAAAACTTATAGAGGGCTTTAAGAAACACTTTATTTATCCTCCTATTTTTGTAATTAAAAAATAAGGCCAGAGTGTTGTATTGACTTGGCCAGTTTCCATAGTTAATACTGAGGGATAACACTTCCTTAAAGTATAATAGTGATATTTGCACACAACAATCTTTCTACTTCTCTACTTTAAAACTTCCTATTTAACTTCAGTTCACTCTGAAAAAAATGAATTTTGGCTTGCTCTCAATTTTACCTCTTTATTTGCCAAAATAGAGGGTATCTGTATCACTATGTCAGGTAAAAATCTAAATTTTTGGAATTCATCTACCATTAGTGTATATATTCTGACCTTCATTACTTGCAGGTAAAAATGTGATCATGCTAACAGTGACACCCAAATCTACTTATCCCCAAATCTCCAGGCGGCAACTCAGGCCAGATCCTTTCCCTGGTAATCTCAGGAATCCCCGACGTGGCAATGACTTCCTCAGGAATGCGGCTCTTAATTTCCTTTCTTTCCCTCAAATTCTTCTTGGAGGTCTGCTGCCCCTAAGCCCTAAGCTGCTGCTTTAAGCTGCTGCTGTCGTATTAGACGGTGAAGTAGAGAGGCTACCTGTGGCTTCTCCCTGTGGTTACTTGGGTCCCAGCACAGTGCTTCTTCAGCTCAGAGTCTCAAAGCGTTTTCATGAGCTTTTACTGAATCCTTGAGATGCAGTATTCAGGTACCATCTAATACCTCCCATTTTTCTACTCTTGCCTTTTACTCCTTCCTAGTCCCCAAAAGCCTCTTCGTTTTTCAAAAAATAATAAAGGGCAGATGGATAGTCGCAGAGGAGGGGTGTTGTTCATTTGCCACCTTGGAAAAAGCATTCATGTTCCATCATTGCCCAGCCAAGATAACCTTTTAGGAATATTTTGACATGCATTTTACTTTCTGGGAACTGGCACCAAAGATCGGTCATCATTACTCTAATTAATCGCTTCTATTTGTAAGGGCGATGAGGATTTGTATGGATTGGCCAAAATAGTTAGTCACCATTAAGAAACGCTTTCTCTGTTCAGCTAAAACCCTATGTCTGAAGCCACACAGGAATGGATAGCTTTCGTCTGTGGTTCTAATGCCTCATTTTCTATAAATTCCAAATGGACCTGCCTTTTTCTGGGCCAGTGACACGGAAAATGATAGTTGGCAGTCGATGGTCATTAAAAAACATTCTTGGAATGCTGTTACAGCAGTGGGCAGCCGTTACTGTCATGTTGAGAGTGATAAAGGTAGAATCATGGGATTTCAAAAATCGAAGGGAACTTAGAAATAATTTTGTTCAACTTCCTTGTCTTATAGATAAAAGTAGTCATGTAACTATCTGTCATTTTATACCCAATTTAAAAGCTTGTGACATCCTTCTACAAAATGAAAACATACAATCAAACCAGGCACTCTTGCTTGCCAAAGTCCTACATTTGGGCCTCACATACTCATTCCATTTAACCATCGCACTGGCGAATGCAGCAGTAATTCCCAGCCATGATGGACAAAAATCCCAGGTGCATTTTTGACTCTAGTCATGAAGTCATTGACACAACCTCAAAAATAATTAACATTTTTGTAGACAATTCCACAAAATATTCCCTTTCACCACAGGGAATATTTTTCAGTAAAAGATGATGGTTAGGTAGAGATAGCAGCTTCCCAAATAGTGGGATTCTTAGAGCACGGATAAAATCAGTTGAAAGCTGAAAAAATATCTTGAATGGGCAAGGAAGAAGGAATCCAATGTAGGAAAGTTTACTTTATATTTCCATGGATAAATGCAATAACACTTACGTTTCTGAAAATTCTATCAGCATGCCAACTTCATTTCCAGTCCAACGGATTGCCTTATTGCCCTGAATCATGTTAAGCCAGTCTTGGAACTTCGTGGCTCCCAGTGGATCTCCAGCTCCTTACTGTTCCTGAGAGCCATCTGTTGTGTGTAGGTTTCCACTGGACCTGGCATAAATATTTACATGTGAGTTCATCTTGAGGCGGGATTATGCCTAATAAACCCCTGGAATTCTGTACCACCCCATGCATGGTTACTAATTTTATCTTTCTCTGGTATGTTTAGCTGAAGCTGGCACATTGTTCTTTTTTTTTTTCTAATCAATTAAAATTTTAAAAATGGTGATCAAAGCACTGGTGGTCAGTGAGAGTCTAGACAGTAAGAGCTCTTTCCTCAGGGGTTGAAAAATCTCTATCTAAACAAATAAAGTGGTCATATGGTTTGAAAATATTTATAGAGGAGCCGGCCATGGTGGCTCACGCCTGTAATCCCAGAACTTCGGGAGGCCAAGGCTGGCAGATTGCTTGAGGCCAGTAGTTTGAGACCAGCCTGGCCAAAATGGTGAACCCCCATCTTTACTAAAAATACAAAAATTAGCCAAGTGTGGTGGCACATGCTTGTAGTCTCAGCTACTCTGGAGGCTGAGGCACTAGCATAGCTTGAACTCGGGAGATGGAGGTTGCAGTGAGCCGAGGTCACCCCCGCACTCCAGCCCGGGCGACAGAGCAAGACTCTGTCTCAAAAAAATGTATATATCTATATATACTGCCGGGCATGGTGACTCACGCCTGTAATGCCAGCACTTTGGGAGGCCAAGGTGGGTGGTTCACTTGAGGTCAGGAGCTCGAGACCAGCCTGACCAATATGGCGAAACCCCATCTCCACTAAAAAATACAAAATTAGCTGGGCGTGGTGGTGCAAGCCTGTAATCCCAGCTACTCTGGAGGCTGAGGCAGGAGAATTGCTTGAACTCGGGAGGTGGTGAACTGAGTGAACTGAGATTACGCCATTGCACTCCAGCCTGGGCAACAAAAGCAAAACTCTGTCTCAAAAAAAAAAAAAAAGAAATTATGTAATACTTTTTCCATGAGTCAAATTCAAATGATGGCGATCCACTGGCGTGATTGTAATGACACAGTTTAATCAAAGGCCGTCAAGGTACGTACAATTGACTAGAACCAAATTGATCATAGTTAACTGAAGAATGTTGTGGTGCCTGTGTTCTTTGTCTTCCTAAGTTGACTTATGAAATCAAAACAGTATTCTCCTGGACATATTTAATAATGCATTCAAGCAGGCATTTTGCCAAATCCCTTTGAGACCATATTAAATGGAAAGATATTTTAAGCATTCATTTTAATGAATGGAGCATAGGTAATGACCTTGTTCAATCCACAGGGCCTAGTATAAAATGAAAGCATTGACAAACAGATAATTTATTACAGTGTGGTGAAATTAATTTTTGGTACATTGAATATTTATTTATTTTCCTCAGTGTGTTTTAAATTTCAATTTTAGAAAATTTTTGTCTGATTGTGAAATTAATACATGTTCAGTGTAGAAAATTAGGAGAATATAGAAGAAAAGATAAGAGAAAAATCGAAAGAAAATCCAATTCTCAAAAATACCCACTATTTTTATTTTGGTATAAATATGCATACAATTAATATTTTATCACTCTTGTCAATCATTTCAAAGATGTTATTCAAAGATATTTCTACAATGTTATCTGCAGTTGAATAATCTAAATGACCATCAACAGGACTTTGATGTACTGGCATGAGAAGAGGTTGACAAGAACCTGTCAAGGGAAAAAAGCAAGAACTAGAAAACTTTTATAATAAAGCCTCATTTTTTTGTATCAAAAATTTTAGAAGTCATGTAGAAAAGTGTTTCTATATTAACAGTGTTTACCTCTGAGGAAGCTGATAAACAGAGCAGGTTATTTTTTTATAACCAGTATTCATTTTGTAATAAATAAATAAACAACTCTAGCTTATGCTTGCTTTGTTAGAACACAGCAATCCGTGGCATATGCAGATTGGGTCCTGGTCCTGTGGCTATTAAGAATTATTTACAGATTTAATTTTCCCATTTGAAGATAATTGTGAATCAATGCAAAGATTCCAAGAGAAAAAAAGGTGCAGCTAAATTATTAACAGGTAAAACACTGTATCTGAGTGGAAAGGTAAAGGAGTGCAGATTACTTGTTGAAAGCAGGATATTTGGGAACAATCTAACAACAAATATGTATTGACTGGCTACTCTGTATAATGCCCCACTTGGATGGTACTGAACAGAAATCCTAGATCCACAGAAAATTGTAAAAGGTGCCTATAATTAGGTGTCAGGATTTGCCGCTGATCTGGAAGGCCGACCTCTGAATATATACAGAGAAGAGTAACTGATCTATATGTGAGCTGAGGTGATATTTAAAACATGGAACGCCCTGGACAGCACAGGTGTGGACCAATCAGAAGGGATACTGGCTGTGGTCGTGGGGTAGAGTCCTGGAGGGTCTATTCGTACCAGGCTTAAATTAACTTTTTGGTTGCTACACAGGGGTGAGCAGGGGGTCACAGGGCAAAGGCCTGGGTTGGGGGCAGCTCAGTGAGCTATACTCTAAATCCTGATAAGAATTCTAGGAGGTAGGTGCAACTCTTCAGGATGAGTGTTTGTAGTACTTGTTGCTACTATTATTTTCATCTTCTAGAACACGGGTCCCCAACCCCCGGGCCATGAACCAGTGTGGGAACCAGGCAGCACGCAGGAAGTGATTGGTAGACGAGCAAGCCAAGCTTCATCTGTATAACAGCCACTCCCCATCCTTCGCATTGCACCTGGGCTCTGCCTCTGGTCAGAGCAGAAGCAGCATCAGATTCTCAGAGGAGCACAAAACCTATTGTGAACTGCAGATGTGAGGGATCTAAGTTGCATGCTCCTTATGAGAATCTAATGCCTGATGATCTGTCACTGTCTCCCCGCAACACCTGTCCATGGAAACATTGTCTTCCATGAAACTGATTCCTGGTGCCAAAAAGGTTGTGGATTGCTGTTCTAGAAAATATCATGAGAGTTTACTTACGAAACGTGTTAAATTAAAGGACTATATATTAAATGAAAACATTTGTAGATTTCAGTCATTTAAATTGCTGTTTTCTCCTTAGGCTGTTTGCCCCTCTCTATCTCCCGGTCATGTCAGTACCTTTGTACCTGTTCTTTCACATCAAATGGAATGGCTGAGTTAGATGTCTCTCATTTCAGCCCTCTTGACACCATAACCATGTCCTTTTTTCTGAAGCTACTATTATTTCCAGAAGTTAGTATTTCCTTAGATGATAAAATAGCAATAGTAACTTCAACAATATGGTAAATTTAGAGTTGTCCTCTGGGGCTAGAGATGAATTTTGTTATTGTAACTTTTAACTTTAAGAATACCTGAACATTTTTAGTTAATTTCAACCACCAAAAATTCAGTTAACAATAGATATGTTTATAAGTAAGCTATAGACCATGGTGGGCCCTTCCTAGTAACATCTTACTTTATATGTAACAATTCACTTGAGATGCAGTATTTCATCTACTTATTGTGATAATCTTTCGAAGAAGGCAATATCATTCAAATTTTGTAAACAAGGAAACAGAGGGTCAGAGAAATCAAACTGCTTGTCTTAAAGTACACAGCTATAAGCAGCAGCATCAGAGCCAAAAATCTGTGATTTTTTTTTTTTTGGCTATAAATCTAATGTTTTTTCTACTACTTTCCACTGCCCTGTTTTTGTTTTCTTATGTTTTAGTGTTGACTACAAATAACAGTTATAGCTAGTTTGGTTTTAAGGGACACAATGTTTGAAAGGCCTTTATCAATTTTTAAAATACTTTGTCTTTCAGAATGTAATAAAAACCTCCCAATTACATAACTGTTGATTAGCTAGGTTCTATAACATTGAATCATAGTCTCGAATGGCAAAAATGAATTAACACAGTTGAATTCCTCCATTTTACATCTCATTTTCATCGAGAAACTTGAAATGCGTAATGTGGTTCAAATTCCTTGATGCATTTAACAGCCCATTGGGTTTTGTGTGTCCAATAACTGCCACCACCCCTCAACCTACAGAAGCAGATACCTTATGAATTATACATTTGTGCATAATGGAAGTCAACTGCCACATGTTCATTTGGATTTTAATAATTCAGGGATAATCTGCTACAGGTAGAGTGGGACAGATCCCCCTTACATGGCAAAATAGGAAAAAAGGTAGACAAACAATTAATAATGAAGGGTTGAAATTAGCATCTACCAATGTTATTAATGCTTTGTCGTTCTTACCTGGATTTCCTTTAGGTAAAGGCAAGGATTTATCTATTTTCTTTCTACTAACAGTAAGATATAGTCTCTTTTGCAGTATCATGTATATCTAAAGAATCTAAAATGTCGGTTAGAACATAAAATGCTTTCGACTGTAGAGGTCTTTACTTGGTGTTTGTGCTGGGCTAAATAATACACCTCCAAGGATGTCCACGTTCTAATCCCAGGAACTTGTGAACCTTACCTTATGTGCCAAAAGGGACCTTGCTGATATCTCACTATGGGAAGATGACCTGATTGTCCTGGTGGGCTCTAAGCATCATCGCGAGACCCTTGTGAGAGGGAGGCGGAGGCAGAAGTGACCTCAGAAGAGGGTGACGTGGTGACAGAGAGACAGGCTATGCTGCCGGCTTTGAAGACGGAAAAGGGGACACCTGCCAAGGAGTGCAGCGGCTTCTACAGGTGGGAAAAGGCAGGAAAACAGTTCTCCAGAGCCTCGGAAGGAACCCGTCCTGCTGATACTTTGCCTTCAGCCTTGTGAGACTGATTTTGGATTTCTGACCTCCAGAACATTAAGACAGTAAATTAGCACTGTTTTAAGCAATGGAATTTGTGGCAATTTACTACAGCAGCAATAGGAAACTAACACAAGCAGTGCTGAAGCCCATGCTGGACTTAGCTCTCCTCTCCCCTGATAAAACCTCTATGCTGTGTGCCTCTTAGAGATTTCCCCATGGTGTCTTTGTTTCTGGACATTGCAACCCCATAATTCGGAGAGGTAATCATAGAAAGGCATGTGGATAAGAACCAGGCATTGGTCCTGGGCCTTGATAAAAATCTTTCTCCATTAAAACAACATCGAGACACCACCATACACCTATCAGAATGATGAAAATCCAGAGCACTGACGCCACCAATTGCTGGCAAAGGTGTGAAGCAACAGGAACTGTCATCCGTTGCTGGTGGGAATGCAGAATGGCACAGCCACTTTGCAAGACAGTTTGGCAGCCTCTTCTAAAGCAAAACATGCTTTTACGATAGGAGCCTGAAATTGCTTTCCTTGGTATTCACCCAAATGAGTTGAAAATACATGTCCACACAAAAATCTGCAAGTACATGCTTATAGCAGCTTTACTGATAATTGCCTAAACTTGGAAGCAACAAAGATGTCCAGTAGGTGAATGCGTCAATAAATTGTGGTACATCCAGACAATGGAATATTTTAAAAGTGCTAAAAAAAAAATGAGCCATCAAACCATGAGAAGACACAGAAGAACCTTAAATGCATATTACTAAGTAAATAAAAGAATCCAATCTGAAAAGGGTACATACTGTACAACTGAACTCTATGACACTCTGGAAAAGACACAACTTGAGGACAATGAGAAGATAATGGTTGCCAGGGTTTTTGGGGAGGGAGGGAGGAATAAGCAGAAAACAGGATTTTTAGGATGGTGGAACTATTTCGTAGGATAGTACAGTGGTGCACATGTTGTTATATATTTGTCAAAACCCGTAGAATGTGCAACACTGAGAGCAAACCCTAATGGAACGTGGACTCTGGTGATGGTGATATGACATTGCAGGTGCATCAGTTGTAACAAATGTCCCACTCGAATAATGGATGTTGAGAATGGGGTGGCTGTGTGTGCGGGGGCGGGTGGGGGCTTGTGGGAAATCTCTGTATGTTCTGCTCAATTTTGCTGTAAGCTTAAAACTTCTCTTTAAAGAAGAGTGTATTTACCAGTAAACATTTACATATATATATGAGATACACATATATCTATATATATTTAACTTAGAGCCTCTGGCAGGGGACAGCAACCAAGGATCCATGTGTCTGGTTGGCTCTAGGGAAGCCTGACCTTCACAGTTAGACTTGGGGGTTCCCCTGGGAATACACAGTGGGCAGCCACCTTTCCAAAGGATGGGATGACCAGGCCGGGTTTTGGTACCTCTTCTCTCCCCCTCACCCTGCTTCACAGGATGAGGGAATGGACAGATGAACAGATAAACCAAGAAGAGACACCACATTCTCTGGCAGAGGGGCTCTACAAAGTGCAGTAAATTCCCGGGATCATATGAATGATGAAGCCCAGAAATTGCCCAGGGAAGGAAGTTAGCAAACTTAAGAGTAAGTCCTTTGGCCCAATTTTAACAGACAAGGTAAAAAGAATAGTTGATATAACATCTGAAGTTTGGAAACACATGCTTTGTTTACCCCCCGCCGCATCCTCAGGCCTTTCAAAGTGAGAGGATGCCCACTGTGAGCCAGCCGCTCTCTTGGCAAGCCGGCTGGCCACAAAGAGGCTCAGTCATAATCGGGTGGAAGCATACACTCTCCCCTTTTTATTGGTGGCTTGAGACTTGGTGAGTTGGCCTATAAATCTAAACTGCAAGCACAGAGCCTGTGTTTGGGATCATGATCCGTTTGCCACAGGCACACTGGTCCTGGCTCGATTTACCGGCTGCTCTGCCTCTGCCCTTCGAATCATAACCTATTTGAAGGGCTCTGGGGGTGACTTTGCTATGCCTCAATGATTTATAGAAATTTCAGGATTCAAGGTTTTCACCTTTGATGCACAGTTCTCCTTTTCCTTGGAAAGTGGACTGGGAACAAACTAAACTGACATAGTATCCAAGCATTATCCATTTTTGAACCTTTCAAACATGTGCCCAGTCAGTTCATAATGCTTT